>NC_133766.1:4671666-5328888 GCF_036562045.2 Rhinolophus sinicus | reverse complement strand
ACGGCAGCACTGGAAGGGCAGTGAAGCCACATGACACGGGCAGAGTTTGTATATGTACCGCATGAGTCACAGGCTGATGCGTCTGACTTTGAACTGGAGGCAGGACAAAGCAGACGTATGTATGGGAAAGAGGCTAATGAATGAGACATTTGCCTTCTCCTCCATGGCTTATCGAAGGATGAGTATACAGTGAACACTTCCCGGAAGGCAACTGCATTTTTCCCCTATTAGGAAACACTAATGGCAGCACGCACCCCTGCAAAGGGGCTGTAAATCACGAATTGCAATAAAACTTGAGGGAATGTTGACCTGAGGGTAGGGGGAGCAAGGAAAAGAGCCATTTGTATACCTAAGGAAAATAGAATATAGAGCACTTTTTAGGAGCATGATGCCATTTGGATTCTATAGTACTTTGAACAGAGTATAAAACAAGTATAACTTTGGCTCAAATCTAGAATTCACCACGACAGTATTCCTTATGTAAGAGAGAAAGCAGGAAACGTATCAGAAAATCAGTCTCTGAGCTCAAGGAGGTTTTCCTTCAGGAACAGGCTAATTTTTGATGCAGCCATAATTTTCTATAAATTGCTTGGGGCTAATGTAGTCTAATCAAGTCTGTAATTGGCAGAACTGCTGTGCAGCCCATGTATTTATCCAAGAGTCTCTCCTATTCTTGAAACTTCCATGGGGGGAAATCATAGGCACATATCTAATGACACTAACACTTTAAAAACATCTCTCATTTTTTCAGAATGAAGCATTCTATTCCTTTTGCTCACACTTGTTAATTCTCTTATCAATTATTTTAATTTTCACTTACAGGATTCTCTCTGGTTATGTTATACCTTTCCTTGCCATTGAATGAGACGTTTTGAACATAATGTTCTAGATTATAAAACACCATATATATGTGTGTGTGTATATATATGTACACACACACACACACACACACACACAGAGGACGTTTTCTATCCTTGATGGTGTCCACTTGATCACACCAACACATTGCATAGATACTTTCAAGGGCTAGTTTGCAGAGACTCCAGGGTCCTTGTCACTCACTGCACTAAAACCAGATTCCAAGAGTTTTAAATAGAGTGTGGGTCAGTTTCCGCTAAAGACACGCCACATGATGTTTTCCCACATTGCAATTAGTCTCCCATTTCCTGCTCACATCTAAAGCCCTGTGAAACCTTCTGAAGATTGTGAAATCTTCTGGAGATCTTCTTTTTACTGCCCAAGGGAGCCTGATCTGCAAAGTCTGAGTTTTTGCAACGTATTTCTGATTACTTATACAGATGTTACGACTGGTTTACACATTGGGAATCTAGGAAATTAGGAGCTGGGAAATCTCATTTATTACACTATGCCATGGACGGGAATCGCCATCTCTTCCCAATACACTACGACAGCCATAAATGCAGAGAACAAGGCCATTTCTGTTTCAACTAGTCCTTACCTCAGAGCCTAGCACACAATAGGTGCTCAATAAACTACTTATAAGTCAGATAACTTCTACCCTCAACTTACTTTCTCAAAGAGAGTTTCCTCTCATTAAAAAATAAAAACAAAACAAACAAAAAACTCAGTTCCATAATGATTGAGGTGTGCTAATAAAATTTACAGTAAAACTTTGCTAATGGCTATTTGAAAACTTACAAATGTACTTATACATTGATTATTCTTTTTTTGTCACATATATTTAACCACCCAAAGAGCTCAGAGAATATTAAGGTGTGCTTTCCTCTCCCAGAAGCTATCTTGCCCTTCGTCTAGCTTTTAGTTCTCACGCCCTTTATTATAATTTACACCAGTTTACCTGATATGAAAGTGAGGATCCCCATATCTGATTCTGGAAATATTCTGACTCTCCAATTCATGAGAAGAATCCCAGAGGCAAGTTAATGGTATCAATAATAAATGGTGGTATCACATTCAAGTGCAAAATTATAATTAGCATGAACTTTCATTCATCAAGGACAGTTGAGGAATGGGCCGTTATACTAAGCATTTTGGTTAAATTAGAATATATATATATATATATATATATATATATATATATATATATAATGTGTGTGTGTGATTTCTGTATTACAAGATCTAAAAGAATTATAACACAATTTACATGTAAATCTGTTCTTGTTGATAAGGCTACTCTCTTTAGTCACATCTGTATTTCCACATACGTTTCTCAGAAATCAACACATTTCCAACATCTTTATCTCCTTTCACCCAAAGCTATTTGATGATTTCTCTTGCTGGCACCCACCTCCATCAGAATCATCATTGATAAAAAAGAGCAATGGTAGATAAGGGGAGTGAACAAAGTTTCTGGAAATTTTATAACTCTTTTATATTTTATTTTAGGGGGTGAATGGGAAGGGACTGAATGGCATGGCCTTGACTGCTAAAAACAAAACAAAACAAAACAAAAAACTATCAACTTGGACTGAAACGGTTTTGACTTTCCAGATGTGTTCTCTCTTTACCCTCTGCTTTGACAATGTGTAGGGGACACGTTAAATCTAATTTGGCAATCAGTGGATTCTTTGCTTCTAAAAATTAAAGGAAGTAACCAATAGACTTATTTATATAATAAGTACACCACCATAGCATGAAAATAAACCTTAAATTGACGTCACACTTCTCGTATATTACGTCATGTATTGCCTAACCATTACAGTTCTCAAAGTTTTGTCTGGGGGTTTCTGGGGTCACCAAAACCCTTTCAAAAGGTTCTCACGGTCAAAACAATTTTCATAATATTAGTTTGGTTTTTTTCACTCCCATTCTGTTATGAATGACAGAGTTTTCCAGATGCTACAATTCAGGTGAGGGTGCCATCACTTTAGCAGTCAATGGAAGATGAGCTTGTACACTCTCGGGTTACTGAGAATTTTCAAAGGTCGTATGTGCTTTTGCGAAGATTAACTCATTTGTTCTCAGTACTTCTACTATGTTCTTAATAAAGACCCATTTAAAGTGCGTGACAGACCAATGGGTTAATGCAGCAGAATATGAAAAGTTTGTTGATATGATTTCAGATTCTACACTGCAACTCACTTTTTAGAAACTATCGCTTGTCGAGTTTTGGTGATGTATCAAAGAAGAAAATCCACAACTGTCTATAAAGGCTATTAAAATACTCTTCTTTTCCTAACTACATGTCCCTGTGAGGCCAGATTTTCTTCATATACTTCAACCAAAACAACATATTGCAACAGATTCAAAGCAGAAACAGATACGAGAACCCAGCTGTCTTTCATTAGCTACACATTAAAGATATTTGCTAAATAGTAAAAAAAAAAATAATGCCACTCTTCTCTCTGATATTTGAAAATATATTTTTCCATAAAAATATATTATTTGTGTGAACATAAAATGGATTTATTACTATTATTTTTAAATGGTTTAATAAACATCTTTTTAAATTTCTCATTTTTAATTTCTAATAATGGATATAGTTGATGGCATGCTAATAAATATTTAACAACGAGCTTTCCAGAAAAAAAAAAAAAAGCTGTGGTTTGTAGCATTTGCCAATTTCCACGGTATAAATACTCTTACTATGGCCAATTTTAAGTAACAATGCAAAGTCAACTCACTCACAGAACTCCCGATATAATCCACACCCTCCATATAAACAAAAGCTCTTTGAAGTCTTCAACAGTTTTTAAGAGTGGAAAGGGGTCCTCAGACCAAAATGTTTGAGAGCCATTAGTATGGATCTTACATGGCCAATTTATTTTTATGATTCATACTGCTGGTCATCAAAACACAGAAATGTTTTAACTACTTTAATGCAAGCATTTATCTGTATTCTAAAGCAAAAATCATTCTGTAATAGTAAAACGAGCTCGGGCTAATATCTAGTTGTATAACACATCACTGGTGCTTTGTCCCCTAACAGGTTTAGAGGTGCGTGGAACGAGGTGTGGATTTCACAAACACAATGGCAGTAAAGACTAACACTGTGTTGGAATAGTCAAAACGAGTCTCTGCAATTGCATTTTTTGGGAAACTGTTGCTTTATAGGAACAGCGTTTTCCTCAGATTCTAAGAAATAAACATAGGCAGTTTCAAAATTAGAGAAAGGAAAAGAAAAGGGAAAAACTCGCTCCAGTTAGGCTCTGCAAATATTTTCTTTATGAAACCACGCATCTGCTCAGGGTTAGTTGCAGTGTGACTAACATTTTCTAGCAAGGCTTGTGCCGAGTCAGTTCCCTTTACTAAGGCCGTGTGTCTTAATTAAAATTAATCACACATGCCAGTACATAGATTTAATTTTAGTTTCCCTCTGAATGCAGCAAATTGAAACAATAATATAATTTATATTCAAGGTATATAATTAAATCCTGCACAATTCTTTTCTCTCAGCAGGTATAGTCACTTAAGGACATTCTTTATGGGTAAGTTGGTTTCACAGTAAATCAACTGAGGAAAAAATAAAAATACATCACACATGCAATGTTAGCTCACAAAAAGATTCCTGATTTGTAAATTGATATTGTAAAAGGTTAGGCTTATAAATAATATTCTTGAGTGTGCGATTTGAGGGAGCCTAGTGAACTTCATATAGCTTTACATACCCACATGTTTCTTTGATTTAAAGGTTTTTTGTTTTTTTCTCTAACTCAAGAACTCCTAGACAAGGTGTTTAATAAATCAGCATCGTCTATAGTAACACTGGTAATAATGGAAAACAGTGTGTCGGCCACGGACGCCATTGCTCAGTGTAAGTGGATTTAAACAGCAACAGATCTGAATAGTAACCCTCTTTGGACTTTTTCCGTGTATTTTCCTATTTGATGCAAGGTTTTTCTTCAACATGCAGACTGTTTTACAATATTCTAGAGGACATCTCGAAAAACCTGATGGTTCCAACAAGTCAGTAAAACGTGCCCTTAGTTTTCTTTATTTTTGTTCTTGGGAGGCCCCTGAGACTGCCAAAGAAATTGAAGGTGTTTAGAAATTTCCTTCAGGCTAGATCCAGCTAGGGAAATGTTCACATCCCTGTTTATTCATTTCTTAAGAGCTCTCCCCGCAGGTTGCTGCCTGAAATCCCTACACACCTGGCTATTTCCCCCTGCTGGCTTCAGCTTGGGGGTGTCAGGCCCCCTAGAATCCCCATAACACTGTAGAAAGCATGGTACACAACTCACCTGTATTCTAACCTTATCTTAAATAACAAAACAGTAAACTCGGTCTTTAAAATAAAAGCCTCAGACAAGGCAGCAAATCTCTTGAATCTAGTTCTTTGGCATGACTAATTCACTTTTGAAAAGAAACGTTCATTTTTAAACAAAAAGTAGCTGTACAATTATATTTATAAACAATCACACCTTTACAGATATCGGGTCATTTGGACCGGTCTCCTTTCATGAGGACCTCTCAGACTATCCCTTGCAATGTTACCATTACAGCATCTCTTCAAGATGGTGTCTTAGAACCAAGCATGTGTTTTCCTGTAGCATGTTTGCAACCAGCGATTGCTCCCTGATCATTAATGAACACAGTTGGGGCCATTTTATGGTCCCCAAATGGAGGGAGGCAGACTTGTGTCCCAAGCCTCAGTGTTTGAGCGAGGGGTTGTGGCGGGGGCAGGGAGGGGGGGACGGGACACAGAGGTCTATCAGTAAATAGGTGTTTGGGGAAGTAGCTGGTGAGCAAGCACTGTGTGTTTGTTCCGAAATCCTACAAGAGAAGTAAACCAGCTGTGAAGGACATAATTTCCTTTTGTTCTAGACCTTTACATAGCCATGTTGGACTCATTCATCAAGACAACCCTTGCACAGAAACTTCCTAAACGCAAATGCCTCAAACACTGACCAAAAACCCTCTTGGCGCTACTAATGGCTTAAGACACGAGTCCAGTTTCAGTCCTTGGGAAGAGAGGAACTGATTTCAGTGGCTGAGTCTATCCCATCAATCCCTTTGAAATACGCCAAGGCTCCCAGGGAGCCTAGCGCCTAATGCCCCAGAAAAAATGGATACGGACTGTACACAGGTGTTTTAAGCATGAAGAATTTCTCCAAAGCCTTTTAATGACATTTGAAAAAGCTGAAAAGCACCAACTTGCTATTTTTTTCTCCCTCAGAAAAGGCAGAAAAAGCCATCCAAGTAGGGCACCATACTCCCATTTCACTTCAGAGTTTAATTTGAAAACCAATAAGAGAAGAATTTAAATTGATTGCTTCAAGCCACAGACATTTCATAGCCAAGCAATCATGTCAGCTTTCATGAGAATTTATCTTAGCTGTGAAATCAATTGTCACAGACTTAGTTCACAAAAAATATTACCACACCATATTTGATTTCTGTCTCGGTGTGGTTGGTAAATCACATAAATCAAACGGGTAGATAATTCTTGTTCTCCAATCTCTCTCTCTCTCTCCAGGCTCATCTTTGAAGACATTTTCTCCCCTCCTCTCTGGTGTACCTAGTGTTTCCTAATGATGTCATATCACGAAGGGAAGAGATGCAGTGTCGAGAATTGGGAAACTATTGTAATACACAAGATCAGGCCCATATGATGACAAATATCTTTGCAGTGAGAGACTGGAACAAAGGAAGAGAGAGGACATAAAAAACAGAGTTCTCTGATTCAACGATTTAACTGCTTCCAAAATAGCAAGTGTCCTTTTATTGACTTGCTAAGCATGTACTTCTCTCCAGCTCCTAGATAGGGAAAGCACAAGGTTTATCCTTTTAGATTTACAGAGGGAAATAAACATTACTGTCATCTTGTGAACTCACCATCAATAACTCTCCGAACATCCTCAAATTTCTGTCTGACCCATGTGAAATTAAGAGTCCTAGCAGAAACGAGAAGGGCCAAAAACTTATCAACAGAACACTGAAATGCTGTCTTCTGGCTCTCCCCCTCCCTACCTTTCAGAAGTTCTGTATATAACAGAAACCCTGAAATGTGTTAATACTTTGCTAGAGCTCAAGGGGTGAAGATTTAGAAAGCTGAGTGTAGATACCTACAAAACATTTTTGAATAACGGAAATAAGATTACGAGAGCAGAGTTGAGATAATTTACAACAAAACATCTCCTCGCCCTGTATTTATTTTCTTAAAGGACAATGTCATGGAATTCTGGTCTGTTCAACTCAAACGAAGCTTATTTATACGCTTCGTATAATTCTCAGGTTCTTACTTTTTCAATGAAAGATTACCTTTTGTATTAACACTACTTCCTCTAAGAGTTTTCATCGACTCCTTCCATTTTCAGCCCATTTGGATCTGAGGCTCTAGGCTTCTAGAGCTTAACTACAGAACGATTTTTACTGGCAATTGGCGCTGTTTGTATCTTCTCTATATAATACACACATATATATATATAAAACGAAGTATAAAATTTGGGGAAAACCAAACACTCATCATCCCTGAAGTTACAGAAAGGGTACAGTGAACTGGATTGGTCAATTGAGAGTGATAAGGAGATTTTACTTTCAAACCCATTGTTTTCCCTCCACTGGGCACTCATAGTTAGAGGGCATTGCAAACACACCTACGTGGGAAGATGACACACCTGCACATACTCTATGAGAAAATGTACGATTATACACATTTCATGACTCAGCTTGGATTGGAAGACTGGTTACCAACTGAATCTTCCTCCTACAAAGAAAAAGCTTCTTGAATCGGAGTACTCGAAAGATAAACAATTCTCACTTAGTACTCTATGAGGCAAGAAGAAAGGTCTTAAACATTCTCTTGACAATGGTGGGGTAAAATAAAATAAAATAACTGTTCCAGGTGACTTGTTTCTGTTCCGAATACAAAATTAATTGCGTTGTATTCCTTACACAAAGTTTCATTTCCTGGTACAAAACACTACATGTTTTTTAACTATTGAATTTCCAATAAATGTGAGCCTCTGCCATTCCTATTCATGGAAGAGTAATTGCTTCCCTTTTCATACAGATTTGACACTCTCCTGCATCCTAGTGAGACATGACCTTTTAGACAAGGCATTGCATACCACCTTTTGCCCAGCATATTTGTTTAATTAAGCACTTTTCCAAACAACTTGAACTCCAAGCGGGTCTTAATATAGCAACACAGCCATAAAGGTATATAAATGGAAAACCTGACTCCAATTCCTTTCCAGCTAACAAGTGGAAAAATATACCACTCAACAATGAGAATAAAGAGCCATTCTTTTCAGAACGCCTGAGAAGCGCACACTAGCTACAGTGCCACAGTATTTGACATTTATTGAGTGTTGGCAATGTGCTGGGGACTAAGTGGAGTGGTGAAACATCCTAAAATCCCTTTCTGTAAAAAAAAAAAAAAAAAAAAAGAGAGAAAAAGTTGGGGGGAGAAAGTGAATTGGAACACTTGGTAATGTTGATAAACCATATCCTGAATTGAAGCTACAAAGCAGCATCAAAGAAAGAATGCCTTATTTTAAAAGAAAACAGAGCTGGACAACCCCAAGGGGTGCTCAGAAAATACCTTTGTGGCAGCCCTGCAAACCCCCTGGACAGATGCGGTCTCTGCTGGCTACCAGATCTGACATACCTTGGACCAAATGGGCCTTAGCATGACCTTAAAAGGAAAGGACTGCCTGGGGGGAACGGAGAACAGCACAGTGAGGCCATTAACTAGATGTGCTTCTACCCGAGAAAATGGCATTTTTAACAAAATCAAACGGAAGAGAAACCTGGGGGAACAGTTCAATCTTCAGCTTCAGCCCGGCCCAACAGAAGTTTAGCCATCTTTTAACTTGGATTTTTAAAATGATATGGTGATGCAATGAATGGTAAAGCAAAGCATTACAACTTAAGCAGCCTTCCCAGGTATCTAGGATGCCCTCTTGAAAGGCCCAGAAGGGGGACTGGGGAATGCATAATCTTACCAGGGGTTTTGGAGGCTAAATCATTTAGGGGTGAAATTCACTCTCCTGAGCTCTGAAGCCATTGCAACTAGTAACAATTCCCTCCATTTATAAAAACCTTAGCACTAAAACACTGTTTAGAATGGCTCAAAAATCTGGTCACCAGACTCATAAAGATCATATTAATTCACCAGGACACTGAAGGCTTTTTAAAGAAAGATGTTAAATGTATCAATTCCCACACACCTGATGATTGGGGACCACAGAGTAACTGTTTTACACTTTACAGTGGAAAGTTGAAATAGCAACTGAATGAGCTCTTAGGAATAGTGCGGTGACACAAGCAGCAATGATTCGTAGGTGCTGGTCAGTTCCAGCGCGGGCTTTGCAAATGAGACTCCACGTGTTCCAAGGAAAACTGTAAGATTTAACAGCAAACTGAAATACCTACACGAGAAGTTAAAAATCTCTTCATTGCTGCTCTATTAGGAACAATCCCAACTAAAACAGTTGGTACAATTCCTGTTCCGTAGTTGATATCAAAACTATGGTATCAGAAAGAGCTCTGGATCAGCAGACATCAGCCCTGGGTTCCAGTTCTGGCTCTGTCATTAACTGCTTTAGTGACAAGGGGGAAGTCATTGACCGGTTATAGCTGTCAACTCCTTAACCTGTGAGGTGAGGAGGACGGACAGACTATCTCTAAGGTCACTGAGAACCCTAAAAGCCATGACATTTTACATTTATGTTGGTGCCCACTCCGAAATTCGCCCAGGAACCCTCACCACCAAGCCGTGCATCTCACATGGGTCAAATGGCTAAATAAACTGATCCAAATCACTGCAGTGAAGACGGGATGAAGACTACAAAGTAAGAGAAGAATGTATAAAAACTCTTCTAAATGAACCAAAGATCATCTAAACCAGGGGTGTCCAAACTGCGGCCCGTGGGCCAACTGCAGTCCGCAATCCATTTTTAATTGACCCGCAGCAAATTCCAAAAATATATTTAGTTTACTTAAATAAACCAGGTGAGACAATATGTACTTCACCTCGAGTGAGTGGCCCGGCTGTTTGTGTATTTTACTGCATATGGCCCTTGGTGAAAAACGTTGAGAAAAGTTTGGACACCCCTGATCTAAAGGCAAGGAAAAAGAACACTTCTTATAATTCTTAGAAGACCTTGTCTCAAAAGAAAGAAAAAAGTAGGAACACAACCACAGAATCAACGTAAATGGTGAAAAGAATATCATTAAGTATAGTTGGTAGAATTATGCTAAGTATATGGGCTTTTGATAGATGCATAATTTTCCTTCTACACAGAATATTCAAATACATAAACTTACATGGGTAAATCCAATTCAATAAATCCTACGGAGGGGAAAAGGGAATGTTCACCTTGCCTTGGAAATGAGCTTCTTCGCATCCAAAAGACTGGCAACAGATGAAGCAACACTTCCCACCTTTTTGCTTTGACTAATACTATTCTTTCTAAGGGGCACTTCTTTCTATTTCCTCTCCATCACTTTATGTCAAAACGCAATGAGAGTCACCTTCTACGATGCTAACTATTGCTTATGGCTAAACCCTATGCTCTGCTACTCCAGCACTTAAGTGACACAAGTAGCAATGGCTAATATAGGAGTGGAATACACTATCATACAATCTGGTTAAATGTTACCTTATACACTATAACCCATTCGTTTCACGTATAGTATCCTCTCAACTAGATTATCTTTTCTATGTTGTTTATCTCTTCATGGATTTAACTTTTCTGTCTTACGATTAGTGAAAAAGGAATGCTGAGTAAGACTCAGTGGTGATGATAAATGCCATGCAAAACAAGATCACAACTTGTATTTCATTCAGAGCATCAATACTGACATGCAGGTAGGTAATGCAGAAATGCCTAATAAATACGTTGGAATGAATAATATAATAAGTGTGTACTGAGGGAGCAAATGAGAGAACAGGAGAATGACAGCTATTTTTTCTCTGATCGGTTTGTAAAACATTCATGTTTGTAAATATAGAGAACTCCCAGGCTGGCTTTCAGGTTCACTTTTATCACAATCCTTAGTTCTAGGGGGAAATTGGGAGCATATTTTTGTGTTGCAACAACTTAATGATAACGAAAGGCCATTTCACTTCAACCAAAATGGCAGAGTGGAAAATTTAAAAACTCCTTTCCACAAGACATCTAGAATTGCTGAAAAACATAATTTTAAGTGCTTGGGCTCTCTCTGCAATGAAAAAAAAAAAATCAGAGAGAGAGAGAGAGGAAATGCATCTTTTATCTTTTGTCACTTCTGCCACTGGATGGTGTCAGTTTTAGCAACCAAAAGGTTTGGGTCTTAGTTGCTACAAAAGAATAGGAAACAAGATCTTGGGATTTATGTGAAAGTCAGGACTCTCCGAAGGCCACACCCTCAGAAAAAAGATGCATTGAAAGAAAAAAAAGAAAATATCTGCCTACTAGGAAGAAAGATTGACAGGCAAGTTTGTTTCCGCCCAGTCACAAGTTAAGAAGGTATTAGTGAACTGGAAGATAGAGCTAAAGAAATGATCCAAAATGAGGCACAAGGAGATATGTACGAAATAGAGTTAAACATACGAAGAACAGGATAAAATGAGTTAGTATATGTCTAACAGGAATTCTAGAAGGAGAAACAAGTAAGAACAGAGAAGAGAAAAAAGTCAAAGAGATAATGATATACAGTTTTTCAGACTTTATGAAAATCATAAATCCTCAGGTTTAGGAAACACTCCCAAGCAGTAACAGTAAGCAAAACACACATGTAAACACACGGTATTGAAACATCAGTATACCAAAGACAAAACCGCTCTTAAATTCAATCAGTGAGAAAATATGGATTGCCTATTAAAAGAAGCAATAACTAGACTGGCAGCTGTCTTCTCAACACCAGAGCTAAAGTCAGAATATAAGGGAATCATGACTTCAAAGGATGAGATAAAAGAATTATCAACCTATAATGTAATATCCAATGAAAGTATTATTCAAAAATGCGGACAAAATAAAATATTTTCCAGAAAATAAACGTCAAACTGAGAGTTACAGCCAAGTAACTCTCATGTTCATGAAGGGACTTCTGAAAGGTGCAGCTTAGTATGAAGAATGAACCAAAGTTAAACACTGGGATGCAAGAAGACAAGTGAGCAAAGCAACTGACAAAACATGTTGATAAATCTAAACAAGCATTGTCTATGTGAACCAATTATAATACTGACAAAGGGGGTAAAAAGGTACGGTGGAACTCAAATACTGGGCAACAATAATATGGAAATCAGGAGAGCGTTAGAAAGGTTAAAGTGTGTTAAGGTCATTTTGGAAAGACAGTTGGAAGATTACCTTCAAACTTCAAGTCAAAAATTCTACAGGAATGTCTAAAAGAGTAAAAATAAAGTACATAATTTCCAAGCCAAGGAGGAAAAAAATAACTAACCTGAATAAAAGAAAAAGAAGTCAGAAAAGAAGGGGCAAAATAAATATAGAAAAGGCAAGGTAAAGAAAAAGACTAAAATATCATGTTCAAATAAATTTGATAAATCAGTAACAAGAATAATAAATGGGCTACACTGACCAGTTAAAAGAAAAAGATCTCACATTAAATTAAAACCAAGAAAACAAATCCAACTACACAAAAGAAAAACACAATAAGAATACAGAACAATTGATGGCAAAAGGAAATAAAAAGGATATATTAAGCAAATATTAACCAAAAGAAAGGTAGTGTAGCTATATTAAGATCAGACAAAATAAAATTTAAGGCAAAGAGAATTTTTAGGAATAAAGGGAGTTGCCATAAAATTACTTTTTAAAAATGTCATCGAAAGATCCAGCAATTCTAAACTTGTAAGAATCTAATAACACAGATTGACCTCAAAATACATAAAGCAAAAATTGACAGACTTACTAGAATAATCAAGCTCACAATCATAAAGTGAGATTTTTAACATCCATCTGACAAAGTGAAATTCTTTATGGCTTTTATCTGCCTTCCTGCCAACACCTCTCTCTAGAATGTAATCTAAAATGTATCATCTTTTTTTGTCTGTTTTATTCACAGCTGTATTTTAAGAACATAGAACAATGCCTGGAACATAACAGCTGCCTGATACATACAGTTGTTGAGTGTTTGAATTAATCAAGATGGGAAAAGATCACAACTATCGAGATTGGATAATACGATTAACAAGTGTAATCTAATGGACTCTTATGGAACTCTGTACTCCCAAATCAACACATTCTTCGCAAGCATACATGGAATATTTATGAAAATTCACCATGTGCTAAATCGCATTCTCTGACCACAATACAATTAAGTTAGAACTCAACAAAAACAACAAAACAATAAAATTCTATGCACTACAGAATGTAAAATACACTTCTAAACAACTCAAAGAAGAAATCATAATAAAAATTACGGAAACAGAAGATTAAAGGAAACAGAACTTAATGATAATAAAAACGTTATATTTCAAAATTTGTAAGCAGTGAAAGATTACCTAGAGGGAAATCTATAGATAAGAATGCATATGTAAAAAAGAATTAAATTTGATGAGCTACACATTAAGAAGTTGGGGGAAAAAGACCTATAAACACAAAGGAAATCATGACAAAGATAGAAGAAATTATTGAAATAGATAAAACATACAAAATAGAGGATCAAAAAAGTAAAAAGCTGGTTTTTAGAAAACAGGTAAAACTCTGCAAACAGTGATTATGTTTAAAAAGATAAGGTTTACTATGAGAAATAAAAAAGGGGTCTAATTTCAGATACAGCAGAGATCCAAACAAATAGAACGTTAAGAAATACTTGACATTAATGTATTTAAAAATGAATGGATAATTTCATAGAAATAATATAGTTTGTCCAAACTGAGTCATGGAAAAAATAGAAAACCTGAAAAATCCAGGTCTACCAAACAATCAATCAATAGCTAATCCTTAGCTTATACAAAGTGTTCCAAAGAACAATAGGACTTATTCACACTTCAATATATAAACCAGACAGGGACACTGCAAAAAAGGACTTTTATGAGTCAATTTTATTTATAAACATAGATGCAAAAGTCTAAAGAAAATGCTAGCAAACTTAAGCCAGGAATGCATAATAAATAATAATACATCACGACTTAACTAGGTCTAATCCCTAGAGATCAAGGATGGTTTAACATTAGAACATCTATTAATATATTTCACCACATAAACAGATTAAAGAAGAAAATCATACTATCTTCTCTGTAGCGGCAGAAAAAGCACTTGATAAAATTCAGTACCCATCCATGATTAAAATAGAAACAATTTAGCAACTAGAAACACAAGGGATTGTCTTTACCTGGTATCAGGTACCTATCAGAAAATACTTCACTATAAATTATAAAATAATTGTCCTTAAAATCAGAAACAAGACAAGGATTCTCAACTGTATTTGGCATTGTAGTGGAGGTCCTAGTCAGTACAAAAATAATGGAAAATAATCAATATTTCAGAGGAAAAGACAATGGTAAATGTGCCTGTGGATGGGACATCCGTGTACTCACAGAGGTCTCTGAGAAGTGGTTGAGTTCAATACCTGCTGAGAACTCTAGGATTCCAGAATACCTAGATTTTTAGAAATCCACAGTTTTCTTATTTTGGTGTCTTTTGTTCTCTTTAAAATCCACAGTGACATTTCACCTAAAAAAAAGATGCTCTACCACTGTCAAATTCTTTACTTTGTACCAAGCCCTTTTAGAACCTGAACTTACAGGTTGGCTAAAGACTCAAATTAAGTTTGACCTCTTGGGCGGTAGTCACACTTCCCGCTCTGCATACAAGCCAGAAGGCTGAGCAGCCCGCCCTCTGATGATTTTTTTAGGACCTCCCACTTCCCCACTGCTCTGAGGAAGGTCTATCAACAGTCCCGAGTTTGGTCCCACTGAGGACAGACGACTGCTCTTTCCAGGAAACCCTTTTATTCTTTATCATTACCAGTGTTTTCGTTTCTTTTCACAAGCAACTCTGAATATGAAGTCTTTTTTAAAAGAATTCCATCTCAGTAATTGGTAGAGGAGTTGTATTTAATTTGCTTTCCCCTTGATTGCTTAAACGCCTTGCTCTTGTGGTTTTTCTGAGCAGTTTTGTGTAATGAGTCACTCTGAGCAACTGACTGGGAATGTAGAGAGAAGGCTTCCTCGGCTATTTTGAGTCACTGTGTGATTGACCCTGGGCCAGTCACTGAACCTAATCAAGGAGCTTCATTCACTGCTAAATAAAGAGGGTAGGCCGGGAAAGACGGGTTAAAGTTAGACTCCGCCACAGAAGGAGCCCATCTCTGAATAACTGACTCACAGGAATGAAATAGCTTTTTCCTAGAGTATTTCCACTTGGAAAAGCTCTCCTGTACTATATTCTTGCCTAGTTGTAGCCCTTTACACCTGCGTCCTGTCTTCTGTTCCCTCTCCATTTGTGTATTTCACGTTACTGCTTAGCTTCAGTGAACGACCATGGATGGACGGCATTCCGTGATAATCACCCCAAAAGAAAGTTCTGATATTGTAGGTGACCGGCGGTGGGGGAAAAAGAAAGAAACACAAGTGGAAGAAAAAGTACCCTTAGACACAGAAGTCCTGATTCAGGTTCAAGTTCTCCCATGAATTAATGTTGTGACCTTAAGAAAGTCAACCTCCCTGAGCTACATTTTCTCATTTATCAAGTGGTAACCACACTACCCTATCTTTTTATCTCACGGGCATGTGCTACAAAAACCAGACAACGAACATGTACAGTGCTTTGAAACACTGTAAAGCACTATATATGTGTATTCATATCAACTGAATGATTTTATTAACCAATGCAAGAATTTAGTCATAATATATACAAGGTCTGACAATGAAGGTCGCAAACTCATCCTAGAAAAAGTGTTACATGTCTCACTGCTGAAGATCACTACGGTCACCTTTGAAGTGCTCCCCTTGGGAAGCTATGCACCGACGCCAGCGTCTAGTCCACCCACCTAGTCCAGCAATTTTGGAACTCTTTTTCTGGAATGGCTATCAGAGCTGTCATCGTATTTCCCTTGATGTCCTCAATGTCATCAAAATGTCTTCCTTTCAATATTTCCTTTATCTTTGGGTAAAGGAAGAAGTCATTAGGGGCCAGATCAGGTGAGTAGGGAGGGTGTCCCGATACAGTTATTTGTTTCCTGGCTCAAAACTCCCTCACAGACAGTGCCATGTGAGTTGGTGCATTGTCGTGATGCAAGAGCCATAAATTGTTGGCAAAAAGTTCAGGTCATCTAACTTTTTCAGCACTTCCAAATAGTAAACTTGGTAAACTGTTTGTCCAGTTGGTACAAATTCATAATGAATAATCCCTCTGATATCAAGTTCACAAACTTAATTGTCATACCTCTTATATGAGAAGGTCTTACCACTCATGCCAGACAGATGCTATTACAAATTATAATTGAATAACTTGTAAGCATGTAAACAATGCTTTCAGGGCAGAGAAGATTTTAAAGTAACAAAATGTAGTTTCAGAACAGAAGCAGATTGATTTGGATGACTGCTGCAAAAGCAGGAATAAACAAACTAATACTTAAAGACCCTTCTTACTCTAACTCAATCTTTTGAATCCATAACGTACGGTGGAAGCTAAAAATGCAAAATAAATGAAAGGAAAACTGACAAGTTAACAAATTTCAAAGGGGGACCAAAGGAACTATTATAAATATGATCTCTGGATCATGTAGCAATTCAAGGAAAAAAATCTGAAGATAGAAGGTGCTTTATTTTCTTACCTCTGTTCTGTATTAAAAATGGCAAAGTTGTGCTTGCTAGACATAAAGCTCTTTTCCACATCCCGAACTTTCAGGTTGTCCAAGGGAAGCATATACTTCTTTTCTTTTTCCTAGAGAGAAAAAGAGAGAGAGGGCTTTAACAAAAGATATTAAAGTGTGCCAATGGCAACATAGCACCTGACCTGGCCAAGATTTGATTACAATATTGTGATACCCTCAGACACTATTTTGATACCAGCTACCAAGGAATATAAGTTATCTGATGGGTAGGCGTCTCTGCTGATTCTCACTGGGGTCAGAAGAAAGAGGGGAGAGAAAGTGTAGAGGAAGGAAGGGTTCAGTCATGTAGAAAACACACGTGGTCCTCTATCCTTTCTTCCTCATGTGGGTCCCCTTAGATGTTTTTACATGTTAGTTTGATATTAAGAATTTAGCCATCTGTTAATATTTAACAAAAATGTTCTGGTCCTAATTCAATGAGAAATGCCAGATGGATTTCATTTCATATTTTATTTGCAGCCTAAGCAGTTTTGATAGCCAGTGCTGGCAGGGGACTGGAAGGAAGCACGAGGACCCCAAAATGAAATACCCCCCGTAAACTATGACAAAAGCACAGGAAACACTTCCTTCATTTGGGTCAAGAATAAAATGTAAGTCTAGGGGAAAAAAACAAAACAAAAACGATTCCCTTAAATTGTTGAGTTCTTTGAAGAAGAAAAAAGAACCCATTAGAAGTGGACTGATATTAACTAGAACACATTCTCTTTTAAAATGAACAATTCTTTAAGAAGAAAATGGACATTGGAGAGGGGAAGTCTGTAAATGGGACCGAGCCGGTTTTAGTAAAACATACTAGATGCCAAGGAATTACTAGAAACATTTGCTTTTACAGACTGGCCCAGGGGCAATATTATCATATGTATAAATGCTTAACAGCCCGTTGAGTAGGAGAGAGCCAAACACTCAGCTTAAGAAACCTACTCAAGACCTATTACTGGGGCATTTTAGCAGTGGTCCCTGTTAAACAGTAGTCCCCTGTATGGTCCCAGCCTCTACCTCTGCAGTTAGACCTGAGAAAAAGAGGGACTAGCAACTCTGGAGGAGGGGAGCTTAGAGATGTAGCCACGACTTTTAATAAACAACTATTACTGCATTTCCTGTGGGGAATACACACAGTGTACAGATATGTCTGACATAAGCCTTTTTGTTCCTGCAGCTCCTGCACCACTTCCTTGAGAGTTTGTGGCTGGGCTGAGTGGTGCTCCGGGCCCAGCTGCGGGGGCCATGCCATCTGCACACCCATAGGCAGTTACTGAAGGGCGTGTCCCTGGCATTGCTACTTCTTACTCCAAAGTTAATCAGAAAAGAAAGCAGGGCAGAGCACATGAAAATAGCGAGGCAGAGAGAACTAGATGACTAAAGAAATTGAAGGAAGTTGGTTGGTTGGTGAACAAATTGGCTGTCCTGGCAGACAATGTCTTCAAAGAAGATTAAAATAATAATAATAATAATAATAATAATAATAATAATAAAAGAAACTAAATGGGAGTGAGGGAAGTCTAAGAATAAACCTGAGAAAGCAAAGAAAAGTTAAGAAGAGCACAATATTTCTTGTACAAAAAATAATATTAGCCAACACAAGGATATTCTAAATAGCAAAACACATAATTTAAGCAAATGAAGTACCATCGTTGAGTCTAACTTCTTGGAAACACTTGTCAGATGACTTTAGGACAGAATTCTAAGAGGCAAGCTATTGAATGAAAAGCTATTCAATACATAATCAAATGAAAATGCTTGGGACCCCGGGGAAAAAAAAATTATTTTTGGATGTTTTTCAAAGTCCTAAATTTAAGCAGCTGGATTTTTTTAACGCACCCTCCTATTCAGCCTTTTGAAATGATGGATTTGCCTTTTAATGGGAAATCTGCATTTCATTGTAAAGATGGAACACGATGTCTTTGGCGTGTTTTCTATAGGAGGAGGATCCCTTTGTACTGCATTTTTTAGCATATAGTAAAGATCCAAATCCAGCAAGTTTACGTCAGATATTCAACATTGGAGAAATACACACATATGCAGACAGGGGAACATGAAAAACTATTTCATAATCAAGACTTTTAAGACGGATGGAAGAAGAAGAAAAAGAAGAAAAGAAGACTGGGACTGATCTGTTTAATTGAAGTTGTAAGTCCAATGGAGAATTAAAGGAGAGGACACTGAAGCAGTATATCACGAATATTTCTAAAATCCTTGGTGCTTTGGGGAAAGAATGACGTTCTGCTAAAAGAACATTTTGAATATGAAATTGCTGAAATAAACAGAAGGAAGACAAGAGGATTAACCGAATTATAACTTCCAAAATGCAGCGAGTCTTTGCAGCAGCTTGATTGAGGCATCTGCTACATACATTTGTTAGTTTTATTATTAAACGGTCTAATATTGCACTGACCAGTGTGGTAGGCACAAGCCACAGCTGACTCCTGAGCACTTGACGTGTAGGTAAGCTGGGATGTGCCCTAAATGTTAAATCCACACCAGATTTCAAAGTCTTAGTATGAGGGAAAACAATGTAAACGATCTCATACTTTTACATTGATTATCTGTTGAAATGATATTTTTAATATATTGTGGTAAATAAAATACTACCTTATAACTCACCTATTTATTTTCACTGCTTTGCAGGTGGCTGCTAGACAATTTAAAATGGCTCGTGTGGTTCTCAGTAACTTTCTATTGACAGCGCTGAACCCCAGGTATTTACCATCACTTTCCTTCCCCTCATCCATCCAAACAGTTTTTCCCTTCGGACCTCCCTGTTTCTGCCATCAGGAGGACTTGTCATTCTCGCCGTCACCCCATCTGAAACCCTGCTATCCTTTCTGACGCATTGCCTCCCTTCACCTCCTTTATTACATCGAGACTATTGCATCGTGTCTGAAGCATTTGTCAGAGCTCCAGTGTTTGACATTCCCACTACATCAATCTAGGGCCCTGGCATCTCACACACAGATGGTCACAAACGGCTTCCTAGCTGGTCCCCTTGCCTCCTAATTCCTCTCACATCACCAAGGAGGGCAATTTTCTAAAACTGCTCTATCAAATTCATCCCAGTCCTACAAAGCTCTAGCTCTCCATTATTTATGGAAGAAAATCCACGAACCTCCTTCATGGGACACTGGAAAGCATCTCTCTATGGGTTCTGAGTTGTCAATATCTCCTCTCCTCTTCCAGAAGTCTTCCTATTTCAAGCAAATGCACCTTTGCAGATGGTCTTTTCCCAATTTGAAATACCTTTCCACTTCTCCCCACCACATCAGTTTATTAGCATCTAGCTCAAGTTCTTCCTTCTGTGCAAAAAGTTTTCCCAAGTTTGTAACTCTGTCTGTCTCTCTGTCACTCCCCCATCTCTCTACTTTCAATTCATACAATAAGTCATGTTTATTCTATTTATTTTGAATTATACTTTATGAGACACCCTTATCTTACAAGTGCATTAACTAAAAAGTTTGTGTAAAGATTGTTCATTTGGAGTTCGGAATGTTCAGTCAATTCTAGTGTTCAGGTGGGATGTGTTAGCACACAAAAACCAAAAAGGAGAGAATGTTTTTTGCTGTATTTGTAAAAAAAGAACAGAAGAAGAAGAAAATTTGATATTTTAAATATTTCACCTTGAACAGACATTTTGGTAGATGCACTTGTAAAATTCTACAGATTTTTAAGAATTTAGTTTTTCAACTTTTATCGAGAAGTAATTGACATACATTACTATATAAGTTTAAAATGTACAGCATGATGGTTTGGTTTACATGTATTGTGAAATGGTTACCACAATTAGTTCAGCTAGCAGCCATCTTCTCACATAGATACAATAAAAAGAAAGCAAAAAAAGAATAAAGGAAAAAAATTTTCTCCTAGTCATGAGAGCTCCGAGGGTCTACTCTCTTAAGAGCGATCCTATGTATCGTACAGCAGCTACCTATAGTTATCAGGTTGTACATTACAGCCCGAGCACGTATTTATCTTATTGTTGCATGTTTGTATCTGTGGAACAGCATCCTCCAACCCCCCTCTCTTTACTCTCTGCCTCAGGTAACCACAAGTCTGATCTCTTTCCCATGAGGGTTTTTTTTTTTTTTTTTCAGATTCCACATATAAGTGAGATTATACAGTATTTGTCTGACTTATTTCACTTAGCATACATAACGCTTTCAAGGTCAACCCATGCTGCTGAACATTTTTTTGATTGAATAATAGTCCATTGTGTGTGTGTGTGTGTGTGTGTGTGTGTGTGTGTGTGTATACGTGTGTGTGTCACAACTTCTTTCCCTATTCATCCATCAGTGGGTACTTAGGTTGTTTCCATGTCTTGATTATTGTAAATAATAATGCTCTCTGAACAGAGGACTGCATATATCTTTTCAAGGTAGTGTTTTCGTAAATTTTGGAAAGGTTTCCCTTTATTGGCCGTGGATACATTCCAAGACCTCCAATGGATGCCTGAAACCATGGGTAATACCAAACTTGATATACACCATGTTTTTTTCCTATATGCAAATACCTATGATAAAGTTCAATTTATAAGTAAGGCACAGTAAGAGATCAACAACAGTAACAATAAAATAGAACATTGTTAACAATATACTGTAATAAAAGTTATGCGGTCTGTCTGTCTCTCTTTCTCTCTCTCTCAAAATATCTTATGGTACTAGATTCACCTTTCTTCTTGTGGTGATGTGCGGTGATAAAATGCCGACACAATGACATGAAGTGGGTGAATGGCATGGGCCTTGTGGCGTCGTGCTAAGCATTACTCTACGGGTGACTTGAACACAGGCCTGTGATGCTAAGCGAGCCCGTCTGACCACCAAGATGGCGACTCAGAGACTAACAGGCAGGAGCGTCTACAGCATGGAGACGCTGGACAGAGGGAGCAGGATCCATATCCCGGCAGGACGGTGGACACGGCGCGAGATTGCATCACGCTCCTCGGAACAGCATGCAATTTAAAACTTATGAATTGTTTACTTCTGGAATTTTTCACTTCACATTTTTGGACTGCTGTTGACCTCGGTCACTGAAACCACAGAAAGTGAAGCCACAGATAAGGGGCGACCACAGTGTTCCCAGAAGTGGGATAGCTGGATCAGATGGTAGTTCTATTTTTAATGTTTTCAGGACCCTCCATACTGTGAGAAATGATTTTGTTTCATGGAGATTCAGAGTGGAAATTCTGGGTATTTTCTAAAGCATCAGGAGCTGATGGCCCTGATTCAACAGTCTTCTTTTCTTTTAAACGGAGTACTTCTCCTTGTCTCAATATACAGTGGTTACCAGCACTATTTACGTGGGAGGCATCCAGGAGGACAGGGATACTTTGTGCAGAGAGAGACGAACTTGAGTGCATGTTCTTTCCTTGCAGTTACTGGGCCAGAGTTAGAAGACATAGGCGAAATAGGATAGGCCAACAAAATGGACGCATCGAATGTGTGAGAGAGTGTGGTCTGAGGTGGAAGTGACTGAACTACGAGTGGTAAAAAGCAGAGGAATCAAGGTGATGGGAGGTGGGGATTATGGAATGGCCACAGCATGTGTTTGGCAACCTTGAAAGGAAAGAAAGATCAGTGAGAAGCAGAGGTCACGTCAGCAACTGCCCTGCAAATGGCCTCTAGCTGGCAGAGCTCCGTGAAGTCAGCTTGGTTGCTGGAAGGAGCGACAGTGGGTGTGGGGAGAGGTGCTGGATTGCTTCTGCCTGGTACGAAGGCCTTCTTCCCTGCAAGAAGGCAAATACTAGATGCCGTGGCATTTATGTCAAACGCTAACCCCTCCATGAAGCCTACTCTGAGGACAGCGTGTCACAGACCTCTTTTATAGCGTCCAACTTTTCCATACTTTTGACAGAGGCTATCTAAGATGAGATTTCTTGCTTATAGGCAGCTTGCTTCTTCAATAGACTGGGAATGTCTTGGGGGCAAGGACTGTGTTATAATTCTTTTGTGTTTATGTGTAATAGTTACTACAGTGCTGCCTCCACAGATGTGGCTTGAAAAACATTTGATGGTGGATGATGCATCACAAATAAAATTCCAACGCGCTGCAATTTTACCATAATGTTGAACTTACACCATTTTACTATGGTGTCTACCTACACTATTATGTTAAAAAACAACAACCATGTAACCAGATGTGATATAAAAACTTATTTTTAATGCCTCATTGATTGATTTTGAATGAATTGACAGGTTTTTGTGTAGTATCATGTAGTTCGTTAGGTCAAGTTTTACCAACCTAGACCAATATACTGGATACGGTTGATACAAATCTCATGGCTTAAACACATAAATATACTGTGATAATTCAATACTCTTCAAAACAATTCAAAAAACAAAACCAGCAGATATACTACCCTTAAGAGGGAAAAAAATTGATTTAAAGTTTTGAAAAATGGTAGCGCATAAAAAAAAATTAGATTAAAAGAGAAGAAAGAAAACTACATGAAAAAGACCCGTATGGGCAGCAAATATGGTGTTTGAAATATGTGACACTGGCACCACGTTTATTTTTTAAATATGTGATATTTGTTATAATTCTTCACTGACACGCTCCGATATTTTAAAGCATTGTGCCAATATTTCCCAGGCTAATAAATAATCAGATTAGAAACAGGGTCTGTGACAGATGAAGCGGCCTCCATGCTGCTGAGAATGGCTGTTCCTCATGAGTAAAGAGGCCTATTTTGACCACTGCTCTTCTCACACTCGCAGGACTTTCCATGTGCCTTCTCTTATTATTGAACTTGCCATATGTACACTCCTGATGTGTTCAGTGTCTCTTCTTCCACTGAGAAACTGCCATGTATGTGTCATCTCTCAGTGCTAGCAATGCACAGAACATTCCCAGGACGCGACCACCGGAGCAGCATGCGAGGGCCACACAAACGGGGCGGTACCACTGCACCAGCCAAAGAGGAGACGGACCAACTGTCATCAAGCGTCTGGTCCGAAAATGGGGCCGCAGACCACAGAGGAGTCTGAGTTGAAAAGATTCCTCATCCAGGGCTCTACGTGTTTTTGCAGAATCCTGAAAACTCAGGAGATACTGTGGGACATTCCATTATTATAACTTGCTTGTGGCTCAAGTGGGTAATGTTGATCAATGTTTTTCCTGACAAAGTTTTCCTTTTTGCCTTGACACACGGTGGCCAGAATGTTTACACGTAACGAAACGGAAGACATTATGCTGGGTTTCTGGTTGGGAACCAGAGCCCCCCAAAATGCGATGCCCCCATATGTTAATGCTTTGTGTAAGGGACACAAGAGCTCCGTCAGCAGACACAGTCATCAAGCTCCCCACCCCCACCTCACTGTCCAACTCGACAGACGCTGAATTACCCTTCAGAGTAAATTCAAACCCCTCAGCATACCCGCTGCTCCAACCCGGGACTCTTGCCTTCCAGAAAACTCAACACATTTTCATTCTCCACCACAACACACCCAGTCATGTCTTCCTGTCTTTGTCTGTTTCCTCCACTAGAAACACTTTTGTTTGTTGGTCACTTTGCTTCTCTTCCACTCAAAATTCCTGCATAAAATCATTCCACCTTGCTCAGACTTAACGGACTTTTTTTCTTAAACCATGATAGTTCTCATTTTTCTGTCCTTTTTTCCTTCCCCATCCCACTTGCAGATATTGTTTTTAAATCAGTGGACTCCTTTAAAAAAATAATTCTGCCACCAAAGCCCATTATATTGAGTCGATGAAGAGTGGAGTTCCCCAGAGCGAAGCAGGAGTGGGGCTGTTAGAAAACCTGCCCACTAAGTCTCATCCTCTAACCCTGAAATTGCCTCTCAGACATGTGGTGGGAACGCCTCAGGACTCTCATACCCAGCCTGGGATTCCCGGGTCCCTCTTCCAGAGCCTGGTCGGTCTACCTACCAGCCTTAGTCTCAGGTGTCCCCACACTGCCAGGGCTCTGCTCTCACCCCAGCCTGCCTCGTCCTGCTAGGTTTCCTACACCGTCTAGCTCCCTGGGTCTTCTCACTGAGCAAACAGGTCTCTCAGAGCCATGAAAGCCATTCAGCAAATCCTTCCCGTTCAAACCGCCCCTGTCATGCCCTCCCTGCCTGCCTGATTGGGCGGGCACTTTGATTCTTGATTGGATACTTGGATGCCTGACTGGGCACTTTGATTGGGCCTCCTCTACCATGTCCACCATCCCTCCTATTCCAGTCTGATCCCTGACAGCACTGGGCTTGGTCCGTTCCTTTACACTTTCCTCTAATTTTCTAAATGTCCAAATGTTTCATGTGTGTGTGTGCTCTGCTTTTCCAACTACAAGGTATACTCTAAGGGAAGCAGCAAATCTGTTACTCTTATTGTCTTTGTTATCATTGTTCATGATTCTAAGGCTTGCTGCCCGGCTTCTCTGTAACTGTGTCCTGACTTCCCCATCAGAGCACCAGCTCGCGGAGGAAAGCAACTGTTTCCTTCTCAGTTTGGGTTGCATGGTTGGCATTCAACAAACACGTGTACAATGAACACATGACTGAGTTCCCTCATGGGCTGGCATCGTGCTTTGCCTACATTGAGAACTCAGAGAGGACGACTGACTTATAAAATAATCAAAATATCAAAGAAAAGAGAGGCTATAAAAATATTGAGAATACCAGGATGCTAGTTCAAAATGTTGCTGAAAACTGAAGTCTGTTGTTTATTGCTATTGAGAGGTTATAGCTACAGAAATGTGCAAGTATGAAACTCATACTATAAACTACCCATCTTTTCATTTGGGCTCTAATTCCCTTCTTTAATCAGAATTACATCTGAGTAGTAAACAGCATCTGGGAACCAGCAGGCTGCTAGTAAATAGGGCATCTTTAGATTTTTCTCTTGGGCACTGAAGAAACTTGCCGTGTACACTGCTGATGGGCTGTCGTGGTAGCACCAAGAACACGCCATTGGTTTCATGGCCGCCCCCTCTGCACTCGCTCAGATCTTACATGGAGAATACACTGCCATATCTCCATTAGGTAAGGGAAAGGTAGTCACACCTGCCAATATCCAGGTAGAGACCCTGACCTTTTCCTGGGTCTCGCCCTCTCTTCAGAGTTCTAGTGAATTTCCACCTCCTCCAGGAAGCCTGTCTGGCCACGAGGGCCCACTGGAGGGCTCCCTCCTCCATTCGCACGGCTTCTTGGCAGGGCCCCTTCGTTTTTGTGCTTAGTATACATAGCTCGGTATTTTAGGTACACCTGATGGGCTCAAAATGTGGGCTCCACCCTCGACTAAAGGGAGGACTTTTACCATTTGAAAGTGAGAACGTTCAGGATTTTATTCTCAAGTGTTCAATCTCTATATTCTTATAAAGAAACAGTCATGAGTATTTGCACATCCAAGATTGGTCATGTGCAAGGCCAACAAGGGTAAGCAGACAGAAGAATGAGTTTCAAGGACTTACGGCTAAGCATGGCAGCCTGACCACACGCACAGGTCTCTTCCCCCTTCCCCAAGCCCACGACGATAACAGTGAAGGAATAAAATGGTCGTGATCCACAGGGACAAAGGGAGTGGAGGGGACAAGACAGTGGACAAGCGATTTCCCACAAGCTTTGGAAGAGAGAACAAGAACCGAGGAGCTTTTCGTGATTTAGCACAGAGACAAGGTATGGCCTGAATAACCTGCGGGGGAGAGGATGGAGGGGAGGCCACCCATTTGGGTCCCATCCTGTCCTTGGAGGCACCTGGTAAAGCCCAGGAAGGGAGTGTCTGTGGGGCTGCATGAGCAGAACTGGTGATGACAGAGCTGTACACAGAACAGGTGACGACAGCGTCACCTCCTCCAAGCCCATTTCTACCCCAAGCAGGAGACCGGAGGCCAGTTCCCTATATTAGAACAGTTATAGGAAAAGACTTTTGGACCCACAGATTAACAGGCAGGGCGGACAGCCAAAGTGGGACAAAAACAAGAGAACTTGGTGAAAGTCTTCATGCTGAAATATTGTTCTCAGCCCTCTTTCCTGCCCTGCCCCAGAACGCCAGCCATCAGATGGGTTTCAGGCAGGGCGGATATTCCTTTCTGGGGAATTAAAGAGGTTCAAGGAAGCGAAAAAGCCAGCGTGCCACCTGCTCACCTTATAGGCAGGTCTTATGTGCTGGCAGCCTCACCCACACACAGCGTCTCCAAGTGGCTGAAAGGCCCAGAACGCATGACAGCCACAGACTGAGTGGATTCTGAGAAGGGGCCATCTCAGCACATATTCCAGCCTCCTTGTCATGTTTGCGTTCAATTCAAAACTTTCCTTCCCATCCCAATCTTGGTCATGTAGCTAGGGGCCCAGATGAGATATCCTTTCAGCCCACCTGATGCCCTCGTGCCAGACTTTGATTCAGAAGTGAGTCGCACTGGAAAGCAGCAGAGTGGGTGGCACCTGCTTTGCTAGCTTGGATCAGGGTGGAGGTGGAGCGGCCCTTGGATCCAGAGGCGGCTTCCTGGTGGTGCAGGCCCCACACTGCTGGGGGCCGTGGCTCCCTGGCAGCCCTAGTTCTGAAATTCAGTTTGGAGAACCATTCCTGGAAACTCAGCCTAGCTCTGCACTCTGCCTTCCCAGTGGTTTTCGGAGCAATCTATACCCCTTAATTTTCAAGGAATATTTCATTTTTAATAAACTTTTAAAATATTCTAAAATTACACTTTAAAAACTACATTTCGAAATTTTTCTAATTAAAAAAATTTTTCAATTAAAATTAAAAAGAAAATTTTGAATTCTAAAAACCTTCGTGAACTGATTATTAGTGTGTGTATGTGTGTATGTGTGTGTGTGTGTGTGTGTTAGATATGGTTATGCAGTTATGAAATTCCAGGACTTGTCACTCAGGGAAGGAATCTTTAACCAGGAAAAAATTATGTACATGAGAAATAACATACATGAGAAATTTTAAATCAAAAATTCAAGGAGCATGTGAGAAGAATGACATTTAAGCAGCTTGGCAAGAAACAAAATAAGGCAACAGATGTGGATAAAATGGGAAGTTCCCAGGGGCACATATGTTCATAAACTATTACAAACTACCTGTATGATAGCAGTGCTCCTTCCTGGGTGACATTTTCCCCGCGAGGAAACTCAGTACAGGAAATGAGTTTGTATTTCGTACTTCTTCAGTTACTAGAAAGGAACACATTTACTCAGCGTGGCCAAACACACTGCAAGCACTTTAAAATGGGCATATTTCAAATGCTTAATGGCCTCGTTTCCTCATTCCATTCTGTGTTCCAAAGCAACACAACTTATATTTTTTATAAAGAGAAAACTTTGAAGTTTGGAATAGTGACTGCTTTCCTTGCACAGGTTTGTGATAAGGATTCCTGGTCAGACTATCTCTCAACGCTGACTTGTGGGGCTGCACGTTCAATTACAAGGTGACTGAAACGCTGCTCACTTGGCAATAGTTTTCAAGTGCATATTAATCATATAAAAATCTACAGGCGTAGCCCTTTGGGTCTACTTGTGTTAAATAAAAGTGCTATTTTGGCTAAGTATACCTTCCATTTGTAAAAGTTCAACTCAATAACAGCACCTTGTTTACAAACGCAGCATAGTTTTTACTTATCTGAGAAAATGAGGGTCCGGAAGGCATGTACAAATAAAACCCTCTGACAAGGCCCAGAGCTGAGCAGATGAATGGTTTAAATTGTACCCCCGTCATTTGTCACCATGCTACAAACAAAAATCAAAGCTGAATGTTCCCCTTTCCCACCCTATCATTTCAGCAAAGAAACACTCAAAAAGAGGCAGCGCTAAGGAGAAAAGCAAGGGGACTGAGCAATCAACCACATTAACTTTCCAGAAGCCCTCCGTGTGGACTGTCAAGCCATCTACCCCCTGCTGATATTAACATAATTCAGTGAGCTTCCTCCTGGGAGGAGAAGCAGAGCTGAGTAAGTACACTGCCCTCTGCACTTCACTGCCAGCCCTTTTCCCTGTGCTCCAGGGGGTGCAGCCTGGAGACGGAACAGGAGAAGGGGACCCCTTCCATGCGCCTTCTGAGAAACAGCCCTAGATTTGAAACAGCGTTTGGCTGGCCTGGTCCGAGCACAGCTGGTGGTCCGAGCACCGCTATTGGCTCAAACAGGCACCCACACAGCAGCAGGGCTGTGCACCAGAGACAATGGTCTGCAATGGTTCTTCTCCATCATCCTAATCATGACTCCTAGTCTGCCCACTGCTGGGAGGGGGGGGAGAAAAGAAGGAAAAATCGGTACAGGGAAGGAGACACACCTGTTCGTAACTGGGAGGAAACTAAAGCGACCCACGCCAGAAGTGCTTGCTGCTTTCACGGCCCTGTCCCCATCTCAGAGACAAAGACCAGTGGGAGGCGAAAGGACACGAGGTTGGGAGTTGAGCCTTGGGATTCACGTATGAGCTCTGACACCAGCTAGGAGAACCCAGGCACGTCACTGGACTTCTCTACGCCATATCGTCTCTCTGCCTGGAGGTGGTCGGTCATGCCATGTAGGACACGTGAGGACTACGTGAGATCAGGCAGAGGGACGGGAATGCAGGGTCTCCTGACACGCTTGCTTGTGTTTCCTGGGGAGACACCTTCTTAGCCACCCGCTTCCCACCCTTAAACACAGTAAGGGGATTCTCTCTTGAAGGATTTTCAACAGTAAGCTTTACCCTTGGGAGGTACAGAACTAAGAGAGGGAAATAGAAAGCTAATTACACGCCCAGCAGAAAAACACACAACATGGCTAACATCAACCAGGAGGGCCACTGGCAGTGACACAATCTCAACCACTTTAAACTCAGCTTTCTTATTCAAGGAGGGTCTGTACGAAACGCTGACCTGCGGGGCTGCGTCCACAGCCAGAGAGAGGAGAGGCGGGGGCCAGCCAGGCAGGGATAAGCCTCCCTCCCCCTCTTTCCCACAGTGCACTGCACAGAATAGATGAGGAAAGGACTGGGGGCGAGGGAGGGGGGAGATGCAAGTTCTGAAAGAAATATAAAAATGAAAATTCCACAATTAAAGAGTCATCTACCTCAATTACAGATATGTTCTTACACTTTAAAAAAAAAATCATAAGCAAGACTCTCAAGACTGGCTAGGAAGCTAAACAGTAGGAAAGGTTTGTTTTCCTTCTCCAGACCGCTTCCATTCAAGCAGAGCCTCGCTTCTCTGCTGACTCCAAACCCAGATGCCCTGGGGCAGCTGCTTTATGCAGCAGCCTGGTTTGTAAGTCTCTCCCTCCACCACATCGCAAGAAAGCACTCCCCTCTCACTCTGTCCCGTATCACCAACTGGCTTTTAAACACCCAGGGTGGGGACTCTGTCTATTTCTGCAGATCCCTGATACTTGCAGACACTTAATATGTGCTGATTAACGATGAGGGGAACCCACCTATGGGACGTCTATCTCATTCCACTGGGCTTTGTTTCATGTATAATTGTATTTATAATAAATCGGTATAAGCCAGAGAATAGATTTCATTCATTATCTTCCAGGTAATATATTTGCATTTAAATCCATACTTCAATTCATCCACCTGGAAGGACTCAAGTGCCTCAGCAACCTGGGGGGCGTAGGGGGGGTGGGGCGAGTTCCTCGGGTTGCCTTTACCTCATCCCAGTAGGCAGCTGCCCGAAAACTCTGGCTGCTCCTCCAAGTCACAGAGCAGTAAGTTTAGGGTTGTGTTTCTGCAGCTAGAGTCCCCTGACCCCCCGAGTCTGTGTGGTCTTGTGAGAATGAAAAAGACATTTTGTGTTGGTGTTTAATAAACTTAGTTGCTGAACTGTCAGCATTTTATAAGTGAACACTGGCTCACTTTCAGTGCCCACGTTTGTGTCTGCACAGAGTGGCAGTACTTTGCCGCATACTGATGGAAAGCAGGGCAGAGACAAACCTCAGCACATCAGTTATGACATCACAGGGCCCTCGGTGTTTGGAGGCTTCACTCCAATAGGATGCAAGTGGCAGGAGGACGGTGGGGGTCATATAAATACAGCATAGGGTGGCCAGGCATGCCAATCGCAGAAGAACCTACACTTGGTGGCCAGAACACATCCCCACTGGCATTATGTATCCTAAACATAATTAATATCATTGATCCATTGAAGTTTTTTGGTAACATAGCTCTGTCTGAATTTGACTTGGTGTGCTTTTTTGATACAGAATGACAAGCATAAGGTGTTTATATATTGGTACATATTTAAAATAAAACAATTTTCTGCTTGTACATATTTGTGTAATATTACGAATAAAAGTAGTCTGCCTGCGCTCATAATTGATGAGGCTCATTTTCCTTTAAGGGAAAATTTACACATTACCCATTACCCAAGTTGGAGAAGCACTGGCTTAGGGAAAGTGTATTCAGAATTCTCTGAAAAGGGTTGATAGAGTCAAAATCGGTACAAACAAATCACCTGGATTTTTAAATAATTTGCAGCAGAGCTTAAAATTTGCTTCAATTTCTAATTGTCCTCAGCAAGACCAGGTTGGACCCTGAGAACCTGCAAGGCCCAGCCTTGGCTGGGGCAGACCCTGGGGGTCCCGGTGGGGCCTGTTTCCCTGGTCTGTGCTTCAGTTCACCATATGTAAAGAATGGAGAATAATACTCAAACTCAGTCCTTAACCCGAAGAATGAAAACAAACTTGACTTTATGGGAACAAAGAGGCAATACATGCAAAAGCATTTTCATCTTTTGAAAAACAAGAAGGTACTATTTGAAAAGAGGAACTCTTGAAAATATCTCAACAACGTGCGTCTAATTCATACTGACATGTGTAATTGAACCTATGTTTAATTTTTGCTGCAAATTATCTGCTTCCTTTAAGAAGCTGGGTTGGTAAAATGTGGAGTTGTGTGCTTCAAAAATCGAGAATTAGGGATACCTGGGAAGACACAATAAGGTTGGGTCCTTCACAAAAGAAGAATGAGTGAAACAAAGTTAGAGGAAGGGAGAAAGCTGGAGAAAAAGGTGGTGCCAAGCCTAAGAAAAGACATCTTCAGGAATCTGGTGGAAGTAGCCAGAAAGTGAGGGGAATGGAGATTTTTCACACCTAGATCTCACTAATGACACAGAACAAGTTTCACCCAGATGGGACCAGACCAGTGAAGACCCAGAGCAACCCAAAGAGAAACAAACATACATATGAACATTTAGTTCTACCCCACTTCAGAGACAGTGTAGACTCCCCTCTTCCTTGCCCTCTTCACCCTCACCCCTTTTCTTACCTACCCTAAGCTTAAATACTTCTTGGGTTACTTACAATTAAATATAAGCAATTCCTGTTTCATTATTCAGAATAATTATATTTCAAGTATGAAAATATTGATGATTATATAAAATGTTAAATCTCAGATCCCTTCTGACTTAAACTGTGTTAATAAGTAATAGCATGTATGTAAAATAAAACTAGACTGGAGAACTGTCGTACCTTTCTAGGACTCCCACCCTGCCCCCCCAGTCCAACCTCAGTTTTCACGTATAACAGAAATGGTGCAGGTTATTATTTTTTTTATAGGTTCATCAGGGAAGCCTTCCTTGACCTGGGAAGTGATATGTATGGTATGACTTAAAAGGTCACTGGGCCACTTCGTGGGGTGTACATTAGGGGGCGCCAAGAGTAGGAGTGGAAGACCAAATGAGATTAAGAAAAGAGACAGTAGTCTTTCCAGCTGGGATAGCTGAGGGGACAAGGAACTGGATTTGGGAACAGGTTTTGGAGCAGAGCAGTGCTCGGTAAACTGCAGCCCCGAGGGCTAAGTCTAGGGCTAACTAATGTTTGTGTGGTCCTAATAGCAAAGAATGGTGTTTTACCATTTTAAATAGTTATCGGAAACAAAAGTCAGAAGAATATGTGACAGAAACCACATGTGGCCTGCAAAGCCTAAAATATTAACTATCTGCCCCTTACAGAAAAATGCTCCAAAGGACATATTAGAGCTGATTGTCCAGCTAGGTCTTATTTTCGGGGAAACACGGTAATTTATAGCAAAATCGTGGCCAAACAAGCTTTTCATGGAAACTGCACACAGGTGACAGATGTTATTCAGAAATGACCTATTGTTTAAGGATTCTGAGGTACAGCTTGAGCTGCTTGGGAACAGTGGGCCCCACCAGAAAAATGGCAAAAGGAGAGGTCTTTGGTGACAACTGTTGATGAAAAATTTTTTAAAATTTAAGTTCACATTGCAGATTCAACTTGTGGAAAATGAATGTAGGGTATTCACTAGAACATACCTGGGAATAAACCTAACAGGAAATATCTAGTGCCTGTATGAATGCATTTATAAAATTACACTGAGGGACAAAGCTGAAATAAAATGAGAAACAGATCTTGAATAGAAATTCCAATATTTAAAGTTCTAATTTCTCCTAAAATTAAATAACTATAATATAGTATCAGGGAAAATTTTTCAGCATAATTTTGTGAGAGGTAACTTGACAAAGTGACTCTAAATTTCACTCGGCAAAATAAACAGGTGAGACTAGCCAGGAAAACTCTAAGACAGACAAAACAATAACAAATGTAATCAGAAGGACTATGCCCTTCAAATATTTAAATTTATACAAATTATACAAATTATACAGTGAGAAATATCACAAGCCTGTTGTAAAAGTCCAATGGCAGATCGGTTGAATAGAAAAAAACAAAGAAAGAGTGAAATAATGTCTGAGAATTCGGTTTGTGATAAACGGTGGCCTTACAAATCAGCTTTTTAAATAAGTGCTTTAAGAGAGCTGGCTTCCATTCTCTCTCCCCCCAAAAAGAAATTTTAGATGGATCAAAACTCAACATCCCCAGAGTACAGTTTATGCCATAATTTTGGAAAGACTGGATTTTTAAAAACTTTTAATATTTGACACAAAACCTGAAGCTATAACAGTTTCGTGAATATGGCAAAATACTTTACAAAACTGAAAAATAGGTAATTTGAGAAAAAATGCTGGCAACATCGATGACTAAAAGTTACTAACCATAATATTCAGAGAGTTTCAAAACAGGGTGTTTTTTAAAAAAATAAATCAGTACTTATAGAAAAGGATAGTTTATCAGTTCTCAGATGACAAAAGACAAGAAAACATAAGACACTAAACCTCACTAATGATCAAAGAAACGCACAGTAAAACTACGTATGTGTGAGCATTTGCATATCAGACTGATAATATCCTATTGACCAGATGTAGGGTAATGGATATTTGTACACACTCTTAAATGGAATATTAATTGTCACAGTCTCTTGGAAGAGGGGGATCTGATTAAAATATCAAAAATTTTAATGTCTCTACCCTTTGACCCAGTAATTACATTTTCTATTTTTAGAACTAGAACCTAAAAAACAAAACAAAAACCTACACAAGTGTACATATATGAAATGTTACTTGCTTCATTACTGTTGAAAATCTGAATTGCCCATCAACTGGGGACTAGCAAAAAAATTATGGTGTATGTTAATAATAGCTAACATTTATTAAGTGCTTATTGCTCTAAGCATTTTACCATATAGGTAGTCATTTAATCCCTCCAACAATATTATGAAGTGGGTACTATTATCATTGCAGTGTTAAAACGAGGAGAGTACGTATAATAAATCCATGCAAAAGAATACTGGGGACTATCAAATAGAGTGATGTATCTGTACTCAGTGGAAAAAGCACCAAGATTTTTCTTGACTGAAAGAATCAAGTATGTATGTAGAATAGCATGCATAGTACAATTACATTTCTTTATATAAACTCATGCATTCACATTCAAGAGAGATGTCTAAAAAGGAAGAGATAAGAGTGTTGTTTTTTCCCTGGATGGTGAGATGTTGGATTTTTTAAAAAACTTCTAGTATTGAATTTTTCCATACAAAGTGTTCTTAAATGAGTATTTTGACGATTTTAGACACCTCATGTAAGTGGAATCGTGCAGGATCTATCCTTCTGTGTCTAGTTTATTTCACTTAGCATAATGTCTTAACACTTCACCCATGTTTTTGCACATTTCAGGATTTCCTTCTTTTTTAAGGCTCAGTAATATTCCATTGTAGGTGTACAGCACATTTGCTTTATCCATTCTCTTGCCGGTAGACATTTAAGTTGTTTCTGCATCGTGGCTATTGTGAAAAGTGCTGCCATGAACATGGAGGTACGAATAGAGTCTCTCTGAGATCCTGACTTCAGTTCTTTTGGATAAATACCCAGAAGTGGGGTTGCTGGATCCACTGACATGAGGTATGTAAAAGAGTCACATTCATAGAATCAGAGCGTAGAATGGTGGTTGCCAGGGGTTGGGGGGTGGGAGAAATGGGGAATTGCTGTTCAGTGGGTATAAAATTCCAATTATACAGGATGAATCCATTCTAGATATCTGCCATTCAACGCTGTGCCTCTGGTTAACACTACTGCACTGTACACTTAAAAATGTAAGAGGGAAGATCTCAAGTTAAGGGCTCTTACCACAATAAAACAAAATATTAAAAATGAACGATTTTTCATTGTGGGAAATGTAGAGTGAATAAAGCTTTCCCTAAGTACTATTTCGTTCTATTTAAAAAGTCGTGTATATCTCCCCTCTTTTTAATCCTGTCTATTCTGGCCTCAAAATAGAATTCTTAGCCTCCTACACTTATTTGTCTTCATTATCCCAAGTTCCCCTGAATGTGAGGAACAAGAGTTCTTTGAACAAGAGTTCTTCGAATTGCCTGTCAACATTGCTACCAACTTGTTAACGCATTTTAATATGAAAATACGGCATTATGGTCATTTGGTGATAGTTGTTAGTGAAAGAGTTTAGAGTAGAAGCTATCAAAACACTCAGAGAAGAAATTCAGAGGCCTTTTTGGCTCATATACTTTGTCATAGGAAAAAATAACAATTACGTTCAGGTGACTAAAAGGAGATGTATGCCACCAAAGAAAATGGCGGGTGTAACGGGAGGAGAAGATTGGGCTGAATGGCAAGAAACCTGAGTTCTAGTCTTGACCCTACCACTGGCCAACACTGTAACTCAAGGCCCATCAGGTAACTTCTCTGAACCTGTTTCCTCCTCTAAGAAGTGAGAAGTGGAACCAGATCCTTGGTTTTCAAACACAGAAGAGCAGCACTCCAGGGTTCCCCCCCCCCCCCATGTCCTTCAGGGGCCACCCTGGAAGCTGAAGAGCCTGGAGGCAAGAGGGCTGGGTCCTGGGCTCCACCCTGCTTTAACCCAAACAACTCCATTTTCATTTATTTCATATAAGGGGATTTCATAGAAGATTTTGATTGAATAAGGAGTTCTGATGCTTAAAACAAAAAAGGAGAAAGAGAAAAGTTTGAAAACCGCAAACTACGCTGATGTCTGAGGTTCCTTACAGCTTTAAGTTCTGGTTTGGAAATTAATCTATGCCTCAGAATGTATGTGAGTAAGCAGTGAAAATGCAGTTTGCCCTGAAGAGAATTTCCAAGGCAGTGAACATCAATCATGAAGAGTCCCCATTGCTAACATGTGGCAAGTTGATTTTTTTTGCCTCCCTGGGGTCAATTTACCATCTGCCTCATCTTCATCAAAACATTAATTTCAGCTTAATCCCCTTTCTTCCTCTCTGGTGGTAAAAGGACCTGGGCTCACTTTGAAATAAAACAAATAGAGTGCAGCTATGCTTTCATATGCAGGGTGGTTTCCATTTGATTATTATGGAACTCCAGAATACTAACATGAATAAAGTAATTTAACTCTTTTCTGACACTCAAAGTCTAAAGAACTACTGAAATAAAATGCACCCAAATTCATTAAGTGTACTGAGTATTGACCGTATGCAAGGGACAGTGAAAGTATGTCTGGCGAGAGAAATACTGTGAGACTCTGCCTTCAAGGAAGTCTATTCTCTCTGGTAAGGAGGGAAAGTCAAGTCTAGGTTGAGTTCACAGGACAGAGAGGCCTCCTTAGGCTGAAGGGAGATCAGGGAAAGAGCTTCAAGAGCCTTGAAGGTTGGGCAGGGGGTGGTTTCATCAATCAGGAACAGGGCAGTTGGGGGAACAAGTACACTTTATGAAGATTCAGCTGGTATTAGACTATAGAGTGAAAAGAAGAAACAGACTAAACACTTGGATAGCAATTGGGGTGGTGACTACTTCAATGGCCCAGATTTTAAAAAAGATGATGAAATGGGATGATGCCGGTGTAAACCTCAAAAAAATGACTGATGGAGCTACACCTAGAGCTGACTTCCGGGAACTGAGAGAATGGCCACACGTAGATAGTATGCGTAGAGCAGGTAGGAAGCTTGACGTGGCAGGAGTCAAGGAGTCAGATAATGGTAGATTGAACTAAGGTGGTTGTAGAGTAGAAGAAGAGCATGTGTATTTGAAAACTATTTAGACGTAAAACCAACGGGGATTTAGTGGATTGGACTTGGAGGTGATGTTCATTGAGATGGGGAACAATGGATGAAGAGGAGTCCCGGGTTCAGGGAGGCTGTGAGCTCCATTTTGGACATTTTGATGCTGAAGGACATCCAAGGGGCTGCAGGGTAATGGGATAAAGAACACTCTCTCTTTGAGATAGTTTTGAGGGTGTGATGTTCTCATAGGAAAGTTAGATTGCAATGAATGCAAAGCACTGCAAGGATTTATGGGTGAAAAGTTATAGGATATATGGGAATTTTTCACAAAAGAATGGATACACAATGGAGCCTGCAAATGTGTCTGGAGAGATTGCACAATTTAAATAAGATAGCTTGCTTGATTATTTTGTACTGATAGAAAAAGAAATTGATACTTAATATAGAAAAAAGAAGGAATATGTACATTTTTTTTCCCTAGATTTCGTTTGTGTACTAGTGTTCAATGAATGAGTTGTGTCTCTTCTAAGATCTTTGACCAGTGGAATTTTCTCTCCATCACATGTTTGAATGTTTAGAACTCTGTCAATGTTCTATTTAGTTCAAGTGGTTGTATGTTGGTTCTTTGGCGCCATTGTCAATAATAAAATTCAACAACAAAGAAAACCCTAAATATGGCTTTGTTTTTCTCTTTTTAAACATATCTGATTCTGAGCCCAAACCAAGATCCAAATTTTTCTTCTCATGTGGGAGACAAGTGTAAGTGACTGACCACCGTTAAATTACTTTACTCACTAGACCTCACTGTCCTTTTGCTAACTTATCTCACTACTCAGCCTCCCAAATCCTTGCTCTCCACAGTTATGCATTGTGTCCTTCCTTGGTACAAACCTGCCTTTCACCAACTTCCTGCTATACTTTCATGCCTTCCCAGGGTAGGCGCCAGGGAATCTGTATTTTTAACAGGTGTCCTCAGTAATTTTTTAGATTAAGTAAATTTGAGAAAATCTGTGCAGAGTCTCTTCAGGGAGCACCTTGAGGACGCAGGAGAAAGGCTAGGCCATGTTCCTTTCACCTGCTTCATTCAGACTAGGTCTGTGCTTTACGCGTGTCTATGAGGCTTCTACATAACTTGTCATCTGAAGCAAAGACCCTATGGCTCAAAACACTCAAAAGTCATGGTCATGAATCCATGGTCACTTCTGACTCTCTCAGCCTCCCGATTAAGTCCCACTTCAACAATATACTCACAACCAGTCTAGCATCCCTCAGCTGCTTGATGATCAAGAGTTGAACGTTCCTGGGGACCAAATATGTGATGAGCTCTACTTTACGTGTCAAGTACATAGCATTGAACCAAATAGACAAAAATCCTTGCTTCCTTCTTACTTTCTATTGGGGGATAGAAATAATAAAATAAGTGAAAATTTTAGAATATTAGAAAATGATAAGTGCTATGGAGACAAATAAAGCATGCTATGGGGAATGAGAAAGGGTGTGGTGTGTGTGTGTGTGTGTGTGTGTGTGTGTGATGTGTGGGCATGTACATATACACCATTTTAAACACGGAAGAAGAAAAGGCTCATGAGACAATGACCCTTGAGTGAAAACCAACAGAAGGCAATGGGATAACTCATGTGGACATCAGGAAGAAAAGCATTTCCAGACAATAAAGAAAATCAGAGTCATGTTTAATGAGCCTGGCTAGAATGAAAGGGTAAAAATGTAGGACCTCCTTTGTGAAAGCAATTTTCTGCTTTTGGAGCCATCCCTTCCCTTCCTGTTGTTACAGTCAATGCCATCTGCTGTAAGGAGAATCACCACTTACACTGTTACTCACACCACCGAGAACATTCATCACTGAAATGACCTCAGGCCCTCTCTGCCGTTGAAAAAACAGAAAGCCACAGAGGGCACGTGACTTTGCCGGAAGTCACAGACTGACTAGGGGTGGTCTTCCAAATTCCAGTCTCAAGTTCTTTCAGTTGAAAAGATCTTTAATATGTAGACTAGAAATTATTTACGTTCCTTTTTTAAAATTATACTTCTAACATAAATGTTTTCTTAGTGGATACATCCTCATATAATAATAATGTGGGCTGTATCCTCAATAATAAACTTTCTTTGAATGCTGCTTGTGAGTTCCCACACTGCCACACATCCCAATAAGGGGAAAAGACGAAGAAATAAAGGGAGGAGGGAAGAGGGAGGAAAACGAATGAAACGTAATATAATGTGATCCAATCAACAATTCGGAAGACCCAAATCTTCCTAAACCTTAGTTCTTTCCAATACACTGCAACAATACTTCCCATTTCCGACTAATTCTGAAATGGAGCAATATACGTATCTAAAAATTAAACTGTAATTTTCTTACCTTCTGGGGCATTTACTTTTATTAACAAATAAAGGAAGCGCCCATCATTGTCATCAATTAATGGAATCCCAACCAGCCACGCTGTGACAGCCTGATGTTTATGGCCTGAATGTGATCTGTCCTCAAACTTCAGACTCAGCGTCCACCTGGTCATTCCATCCAGCCCCTCAGACACACTGCTTTCCCTTCCCGTCTTATTTAGTAATGCGATCTCCATTTCCTCTACCATTTAATCTTCCCTGAGAAGCACTGCTGTTCCTGACATCTGTTCCCTGACCATCCGCCTCTGTGAACTCTGAGATGAAGACCAAGTTGTCAAGAAATGCGAAGCTCATCTGTCAACTTACTTTCCCCACCACCTGTCAGAAGCCTCACTGCCACTCCTGTGCGCCTTCTTAACTCCACTTAGAGCTGAAGCATTTTTTTGTGGCGCTCCCTTTGGAGACACCTCCTCATTCCCCTTTTTGTTTTTCTTACTGAGTCTTTGTTTGCTGTATTTATTCACAACGCATCTGCTCACTCTCCATGGCAAGCATAGTGCATGCAGCTCCTATCCCATCATTTCTGCTGTAGCGAAAGCCTGATAGTTCAAGAAACTTCTATCTAGTCCTAATACTCAAAGGCTCAACTTTAAGGTTTAACCTATAATGTGGGTGTTGGAAGAGATACCACAGCTGCTACAGCTGCCAAGATGGGTAAGGAAGCAAACAACCCTCTCCCATCAATGACCTCATCATATATGTTCACACCCTTAAAGTATTTAGGCTGGATTAGTGCAATGAATTCTGGGTCTGTGCTAACCTTAAAGACCACCTGTGAGATTTAGTTAATTTGCCCCCTTTAGGATCGTAGTTAGATGAAGCCACGTTTCGCTTACTCTGTACGTTTAATTTGCAATCTAGAAAAAGCTAATTTTACATCAAATTTCTTGAAAAATTTTGCTGCTCATGTATATTTCCTCAGGGTCTTCTATTTTAAGAGTAAAATTAAGACCCAGTTTTCTTATATAAAATGCACCTTCCTTCCCTCCACCTTCACCCCCACCCCCTACCCCCAGAAAAACAAACAACCAATCTGAACAGCTTCTTCTTGACCAGGGAAGACAGGTCTGAGTGAAGGAGCTGCAGGTTGGTTTTCCCGGGCTACAGGGAGGGCATGGAAAAGTGCCCTCCCTTCTCACCTTTCCTATATCTTCACCCCCATTTCTATCTTCCTCTTATATCTCTTGGATTGAGGCCTTTGGAGTCTAACCAGGGCCGGCAGCATTGGGGAGATGCCCCTGGCTGACCTCCCTCTCCCTCCCCCACCAGTTCACCAGCCCCTCACCCCCATACACACAGAGACGCATACAATCGTTTCCATCTATTTCATCCTCTCTTCATTCTTGAAAACAGTAGTCACTCCCTTCTCTGTTTGTATAGTTAAATCATCACTTATTTTTTTGTGTGTATTATGCTTTGTTGTTTATCATCTATTTTCTATTTTTGCATTTTCAGAGACAGTACCTAGCACATTGTATAAACTCAAGGCAAGTTTGTTGAAACAGCTAATTTAATTATTAAAACCAAAGTAATACATGCATGTGGTCACAGTTCAAAGAGTTTTGAAGAGACATGAGGAGAAGTAAATCTCCCACCTCATCCGTCTCCACTTCAAAAGGAAACTTATTGGAATATCTATCTCGATCTTCTGGTGCACAAGCCTATAAAACATTCATACTTTTACTTCTGACTTAACCACTTTAGATGATAACTACTGACTCCTCTTATTAAAGAAAAGGTTTTAGCTCACTCAATTCCTTTACAGTTCTCCTCCCAGTCGTTAATATTCACGCAAGTCCACAATTCCTTGCCTGAAGTCCTTGGAACCACCGATGTTTCAGAATTCAGATTTCTTTTCAGAATTTATAAAGGTAATATTGTGTATATATCATCTGATGTAAAACCCACACATTAAGTGTTTGAACAGTCACATTAAGTGGGATGTATAAAGATTAGAATTAACTTCACATGAGTGCAAATCAGGTTTTGCCAGTGAAAATTTGCCAGTGTTTATCTTCTTCAGCTTGTTTCGATGAACCCACAAAGTACACCAAGTGTTTAGTCCTCCTTTCCCTTACTCAGATTAATTTTAATCTTACCAGAGTAACAAGACACACACTTCTCTCACTTTTCTTTGGTTCTTTTTTTCATTTCTTCATGAACTTAATCCAAACCCAAATCATCTGATTACTTAGTTTCCATCAGTCTCACTATTCAATCCTGATTGGGTTACACAGCTATTTTCTTATTAATTACTTTTCTTAGGTAAGAGTCTGGCTTGATATGCTATTGTCCTTCTCTTTCCCCCTACTTGGCGGCTCACTAAGGCTCCTCCCTGTAATGGCCACTGTGGTTATGTCTCTAGAATAGAAAGACCTCTGACAAGGTAAAGGCTATCGCCAATGCCTTCAAACATGCAAGAACCATTTTAATGAGCACAACCAGATGCTATCATTCTAGTTCATAACCTGTTTCAGTAAGAGTAAAAATACTCTAGAAATTTTCCCTACCCCATTGTCTAAAATACACTGGACAAATATAAAATACAATTCACTATAAAACCAGTTTGTAGCAATTCAGCATATAACAGCTGTTAACCATTCTAGTTCAAAACAGGATAAAAAAAAATAAAGACAGGTAGTTTGTGTATTTTTCCAAATGTGGTCACTGTGATCCCCACCCCCGCACCACCTCATACATTTCTTTCAAAATATGTGTCTCTTTCTCTCCGTCTTCTCCCCAAGGGAAAGTCAACTACAAAATAAAGTTTGGTTGACAGGCTATGGGGGGAAAAACAAGGTGACACTAGAACACTACATGGCATATAATGTATTTCAAAATAGTAAATGCATTGGATTTTTAGAAACAAAATTAGTTGGGAGGAGAAGAAAGAATGAATGAAAACTAAACGAATAAGGGATGTAAGAAAAGGCAGTGAGCAGAAGAAGATAAAGTCTGATGCCAAAATTCAACCCGGCAACACATCTCTATTGGAAAAGAGGCCACCAGCATGTTTCAAGTTTTGTCCCACTGAACCTTCTCTCGCTTCGACACCAACGGAGCCACCAGGAGCTTTCAAGCATCTCAGAGGGTAAAGGGCTGAGCACAGCTGGTTGGCAGGTGCTCACCACACCAGACACATGGCTTCCCAGCAGCCATGCTGGCTTTGGAATCCTGAAAGCAGCGCACTTGCTAGCATGGCCACTCCTGCAGGAGCGAGGGGCAGCAGCCAAAGAAGCCAGCAGAAGCTCTCAGGTGTAGAAAGAAGTCTCTTTCGGTGGTGCACCCACGATGCCATATACAGATGAGGTACTATAGAATGGTACACTTGAAACTTGCATGATCTTATTAACCAATGTCACCTCCAAGAAATGTAATGAAATTTTAAAAAGGGAAGTCTCGACCTCTCCACGTCTCAGGGAATACTGGGGATGTTATCATGGTGGGGCGACAGGAGTCTAGAGCAAAGTCAGACCGTCTCATGTAAGTATCACTATGCAGGAGACAATGCCTGTGGACTGTGATTCTAATCAGAACATTGTTTCTCTAGGAAGGATTCCATTTCCATTGGAATAAATAACCACAAATGTGTCACCTTAATAAAGTGGGATCCTTGTGAAGCTTGGGGAGGATCTGCTGAAACAAACAATAGATTATGATTTTCTAATAGTGAAATGAAATTTTACTGTCAGTTTCAGAATCCATTGTTAGGGTTAAATACCTAGATACATATCTAATTACAGAGGGAAAATACTTAGGTGGGAAACTTGGCTTATCCTGAACTTCACATCTGAGCATAAACCAAGATCACAGATGTATTCGACAATTGTTTTGTGTGGCTGAAGCATGAGGTTTTTTTCTTTTTTGAGTGAGTGAGTGAGTGAATGACCGTGTGTGTGTGTGTGTGTGTGTGTGTGTGTGTGTGTGTGTGTGTGTGTGTGTGTGTGTGTGTTGTTTCCCTTATTTCTTCTTTACATTTGCCCTAAAGAAGCTTTGGTGATCACAGAAGCAAAAAGAATGTCACACTTACCCAAGGAGTTAAATTCCATTTATAAGAAACAGGAATTAATCATTTTTCTCTAAATTGGCTTTGAGGGTCTCTGAGCGACTTTAAAATTTTGAGTTAGAGAACAAGATATATCTGTGGCTTCAGCTATAATCTGATGAGTGGAAGCCTTTTGTGCGATCGTGGCTCGAGCATCCTTCACCAATAAGGAAGCCGGGTTTTTGTTTTGTTTTTTTCTTAACGGTGGGGTGGGGGGTGGGAGTGGAGAGAGAAGTTTTCAAGACAAGTCAGTCAATGCCCTCTTGCTAACTAATATGCCCGTAATCACTGCTGTGGTAGAACATGTCTGAGATAAAGCCACTGGTAAGGGCGTCAAAGTACTTCAAGTTTTATCAGAGTTGTCGCTAAACATTTTTAGAAACAAATTGTACAAGACATACATGGATCATCCAAGGGAATTATGCCTTTGAACGGAGACAACATTCTGGAATATGATTTCCCAATATATTAAGGGACTATATTTGGATGGGCTCTAGCATTCGGCATCTTATTTTATAAATAAATGGCTAAGTTTCTTGGTTTTATTCACGTTCTCCTATGACTCTGATTTCCCTGACAGAGAGTTTGAAAAGTGTATCTATATCTCCAGTGCCATATGGTTGCTGACCTGTCCCTTCTTTTTTTCTACAGTATTAAGTGTAAATTATCAATTGAACTCTCAGGTATTTTAGAGACAATGGCTCCAGGTTTTATAACTCTTTAGGATTTGTACGAGCCAATGTTCTTCAAAATTAGAATTAAGGCAGAGGCACACTTCCCAGTGTTTCCATGGTTTCTGATGAGACAGTCACCCCGGCTCTGTCTCTCACGCACTCATGGCGACGGACTCCTACTTTCCACTAAGCCCGACTGGTGGAGAACATACAATGTGAGAGGGGAAACTGACAGTTTTGCCCCTCTTCAAATGTTGTATTATTTTCGCTATTATTCTATCCCATTTGGTTTTATTTAATCCATTCTTTCATCTTCCAAATGCTCTGGTAAACTTAAGTGTCCCTGATTTTCAGCTTTTGGGTTGCTTCTTAATCTAAAACACACATCCTTCATAAAGAGTGGAGCGTGCACACTTCCCCAAGCCCATGCCATCCTCTTTGGGTTCATGCATAATACATTCAGAAGTCATTCTGTGTCCCAGGGAGGGGGCTTTATTTGCTGCACAGAAAGATCTGTGCACAGGGAGGGACACGGGGGTCAAATGTACATAGACTTGTAACCAAGAATTTAAGCCTGCACCTCAAGGAGAAGTCAGTCACCAGATGTTAACATTTCCAGAGAACAGTGTTATTTCACATGTTCCAAAAGCCAATCGGGTTCGAGTTGCTCTTCCGAACTGCAGTAGAAATGGTGCCTGCGCTATCAGCTTGGAAATAATGACTGCTCAAGTTATCGACCCAAGGTTGCCAGTTACGAGGCACAGGGAGTCCATTTTAAAGGTGCTCACTTAATGCTGGTTGAGTAGCTACCTTCGAAACTTAAAAATATTTGCCTATTGTTTGTAAAATTGCTCTCAGTTTCTCAATAGTATTTAACTCCTCTCAACATAGGAATCTTTACTAGGTAGGCAGAAATTACTCAGGCACTTTATTGGGGCCACAGATCACCTCTCTGCTTTTGTGTGTATTTGGTCCTTTTTTTTCTGATCAGTGGGACCTCAACTGGAAGCTGGAAACGGAAAGGAAGAAGAGACTGACTTCAAAATGTATCGATTTCAGGCATTCTCTCCTTTTCTCTGTCTTACTGCTGAACAGTATGGCTGATTTTCAATAAGTGGTGATTTATTCAGCAATCTCTCTACACCTACACTGTGATGCATTTACTTTTTGATTTATATCCCAGTTCGTTCCTGGTCATTTTTCATATCTGCAGGGAATTAACCATAGTCTATGATAATTAAGGTGCTATGAGATCCTGAAATGCTTCTGACTCATCACAAACACTTTTAATTCTGTCTAGTATAGCTTTAGTGGTAAAGTATATTTACCATATTCCAATTCTTTGTGTGTGTGCATATATATGTAAGTATATGTATAGAAACATTTCTCTGTTAATGACAACAGTTAAATAACTAGAACAATATTTCACCCAACCAGATCAACTTCTAACTTGTGTTTTTCTTCATAGAAATTATCATGGGATACCACCAAATTTTGAAATAGATTTCCCAAGTATTTAGAGATAAATAACAAGTTCAAAGGAAAATGAGGAAAAAGCTTTGAGTTAGCTATAAGTTAGAGTAACTCCCATAGTGAAAAGATACAGTAAGCATGTAACAGATTTTGTTTTTAAACGATCCTTTCAGCAGTTACCCAGTAGGAAGGAAAGACCCAGGATCCAGAAAAGTTTTCTACCTCAAGGAGTAGATTAAATTTGCTTTACAATAAAAACTCTAGCCATGCCAAACAACAATGACTATTTTTTTTTTTTTGGAAATTTTGTTCAAGATTTAAAAAATATGCTTGTAATATAATTTATAGAGGTATTTAGTTGCTTTGATGCCAACATGCTTTCCTTAACAATGAATTTTTAACTATTCCGTATAATTTTTTTAACTTTTTGTTGACGTATCTAGGACACATGCACAGCTCCCGGAATTTTCACACACTGAATGTTCTATGGAAGCAGCACCAGATCAGGAAACATTATCAGTACCCCAAATGCCACCTTCCTTGTACCCCCTTCTAACAAGGCCTTTTAATTCACCGTGACAAAGGTAATTTCTGAAGCTGGTAGAGAGTGAAGCAAGCCTAGCCTGTCACTTCCAGTTCTGTTGGTCTGAAGCACAGTTGGTTTGAGTGTAAGGGACTCCCTCTAACAGCCCACATTGCCCTGGCCAGATGGCGGTGGAGTCCGGCTGTGGCTCTGTCATTCCAGGGGAGAAGTTAGGTGAAGGGGACAATGTGTGGAAAGAGAAGAAAGAACCCTGGACTTGGAAGGCTGCAAACTCAATTCTTGAGATACAGATTTTCTTCCTCAAGTAGTTAATTAACCTGGGACAACTTAGTTAACCTTTCTAGGCCTTGGTTTCCTTTATCTGTCAGAAAAGATGTTTGACTGTATCATCTGGAGGTTTGCTCCAAGGCTAAAATGTGCTTTCACATGGCAGGATGCTTAGGTACCCAGGTGAGGTGAGAACACATCAGAAGGTAAAGAAGTAAGCATCCTATTTCTACTTCAGCACCAACTAGGAGGCCTCCCACCCTTTTTATCTTTCCTGCTTCTAGAATCATGTGCTTAGCCCAGAATAGAATTAGTTGGTCATCCCGTCTTCTGTAGGAAATATATTTGTGATGTATAATTTTAAGACTGTAAGTTACATGTGTGAATATATATATATATACACACACATACATATTTACATATATAAATAAATACATATATATTTACATATATAAATAAATACATATATGACAAAGCAAAAGAGATGGGCCTCTTAAATGGCGTCTCACGCCTCTTCCTGTTGTATCCTGTGTCCCAAGAGAGTAAGAGTCTCACCACACAGGCACACGAAACGTGAAATACTCAGCCCACGTGATGTCCGTGAATTGGTAGAGGGTTTTTGAGGTAAGCCTTTGATTTTTCTGCAAAGCTATTTTATATCACATGAAATATCTTCAGGGCCTGCACATCAGTAAAAGACATCCACCAGCCTGCATTTCAGAAGTCCAAAACTTCTGAAGATTGGCTCACATGAGTCCCTGTCAGGAAGAAGCCTTCCAGCAGCAATGACTCGCCTCAGTCTGCCGTCTGGCTGAGGCGTGATTGACACCACAGACAGAGCAACCTTCCAACTTGTAGCCAGCATACAGAAACTGCCATGAAAATGAGAATTAGACATCTCATCACTGATGTCCCTTGTGTGCTTTCTTCACTGCGATCCCAGTATCTTCCCTGCACTTTCCCCTCTCGGATTCAACAGACTTTTCCCGGGTGACATTAGAATGAATCGGGTAATAGCTCTGTTGCTACTATTTGCATTGGGTGAATAAACACCAAATTCTTGCTTGTTAGTGACAAGGTCACTCCTTTGCTTCACTGCAACGAACAGCTAGCATGAGAGAACTGGAACAATTTGATCGCGGTTACGTGAAAACAGGACCCCCCATCCTCACAGGCAGACAGACTTACACTCACAAATTCCAGGCTCCCTTTTCTTGTCAACTCCCACCTGCTCCTTCAAAAGCCACTTCTTCACATTTATTCTCTGACCTTTTCCAGTATCTGCAGCAGGAGAACTGGACAGAAACTCAAGCTTTAGCAACCAATATACCATTTTCTATGTGTCATCTTCATAGATCCAGTTTTTCCATTTTTCCATTCACCTAACCCATTAATTTAAAAAAAAATTATTTAAACTAGACATTGTATATCAAATTCAGAGTGGCAACTTTCTCCAGTCATATTCAGTTCACGTGAGATACTTAAGGATGTAATAAAATACAAAAAAAAAAAAAAAAAGCAGATTCTAACTGCTTGCTATTTTGGAAAAGGGGGGAAATCCTTTCAGACAGTAACCAGTTTCCTTGTAGTGAGGAGTTCTGCAAAATGCATTAAGAGGTTCACGCCTGTGGCAATGGTCACTGCACATACTTTGGAACATCTCCCAGACTCTTAAGACTTTTTCCAGACATCCAGGAGGAACTTCAGTACGACAGAGATCCTGCTCTGGGCCTTAAAAAAAAAAAAAAATGTCAAAGGAAAACTTTGGAAGGATCAGTTTCAGCTGGATTTTGTTTCTTAGACAGCTGAGTTGCCTAGGTTATGGAAAATACTAGTAATTATGGAGTGACAATAATCAGAAAAGTTTCCTCCTGTCTTTTTTTTTTTTTTTTTTTTTTGTCTGAAGCTTTAATTACTATAGTTGATTGAGGTATTGGTTAAGCAATAATGCTACTTTGCTCCTTAAGTGTCTTTACAGACAGGGTACAGCTCATCCAGCCCACATACCGAAATCACCAAAAGGTATTATGATAATAGTTTTTTAATTCCGGGAATCGGACAGTAAGACATACCTCTGCCCTTTTGTTGCAAAAGCTATTTTAAATTTGCTCAGGACTTGTGACTTAAGGGGGGGAAGGAGTTGCTGAAATCACTGGACTTAACAAGTGCTTTGAACCTTTTCTTTATTGTGTCAGCTTTAAACTCTGCCCTCACAAGGGGCTTTTGCTCTGGCTAGAAATGAAACCTGAGCATAAGAACTGACCTAGTTTATATCTTAAAGGACGTACTCATACCTGGTAGAACCTCAGATTTTCCACAAACACATGTTATCCCCTTTCTTCTCTCTCTCAAAAGCACAACTTTTTCTTTGGACATATTTTGCCTCTTCTGAATCTAATTCCTCTTACCCATGAAATAAATAAATGAAAGCACACGTTCTCCCAGTCTTTTTGTTTCATGGTGTGTCTCGGTGCCCTTCTAGTTTTTCCTGACTTGTTCGGATGTAACTTTATAATTTCTTTATTATTCTTGGATTGCCTTAGGAGTCCCACTTTGCTCAAACTCCAGCTCCGTTTCACTCTTCCCTCCAACCCACCCAGCTCCTGGTGTGAGAAGCAGCATGGTTCCCGACCAGTTTCTGCAGGGGCTCAGAGGCAGTTAGCCTGTAGGGAGGCAGTTGCTGTTCCCCTTATCTTATGGGTTCTGACATTTCTTTGTTCAGAACCGAAAGCAGTGAAGAAAGGAATGCTTGCCTGCTCTTGGCTACACGGTAATATATTTGGTGCCAGTGCCCAGAGAAGTGGTTTGGAAAAAGCAGCAATTTAGGAACCTGAAGAATTGGATTGTGCTTCAAGCTTTGCCATTTACCAGGAGGGTGACCTGGAGGGAATCACTGGACTTTACTGAGCCTCAACTTTCTCATCTGCAACATGGGAATGTCACCTGCCTTGTCTACTTCACAGCTTTATTACAAGGATCAAATGAGACAGTCAATGTCAAAATACTTCTAAGTTTTTATAAAGACTATCTGTAAAGAGCTCCGAATGGTGTTTGAGTCACAGTAAACATTACATAAGCAGTAGCTACAATATTAATATTTCTATTATTATTATACAATTAGTATTAAAATTTAAAAGCACCAAACACACAAGTAACCATGGACTTGTGCATTTTTTTATGGTTGTCCTATACCACCTCATAATTAGTAACGTTTTTAAAAAATAATTTTAATTTTATAAAAAAAGAATCTAGCTATTTAAACCTAGATTCCAGTAAATGCATTTTTCAGCTGATGGGGTGGGGTGGAGGGCTCAGAAATATTAGGCTGAAAAAGCCACCAGGCTATTTGAGATGCACACTGCTTGAGCTGACAAGACTTTTCTAGAGCTACAGCTGTGGATGGGCAAAGACCCAGGCGGGGGCACTGCACACAGGACTGTTGCTGCAGGGCTCTTGGGACAGGTGTCCGAGTCCCCTCCCACTTCAATGCAAATAGCAACGATCAGCCTGGCCTCCCTTCAGCCAGCCAGAGACCAATGAGTCCAGCCTATCCGAGATAGTCCATGAGACCCACTAATGTGGCTTCTGGACGAATAGAGCAGCCTAACACACCAGAATCATGTCTGGTCCTGGGCAACGTTGAAACGTCATCAATGCTCACCCTCGGGTCTGTATTATTTTATATACATTAGTTTGCTAGGAATGGCAAAACACAATGCCACAGACTGGCTGGCTTAAACAACAGAACTTTCTTTTCTCACAGTTTTGAATGCAGAAGCTAGAAGTCCAAATCAAGGTGTCAGCAGGTTTGATCTCCTCTGGGGCCCTCTCCTTGAGTTACAGATGGCCGCCTTCTCACTGTGTCCTTCACATGGTCTTCCCTCTGTGTGCACCCCTGGTGTATCTTGGTGTGTGCAAATTTCCTCTTCTTACAAGGACACCACTCGTATTAGATTAGGACCCACCCAAATGGCCTCATTTCAACTTAATCACCTCCTGAAAGGCTCATCTCCAAATACAGTCACATTCTGAGGTGCTGAGGGTTAGGGCTTCAACATAGGAGTTTTGGGGGGACACAGTTCATCTCATAATAGGGCCTTCCCTTCTGATACTTCTCCTACCAGTTGCTCCCTTTCTATCAGGGTCCATGTAGCTCAACATATTTTCTGTTCCTCATGGATTTCCTAGAAACAGGGTTCTGCACAATGCAAGTGCTTTGAAATCTTTACTATGATCTGAAAATGTTACATTATTATGACTTCTCGGAGGCTAAGCCTGGCATTGTCAAAGAATAGAGAGTACTCGAGGTAGCCACCTGTTCCTTGGACTAACACAAGGCCAAAAATGTGGTCCCCATGAATATTTGGAAGATCTGCACAACATTCAGAGAACGAATATTTCCCCAATGGCCAGTGCGTGATATTGCAAAATCATTCATGGGTACAAGATCCATTCAAAGTGCAAATGAGACAGAGTATTGCCTTTTTATGTCATAGGCGATGAAAGTTAATGGGTAATGATTTCAGATCCACATTGCAACGTACCTGTAAGAAATTACCGCTTGTTGAGTTTTGGTGTAGTATTAAGGAAGAATAACTATACAGTTATCTGAAAAGGTTATTAAAACACTCAATCCTTTTCCAACTACATATCTGTATAGAGTCTGGATTTCCTTCATATCCTTCAATGAAACAACGTATCGTAACAGATTGAATGCAGAAGCAAATATAAGAATCCATCTGTTTTCTATCAAGCCAAACATTACAGAGATTTGCAAGATTGCAAAACAATGTCACTCTTCTAATCTTAATTTGTTTTTGAAAATGGAATTGTTTTTCACAAAAATATGTATACTTAGGACAATATATAGCGGGTTTATTATTTTAAATACATAAACACATATTTTTTTTAATTCTCCATTTTAATTTGGAGTACATTACATATCAGTAGATATAATCTACAGCCCACATAAACAAAGGCTCTTTGGGAGTATTCAGTACTTCTTCAGAATTTAAAGGGACACTGAGACCCAAAATTTTGAGAACTGCTACTTCATTTGAAGGAGCTAGATTGTGTAAGGCAAAGGTCATGCAAGAGAATTATGGTGAGTTCCTGAAATTGGAAATAGGCCTCAGTTCCTCTGAAGAGTTGGCTGGAGATGATGGTAGGAAGGTAAACTGGGTGGATTATAAAGGAAACTGTGTGACCTCTACAGTGATGGCTTCCAAACTTTCATGACCCATGATCAGACATGCATTTTAGATCATAAAACAGTATCCAAACACACGCATGTTCATATAGATAAATACAACTAGAGCAGAGGTTCACAGAACAATGCTTTTACCAAGAGTGATGTACTCCATTTTCTTTCTATTATATTTTTAGAAGTTCAATGCAGGCCACTAATCTGAATTCACTACTCACTAATAGCTTGCAACCTGTAATTTGTAAAACACTGTTCTATGTAATAGAGAGTCAAGGGGCAACAGATGTTTTGCCCAGAGAAGTGACATGATCACATTTGTGTGTTTAGAATCACAATGTGGTATGGAAGGTGGCACATTCAGGAGACTGTTGTAATTGTCCAGGGGAATTATGGCAAGAATCTGACCTGAGACAGAGGATCGAGAACAGGGGCTGTACTGGAGAGAGAAAGGGCTATCGGGATTTGAAGACATGTTAGTATCTGGCTTGTACAAGAAGATAACATCCATGAAAACTCTGAGGCAGTTTGTCATTTGGGAGAAGTGCGCAGCTGCTGAGGCTATTAACTAAGACCGTGCAGGAGGGTGATTGGCTTACAGGGCATGGAGGTGAAGGTAGAAATAAACAGATTGGGTCTTGGATGGGCTGGACTTCAGATGCCTGCAAGTCATTCAAGCAGTGGTGGCCAAGAAGGGAACAGAAATTTGATTCACTTGAAGTGGAAAGAAGTCTAGAAATACAGAAGCAATTGACCTTAGGTGCTCACACTGCCATCGTAGGAAAACTGTGTTCATTCTCTCAGTCTTGTATCCACACTATGAGGTGTGTTTTTTAGAGCACGAACAATACACTGTTTGCATCTGCTTATGCAAAATAGCTTTGGTTCTAGAAGACACAGTATCCCTGAAAACAAGAAAACAAAAACATATACCAGTTTTCAGTTTCAAAATAAATTTGCAAAGGCCACGCTACTGTGAAGGTTCCTTGACATGACTCAGTCATCGAGAAGAACGGCAGCAGCTCAGGTGGTGTTTGTCAGAGGCACATGCACTGGGAGACATTACATACTGTTAAGAAAATCTTCTTCATGACAACAAAACCTCAGCAGGCAGAAGGATATAAATGTGTTACGAACCAACTGTAAGAGCGTGCCACACTCACTGTTTTGATAGCGATCTGAGGAAGAAGGACACAAATGTCCACCTCAAATGACTGGAGCAATGTTAAATTTATAAGCATTTAAAATTTAGAGCACAAACCCCAATTCTATTAGTATCTTTTAAAACACCTCATGTCAAACTTACTTATTGTTACTAACTATGTGTTTAATGGCAACAAGATCCTCGGTACAAAGCATTTGACTTAAAAAGCTATCAAAGGTCTTCAGGACCATTAAAAATGTGGCACGCCATTCTAGCCATCCAATTTAAAGTGATAGAAATCAAGAACCAAAATGGTTCAGCAACCTTGCAAACATCACACTCTACATAAATAACCAATTTAGCAGTCACACTTATATCAGAATTTATCCATTATATCTCAGAGCCTTGCAGCTAAGGAACTGCATACATTTTACTCTGGTACCAATATATACAGAACACTATTATTTCATAAAATACTGTGGCTAACATTTTTTTAATGCACATAGATAATTAAAAAAACAAAACAAAACACCCAGATACACAAAAGCAAACTTCACAGACTACAGAGAAGAAATGCAGATAAATAATGTGATAAATTCTATGAGAAATAACACAAGAGTCAATTTCACCAAGAATCATCACAAATCTCAAAAATAGACCCATATAGTGTGACACACATGCAAAATGTCTGGGATCAGACATCGCATAAACAACTTGCTGCTGCTGCTAAAATGTTGTTCCCTAATAACCTGCTTGGGCAGTTCAGAGACCAAAACCCACTCGCACCCCGGACTTGTCAGCACAATGTTTATGCTTCGGTTTCTCGGACTCAAAGAGCCTGAACACATCAATGAAATGCAACGCTGAGCCTCAGTGGATGTAGCACTTGAGGGCTTGCAAGCAATCTAAACACAGGGTCTGCAGAAAGCTGCCTGGGGCTCGCCCTTTGGGGAACACAAGGTACCTCAGTTACACAACAACAGTTAGCAAGTCAAGCAGAGATGAAAGAGACCCTCCAGCTCATTCTGTGTCCCAAGCAGAATATTTAATCATAGCCAAAGACTAAGCAGAATTTTAAATTACAAGTCTAACTTCCTGTTTTGTAATTTTTAACGATCAGTTTTTCCCAGTGGGGCTCAGGTTATGTGGTTACTGTGTCTATTCAGGTATGTTCTGTTTTACCCAACAGATAATTTCTAGAAATAGAGAAAGGGGTGAATCACATTCTTATAATTCTATTAATACTTCTTCCAATGACACATGTCATCATTTTGGATTTAACTCGGACTTCCTATCAGTAGAGAAGGTCAGCTTTCTCTCAAACAGTAAGTTGGCTATAGTTCAACATTAAAATTCACCACAGAACCAAACCAGTTAAAAGGACTTGGTAGATTAGTCCTTTGTAAAGTGAAAAGCTTATAACATTAATAACCATCCATTTCTTCTTATAGTTATGGTGTTCTCATATTATATTTCTTATATCCATTTGCTATTTTAAAGAACTTCAGGGTATTTCAACCTTCAATGAAATGTCCCAGTCACTGTGCTAAGTTTTAGGGATGCAAAATTTAAAAACATGGTCTGTGCACTTAAAAACGCCACATTTTAGTAGAAGAAAACACATATATAAACTAATAAAGTATGAAATTGGCCATATAAAAAGTGGATACATGGTTTAGAAATAGAATATTTGAAAGTGATTAATCAATTCCTCGAAAGACACAACCTACCAAAACTCACACAAAGAGAAATACATAATCTGAATAGGCCTATATTTGTTTAAAAAGTTGAGTCATTAATTAATAACCTTCCAAAAAATTAAAGCACTGGGCCTAGATAGTCTCACTGGTAAATTCTACCAAACATTTAAGGAAGAAATGATATCAATTCTCTACAATCTCTTGCAGAAATTAGAAGCAGAGGGAATACTTCCTAACTCATTCTATGAGGACAGCATTACTCCAAGATCAATACCAGGTAAAGCCATTAAAAGAAAGGAAAACGAAAGATCAATATCACAAAAATGCAAAAATCCTCAACAAAATATTAGCAAGTCAAATCTAATAATGTGTAAAAAGAATTATGCGTCATGACCAAGTGGGGTTTAGTCCAGGTATGCAAGGTTGGTTCAATACTCAAAAATCAATTAATGTAATCCCTCTCATAAACAGGTTAAAGAACAACAAAAAAATCATACGATTATATCAGTAGATGCAGAAAAAGCATTTGACAAAATCCAACACCCATTCATGATAAAAACTCTCAGTAAACTAGGAATAGAAGAGAACTTCAACTTGATAATGAACATATACAAAAAAACTACAGCTAACATCTTATTTAGTGATGACAAACTACATGCCTTCCCCTAAGATCAGGATCAGGCAAAAATGTCCCCTCTTATAACTCTCTATTCAATATTTTGCTGGGAGAAGTGCTAGGTAATGCAATAAAACAGAAAAAAGGAAATAAAAGGTATACAAATTAGAAAGAAGAAATAAAACTCTCTGTGTTTGCAGGTAACATGATTGTCTAAGCAGCAAAAACCAAAGAATTGACCTAACAAGCTAATTAGCCCAGGAACTAATAAGTGACTAGAGCAAGGTTACAAGATACAGGTTAATATGCAAAAGTCAAACGCCTTACTATACACCAGCAATGAATAACTGGATTTTGAAATTAAAAATATAATGCCATTTACATTAACACCAAAGAGAGAGAAAAATACATACCATGTTTCCCCGAAAATAAGATCTAGCCGGACAATCAGCTCTTATGCATATAAGATGGGTCTTACATTATAGTAAAATAAGACCTGGTCTTATATTAATTTTTGCTCCAAAAGTTGCATTAGAGCTGATTGTCTGGCTAGGTCTTATTTTCAGGAAAACACGGGAGCTATAAATCTAACAAAATATGTACAAGATCTGTATGAGAAAAACCATGAAACGTTGATGAAATAAATCAAAGAAGATCTAAATAAATGGAAAGATAGTCCATGTTCATAGATAGAAAAGCGCAACATTAGGAACATGTCAATTCCTCCCAATTTGATCTATACATTCAATGCAATCCCAAACAAAATCCCATCAAGTTTTTTTGTGGATGTCGAGAAACTGATTCTAAAATGTCTATGGGAAAGCAAAAGACACAGAATACCCAACACAATACAACAGTCCCCCCTTATCCACAGGAGGATACATTCCAAGACCCGCAGTGGGATACCTGAAACTGTGGATAGTATCAAACCCTATATATACTATGCTTTTTTCCCTATATGTACATACCTATAATAAAGTTTAATTTATAAATTAGGCATGGTAAGAGATTAACAACAATAACTACTAATAAAATAGAACAATTATAACAATATACTGTAATAAAAGTTACATGAATGTGCTCTCTCTCAAAATACTTTATTGTACTGTACCCATCTTTTCATTTAAAGGAAATACTTCACAGCTTCTCTTTGGCATATCCAAATTGCCAGCATCACTACCCTCGTGCTTTGGGCCATTATTAAATAAAATAAGCATTATTTGAACACAAGCACTGCAATACAGCAACAATCTGATAATCTGCTAAGTGACCAAAGAGTGGGTAGCACATGGCGTGTGGATACTCTGAACAAAAAGATGGTTCGCATCCCAGGCAGGGGGGTTGGACAGTGCAAGCTTTCATTGTGCTACTGAGAATGGCACATCATTTGAAACTTAGGAATTGTTTATTTCTGGAATTTTCTATTTAATATTTTCAGACCATGCTTGACTGCAGGTACCTGGAACCACAGAGAATGAAACTGCAGATAAGGGGGCACTAATGTACTAAAGAAGAGCAAAGTCAGAAGACTGGCACTCCCCGGCTCGAAGGCTTACCCTGAAGCTGCAGTAATGAAGAGAATGTGGTATTGGTGAAAGAGTACACAGACAGATCAGTGGAACAGATAGAAAGCCCAGGAATGGACCCACACAAATACAGGTAACTGATGTTTGACAAAGGAGCAAAGGCAATTCAATGAAGAAAGGATAGTCTTTTCAACAAATGGTCCTGCAACAGCTGGACATCCACATGCAAACAACAACGACAAAAATGAACTCAAAATGGAGTGTCGAGTTAAATGAAAAATGCAAAACCATAAAACATTGAGAAAATGATACAGGAGAAAATCTAGGTGACCTTGGGTTGGGTGCTGAGTTTTTAGATGTAACACCCAATGCACAGTCCATGCAAGAAAAAATTGGGAAGTTGCACTTCATTCAATCAAAAAACTTCTGCTATGTGAAAGACACAATTAAGAGAATGAAAAGACAAGGCAAGGCACAGGCTGGGAGCAAATATTTGCTAAACATAAATATGATAAAGGACTGGCATCCAAAATATACCACCAACCTTTAAAACTTAACAATAAGAAAACAAACAACCCAATTTAAAAATTGGTCAAAGATCTGAGCAGACATGTATGTGGGAACTTAGCATTATCTGCTCAATTTTTCTGTAGACGTTAAACTACTCTTAAAAGTCTATTCATTTTTTAAAAACATGTAAATATATGGTTCAGAAGTAGACTATTTAACAGTGATTTACTCTTGGGGAGAGGGAGGAAATGCTCGAGAACACAGGGACGATGACAGCGACAGCTGAGCAGGGTTTTGAAGGGTGAATGGGAATTTGCTGGTCATTTGGTAAAGGATATTCAGGGCAAAAGAATAAGACATTGGACCCTAAAGTTGAATAAATATTTCTACATTAACAACACATTAGGAAAAGAATTATAGAGCCGAAGAGTGTGGAGGCAGAATGAAAAGCACCCCCAGTTTTGAGGTCAGACGATGCTGGCACCAGGTTACTGAGATTGTGGGTTCCTTCCAACATTTACTACTTGAGTGATTTTAGGCAAGGTACTTAACCTTTTTATGGCTCACTTTCCTCATCTATGAAGTAAAGATGTTACTTTGTGCCTGCAAATGTAATCATGAGTTAATTTACACAAAGTACTGAGACCAGTGTTTGGCACATGGTAAGTGCTATTCAAGTGTGAGCTATTATCATTATTACTAGTATTAATTATTAGCTATGACTTTGAGCAATTCCTTCACCTTTCTAAGACTCAGTTTAGGCAACTGGAACACAAGAAGGTAAACCATCGACGTTGAGTTGATGTCAGAGTTAGTGGCAGTGTCAAATGCCCCTAAACAATGTCAAATCATTCAATAAGCTTAGTAGATGCTGTTCTTAATGTTATATACTATAATAATGGTGAGGTGAAAGGAAGAGAAATGTGACGACTTCAGTTTCACTCCTAGCCCTGCTACCTGTGATGCCATTTAGCGCTTGTGGCCTTGGTTTCCTTACCTGTGAAATGGGGGTAATAGCAGCACTGCTAAGAGGGACAAACTCATGGATTTTTGAAGTGTATATGCACATAAGGTTAAGCAACAAATACTTGTGGAAAGAAAAGAATTTGCCTATTTAATCACACATTATACATATATTTTACACTATCTGAATAAAGTTCAAGGTGATCTAAAGCAAGACTATTTCCCCAAATCTACAGATAAATGACCCGAGACACAAGGGGCGAGGAATCATGCCTGTTATAAGGAAATGGGAGAAAGAAGAGCAACAGAACATCTAGAGGAGCATAAAATATAATATAATCTGGGTTTTCTTCTGTGGAAAGAAGAGGAAGTGGTCTGCCAAAATGTCCGATAAAAGATACAAACTAGCTTTGAGGGACAAGGAGATGGAAGAGAACCCCGAAGTGAAGACGTGCCAAGAGCCAGCCACCCCGCGTGGAGGCATCTGCTGTCATTAATGAAGGACCCCTGAGGGACAAACCAAAAGAAGAATAAGGCTCTTGTCTGTTCTCAAGGAATGACAGTCTCACTGGAGAGATCAGATCTATACTCAGGAAAAAAAATCATTATAATCTTAAAGAGTAAAGGATGAACCTGGACATGACAGTGGTAACTACTGGGGAGGAAAGACAAGGAATGGGTTTGAAGGGCGGTTAGAGCATCTTCTCTGTAAATGTAATTGTCGTCTTTAAGGATCTGATGCACATGTTATAATGCTAAGATTTTATTAAAACAGGTAGCATTTCCATTCTCCATTCATACGTACACAGTTAAAATATTTACTAGCAAAAATTAATTTAAAAATAAAAAAGGGGAGCATAACGAACATCCGGTGGCTGGTACCAGGTGTAAGTGGGAGTGGAATGGCTGGGAGAGGGGTGATGCGGGCTGCTGGTGAGGGAAGGCAGGTAGGAGAGGAGACAAGGTGGGTCATGAAGTGGGTGAGAGTCTGGTGTAAACAACGGAGGAACACAAGGAGACCTGCTCAATCTGACGACCAGACCTTACAAAACACAGTCACACCTCTGAGGAGAGGCAGAGATGGGCAGGATATGAGGAAAATAGATTATACTGCACAGGTGTTTGCTCTTCCCGTGAAGGTGACTTCCTGGCCAGGGGGACTAGCTCCTTGTTTAGAGAAGACAAGCTGGATGGTAACATTTTCAGCCCTTCGGGAAATTAACCCTGCAGAGCTGGGGCTCACAACCCGTGGTCCATGAAGGAAGGGGCCCCCGGGCTGGAGAACTCTCAGAAACCATTTTGTAAATGTGTGCAACAGTCTGAAAAAAAAAAAGGTCCACAATGTTCCCAATTGGGGTGGGACCCTAAAGTTTAAGAACAACTGGAATAGCTTTAAGAAAACAAAGGCTGCCCCCCAAACTTCTATCAACCACTCACTGGTTCTGATTCCTTCCTCCAGACTGGCCATCACTAGAGGACAGAAGTGCCCTGGAGAGACCGCAGCTAGCAACATTTGCATCAGAAGAGGCACGTGCCTGGGTCCTGGGCCTCTCAGAAATGGCTGGAATTCTGCTCTAACCCCATATCATCTTCAAAAGTGGGGGGAAAGGGGGATACACATTGTCTTCCATATTATTCCCCAGAAAAACGGAAGTAAGCTTCATTTTATCTGCATTTGGTATTACCTTAAAGGGATCAACAGAATAGAAACTGTATTTCATCGAGAGAGAGAGAGAGAGAGAGAGAGAGAGAGAGAGAAGAGAAGAGAAGAGAAGAGAAGAGAGAAAAGAGAAAAGAGAGAAAAGAGAAAAGAGAAAAGAGAAAAGAGAAAAGAGAAAAGAGAAAAGAGAAAAGAGAAAAAAGAAAAGAAAAGAAAAGAAAAGAAAAGAAAGACACATCACACAAGGTCAGCATCAGCTTCTACTTTCCCAAACCCCTGTTCAGCTCTCTAGGTCATGTTGTCTTTCTGGTTTATATCTCCACATTTCTTGGAATTTGTAACCGACAGTGAAATTAGCTCATGCACTCAGCACTTTGAGGTAAATTTGGTTGTAAGCAAAAACAACTTCAAAAGTCCCAAGTCTTTACTCCCTGTTGGACCCTAAGCCCCCAAAAGATGTTCTGTCATCCTCCAAACTCTGGAATGTCTTCCCAGAAAGTGAGTTAAAAATGAATTTTCTGCTTATTCCCATTTTTATTGTAATTACAGATTAACAACTTCTGGTTTCTGTGCTTCTCACATTTTTGCTCTTTTACCTTGCAAATGAGTTTTATTAAGCAGAGTGAATTATAAAACAATGTAAAATTCAAGAACTGTTCATATAATTCCCTGAGGAATTAAAACAATTTTTATTTGAGGATGGGTCAAATTCCTCAGCCAAAAAAAAACAACAACAATTCAAAATATGGCTTCTTAGACATTTCTACAAGCTGATTATGATTGTACAACTAATCAATACAGCCGTCTACATTATTTTATTTTCAGTTTCAAAACCGGCTATAAAATCAACTGAGTTAACGTGATTATTTAGCAGTCTTTTTTAAAATCCAGCTATGAAGCACTGTTTGCAATACATTTATAACAGAACCTCACAAAATGGCTAAACAATTACAGTATTCTAGAAGAATGATTCCTAAATGCACAAGCACATTAAAAATCCTCTGTTCGGGCCAGGCTGTTATATACTTCTGAATACAGTGTGATCTTGCTTTCCTTAGAGACCCTTTGGAATTTGGCTCCGATTTCAGCCTTTCCTCTGCCAAGCATATAGAATGAATTAGGTGCAGCTCTGTTACAAACACACTCCACCCACAATGGTTTCCAAAAGAGAGCTGAATTTTTTTTAAACCCACAGTTTACCTTCAGTGTAAAAAATGATTCTGCTCTCAAAAAGTATTTCACTTCCCTTTTGCATCTGCTCGTCTTTTTTCTCTTCATTCCAATTTTACTTCCCAGTGAGAGAACAAATGTAAACAGGAAACCTAAAGTCAACAGTCTAAAAAACGCATATTTGTCGTCTTTTAATTTCAGGTATTCACATACTGAAGGGGTTTTTCGAACTCGTTGCTGATGCAAACAAAGATGGATGCGTCAGGAGCTTCCTTCCCTATCACTTTAGCTTTGGCTCCCAGAGTCCCTCTGGGCCCCTCGCGGGGTTGCTGCTTCTGTACTGAGTGACAAGGCTCTCCAGCCTCGTTTTTCTGCTCTCTCTGCTACTCCGATTCCACATGCTGAGCACGCTCTTGCTGTTCTGATCCTCAGCTGTTGGAAGGAAAGCATCTCACGAATGAATTTACTATAAGGTGTAGAGCAGGCAAAGGAAAGAGCGTGGGTTTACAGCAGACCCACTGAGGGTCAGGTCTGGGCTCTACAATTGATGCACAGAGAAGAGTGACTCAGGAAGGCTACTGAATTTCTCTGAGACCCACATTCTGCATTTGTGTGGAGGGGCAGACACAAGACCGCAAGGAGGACGCACGTACCAAGTCTGAGGCCCAGATTCAGGACTCAGTCAATTCTAAGACCCTCTTCCTCTTTTCCCACATCCAGACTTACACCTCCCAGGAGGCTTTGCCTTTCAAACTAGACAAGACGAAGACAGCAAGGTTTAACTGAGAACAATGAGTTTCTAAGAGAAGGATTTAAGCCCTCAGCACCTAGCCTGGGGGACGTTCGGGGGTATCGCCATGGTCTCCTGATGCTGTGTTGAGGGAGATGGTTAGAAGGCAGAATGAACATTTCCAAATTTCTCAACTTCTAAACAAAATTAATTCTAAATTCCTATTTTTCAACGACCAGCTTCCCAACTGTGGGAAAAAAAACAAAACTGCTGTGCCTCTGCAGATGGATTTTATTTTATGTGGTGGGTATGTTTCAGAAAGGCTGTGTAATTGAAATTGTTATAAATGTAATGCTGTTTGCCATATTTGTTTGGTGACCATTTTCTATATTTAGTTAATAATGCAGGTTGTCTGAAGCTAAAGTTGGACCACGTATCTTAATCCTGCATCAGGAGTTAGTGTTTGGCATCATTTGTGTTCTTAGATATTTTTAACATCCTTTAGGCTGAGGGTTTTACAAGATTTCATAGAGCTGTGTATGTCTGCCCAGCTTCCTCTACACACACTTCGTGTTGGAGAGATGACTCTTTCAATCCATTCTTTCTACTTCTATATCCGTCTTAGATTGAAGCATGCCCCCCGACACCCCTCATTCTCCTCTTGTCCTCTGTAGGGGTTATGGAAACCAGAGCAACAGTCACCAAAAAGGACATTTTTCCTCTCACAGGACAGAACCTTCTGGATAGAAATTATATACGCACATGAATACACACAGATACACACAAATGCACACAAAAATGAATAAATAGCACCAAAAATTCTTAATACAAACTAGCAAATTTTCTGGTTTAATGGTAGATTCCACTCTAAATATATGACGAAGAACCTGTCCAGCCCAGTGTCACCAAAGAATGGCCTGACGTGTCACCACCCCTTCCGACGGAGAGATTCTTGTCAGGAGAATGTTTCTATATGCTTTTTAAAATATAAATTCTTTGCCCTGGTCTGAAAAGTCATTTTAAAATTCTCTCTGAGCTGCAGAATGCTTCCACGTAATTCTCGTAATTCTCGTTCATCTTTCTTTCTCATGAAGGGACTGTGAGCTCCTGGAGGCCAGGGACTGTGGCAAAATTCACTCTGCTCCCCAGCACTTGGCACCGTGCCATTCAGAGAGCCCTCGCGTGCCTGCGGCACGTGTGTCTTCCGGGTTCAGCAGTGAACCACAGCAATACGGCTCTTGGCCTCCTGGGTCTTACACCAGGGAACAAATGCACAAATCCATCTGCAACGACAGAGTGGATAAGTGCTTCCCCCCAAAAGTAGCGGCTGCCGTGACAGGCTCTGACCAGGGACGTCTAATGGAGACTAGCAGGGAAAGTCAGAGAAAGCTTCTCTGCAAAAGGGCACATGTATGTGGAATCTTAAGGCTGAAAGGATAGAGGCCCTACCGTGGCAAGGAGCTCGCTTCAAAGGAACAGCAGAGAAGGGGCTGGTGGCAAGGGTGGAGCCCCTGAATGTGGGGAGAGGGCAGGCAAGGAAGAGCTGACGAAGGAAGGGACCCGGGTGTGGGGGTCAAATGAGAGATGCTGTACCCTTGGTGCCACTGTGGCCACCGGAATGTTTAAGCAGGAAAGTGACAAGATCTGACTGATGCTCTTAAAGGATTACCTTATGGGAGCTGCATGCGAGAAGGCGCAGAGGGAAAGGATGGCGGGAGACAGTCTAGGTGAGCGGTGAGTAGTGACCAGGCTTAGAGCGGGCTAGTGGCAGCGGGCCTAGGGAGAAGGAGGTGGGTTTGAGACATATTGTGAGACAGAATCAGCAGGACTTGGCCATGAATTGGAAAGGTGGAATGCAGGGAGGACCAAAGATGACTCCCAGCTTTTTGGCTTGAACAAAAACACAGATAAAGGTGGTGTTTTCCAGATGGAGAAGCTGAGAGCAGAGCCGAAGTGGGAGAGTGGGAGGGAGGGGGAGGGGAAGCAAGACAGAGACCCTAATCCTGCGATACACAGAGAAAGTAGGCTCACAGAGGTCAAGCTACTAATCCAAGGTCAAATGACTACTGACTGGTACAACTGAGTCAAGAATCCAGATTCTGCAGTTATTGCTGTGGTGGTGAAGTACTAGTCCAATGATTCCGACCACACTGCTCTCGGTCTTTACCGAGAAAATGTTTAAATGCATTACCAAAGAATTGGCAATCATTTTAAGCAACTGATGTGTTTTGCCATGCTAGTAATTGAAGATTTTATCAACTGCCAGACCAAGCACATGCCTTACTAAAAATGTCCATAATATTTACTCTATTTGGGTTTTGAAACCCAGGATCATTGTATTTTTCTTAAAATGCCACACCAATAATTCTGGAGTATTTATTTACCAAGTTTTCACACTTAAGACCTGAAAATTTAATTTGTTAACTTTTTTACAAAGAACTTTGGATAATGCAGAATATTTTCAACATCATGAAATTATCTATTCATAAGGTGTGTAAAAACCGATATATTTAGCTTTCCCAGAAATGATGTGCATTTGGAACCCAAACTGGCTGAGTGACGTACTCTCTATGGGGTAGTGTGCAGAGACGACGTGGAGAGGGTGACAGGCATGGTATAGAGACAGTGCTGCATGTGTGTATATATAGTTACTGAACACATGATCTCATCCATTCTCTCTCTGCATCCATCGCTTCCCACGAACACCCTAGCACGTGGTACAGGACAGAGTCTTTCTCCACCCAGGTCCCTTTGGTAAAGAAACTGAGAAAAATGGACTAATTCTTTTTTAATGGAAACTATTTCCAGTAATTATAATATTAAAATTAGGTCCTACATTGAATAACTATCTACACAATTGAATGACACTAGATGATGGATGCTTATTCTCAAAATGAAATTGAAAGACATTGAGGAGGGGTTCTAACCCTTCCTAAAAAGGGATAAAAGATTGGGTATTGGCATTTTCTCTACTTTTGTTTTCTCTCTCTGAGTAAAAACAGAAGTCCAGTCTCCAGGCTGCCGAACTCGGCTTGGAATTCTAATTCCCGGGGAAAGTCTCTGGGAATCTCAGACAGAGGAAAGGAGGTCTTTCTGTGTTCTCTCTTAAAGAGTACTTCTAAGCAGGTTCACTACGATTTCATTTCGTCTTTACTTTTGTTCTTACACAGAGCAAGAGAAAAGCAAGTCTGTGGAGAAAACTTTTTTGTTGAAATGAATTGCACTTATTGTTGGATTTGGTTGCCTTGTTTTCTAGGAAATATTTCTTGACATTTAAGTGAAAAGTTTGTCTGATTGCTTCACCTGGGGTACACTTAAGATACACAGGGTTGTTGGACACCAATATGCAAAGGTTCCCATTCAGAGCACTCCATCCTCTAGTTTCTCAAATCCCAATGGTGCCGGGTCCTGAATTAATTTCATGCATCAAAGTCCTCCATTTTTATGCTTTATCTAGTGAGCTAAACGTCTTAGAGAACAAAAAAAAGTTTTTTTCCTCTTTAGCATCTCTGGCTGGGCTTAGACTTAATAATAATAAAAAAAGAATCCATGAATGCTCTCACACTTCTTTTCTCTCTTAATCAGACTTTCATGCCCCATCTGAATGACTTCCTCCACACGAGACAATTATATGTTGCCCATTTCTAATAGCAAAATTTAGAGTTTATGACAACTCAAAATGCAAGAAAATCGACATTCTTGAAAACCCTTCTGTCTCACCTTCAGACGGAGAGTGTAAATTATGGCGATAGCCAACAGGAACCATCAGCCATAAGGCAGGTCGATTCATGAGCAACGAGTTAATTAAAAAACAAAGACATGGAGAACATGCGCGATTATGTTCAGCCTGGCTTTGCCTATTGGGTTTCAGTCAGAGACCATGACTTCTTTCAAATAACCCCAGTTTATTTTTGAAAAAAAAAAAAAAAAAAAAAATTCTGTCTTCAGACAGGATATGGGGGAGGAGTTTAGGGGTGATGTTTTACACATGCACATCTGGATACAGTCCAATTATTTCCCTTAAACATTCCCCCAGTTGTTTTCATTTTGCTCCATGCTTTGGCATTCATAAATTTGGGAGATTAATGGTGTCAGCAGCCTGCAGGCCTGGAGCTGGGCACTGCTTTAATAGCGATACAGCTACAAAACAACTCTATAGAGAAATACATTCGCATGTTTTCAAAGGAAGCACAGCCACATATTTCATTTCTGTTTAATATTGTGGCATTGACATTGTACATAAAGAAAGTAGTGTAATCTTTCAGAGAATTGCCCTAGTAGCAAGACACACACACACACACACACACACACACACACACGTAATAGCCAACTGTTTTAGAGCGTAACAGAGGATTAATGAAGAGGACAATGGGAGTTGGTGTGGTGGCTGGGCATTTGCATTCCTGTTTTCATCGGGTCACAGAGAGAGGCATGACAATAGTCTGTGCTCCTTGTCCTAGAAACGTGCCAACAACTAAAGTCACCTTTGCCAAAGGAACGAATTTATCTTAGAGGTGGTGACACTGAATCTTTCTTAAAGCTGTATTTTGAGACGTCTCATCCTTCCAAAACTACTATTACAGACTAAATGTTTCTATGCCCCCACCCAAAGTCATCTATTGAAACCTAATCCCCCATAGATGGTATTAGGAGGTGGGGCCTTTGGGAGGTGATTAGGTCGAGAGTGACGCCCTCCTGAGTGGGATTAGTGCCCTTATAAAAGAGACCCCCAGAGAGCTCCCCCACCCCTTCTGCCATGGGAAGACACAGAGAGGAGACACCATCTGTGAACCAGGAAACAGACTTCACCACACACTGAATCTGCTGGCACCTCGATCTTGGACTTCCATCCTCCAGAACCGGGAGAAATCCATGTCTATTGTTTATAAGCCCCTAGTCTATGGTTTTTGCTCTAGCAGCCCGAATACCCTGAAACAAGCACCGTATGAAAAGTGAAACTCGAGACCACCTTCCCTGATGTTTGGGTCTCGCAATCCCAAATATGAGCCAGAGGAAGGCGGTGCTGTGTGTCCAGAGCCCGGCACGGCAGCTGCACTTGGTGGGTGCTCAGTAAATCCTGGCTGACAATGAGACAACTATTTTGAAGTGTTGGAACCAGACAACTTTTTATTTGATATAATCTTGGATTACATGCATAACGAAGAAACAAGCCCATCCGGCATCGTGACCTTTTCACAAGTAAACGCCACAAGCCACCACCGGGCAGATTTCCATGCCTACGGAAACCCAGCAGAGTGTCCTGGGTCCCAGTTCTAGGATTAGTGATATCACTATGGGAGGGACAGGGGTAACTTCTCCTTTACCAAAAAAACCCCACCAGCCACTGGAGAAGTGTGCAGCGTTCCTCTGGGTCATAATTAGGACTCGGAGAAGTGGCATGATATCCCTGCATCAAATGGGAGAGGAGGACCGTATCCTCTCCTGTTTTCCTTCAGGTACGCTGTGCAATGGGAGGTTTTCCCTAAACCAGTCTATAACCTAGTGATCAATTTCTGGGTACCTAGCAATGAGATGTATCTCAGTCACTGCGCTGGGCCACCTGTCATTAGGCCCGTGATCAGAAGTTTTCATGCAGGTATATCTGAACCTTGCTGACAAAATGACACTCTCCCCTTGGGCCTCGATTTCCTCTCCTGTAAAACGAGGTGAATGACATCAGTCCTGTTTGCTTCACGGGGTGATGAGGCTTGAATGAATGAGCTAAAGAATGGCAACGCAATCAGGAAAGCGTGAAGCACAACTGCTGAACTCCACGAGACATCACCACCCGTCTCATGTTCTACTTACGGCTCTATGCTAAAAACTCAAAGCATTAGGTTGGTGCAAAAGTGATTGTGGTTTTTGCAATTATTTACCGCAATTACTTTTGCACCAACCAACCTAATATGTAATAGCTTGTTCTTCACATAAATTAGCTTACGATTCTCCAACCTGACGCACTGGCTCACACAGACTACCCGGTAAGAAGCGCACAAGGAAGAGACTCCTGGGCGGCAAACTATTTTGTGTCCACACTAAAGCGAGGTGACCAAGGCCTGGTAACGGAGGCTCCGGAAATAACGTACCGTTGACTCTGAGACATGATATGATAGCAGTACGATACTCACAAGGTACAGTTATGTGTTATTTGAGTAAGTTGATTTTCATCGTCTGTGTTTATATCGAACTAATTGTGTGCTGTGGTTGTGGATTCGAATTCCTGCTACATGCACAGAGCTTTAGTTTCCTTATATGAAAAGAGGTGGTAACACTTCCTGACAGGTCATTGGGAAGATTAAGAGGTGAGATAGGAAGGAGTATTTCTCGTACAGTGGTCACCCAGTATTTCCTGGTTACATCTCAAGAATGACTGAATCCGTATTTCCAAAGCTATGCTGGGAAAGTAAGTCCAGAATTAAATAAACCCACCAACAATCCAGATGCAAATGATTAAGGATAGTATCATTAAAACACATAGATATTTACAAATATTGCCCACACACATATTTTTCTTAGGAAGTCCACGTAAGTTAAACAGACGTTGAAATAAACTATAGCAAGCAAAGTCTGCTCTTTTTAATTGCCATCTTAATATCAGCAGCTGCAATAGAATAATGCTTCCAATCGTTTTAATAATGATCGTAGACATAACTAATACTTCCATGATCCTTTAACTTTTCAAAGCACGTTCATATCTATTATTTTATTCTGGTTTCCTGAATGACGCTGTGAGAATACTTGTATCATCTTGAATTCACATCTGATTAAAACCTAGTGGGAGTAACGACCCGTCAAAGTTGAGACCCAACAGGTCTGGGCAGAAAAGCTTCGTGAGACCACCAATTACCAAATTCCACCCCATCATACATGAACCAAAGGTCACACAGGACAGTCAGGCACCACTAGTAGTAAACAAAAATTCTGAATTCCAGTCCAGACAGGGGGATGGTTTATATTAATGCAAAATTAGAGGTGACAATCCATCTGAAAGTGGGTTCCACAAACCAACTATGCCAGCCATCAACCCTCAAGCCTCGTTTCATTCAAAGCCCACACGGATAACTACTATTAATGTCCTGGATTCGTAGCATGGTGTCACCCAGCAGCACTCCTTACAGTTTAGGCTAGAAGGAGACTGATCTATTGTGCTATCTTATGGGCTCGGATGTAAGTGACAAAGCCATGCCCAGGGAGCTAGAAGAGTGACTTGGATTCTGCCGATTCCATTTCATCTCCAGAACGTCGTCCCTTAACGCCCCCTGCAATCTGGCTTCTATCCTTACTGTCAATAGGGACAATGAAATTCTAACTATCACTGATGCTCAACTAATGATCAGACCCAGTGACCTATTCTTACGTCTTCTCACTGGTATCTCCTTAACAGCAGTTTGATGCTGCAGTAAACCAAGGTCTCTCTCTCTCTCTCTCTCTCTCTCTCTCTCTCTCTCTCTCTCTCTCTCTCTCCCTCCCCACCCCAACCCCTACCCCCAATTAGGGCTTGCACTATTTACGATTTTGCTCTTTAACTGCTTCGTCTCCATTCATCTCTGTTTATTCCTATCCCTTGTGAATTCTCTATGACTGACTAACTTCCTTCCTATTCTTCTCTATCCTGTCAGCTTCACTACTAGAAGGGTATGTAGTATTCTAATAGAATGTATGTAATTACGATTGCACTCTCAGAAGTTCACGCAGACCCTAACACATAGTAAATGCTCAATAAATATCTTTGACTAAATGACTCCCAATTGACTTGGTCACTTCCCACATCAAAAACTTCCACAGGTTCCCTACTGAGAAGTTAGTCAGTATAGCTTTCAACCCTTCTACAACCTGTCCTCAACCTACCGTTTCAAGTCTGTATTAGTTGTCCTTTGCTGCACAAACAAATTGCCCCCAAACTAAGCAGCTTAAAACAGTAAACATTTATTACCTCATAGTTGCTGAGGGTTAGGAATCCAGGATTGGCTTAGCTGGGTGATTCTGGCTCAGGGTCTCCCACGACTGCAATCACACTGCCGGTTAGACCCACAATCAGTTAGGCGGAGATCTGCTCCACAGCCACTCACATGATGATTGACAGGCCTCATTTCCTTGCTGGCCATTGGCTGGAGACCTCGGTTCCTGGCCACGTGGGCCTCTGCATAGGCTACCTGTGTGTCCACATGCATGGCAGCTGGCCTCTCTCACAGTGAGTGATTCGAGACAGAGAGCCAAAGACAGAAGCTGCAGTCTTATATAATCTAATTATACGAGAATTAGAAGTGATATACCTTCACTTCTGCCATATTCTATTGGTCACTGTATTGGTTTCCAGTTGCTGCTGTAACAAATTACCACAAACTTGGTGGCATTAAGCCACACAAATTTATCTTACAGTTCTGAAGATGAGAAGTCTAAAACGGGTCAACTGGGCTGCATTCCTTCTGGAGGCTCGAGGGCAGAATCCACTGCCTTCCTTTTCCAGCTTCCAGAGACCACCTACATTCCTTGGCGTGTGGTCCCTTCCTTCATCTTCCAAAGCCAGCAAGGTTGCATCCTCGCTCCTCTCTGACCTCTGCTTCCATTCTTGTATCTTCTTCCTAACGCTGTCTAGTGTCTCCTTCTTATAGGGCCCTGTGATTACATTAGATTCCCCTAGATAATCCAAGATAATCTCCCCATCTCCAAATCCTTAATTTATGCACAAATCGCATATGCAAAGTTCCTTCTGCTCCATAAGATACTTACAGGTCCTGGCAATTAAGACATGTACATCTGGGGTTGGTGGGAAGGGGGATGATACTGAATCTCCCATAGTCACACAGATCAACCCTGGTACTGTGTGTGTGTGTGTGTGTGTGTGTGTGTGTGTGTGTGTGTGTGTGGGGGGGGGTCATGCAAGGGCGCGTAGAGATATCATTGGGGGCTGGCTACCACAAAGCCTATTTCCACCTTTTCCTAGTCTTAAGCACACTTTGGTCTTTTTAGCTGGACCCCATGCACGTTTCACTTACCATTGAAATATATCTTATACGTGATAAAGCAAGCATAGTAAAATCTCAATGGCAGTAGTAAAGCATATACTGGTCCTCACTGTAAAACTCCTTCACCTTTTGAATGTTTGAAATTTTTTTATAATAAAATGGGAGAAAACTACACCTCAGCTGCCAGGTCCTTCATGAAATCTTCTTTCTCACTACTAGTTGTCAGAGGGGTCTCTTTCCTCCAGTCTCTTATTGGGACTTATTATGTATCACTCCGTTGGCTTCCAATACCAGGAGTTTTCTCATGTCATGGAAATTAAATATGTGAATGGATATTTCCATATGACACTGTTAGCTCTTCAGGAAATAAGGACTGCACCTTACATCTTTACTCAAGTTTGCCCAGTGCACCACCTGTAACTACAGTTCATACTCAATAATTATTAAGGAATAAATCATCAGCGATGGGTGTTGAGTCACCAGAATACATGTTTTTTCCCGCTACCTCAGTTTACTTGTAATCACTTTTAAATATCAAAGAGGAAAACCAAGGTGCACACACGATGGGTAAGCGGGCTGTTGTCTGGAAATAAAGATAGTACTGAGTCACAGTCAACATACTGTTATTTTTCCAAAAACAGGATTACATTCGTGCTGACCTACTCATATTCTTCACTTTGTCTCTTTGAAAAATGACAGCAACTTGGAAGATGCCTGAGTGAAGTCAGGAGAGAGCGTGAGGCATAAAGCAGGAGACGGTTATGATTATAATTTCCTGGTGGTTGTCTTCTTAGAACGCAGCATGCTTTAATGGATTGAATTTACTCCACATGGAATACTCGATCACTTTTTAAAAATCGGTACTTCTACAGTTTAATGGTTATCCCACTATTTAAGTGTCTCTTCTAAAAAGCTATAAAGCAACTTAGATAAATGGCACCTCTCTGATCCTTTCTGTGATTACTCATTCAGAAAATGCTGGTTAACATCCATCAGGAATGCTTATTGAAGTACCTTTAATATTAGAGAATAAACCTGAAACACAGCAAGTTATGCAAACACAAAACAAAATAAAAATAAATTACCTATTTGCAGTCTCTGTGCCACCCACAAGACAGTCTACCAAGCCTTTATTAGACGTTGCTCTGACCGACACTTAAACACGTTTTCTCTGATACAAGGTAAATGAACAACTCATAGTAAGCAGTAACAAAAGGAAACACTAAGCACGACACCAACTCTAAATATAACACTAAGGTATTTGTTCAGAAATGTCAGCCAAGGAAGATAAATCACCAAGGTGTAACTTGTCAGCCCCTTCTAAACCAAACAGTAAAAATCAAGCTGTGTCCAAGTCTCAGATGCTGCCAAGGGAAAAAAGTGTTTTTGGTCTCAGATCTTCACCATTCACTTGTGGACACATTTATTTCAAAGCAGCATATTCATTTGACAATGGACCTACAGTTAAGCAGGAAAGGTCTCAAAACCTTGTATTTAAAACTTAAACGTATGCTCCATTAATTTATATTTTTTTCCTGAGTTGATGGACTCAAGTCCAGGAAAACAGAAAAGGAAAAAACAACAACAAACCAACCAACTCATTCTATACTCAATCATCAAATTGGTTTCAAGTTCAACTACGGTACTTGTAGGACATACTCTTTAATATTTGAAAGTGTAAGAGTCTCCTTTCCTTTTCCATAGAGCATATGTTATAAAGAATGGCCTCATTTTAAATATATCTAATTGGTAAAGTCAACAAGTCTAGTTTTTCTTAGAACATAAGGCTATGGTACCACTATTGCCTCATCACAATTTCAAGGTCAATGTCTAAGACACCACTTTCTTCTTAGGTGTGTGGACTCTAAACGTTGTTGTTGTGCTAGGTTGGTCCTGGCCATAAGGTCCAGAAGACTTAAACTGTAGGTATGTCCATTTAAGGATGAACAAACTTTTGTAACCATCTTTTAAATATAAAATTATAGGCCTAGCAAATGAATATTCATTTAATAATGAATATCAACCCTTTGAAAGGCAAATATAAATGCTATGAATTATCTTAACTGTTAACACTAAACTTGAATACAGCAGGCCCCCCCAACCCTTATCTGCAGTTTCACTTTCTGCCACTTCAGTTACGGCCAACTGTGGTCCAAAAATACTAAACGGAAAATTCCAGAAATAAACAGTTCTTAAGTCTTAAATTGTGCATCAATCTGAGGAGCATGACGAAACCTTGCACTGTCCTGCTCTGTCCCGCCCAGGACATGATTCAGCTCTTTGTCCAGCGTCATCACTGATGTATACGCTCCCCACCTGTTAGTCACTTAGTAGCCGTCTTGGTTATCAGATCAACTGTCATGGTAACCCAGTGCTTGTGTCGAAACCCTTATTTTACTTCATAATGGCCCCACAGCTCAAGAGTAGTGATGCTGGCAATTCAGGTATGCCAAAGAGAAGTCAGAAAGTAGAGGCATGTGTAGGGGAAAAACTTAGTATATACAGGGTTCAGTACTGTCCATGGTTTCAGGCAACCGCTGGGGGTCTTGGAATATGTCACCCGTGGATAAGGGAGGACGACTGTACATTTAGTCACAAGTAATCTAACCACACTTTCACTCCCTTGTAATTCACCTTAAAATTATCCCTTGGGATAAGACTTCTCCCTGGGTAGCTTCAGGATTCAAAGCCCTCTTTTGTCTTCTATTTTCAGTTGGGCATCTTCGCCTGGATGGCTCACATATTGGTGAATCTCAGTATATCCCAAACTGAAATCATTATCGTCCCTAACGTTCCTACCATGTGTGCCTTCGCCTGGATTACCTGTTTGGGTATGGACACGCCATTGCTGCCCACTTGCTTAGACAAAAGCCCTGGAATCATCCCTGACTCTTCTCCCTCTCAACTCCCTCTTCCAACTGCTCCATCAAGTCCGCCAGTGCTACCACTTTAACATCTCTCTGCCTTCCCTGCCGTTGCCTTAGCTGTCATTCGCCATTCGCCACACAAATAACATTCACTTCTTAAATGTTCTGTCTGCAGGTTTTCCGCATTTCATTCCATCCTCCAGAGGTCTACTAGAATAATGTCTCTAACTCATAAGCCCGATGACACTGTTTTCTTGCTCAAACTCCTTCAAGAGCTCTCCACCACCTCTAACCGTGGCTCAGCCTCTTTTTATGGGCATGGTTGGACCTTCTCTACACTGCGTCACACAAGCCACAACTCAGCATAAAGCTGACAGACATCGTACATACAACAAAAATGAAAAAGCGAAGTCTTGGAAGCCACCTGTCTTGATCCTCCCCACTGGGCAGCTGGGCCCCCCAGGTATGAAGCACGTACCAGGACGATCAAGTTTCAGCTCTTTAGCAGGCTCCCTACCCTGCTTCCTCTGCAGTCCACACACGTTTCCCATCACTCTTCTCAAGACACCCTGTTTATTCCCTCAACTAACATTGATTCATTCATAAATAGCAGGTGCCTCTGGTTCGCCAGGCTCCAGAAATAAACAATTCTTAAGTCTTAAATTGTGCATCAATCCAGGTGCTGTCCTCAGGCACAGGTAAAGTTCCCTGGAGACACGCGTTCATGCTCCCAAGCCTCCATACTTGAGAGATTCCTGTGTCTGGAGTACAATTCCCCTTCATCCCCTCTTCCCGGCCTCCCTCTAAAATGGAGAATAAAAACACTCAAGAACTGTTATTTACAGGATTTTTTTTGAGGTGGGGTGGTACTGCCCTATTTATTTATATCTATCATCTGGATACAGAAATCAGCACCACTCAAGATGACTTTGCGATGAATCTTGGTGAAGCCACACTTGACGAACACTGTTCAATATTGTCATCAGCCTCACTCTTCTGCCTAAGGTTGAAATCAGCATGTTTTCCAAAGTATGTCTGCATCTCCTCACTCACCACCAAAAAGAAGCTGGTACCGAGCTCTTGGGTCTACTGAGGTCCACAGAATGTGGCTCCTCTACTCAACCGTTTTACATGGAGAATGACACGTAAATAAGCACGGCAGACAAAATACACATCTGATTTATTTCCCTTCCTCCTAAATAGTCAGACCTCCCCAGAAGGGCAATTTGACTCAGGTAACCTCATTCTTACATTCCATTCAGATATTTTTATCATAGGACATCAAATTCTTTGTTTAAATAAAATGTAAGTAATTATTCACTAATATGGTCATAATGACCAATAGAAAGGAATCATTCTATTGTTTATACTGCTGAACTTGAATAAAGAAGATAATACAAAAATCAGCTGAGGGGAAAGAATCATTATCGCTAGTTGATTCAGACCATTACCAATTGCCCTCTTGTTTGAAATTATGTGTTTTTCCTCACAGCTTCCTTTGGACTTATTAGAGCAATTGGAGACGTATCCTATGAGGCACAAACTAATCCATCTCAATTTTCAGAAGTCATGTTGAAAAGAAACAGAAATACCATACCAGGATACTAGAAAGAGATTGGGAGATCAGTGATAGGTAGAAGATAAAATGCCAGGCTGATGAAAAATAACATTATTATGCCCAACAATGTAGAAACACCACCTCAGCTGGATTTCCTTTTCTTCTGATTTTAGTTTAGCATAAAATGAAGACGGAGCTGGCATGAGCTCTCCTCACTCCAAAATTCAATTTTCCTTCTTTATAATTTGGTTACAGAAAGGTACAAATGCACCAGCCTTCTCAAATATGTCAGGGTGATGGCCCGGCTACAGGAGGTCACACATAAAGAATGTTGGCTCAAATGTTCCCGGGCTCTTTCAACCAGAAAAAAAAGAAAAAAACCAAACATCACTATAGTTGTGTTTCATTCATAAATTCTAAACCAATCACTCCAAGGTGACTGTCTTTAGAATATAATTACAATGATATGACAATGACAACAGCAACTAACTCTGAAGCCCTTACCACATTCCCTGCTGTTATGAGCTTCACATATTTTATCTCATTTAATCCTATTTTCATTCACATTTTCTAGATATGAAACTGAGGACGCACAGAGAGATGAAGGCCCTGGGTCTCACCGGAAACAAGTGACAGCCTAACTTCAGAGTCTGCCCCACTCACCTTGATCCTCCGGGTTCGTTACTATTGGCTCGAGTCCAACACATTTGTGTTCAAACAGCAGCTTTGCCATTTATTAGCTTTGAGACCTGAAGCAAGTTACCTGACCTCCCAGCCTGTTTCCTCACCTACCTAATGAGATCAATGGTACCCCTACTTCAAACGCTTATTGGGAAGACACAGAAGTGATGCATTTAACATGTATTAAACGCTTACCGCATCTGAACTTAAAACACAAATAGAACAAGATCAAAAACTCTCTAGTTCCTCGCCATGCGATACCTGTCTGCCTAATTCTTCCCTTCTGAAAACATCTACATCACAGTGGGTACACGGATGCTTAGCTCCTTCCAAACCTGCTCCCTAAACATCCTCAGAAATAACGCAGAGCTGCAAGGGGTTTGCCCTCACACACGGCAAAGACCCATGATTTACTCTAAGTTTTGCTGTCTGTTCGCAGGTGCTATCAAAAGTGAAAGTCAAATTTCTTCAGAAGAAAAAGAAACAAAATTATAGGTATTTCATTTAAAGATCACAACAGGCCATTTCACAGTTATAGAAACTGATCTTTGTATCAAATAACTAGTCCATCACCCAGTCAGGAAAGAGAATAATACGAGTCTAAGTCCACAGCTGCAAACGCACTTTCTAGGATGTCAGGTCTACTCGTGACATTTTCTCTTAAGTCACCTAAGATCTTACTGAGGTTCCTGCTTGTCCCCAAATTCAAGTTTACTCCTTCCAAGGTAACTTGCTATCCTCAAGACTCACACCAAGTAGAATATTTGAAATGACACGTTGGTCAAAGTCCAAGCTCACTGGCTTGTGTTAATGGCGGAGTTCAGAGCACCTACAAGGCAGAATGTCCGTGAACAACCCAACCACTGGAAAACTCAATACCCGCAGGCAAAAAGTTGTTTTGCCTGAGACTTAAAGCCCGGGTGAGAGAATGAAAAGGGTATATGATTTTTCATGAATTCATGACAATTGCATAGTGACTCTTTTTCTTCTGAGAAGCAGCAGTCACAGAAGTATAGCAAGAAGCAAGGACTTGAACGAACCAGGAGCCCACGGGGCAAATAAAGGCGTTTTGACCCATTCAAGCTCTGGGAGCGCCTAACTCAGCCCCCTCTGGCTGATGGACAATGGGAAGAGACTCTTTTGCTTAAAAGGAGGGAGGGAAATGCCACTTGATATGGAATTTCACCCCAGACGAAGTGTAGAAACAGGGATGGCATCTGTCTCATCACAGGAGTAGGACGGTGACGATACCTCAGCAGGACACGCTAAGGTGAAACCTTGTCAGTTAGAGGAAACCTGAAGTGTGTGAATAGTTGTTTAAAAGGAAGAGCTCACGTGTGTATCCCATGATTCCTACTATTTTCACCATCCTTGACTTTTTATCAATCACTTACAAACATCTGCACCCCTAGACCTCCGAAAATTCAAAGGCAGAAGAACCATGTTCATCCCCAAATGTACGCCAGGCTTCCTCTCCTGCAGCAATAGTGTAAACTCCTACTTCGTGGACTCACCCACCTGAGGTTACTGTGGTTGGGCTGGAGAACTTGATAACGAATATCTGACTTTATATTGTCCATGAGTGGTCATCAATACAGGTCTCTACGAGCAGTAAGGCTGTGGGAGAGGCCGGGCGCACACGCTGTTGGCAGCGGACACCCTGCAAACCTAACGTCTGCACTAGGGCTTCCTGTGCAGAGATCCGTGTGTATTTAATACTTCCAATGAGCAAAGAAGGCCAGACCAGGAAGAGAATACTTTCAAGGAAGTCATGTCTCTCAGAGACCCTGTACACTTCAACCGCTTTGTGGCGACAAGCCAGGGCATTTGGTTGCTCATGAGCAATTCTCATCACTCCGGCACCCTGTGGAAATGCAGACACATACTTGGACTTTTTCCAGAGAGCTGTTCTCAATCAGGCAATTGTCTTGATAATGGAATAACTGTATATTCAGCCGTGTTTAAAGTATCCATCCCATCCATCCCGCCATGACCACTGAACCCTGGGCTAAAATATGGGAGTTTCCTTCTGTCGTCCGTGTTAACACACACAGGAAGAAGTGATGGACCACAAAGAGGAAGTAGAAGGTGTGTTTCCTTATTTCTCCTTTCAGTGTAGTTAACCTTTCAAAAAAAAAATACTGAAAAACAAACAACAATAGGAAGACCACATTGAACAACTAATAATCAGAAAACACATTCGTTTATTCAACAAGTATTCACCTAGCATCCCCCTGCAATCTATTGCAGAGTGAATTATAATATAGGTTGTTAAAACCATACAGAAATGCTGGTTTTACTCAGACACAGAGCCAAGCTGTGCTAATACTCAGGAAAACAGCATAGCATCCATGAATTCTAAAAAGTATAATTACCCCCCGGAGATGGTGTGTTCATGTTTTCTCTTTGGAGTCTTTTATCTGAAGAACCCAAACCCTCAGAGCATCAGGAATTAATCTCCACTTTGCAGGAAATTGCACTTGAAAAAAACCTTACTGTGGTCATATGAATTATCAAGACGAAGTTTAAAAACTTAGAGCCTCTTTACTTCAACTTCTTGTGAGATGTTCTAAAGCAAAGTGAGCTAAATAACTGTAGCTGGATTAAATTTTCAGCACACTGATTTTGATAAATTCGTTCAAGGCAAACTATGTGCCTGTTTGTTCCTAGTAATACATGAGGACCTCCAGTATGTAAAAGAACCACGAGGTTTTCTTTGTTAGAAAGTAATGGACGATTTTCAGTCTAGAGTTCAAAAACTCACTCCTTTGATGCTTACATAGACCTGAAAGTGAACTTCTAGATGACATAAGTCTTTTCAGACTTGGAGTTCTCACTTTTAGCCACGTCAGGCGTTTAGAGTACGCCAGAGAAAGAAGGAACTTCAAATCAATTAAGTTCCAGTTTTTAGCAGCTCTGATAAAACCGTAAGAGATTCGAATGACTAGCGAAAAACAAAAGATGTTGGGTGGGGAGAGAAGCTATAATTATTCATATTATGAATTCCACAAACATTTATTAATCACGGACTCTGTTCTGGGCCCCTGGCATGTGCCAGACACTTGAGACATAAAGATGGATCAAAAGCCACACTGCATTCCTCGTCTTCAAGGGACTCAGGTCTAATGCTGACTTGATGTCTATTGTTGGGGATACAGAGTTGGCAGCACACTTGCCTGGAATTCAAAAGGCTTATATATGCGTAAGTCTATCTGTAGATTTTATATAAATGTACAGTGATCACCACGACTGATGTGCCTGTATTAGCATATATGTAAATCCTGTGTCATCAGGCATGCTAGTGAGGATGCATACATCATGATTAAAAGTACACACTGATTGAAAGAGCAGAAAGGACCCCACAACATCATCAGAATGTGATTCTCAGACAGTTTGCTGAACAGCTAATGATCTATTTAAGTGAGGGCCTCCGTCATGATTATCCCACCAAATTACCATAACCTTCAGCTGCCGTTTCTTAGAAATTGTCTTATTAAAGCGCACATACTCGTACATGGAATGCCACTCGTGCACTATCCCGAGTACAGGAGATATGAAGGAAAAAGACTGAAGGCCTAGCCTGAAGGTGCTTGTGGTCTGGAGGACCAGACAGACATCTAATGGAGCAAACAACAGCACACGACACCGCTAAGTGAGGCAGCAGGGAGCTCGGGACCAGGGGAGCCCAGAGAGAGGGACCCTCTGACCAGGTTGGCCAGGGGAAGCAAGAAAGGCCTCCTTCAGAAATCTTTGTATTCGGCTTCATGTTCCAAAGCACCCAGCCCAGTGCCTGGCACATAAAAGGAAATTCATAAAAATTAGTGGAATGAATAAATATTCTGAGCAATGTGGAGGATTCCAAAAATATACAAAGCCCTGACGTTGAGCAGCTTAAAAATTCTGATAGACGGAGAAGAACATACACACATAAAATCAACGCTAAAAATAAGAGGTTTGGATCAGTAGGGAGCACTGAAGTTTCATATGCAGCGTTTACTTGGAGAGTGACAGAAGAACAAGACATTGTACTGGGCTGAGGGTGGTTAGGGACGGCTTCTTGGAAGAAGTGAGATGTTGGGTACCTTGCGAGGTTGACGCAGATTTCATGAGGTAGAAGGATGGAGGGCAGTTTGTCGGAAAAGCCTGACTGAAGGTCAATGAGGACACCCATTTGGCTAGAGACGTGGAGCAGGGTGGATAATGATAATTTATAACCCGGGGAAGGTAGACTGGGGCCTGTGTTAAGAGATTTTAAATTGCAAGGCTAAAGAAGCTGAACTGCATCCTATAAAGAACAGGAAGTCACTAAAAGTTTTTGAGCAGTGTGGTAACATAAAAGCTATACATTTTTTTTGAATACTAAGCATGTAGGAATATCTTTATTCCCTTAAAGACAGTTTTGCTGATGTTTTTCTGAAACACATTATCGTCTTTTGTCTTTCATTTTCTACGTTTGACCAAACTTTTTACTTTGAGACCACTTTGGACCCACTGAAGAGTTGGAAAAACAGTGCAGGGAGTTCCCGTCCACCCTTCCAAAGCTGTGCTTTTCAACGATTCGTCTGGTTAGAGGCTGGTTCTATCTTTAACACATACATATGTGTACATATAGCGAGATTGGCTACGACTGCCTTGTAAACGGCCCATCGCTGAGCCTGGAGCATGAGCCTCTGTGGGAAACTGGGCTGAAATGACGAGGCTGTACTTGTGCCAGGTCCTCAGCCCCAAGACGAGGAGCTGCATGAGCCATGAGCATAAATGCCAGGGATGCCCTGGGCCTTGAAACAAAAGCACAAGAGGACAGCTGCAGGGCTCATCCACCTGGGTCAGCAGGGCCAGGCCTGTCATCCTTGGGACAGCATGCCCTTTGGAGCACGCTCCCCCCACCTTGCTCACTCACCGGACCCACCCCCTCCAGGGGCAGGAGTTGCTGGGGTCTGGTGCACTGGGCCACCTGGGAAAGGGTGGTCAGGAACCAAGCCGCACGCACAGGCGTGGCTCTCCCTCCCGTTTCCATCCTCCCCTGTCCCGGTGCTTGGTACCTTTAGCACCAAGGCTCACCCCCAGGCCCAAACGTGTCACTGCCACTTGATTCTTTCTTCCGCGTGGTTGGAGTGTGATAAGATGCAGAAGCACAGGTGGACGTTGTTTCTAAGATACAAGAAGAGGCCTCCTGGTTGGAAGCTATGATGGCTTCCCCACCTCAGGACAAGTGGCTGCTCTGACAGGTAGGTGGTCTGGCCCAGCAGGCCACAGTTCTTTGCATTGGGGTGTGGGGCCAAATCCCCAGCAAATAACGAGGTGCTATTTTGCTTTTCTTTGCCATTATTTCTGCTTCAGAAACCATGGGAGGAGTGGTTGCTGTGGTCTCTGGAGGGTTTGGGTATTTCTGGTCCTCTGGCCGTAATACCAAGTAACAGCACCCAAGCTGAGCGCAACGCTTAACACTGCCTATTACCTTAAACGTGCATTTTATTATCTTGGTACGTAAGAAGTTCTAAAAAAAATAATAATTCTAAGTCTCTCTCCTGTCCCTTCCCTTTATCATGATAAAAGAAGGTAGGGAGCTACTGTTCAGTTGTTTCTAACTGTATTTTCTTGTCTTATCTCAAAAAGTGATTCATTCGATACCTTCTCAGGGACACCTATTTGGATGAAGAGGTAGAATCCCACCAAATACTTGCTTCTGTCAGGGCCTTGAAAGGATAACGGCTTCCCTGTCAAAGGAGTGACAAAGGTTTCACAGGTATTCATTCTCAAAGCATCCTGTACGTCTTATGGTTCAGATGACCTTACTCGAAGCTCTGAAAACAATGAAAAGAATCACACTCGCACGTAATGATCTGAGTATAGGTTAGAACAGACTGAAGTGAATGATCCTGAGAAAGCTGATTGATCTTTCAAGTCTAAAGAATTTGTAAGAAATTTTAGCTACAAAACTGAAGTCGTGTTTTAAATTGCTTAACCCTGTAACATTTTTAAATTGGCAATACATTCATAGAGTTCAAAATTTTAAAAATATAAAAAGGTATTCAAGGAAAAAGTATTTTTCTCACCCCTGACTGGAGTATTTTTAAAGCAGGACAAACATATTAGAAAGCCATCTATTTTATTTTTTTTTGTCTGTTTTGCATGTTAGTTTGTGTTTCTGAGTAATTGTCACTATGACAACATCCTACACTGAGCTACCTAACATTAATAAAGAGGCCAGAGTTTATTGCCAAACGTTTGGAAAGCAGCCCTATATATATTATTTGACCCAAAATGATGGTTTAGTGTTTTTTTTCAACTTACAAGTTATGAATTCTCAAAACTGATAATCAAGCAATGACAGATATGCTATCATATTATACTAAGTTTGAAGAATTTTTCCTTATATAAAACTCCATATAAATAATCAAAAGCAGAGTTTAGACAAGGAACTATGCGTTGCTTTCAATGACAACAGCACACACTTGCTGTTTCCTACCATTATAAAAACATTTACTAACATAAGTCCATGCCCCATATAGATTTGTTGAATGCTTTGAAGTACATGCAGAGCAAGAAATTGAACAAAACGATGGAGACATACAGAACTAATTTTTCAATTCCTTTGCTAATACACGTTAGCCAAAACCACTGCCTTAGAGAATCAGGCCCTTAGGAAATAAGGTAAGCAGTCATCCAAGCAAAACGGACAAATCTCATCTGAAAAAGATAATCACGAGAAAATCCACAACCCACGTTGGTAGTACCTCCTGGAGTTGAACAGCTATCAATTCCACAGAGTTCCCTCTTTTGCTCACTCTGGTAGCAATTTACACTAATTTATTTTGTTTGCTTTCCTTTGGAAGATGAAGTGTGGCTGAACATCCTTCTTACATTAAAATCTAATTTACTTAAAGGCAGTTCAGTCCATTTTAAGCCTTTTCTCCCAGTCAAAACAACACCTTCTTCCTTAAATGCATCCTCCTGCCCCCCTCACCGCCAGATTCCAACCCCAAATCCTTTCAGTTGCTCCTCTATTGTCCCCTCCTCAAATTTTTCATCCCTCCCTTAAAAATAAGGATGTGAAAATGGGATCACATCTCATTAAATACATATGGTCAATGCCAAGCAGGGGGAGGAAGCATGATTCTTGATTGATATGTCTCATATCTTCCCTTCACCCCATTCCAGTAACACTCTATTGAATTAGCTCACATCCCGAGGATTTCATTCTAACATTGCATCACATTTTCAAGAGACATTCTCCGACGAGTCCTATAAAGCTGAGCTTAGGCTGAGAAATGGGCCATGATAATGCTCAGGTCTCGGTCTGCTCTCTTCAGCCCTGCACCATGTACTTGACCCTTCTGACCTGCGTTGGGGCTCCTAGGTGCCGTGTGAGGGTGCCACTTTGTAGTCGGGCCATCCAGGAAGTGAACATCATGGAAAAGATCCAGTGTCCCCCAAAGACGAAAGAACTTCTTCTGAAGTCGGCCACCAAATCACCGATGAAAAGAGGAAAATAATGCAGTCCCCCAACCGAAGTTAATAAATTCATACTGTTTTAAAGTACATTTCAACCTCTTAATAGAGTAATTGTTATGATTTGAAAAAGTAGTTCACATTGTACGGACCATACCAGACTAATACCGTGTTCCCCCCAAAATAAGACCTAGCCGACAATCAGCTCTAACACGTCTTTTGAAGCAAAAATTAACATGAGACCCAGTCTTATTTTACTATAATATAAGCCCGTGTCTTATATAATATAATATAATACCGGGTCTTATATTAATTTTTGCTCTAAAGACGCATTAGAGCTGATTGTCCGGCTAAGTCTTATTTTCGGGGAAACAGGGTAAGTTTGTGCCAATCCTTAGTGAGAATCTCTTCCAGGCACTGGCTGAGGCTTTGCATCTACGTCACAGAGACACCCAGGAAACACATCAACACACCTGGTGCCAGATTCCTGCTGCAGGATAGTGGTGATGCCAACAGAATCTAAAGCTTCCTGGGCTGTGTCAACTGATGAGCACGTCATCCATCTCTTAAAAGAGAGTTCAAGAAAATCAATTTACGACTGGATCTCATTCACTTCTGGAAGGTAAAACAAAAGCAAAAACCATGTGCACACATATTGCTAAATTTCAAAGGAGGACCAATTCGGCTGAGAAATGAGTTGAGTTCTACGTGAGGCAGCCTCTGTGTACCATGGCGGTCTCAGCCTGTGACTGGCCTTGCGGTGAACTTCCTGAGCTGACAGATAGCAACAGAAGTCATTTGATGATGGAAACTTATTTTCAAGCAAAAGCCCTTCTTCTGAAGAGATTATGGTGAAGAAAGTCTGAGCCAACAAGGCCATCTGACAGCCTGGTGAATCTAAGAGGGGGCTTGCTCTTTCCCATGCATGCTCTTTGTCTCCATCCCACCACCTTTTTGCACAGCTTGGCAGTGAATAGAAAGGTAAAAGAGGCATAAATTAATAAATAATGCCAATGGGTCTCAAATTGCAAGATAATTTTTCAAAATAGTATGTGACCATTTCAATGACGTGACTCATTTTCCTTTCTCATTGCGTACCATTTTTGTGACTATGTCATCAAATATACACACCAGCCAGCAAAACAGCCCTTATGTTTAAAGCTTGATCATGCGCATAAAGAAGGGAACCTTTAGAATAAGACCTCCAGTTTCTATCAACACCAAGGTTATTCATACAAAGGATTATGATTTGAATTATTTAAAGCAATGTCTAGTTTATCAAACCATGATGCTTACCACGGTAACTCACGTGGTGAGTGGCAGGGGATCTTTTCTTTAACAGGAAGTATTTTTTTTTAAAGTATCAATATTTTGCCTTTATTATACATCAAAACTATCATTTAAATTTTATATTTTTGTATGTGTCTCTGAAAACAATCCTGGTAGAATTTAACATACAGAGCGTGCACGCATACGTGGATTTTAAGTTTGGATTTTAAAGATTTTATCAGTGGTTCGCTTCTATTGGCTGGAAACTTTTTTTTTTCTCCCAATCAGCGGAAGCTGAAAGTTGTCTGCCTTGCTTTCCAGGAGCCCATCACCCAGTCCCACTCTACGTGACCGGTGTTGCATCACGCCCTCCTCTGCGGCTCACCCGCTGTACTGGACGGGCTTTCTCGGATGCACCCTACGCCTCCCTCTGCCACTGACCGTGCCTTGACTCCAGTTCTTCTCTCCTTAACGCAACTGTCCTGCGTTTTCCATACACTTCTTCACAGGCTCTTCATTTGCAAGGTCTGCCTTCTCCTCTAAGAAGCCGTCACTAGTACATTCCCACCCCATTTCTGTGCCTGTCACTGTGTCACTCAGCTCGTAAGCAGGTCTCTGGCACCGACCTCACCTGGGGCTACTCTTCCTCTCACCCTATTCCAGCCCCACTGGCCAACGGGGACCCTTGACTCGGGGCCTTTGCATATGCTGTTGACTTCATCTGAAAGGCTCTTTCCTCAGCTGTCTGCACCACTTGAGAATATTTTCTCAAATATCATGTTTCCTAACCACCCTGTTTAACACTGCAACCCATTCCCAGGTTCTCTGCTATCTTTTCCTGCTTTATTTGTTTTCCATTGCACTGGACTATTGCAAGGTTTTTTTTGTTTCTGTGTTTTTTGCTTTTTGTTTTGTCTGTTGGATTCACTATTGTATTCCCCAGTGCCTAGAATAGTGCTTGGCACATAGTAAGTACTTTAAATACCTCTTGAATAAATTTAGTGAATTTATTGAATGCTAACTATACTATAAGTGCTTGATAAGTATAATAAATTAAACGAATTTATTCAAATTTCTGTTCTAAGTGCTTGACAAGGATTACCTTGTTTAATCCTCACAATACCCTATAAGAAAGGTTCCATTATCATCCCAGTTTTACAGATGGAGAAATGTAATAGAGAAATCAAGTGAATGAACTACCTATAGTTAAGCCATGAATAAGTGGCAGTGTTGGGACTCAGGTGTTCTGAATACAAAAGGATTTGCACCCCATATACTTTTCCCTCAAATGCTCTTACATCCATTCTATCCTGAACACAAACTACTGGCCAATTACTGTAAAGATTGAATTTATTTATGGTACACACCTCTTTCTAAAACAATGCGAGCAATTAGCTTTAGATATTATTTTCCTCTTACAAGAAAAAAAAAGGAGGAGGAAAAGGAGAAAAGAGGGAGTTTGAAGAAAAAGAGGAAAAGAAGAAAAGAAAAAAAAGGGAGAAAGCCTACACTATCACAATTACCAAAAGAGAGAACCCAGGGCTTGGCTCCAGTGTCTTTCTAGAAGTCATTAGCTAAGAAATACAGCCTGAATTATCCAGAACTTATAGTAAGTCTATATTAAGTCTAGCTACTTAAAAATAAAGAGATTTCAAAAACACGAATTGTAGGCACCTATAAGCCCCAGGTCTGAGAGCTCCACAGAGCCCCACCCGGGGGCCACAGGATGGGGCAGGGTGAGGCATAAAGCTTGGTTCTGAGGTTTTAAGTAGGAACAATAATACCAATGGAGGCTGAGCTGATATCCAGACCACACACTGCTGTGGTCATGTCAGATTTTTACAACAAACGACAGTTCTAATTGGTGACCCTACTATACTGGTTATTAAATATCTTAAAAATTAACATTATGAAGTGCTTAGTAAACACCAGGCACTATGCTGAGAGCCATCACAGATTAATTCATACAATCCTCAAAACCACCCCAGAATCACAAGGATGACAAGTAATGTTCTTAAGGTCACATAAAGGAAGTGGCAGAGTTAGAAACACACCCAGGCCATCTAACTTTGCATTTTATGTACTCAACCACTACTCTACTACCTAACTAAAAAAAAATCCAAAAAATAAACAACAAAAACACACACAAAAAAAACACAAAAAGTAAACAAAAAAAACTAGTTTGGCATTGTTTAAACAGATAACAGAATATTATTAGATAAACCTGATCATCTGTATAAATACGTATTTTTCCAAAAGACTGAATTCATTCTTTTTAACTATTGTTTTTCCTCTTTCAGTCATCCCAAACTCACTGAAGACGTGCATTTTGTGGTATTTGTCTTCCTATTTCCAGCACAGTATCTGTAACGTGGTAGGAACCTGACTGATAAATGTTCATGGCGTGAATGAGTGAATGAGAGAACAAATGCATGGAGTGACTGGAAGTGACTTTTTACATCTGATGTGAAAAATGGCACTTTCCAAGGACACAAGATCCCTTGGCTATGAAAATAGACTTAGACAAATTACATATTGTTATTAAGTGTAGCCAGCTAACAGTTTTCAGATTGGAAGTTAAAAAAGTAAAAAAAAAAAAATTAAAGTCCATTAAATAAACCTTAAATAGCTCAGCCTCCCTTTTCCATCATAAAGTGGGAAATGAAACTATGGAAAGAAAAGTTTGAATCTGCTCGAGTATGTGATCAATTCAATTTTATAACCTTCTTGATCGCACAGGTTTTTTTTTAAAAGCACAAGGCCTAGGGAATTTAGAAACATATGTTTGTTTCTCCTAAACATGGTATGTACGCTATGGACATGTGTGTTTTAAAAGGGGAATCACAATTTGAGTGATCGCTCTTTGTGTTTTAAATGTTAACATTTTTCCTATCCACATCCATTTTACCTTATCTGGGTTTATTCCTCTTTAAATGCCAAATCCACAACATATTTACATTATATATAAGGGCCATGAAACGGAAAACTGAAAAAGAACCTCTAGGGCAGTTTTCTGAATATGAAAACAGTTCAGCCCTTCTCCCCCACTCTACTACACCCACACACCTTTTCATATAGCGTTTTAAATAGCTAAATTAAAACACTAGGTTAAATTCTCTCATCCCTGGAAGGGACGACCTAAAACCAACAGAACAAGAGGGTTTTTCTGCTTCCTTCCCTCTTCTCACTCTCACAATCATGTCTGCCTACAAAAAACTAGAATGAGACTTTCATTTTAATTTTAACTGAAGCAAATATTATAGTTATGTTACTCATCAACAGGAAGCCAAGTGACTCATCCATTCCGCTGAGATACCTAAGGCTGTGAAGACGCGACACATTTCCTCCCTTCTTAAAGGACCCTACGTGATGGGATTAAATTTCACAAATTCCAAAATGCACTTATGGTACGAGATTTTTAAATTTAATCCCTTTGCCGTTCCCTTTAGTTTCAAACAGCTTGTTTATCTTCTTCCTGCGAGCACACAACGCGGTGCCGAAATGGAAACCAGATTGCTTTATGCAGTGAAGTTCATGTGGTTCCCACATTTCTCCTGGCAGCCGTTTCCCAGCAGACGTTCATCTAAGAAATTCCATCTCGAGTGATTTGTAAGGACGGTGACATGTGCGGCGTTCTGTCGCCCATTCTCAGCACACCCCCAGACGCGCTACCCCTGGCCCATGCATCGCAGCATCCCCCATGGCAGTTTGCATTTAGAGTCTTTGTAAAAGTAAAGAAAGGTGTTAAAATGCCATCTAGGAAGGTGCTTTCAGTGGCCTTGGTTCTTTCTTAAGAAGGAACCCCCTTCCTTTGACTCTTCACGTTCAGGAAAAGCTCAGGTGGATCAATACATGTTCATTGACCTGATTCCATTTGGGAAGCCATTGTGTGGCCTGTGTCCAAATGACAAGCGTTGGGGGAGGGGGTGTTCCTGCCCTCCAGGAAATTATAAGCAAGTGTGAAAGTCATGACATAAATACCGGAACAAGTCAAGCAACAGTGTGAGAAGAATAAGCAGAGTGCAAGCACCAAATGGATGAATGAATGGAATGGACAACGAGGTCTATGAGGTTATATGGAAATATTTGGCACACAGTGTTCTCTGGAGCCATGAGAAAGCCGATTTAAAGTCAAACGGTGTGATCAATCTAGAATGCCACCATGCTCTCTCCTCCCTTCTGAAGACATTTAATGTTAAAAAAAAAAAAATCAAAAGTCACTGCCTCGTAAGAGAATTATTTTAAAGCCATGAGGAAGTGTAGAAGCAATTTAATTTAATTTGGAAGCGATTTATTTGTTCTTAAGCAATGCATACATGGGGTTGAGTTAATCTGATTGAAACTTTAAAAACAAAATCTTACTAAACAGTCTAATACTTTTTTTCATTGGTAGCTCAACTCCAACCCCATGTTCTGAAGAAGAAGAAACAAGAAGAACCAGGGCTGGAGAGAAGACAGGGAGAAACAGAAACCAGAATGGTAGAGAAAAGAAGAAGAAAAGAACAAAAACAAGGCAGTCAATTTTACTGAATGCTTTGGGATTGCTTGCTGGAGATACAGTGTGGGACATTAACACGTCTCACTGCCTCTTGACACAATAACTAGTTTAATGAATACTCTCTCCTGCTCCTCTCTTTAAACATCCAGGAATACCACAAAGTCACCAAGGGTAGAAATGGTGTCTGTTACAGTGCCATAATCGCCTGCCCCAAGGCAGAGCCACGAAACGCCAAACCACTGTCCTAGGAATTGTTACAGAATGTTTTCACAAACACCCCAGCTTGTCTTGCCCACATCCTCTAATTCAGGCCCAACTACCTCCTCCCAACCACCTCTCATTTGACCAGTGAGAAAATGGCAGAGCTGAACTAGGACCAATCCATTCTGGTTCTCCTCTTATACCTCAGTTGTACTTAAGAAAGCCCGGGTTTAATTTAACTTCAAGGAAGTGCAATAGGTTCAGGAAAGATGAACTTTTGAAATCAAATACAATTAATTAAACCTGCACAACTACGAAATCACCAGACACCTCCCATCCGATGCACGGAGTGACGTGGCTGTAGTGTTTTCACCGTGAATGTCACTTCAAAACTTCTATTTCACAGTCATACTATATATGCTGGTAAGCAACGGGAACTGTTCTGAAAAAGGATCTTACGTAGTTAGAACAATTTTTAACATGGCCTTCCCAAAGAGTTTCTGTCAGCATGTACCTACATGAAAAGTTCACTGAAACTCCCCTCTATTGAATGTGAGGGAGTCATGTACCATGTGCCGTGGGAATCGTAGTTGTAAGTGAGGAATCTGATATACTCGGGAAATGCTGCATATACATAATATACCAGACAAATGCAACGAAAATGACACAGTATAGGAATGCAACAGAAGAGGCATTCATCTAAATGTGTCTGAATATGCAACATGCAATCTAAACAAAATCAAATTAAATAATAATAAAATAGAGTTGACGTTAATAAACTGAATCCAACCTACCAGTCTTAGCGTTACTGGGTGACACCAATTATTTTATGATCTGAAGGCAAAGATGGAACTAAAATTAAGGTTGATTTAGAAAACACAGATAGGGCAAAATTTACTGGAAAATCAATTCCCACTAGCTTTCTTGTATATTGATAAAGGTTAAAAAAAAAAACGAGGGACTCAACTTTCCAAAAATTAACCAATTGAAATTATAGTACTGAAAATTTCATGGTTTGGAATCATCAAAAAAAGGAGGGAGGGAAGCCCACTCCCCTCAAACTGGCTTCAAACTAGCAGAGGCATTTCCTTCTAGAAAAGTCGTAAGTTTCCTCTTATACCACTTATTCTGGCTCTCATTTTCTCTGTTCAGAAAACTTGAAGGAAAAACAAAAGAACTTTAAGTTCTTTTGGTTTTTTAGACAGCTTCTCAGTAATACCTTCACGAGGCCCTACAAATACAAGTTGAACTCTAAGCATTGGTTCTGATAGTTGACACATACACTGGGCCAGGCAGCAGCTGAGGTCATGCCCATTTTCAATAGGTTCCAAATCCCTTAAAGAAAAAAAACAAAAAAGGAGAAGGAGAGGGAGAAAGAGAACAAAAAACAAACAAAAAAAACTATCTAAAAATCTACTAGTTCTACAGCGAAACAAGCCAGTATTTCAAAAGCAATCCTAATCCATTCTGGCCAATGAAATCCAAAACTAGTTCTTTCTTGAAAAAGAAACAAAAAACCAAGATGAAATGAAAATGAAGTAAACTGTACCAGTGGAAAACATTCTGTTACAAGGCCGAAGGTAGGGAGTAAACGGATTGTTCCCCATCAAAATGAACCAATAGCACACAAAGTGTGTGTGCAGTTTTCAAATGTGGGCTTTTCGAAAGGACTCTCCAAAAAGTTACCTTAAGGAGTCAGCTCCCACTCCACTATTTTCAAAACAATCCTGTTGTCTTTCTTTCGGAATTAAGTATTTTCTTCTATTTGTACTTGTTTTATACACACATCGTTTATTTCCCCAATGAAATTATAAACACCTTGAGGAAAATAATGCACTTTCTTTTCTGAACAAGACTTGCTGTTGCCTGGGTTCTGACGTCACGGGACCTGGGTGAGAATCGGGGTGAGGAGCTGAACCAAGGTGGGGGCGGGGGGGAGGGGGTCCTGGCTGGGCCATCACAGCAGCACCCAACCTGCACGAGGCCTACCTCCGGGCCAGGCCCTGCTCCAAGCTCTCCTCACACATGAGCCCGTTTAGTCCTCAGAGAAACCTATTTTACAGATGAGGAAACCGGAGCTCAGGATCGTGAAATAATTGCCAATGTTGCATCACACGAAGTTGTGCAGCCAGGACTCATGCCCAGGCCATCGGCTGGGGGCCCTCCCACAGCCCTGCTTCCTTGCATTCCCTCTTCTTTATCTGTAACCATGGAGAAATCCTACCTTCCAAGGTTGTTGGATTCAACTGTATCACAAGTAATTAAACACTAGTGTGGGGGCCTGGTACAAAATAAGGCCTCACACACACACACACACACACACACACAAGAAGTATTAAAGAAACAAAATAAACCGTTAAACATGGACAACAGAACACGTTCCTTTCTCTCTGGCTTGTTCACCGCAGTCCTGAGTTTCAGTGAAGTTACCTCATCTGCTTCTGAATGGGAAGCTGAAGTCATTTTTGATCGATTAATATTCAAATAATATAAGTGCTTATAAAAATATGTGATTAATATTTTGGCAACTTGGAACTTTTGACGAACTAAAATTTGCACACCAAGTGTTTTGTGGTGTGTTATCTATGAAAGTAAAGCAAATTCCCATGGTGGCATGAATGGGAATATTTTAATATAGTCTCACATGTCCCTTAAATAAACTCTCTGGAGACTAAACAGAATTGAGAAGCCAGCTGAGGTATCGACAATATACTCAACTAAACAGATTTGTGTTGGATCAAACCCTGTTAGCAATTCATAGAATTTGTATTTCCCCTTTTGCCAATCACTGAGGATTATAAACCCCCAAATAAAGATACTGTGCCGTGGATTATGCAAGTATGCCCAGCATCATGTAAAGACTGGAGCTTCTAGAATGACCTACTGCATAACTGCAGGTATTCTGAGCAAAGCAGAAAGGTTCCTTCACACACCTATTTCCTTGTAGCACATACGCTTCGCGTGTACCCCCAGCCACAGAAAGCATACCTTCTCTACCTCTGCAAAAGAAAGTGGTTTCTGAGTGTTTCTGGGAGGCACATACCGATTTTTTTCTTCTTTTGTGATATCGTGCATGCTCGTTTCTGAGTCGCACTCAGGAAATAAAAAATTGGTGATGCCAAAAGACATTAGGAGTCAATATTCTAGAATCATCAGTGACCCGAGGACACCATATCTGTCCTATCCCAGTGAGCCAGTGTTCATGTTAAAGTCTGATTGTAACACAGAATTCAATGGGAGTTCAGAGCACATAGCTTTCAGATGATGTTTGTTTGGGGGGTTGAGTCAGGCAGCAGATTGCATTCCTGGTACACGCTCACTTAAAAATGTGCCTGAAAAGGCCAGCACTGAGTTTCCAATTCCTTTATCTTGCTTCCCGGAAAGATTTCAAGAAAGTGCTTCAGATTTTACTGGAGTCATAAATCATATATTTACCTTCATGCGACTGGTTTTCAATAGAACCAGAGTTTTTAAGGTCTGTCTGCCGGATGTATTATGTTACCGAAATATAGAAATGGCTGCTGTGCACGCCAGTGGTTAGTAAAACTCAAAAATGTAACATTATCTTTCTCAGTTGATTTGAGGAAAGAATGTTCATAAAATATATACTGCTTTTGGTTAGGGGCTGACTTCTAAACAAACAGACTCAGCAATGGAAATTCTAGAGACGGGCAAAACAAAACATGCGTTAGTAAACGTACGTTTGAAAACCAACTCTCACAATCTTTGCCTTTTGCAAGCTTTTTGAAGCTTGTAAAATCAGTTGCATTAAGTTTATGATTTATAGCTGTTCCAATTTAACTTCTTTTTCAGTTATGGAAGGAAAATCTGGTAACTCTTCTGAACTACTTCTCTATTTTATAGCCTCTGCTGTTGCACCTCTGGCTCAAAGGCACTTGTCAGCAGTGATCTGAAGGCAGCCATTTGTTTGAGTCAGGGAAGGGGAGAAAAGGGGACAGCTTTGCTACAAAGAATCTCCCAGGCCTTGTGGACCCCAACAAAATGGGAAACGCTGGTGATTAAGGAGCTGCATTGCCTCCTATAAAAAAAAGTGCTAATCCACACAACATAAGGCCAAATTAAGTGGGGCTATCTTCCCTAATTTGCAATGAACTGGGGTCAACTCGATTTTTATCTCAAACACAAACTGGGAAGGAGAAAACAACAAGAAAGGAAACGCCACAGCTTGGTTAGATCCTGCTTTTCACACAAGATTGTATGACCGATATCTACACAGGATGCTTCCAGAAGATTAGAAGGAAAAAAATAAGTGAGGAAATATGGCTGGCCCAATGTTCACATTTATTTCTAAAAGAATAGTGCAATCTGATACGAAACCGTAGTACACACACATAAATGTTAAAATTGCACCGTGGTTTCCATGAAGATAAAAAAATAAGATAGTTTTTAAATTCTTGAGTTATGGTCATGATAAAGGTTGGATCAGAAACCACATGCATACGACATAGCTTTTACTCTCTCTTTCTACAGTTTTATGGTTGGTCTACTACAGGCTAGTTAAACTGTCCCTGCCTTAAATTAACGTATATTCTACTTTGGGAAAACACCCAAATATGTGAAATGATAAATAGTATATAATACATGTACATTTCAGTTCAAAACTAAGAGAAGGCAGCAGACAATTGGCAAATTAATAACAGGAAATGTCAGTGCCATAAGAATTCAGCAGGGGGAAAATCATCTCTGTGGACTCACAATATGCTTCTGATCACAGGCATTTTAGTTGGAAACAAAGCTGAGTTCTGCCACTTACAGTAATTCCACTAAGTAATACGTGTAACATCTCCAAGCCTCGATTTCGTCATCAATAAAATGGGAATGCTGATGATATCTACCCCATAAGATTATTATAAGAAGCCGATACATTATATGTGAAAGGATTTTTGTAATCTGGCTATAAAGAAGCTATAAAATGACCACTGTGAAGGTGGCAAAAGGAATCATCCCAAACTGTTACTATTAATTTGGGAGAGCAGAAAGGGTTAGGAGGGTGGAGGGGAAGGTGACTAACTTTTTCTTTACATACTTTCTATTGTTTGAATGTCTGTAATGCCTGGGCACTGATCTTGTAACAAAAAAGTTACAACTCTATAAATACTACCTGAAATGTGCATATCTGGATGTCACAAAATACTCTAATTGTCAACACTAGTAACCCTGTTTCTTTATAAGTACATAGAAACAAGTCTCGGTCCTGGTTTCAATTTGAGAATTTCTAAAGTCATAAAAATTTGCCAAGCTTGGGAATAATAACCAACTGAAACAGTGTTTCTTTTCCAAGACATTTTAAAATAGAGCAAATTTTGTAGTCAACCAAAACCATTCATTGATTGAAACAATCACTTTGGTCAATGCCTTTTGAAATAAGCAAGTTAAATAACATTGGTTCTCACAGGCAATTCTTTGTCATGTCTAACTCTGCCTTCTAGAGCCCATCACATTTCAGGTATTTAACTGATAACTTTACAGACCTGAAAATGTCCTTGGGCCATTTCCAAAGGAATGCCAAGGGCAGACTTTTTAGATTGAATTTGATCACAGATTAGCATTCCTAACTCTCCAGGTAAGTGTGAGGTCTTAGAGGGCAGAAGCCCTACCTTCTTAAACTGTATATGCCCAGTGCCCAGCATGCAACCAGCAAAGGCGTAAGCGAAAGGAAGTGGTTGTTGAACTAGTTGAAGGAAAGATAACTCTGAAACATTTCAGTTAATTGGATGCCCAATGAGACAAGTTCATATATGCTAAGGGGACACAACCTTCATAGTTGTTTTCTGTAGAAAATCCCTTAAAATGCTTCAGAAGCAGTAAAGGTACGTTTGAGTTCCTTGAGTAAAAAACATCATAAAAACCCCTATTTGAGAAAGGGCTCTCTCCCATATTTGAGAAAGTACACATGTGTGAACTTAGATGAAATCATGGAGCAGTCTGATCAGAACCACCTTTCATCTGCCTGACCCAAAATTTCCAAGGCATGTTTCATCGATATAAATAGAAGAGGGCAGAGGAAAGGCTTCCACTGTTGGTGCAGAATCCAGCCCACACCTGGAATGCTGGGTTCCTGGTTGACTATTGTCCCTCTGGCTCGTGGCTCCTCTGTGATGACTTGCGAATAAACATACAGACACTCAAAAAGAATGCAGTTGGTATTCACATGTAAGAAGCCTGTTGAGTTGTATGTAGTCACATTTGCATGTTTCCACCATCACAGAAGCAGTGACGGGGGAGAAAAGGCATGGCGACATAGTGGGCTTCCTTAAGCACTAGATGCTGAAGACACCAGGAAGGGAGCAGAAACACAGTGATAGGAAGTAATCCTTCTCATCACTGATGACTTCAATCCGTCTATGAATGACGTAACGCATGCTCAGCTCTTGGTTCCCTCTTAAACTACTGGGTAATTCATTTTCATCTTATATAATCTTCTTCCCAAGGTGGCTGGGGCTTGGAATAACCTTTGCACCCTTTAATGGTATGTTAAATTCAAGAGAAGACATTTCATGGAAAGCCAATGCTTTAAGACAGGTCTTACTCAAAGATTTTTGAAGTGTTCAGTCCAACATATTTAAAAGAGGTAGATTTTTCTGCTTCTATAAAAGCATTTCAGGAGGCCCGTAGAAATGAACTGCTTTGGCTGTAGTTCTTTAAAGAATGCTACGTTTCTTAGTTTGGTTACTCAGATTAAATTGGAAGCTACCTATGAATTTTCTCACATTTTGATCTGTGGAAGGGCAATTAATCAAGTTCTTGTTTGAGGAACTTGAACTTTAATCAGAATTCTATGGAGGGAAAGTCAGAGAGCTGTATACTCAGAATATTCAACAGCATATATAATTGAAAACAGCAGCGGCAGGAGAAGAAAAGTAGATGCCAGTGGGCTGATATCTTCTAACCTTTGGTCAAACGGTACTTGGAAAATTTCAACAGATTTAGTTAACCAGAGATAGAACTAAGCAGAAGAATATCCTCAAAAAGAAGAAGAAGAAGGAAAAAAAAAAGAAGAAGAAGAAAAAAAGTAGTAACACAGACCCGGGAATTACCAGTACAGAACAATGCTGTACTAATAGCGTGGGTCTACCAGAGGCAATCTGCTAAGAGACCGGAGTTGTTATTTCATGGTGGAGGCTTGAAATCCAAACTTTAAAGTTTCTTTAGGTCAAGCTATAGCCCAGCATTCAGGGAGCCAGCCAAAAATCGCTGAGGGAAACGAGGAAGGCCACATGTGGAACTAATTACTCATGCAGAGGCCATGACAAAGAACATTTCTCCAGACTTTTCATGGGGGCTTCACCTTCAGGAAGTTGCTATAATTACTGTTCAAGTCTAGAGCAGCCTGCAAGCCGCTGACAGATCCAACAGACAGGGAGGAGGGGGTGAAGGAGGAGCGAGGAAGGGGGAGAGAGGGAGAGAGGGAGAGAGGGAGAGAGGGAGAGAGGGAGAGAGAGAGAGAGGGAGAGAGGGAGAGAGAGAGGGAGAGAGAGAGGGAGGGAGGGAGGGAGGGAGGGAGGGAGGGAGAGAGACAGAGAGAGAATGAACTTATCTGCCCTTTTTGACGAGTGAAATACCAGAAAATAAAGTACCACAGGAAAAGCTTTCCAAATGAGTCCTGACTTCCAGAGTTCGACGTTCTGTTTACTTTCTTATCTACCCTCTATCTTCAAATTACTCTTCTAGCCTGGATCAGACAGCAAATTTGTACTTCTACACTAACTCACTTTCAGCTGGCCACAGCAGAACTGTACATCTCGACTCTTTTTTTACAGCTTTTCCATACTGGGGCCCACTTCCTGCCCAGTTGAGGAAAAAAATCTGGCCTGAAGATGAAATGACTGCTTAACATTACACTGCAACATCTGGTACCATTTTATGCACAGACCCATGTCTGCGAGCAGGCGATTCCAGCGGTCTCTCCAGCGGCACAGCACATACCCAAATCTCCCCAGGGTGACATCATCCCATATATGGACTCTCCAGCCCAGCCCTCCCCCTTTTCCTGGTCCTAAATTCATTGCCAGTTCCCCAGTCTGCAGCAAATGTGCCACGTCAAGACTGAAAATCACAGCCCTTGAGTGTGGCTCAGTCAGTGCAGCAGAATTCGGGGGGGAAAGCCTGAGTGCAACTTTTCCCAAAGACCCGGAGAGGATTTTAAGCACCCAGATGGAAGCTTCTGGAGATCCTGCTCCGTCGCCCCAGTGTTCAGACTACCTGTTCAGGAAAATGCCGTTGTACAGTAGTCTGCACATTGGTTAGACTGGGCAAGGCAGAGCAACGCCACGGACGGCTGGGGACAAAAGTGGCTGTTTCCCAGGAGAGGACATTTGTTTGCTCCTCTGTCGAATCTCATATCCAGTGTTTTTCTTCACAGGTTTTGCACACTAGGGACCAAGAAGCCCTCGGGGACACTGCCGAGAAAGGACTGCTCCAGGGAAGACCTGCGGGTAAGGCCCTCTGGCTGCTCACCTGGTCTGTGACCAGGACAGCGGAGGTGGGAGCCAATGGTTTGCATTCACATGTGAGAAACCGAGGTATATGAGTGTGTGACAGGGGACGATGCCGTTAGCTTTAAAAGAGCGACTGTGTGCGGGATGTAGCGATTTACTATACGTTATTCGATTTCGGAAGATTTATCCAGTCAAGTGTTTTCTGAAGTTTAAAGGCTTTCCTTCTTCAGAATGAAAGATGAAAAGACTCCAAACATTTAAGAATAATTTGAGGAGTCTACTTGTTAGTTGTTGAACTGACTAATCCAGAGACTTAAAAACTTATTTGAATGAGGGCTCTAGTAGAACTTGAAAATCCCAGGATTGAATCCATTTTGCCCCAAAGTAAAGAATACTTGCTATTTTTTTGATAATGCTACATGGATAGTGCTTTTCTGAAATTTTATTTATATAATATAAATACCAGGGATAACAGTATCTAACAATAAAAGAAGAGGCTGCCAAGTTTTTTGCCCACCAGACAACGCCGATGGGACTTGCCCAGAAAAGAGCGCCAACCCAGAACTATTGAGTCAGCAACTGAATAAATCAGGGAACAGAAACCTCTATCTTCAGATATCCCGATATATATATATATATATATATATATATATATATATATATATATATATATATATATGCCTCTGTATTTCTTTTTTAACCCGAATGGTTGATAATTGCAGGTCAGCTGAGTTGTGTCGGAGTTTTACAATGCTTCTATTTCTCTGAGCATTTAAAATGATAAGGTACTTTGTCTAGAAACCCACTGATAAAAAAGGAATTTGTAAACGAAGGCAAAGTTTTCTTTGGTCAGTTTCCAGCTGTCCTAGAGGTGAAGGAGGGTGGGAGAGGGGGAGGAAGGTGGGAGGGAGGAAAACCCTCAAGCTGAATGAAATCCCAATAGAGAGAATAATACAGAAAGTCTGGGTTGCAATATGATCCATGCTGATCTTCAGAGGTGGGTCCCTTAAAGAAAGTTCTGGAAAAAATATTACTGCCTCGCCCCTAATTCCCTCAACCCTCCATTTATATCTATCCCTAAACAATTCTATATCATGAAAACATCTGTCCTATAGGCTTTTGTGAGAAATGAAGATCATCTCTTTTGTCCTTAAAATTCTTCCAAATTATAAGGGTTCCTGAACAAATCCCTTTCTGAGTTATATATTTTGCAACAATTCAATAATTGTCACAAGTTCTCTTCTGCAAAACCTTTTATTATAAAATGTTCCCCAAGTTATCTTTTCTCAAAATGATTTTCTTTAAAAATTACCCTTCTGATCCATCCTAAAAGTGGTATAAACAACATACAAGTTTTCTCTTCTTTTATGGTTTTCAGTTTAAATATTTTTTAAAAGGGGGAATTTAGCTATCTAATCCCCTTAGATCATATGATTTTCTTTTCTATTATGGCTTAAAGGCTTCCATATTAATTATTTTCAAAAGAACAAGTGAGATTTTTTTTAATCTATGTAATTTCAAGTGAAACTTTTAGGTAACTTACGAGAGCTTATTTTTCCAAGAAATTTATTTTTACTAATTTATACAGTGACTAAAGAAGAAAGACAGCTGTGATAGCTATAAAGTACCTTCGTAATGTTTAAGATTTCTCAAAAATTTGTTGTTGTTTAACTCTGTGGAAATGACTGAATTTTATAACTTGCTTTCATTTCATATGTATTTAATGTAAATGTCTTTGTTTAGATAGAATGGCCTTTTTGTTTCAAAGAAATTAACCACCACCAACCAGTCCCTCACCTATTTTCTCCCTCAGGATGACTTTTAGTCTGGAGACAAGGGGACCCAAAGGTGTCCTTAGCGTAAGTACAGGAGTAGAAACATAAGAATGAAATTTTAAAGGGATTAGCCGAGGAGACCCTGCAAACGCTTGCTCGCTCGGTGGAGTTGAGACAACCCATTTTTGATGCGAACTTTTAACAAATGAAAAGGAAGAGCCCTTATTTTTAAATTGCACGAGCTAAATTAAAGATCAGAAGGCAAAGCTCGCTTTATAAACCTCTGCTGACGAAAGGTAGTTTATGGATAGGCCAACACATATACACACAGATCGTAAAATAACCGTATCTATTTCCAGGGTGATTCGAATAATGTTTAACTTTATTTTGATATTACTTTGTAAGGAGACATACAAATATTTTAGGGATCATGGGATCTATTCCAGAGGAAACTAACCAGCTGTGATCATCTTCAACTAAAACTTCCCGTGGATATGATGGTAAGTGTTAAGTACTAAAATTAAACATTGTACGTCGTCAGAAAGAGAAAATGTTTTGCAGGGCCTTTCCACACTGCACTTCGCAGGAACATAGTAGTTCGTTTTCATTTCAGTGCGTGGATGGTTGATAAGTTAGACGAAGCACCCGGTTAAAAGAACTTTCTCTATCATCTAAGAGAAAGGAAATTCAGAGCCTTGGTTTCAACACTATTGTCCCTTAACTGCAGGAGGATGGATATAAAACGGTTTGTTTACATTTTCAAGCCCCCCCCCCCTTTTTAAGAGCCATAGGTCTCAAAATCCAAGAAAGTTTGTTTACAATGGGACAAAAATTTCACACTGATCACTTTCTTGCCATTAGTCAATAGGTTTAATGCCTTTCCTGCTTGGCACTTGAGCTTTCGGCCCAGATAATGTGTTTATGTTTTCAAAAGACCAAAATATACTATCGACCCCACCTCTCGCCTACAGACCACCCAAGTTTTTTGCTCTGTGGGAAAGAATTTAGGCATGAAACTCCTAATGACAGAAACATCCCCTGCCTTTTTTTTCTTTTTTCCTTTTTTTTTTTTTTTGGATTGAAGTTGTAAAGCTGGGATAGGAAATAAAGAAAAATACAATTTAGTAATGTAAAAAGTTCACTCACCCACCCACGTCACCCTTAGTAAAGAAAAGACAAGGCTTTCAATTCTTCAACAAGAGATCTGCCCTTTAAAAAACAACCCATTTCCCTCTTCTCTAGAGGGAATATCCCACCCATGACAACAACATCCAAATAATAACTAAAAGACCATCACTCAGAAAGCCCAGCTTAAAATAACTGGAAGGTCAGGCTTTAGCATGAGGACAGCAGACAGGAAATTCCTTAGTAAAGATTGAAACTTTCTTACTTGGTTTCATGGATCTTTTACCTCGGTGTGCTATAAATTATGGACATAGAAATACTTAACTCATGTTTTGGAGAATTCTTATCAGCTCTAATAAATAGAAATAATGAAGTAAATTAAGGGAAATAATTCAATCTTCATTTTGAATTTCCTGACTTATAACAGCCAGTTTCCTGGAGCTGCTTTGATTTAATTTTGCTATAGAAGAATTCGAACATAATTCCTTTCTTGCCTTTTTTCTTAAAATAAATAAAAGACAAAAAAGAAATAAACTGTAATGACCTTATTAAAAAATATACTGGGTGGTAATAATGCAAAGAGCTTTTACATTTTAGCTAGTTCTTTGATAACAAATCCGTATTCACTCTGTAATTCGTGGGATAGAAAAGCAGTCTTAACTGTTTTTTTAATTTTTCATCTTTTTTAACAAGTTTAGGGGCAGGTTCAACACAACTACGAAATGTGCAGATGTCACACACTTACTATAAGTGTGTTTTAAAAACTTATTAGAAACATACATTGCCCAAAAGTCTCACGAGTCAAGATTTTTCAGCAAGATATTTTTTCCCCCTGAAAAATAGATATGGTTTTTCAGGCTCTGATATTTTTGGATACCTTGGTTTAATAGAATTGTTTCATATTAAAGGATAACATATGAACTCACAAATATTTTTTTCTATTTTTTCAGGTTGCATGCATCATTCCTTTAATTGAGCAGAGTTAACTGGATCAAATTATTTATGAGAGAGAGAGGGAAAGCTATACAGAATTACAGTATTTTTTAATTTCCACCAGTATACTCTTTGTAAGTGAATCACTCTCTAAATATTTTCTGTTGCACTGATTGCAGCAACAATAACAAAATAGTTGCTGAAGGTATTTGTTTTTGCATACTCTGACCTTGTAATCATTTAAATAGCAGCCAAGTTCACTGATGTTTTTGATTCTGTCAAGGAAAAAAAAAAAAAAGTCCTTTACTCAAAAGTGCTGACCAGAAACAGAATCAGACTTTTGCTTGAAATTAAATAAATAAATGGAAACGTGCACTTATCAACTCTTTCTTAAAGCTGTACCCTCTCTAATCACTTCATAAAAGTTTATATGTGTAGAAAACTCATTTTGTTTCACAGTCTCTAAACACTCTTTTGCTGTTCATAAAGTTCCTATTTGCTCTTTTCTCAGAATTTTACAATTAAAGGGAAATAAACTGTTTTCTTTAAGATTCTTTGAAAAAGTTCCCGATACACACTCCTTGGACAATAAGGTTTTGTTTTGTTTTTGTTTTAAGAACTCCCACTTACTGAAATTTTGACTCTCTGGATCTTTTGTTTTTGAAAGGGCTGGGGAATTTATTCAACACATGTACAGATGTGAATTGATCATTTATATTAAAATAGCCAGTAGACTTATTCTTGACTCACCAGGATTAAATTTTCTCTCTGTATATTTCATGCAATTACTTTCTCATACAAATTGTAGGGAGAATTCCCAAGTCTGGTTTTACATTGTAGATGTGAAATGAAGTTTCCTTTTTTGTGTCTCAGGTCGTATTTTGTAACTGTGTGCCACTAACAGTGTCCATCCCACAGTCTGAGCATAACTGGGGGTGACAGCTTTTTAGTTTATGCCCTTTTGATTCATGGCACAGCCCTGCAGTGAATTAACAGGAGAACTTAAGCTCACCACCGCTTTTCATTTGGTTTTCATAGCCATACTTAAAAACTTTGCATGAAAAAGGATATAAGACATTTAAGTAAGTTCCTGTTGCTTAATAAAGTATCGGTGAAAATACATCCCCTTGTAAAACCCCACTATCAAAGCATCAGACACCAAGGTCGGCTGGTTGAATTGCCAAATGTGTTGGATAGGGCTCATTAATTATTTTGAAAATGGCTGCCGTTCCATGTAAATGAGTTTCTTTTTCATGGGCAAGGTTATGGTACTTATCTACTATAAGAAACATGTATAAACATAACCTTTATCTTTAACTGCAGTATTAAAATATGCAGTTTTTGTGAAGAGGAAAAACATCTGGTTCAATTACTCTGAACTCTGGCTGCCTATGGGCCAGGAATAATATGAACTGCCTTTCAGAATAAACCTGGTGTATAATCTTGCTGTTTTGTTTTATCCTTAAAATTTCACCATGAGTTTTCTGTTACATCCATCATCCATGTTAGCACCTTTGGAACACATGTATAAGTGTATTTTTTGAATAAAGTCAAAAGTCTAACTTGTTTTTAGTTCCATAATGTTTGAATGTTTAATTCTATTGTGTGTTTTTCTCCCTTTCCCCTGACCCTCCAAAATCACCAAATCTGGAAAACAGACTGATTGTACCTCCCATGAACAAAGGAAACCCGAAGGAACCAAGGGCCTGGCTGGACGGAGTTGTCATGTGTCTGCCTGTCTACACTTGCTGTGCAGAACATCCGCTCACCTGTACAGCAGGCACAGACAGGCAGTCACATGACAACCCAGCCTGAATGACAACCAGCCATTGAAAGAAAGCAGCCCTCACACCATGTAGCATCTACACCACGAGCTACAACCAAAACGAGGGGCGCGGGGGGGGCCTGGGGCTTTCATCTGTTGGTTGAATACTTAACTCGTATGTATTATTATTATTATTATTATTATTATTTTATTTTGACTCGAATTTTGAAACCCACCAAAAGTAAAGTGAGTCATGCCTATGGAAATCTAATAAAACCCATTTCTGAAAATGTTCCTGTGCTTTCTATAGTTCTGTTTTCCTAATTGTTGTCAGTAAATGACTACCCTGGACATTTATGGTACATGGCTTTGCAGGCGCCCCACAATCAGTCTAGCTAAACAGTCTGATGCTTGACAAAGAATGAATGAGTCTAATAATTCTACTCCTAAAACTAAGTTTAGGTTTCTACATCGTGACTTTTTAAGGGAGAGGAGAGAGAGGCACCAAAGAAAAAGAGGGAAGGAATAATGTTCCAGGGAATCCTGTATTTCCAGTTAAACTTGGCCAGTTTGGTTCTGGGTAAGACAGTGAAAAGAGTATTTGCTTCCAACATAATTTGCAAATGTATTAAAATAGTTGCTTCTCCTCTCATGACATATGGAAAGTTGAAAGCGAAGCTGTGATATCTCTAAGTGTCACGATGTACAGAGATTTATTACTGTGTCATTGTTTAATTTAGAAGGCGCTTATACTACAGTTCTGAGGGTGGAATCTGGGGGCCAGCATTCAAGCAAAATACAGGCTCCCATCCTCTGTAAACTTCCCAACTCGTGAGATGTTCAGGCAATTCAATTATTGTCAAAAAAGAGCAAGCAAAGAAATTAGTGGACATGCAATGTATATTTTGCCATATCTTTTGAGAAAATGTCAAAATTTACACACTGTGAACTGTAGTGAAATAATCAGGGTTTACTTGTGTGTATGACTATTTCAAACTCTTAAGGGTAAAAAAGTGGGGAGATGGATAAAGTTAGAAATCCATCCACTTTGATTTGGTTCACTAAAATGTCTTAGCTTGAGTTTTGAAAATTAATTTTCATCTTCTTCAGAAAGATTCTGGTCATGCTTTAAAAACTGTAGCACAAGGCTACCCCAAATTTTTTGTTTTTTTAACCTAATTAAACATTTTAAGTATCTATTTTGGACCAAAGCAAACTATTTTTATTCAGATATTTCATTTTTAAAATGAAAGATTTAGTCTTAAGGCTAAAAATGCCACATGGTTCAAAAGTTCTATGATTGTGTGATATTTTACCAAACCTGACACTGTAGTTTCTTTAAAAAATAGAGAAATTTGATTAGGCAAAACCATAAAGTAAATATATGATTAAGGTTAAATTCTGGCATTTAACAATCTGGCCTAAGCAAATAAGTCATGCACGAAAATATGCTTCTGCGAAACACACCGAGCAAAGAAGGTTTTTACCTTAAAGAAAAGTCCCATGACTAGAAAATAAAGTGCTAAATAATAGCTCACAAAATGCAAAATATAAACAGGAAGACAGCATAGAAAGGTCTCACAGAATATATCAATAGACACCACCCAGTTGTAAATGCTTTCTATAACCTGCACCAAACACCGCTGACGGGAACCACTTTGGATCCTTTTACTGGACCCCGCAAAGCAGCCCCAGGACACGCGTGAGAGCTCCCTGGTGACCCACAGCTGGGTCAGAATATAGAGACTGTTCCGTTCTACCAGATTCCAAAGGGAAAGCAAGGAGGCCAGCAGAGTCACCCTGAAGTGAGCCAGTCAGGACACCAGTCCAAATAATTTCCCCTTAGCACGTGAGCTTTGCATCTTAGTTTTAACCTACTTGTAATTGGCTCTCAAAAAGAAATGCTTGAAAGAATGTTATTTATATTTAAATTCATTAAATGATGCACATTTGGAAATGTTACTCTTCATATAAAGAGTAACACTGCGCTTCTAGTAGAAACATTTGAGTAGGAGATAGAATACTTCGAGGGGAGTGGGTCTGGGTCCACACGTGTTTTAAATAAATTTGAAGTAGCACTTGCCATTATGGTTTGTTGAAGAATATTATATATTTTTCAAAAATTATAAATCTTTGGATAACACCAGAATGTGGAAAAGCCTCTATGAAATAATCCTACATGAAAAAGTGTAACATTAAACAGCTTACGTATAGGAAAACACACACGCACACACAACTATAATCATGAAGAATTTCAAGTAACATAAACATTTGAAACGTCAGTACTTGTTGTTTCTGATTCAAAAAAATCTAAGTTTTGGCTAACTCAAACATCGCAGTGAGGAGTGTGTGGTGCTCGCAGGGTTAATTTCATCCTGACCTCCCCATAACAGAAGGCATGCAGACCTGGCAGGAAACAGGCAGAATTGGGAACATATAAATGCAAATGGAAAGAGATGAAAATTTCTGTAACTTCTTGGCCTGACCACGTTGGCCATCCAGGGATAGAGCTGTCATTTTGTTTCCTATTACTGAAGTTACATTTGTCATCTGTTACAGCTACATAATAAAAACAATACTAAGTAAATATCCCTATAAGGGAATTATATAATCTCCTTATCAAGCTATCCAAACACTTCAACCCACAAAAATGAGGCCTGTGATTTTTTTTTAAGAGTCCAAAGAATGTCCTTATTTCAATGCAGATCTTGGATTTCCTTCAACACTGTAAGGTTAGTACATTTCCACTGGAAACACTTCTGTTGAATTACCCTATTTTCCTATGAGTACTCCATAATGATTTTAATCTTTGAGTTGGAATATAGAAAGACTAAATACTGGCTATGTGCTATTATTATGTATAAACTACAAGTCCCCTTTCTTCACAGATTTTAACTATCATTTACACATTTCTCACTGATACTAAAAAACAAAAAATAAGCCTCTTTTCTCCTTGAATCAGCATATCCCATTCTTCTAAAATTCATATTTTAGATACATGTTTTTTAAATTCATTACTTTTTTGTAATCTGATTTTAAAGTATTCATGTTAAACTATCTAAATCCCAAATCTTTTCTATTTTATTCTCATACTTGCCCTTTTCTAAATCCTTCCCAGAAACTGTACAAAATATATTTACAATGTATGAAAACAATGCTGGGAAATTTATATTCTGCTTAAATGACCTTCAATCCAGGAAGTTATACAGTCAGAGGCGAAAAAATGCCCATTAGCCTTCAATAATGAAAGTTGAGAAAATCTTAACACAATCTACCTAGAATGGTAATTTTACCCTGTAATTCAATAATTTAATTGAAGCCCTGGAGAGACCAGGATGTGATGAATTGTCAGGCTGCATCTAGTCACTGCCTCGATTCATTTCCACAACCGATATTTACTTAGTACAACTTAGTGCCATGTCCACTGCAGGTAGAACAGTGAACAAGACGATGCCTCCTGGTCTCAGGAGGCTCACAGGTGAGCAGGAGCTTAAACACTCAACTGACATTTAGCACGTGTGATGACCTGTCACGTCAATCTCACCCTCTGACAAAATCTCTCAAATCCATCCATGTCTATCAATCTCTCTCCACCCACCCCAGCCCAACCTACCACGGTCTCTTATGGCGACCACAGCAATAGCTTTCTAACAACTCCCCAGTCCAGTTGTGCCCTCCTCCAACCCATTCTCTACAAGGCAACCAAAGGGACCTGCAAAAAATTCAAATCTTAGTACGTGACTCTCCAGCTTCCAAACGTCAAAGGCGTCTCATCATTCTTACGTGGGATCAAAATCCTCAATCTTTATAAGAGTTCTTTTCTCTCATTGTTCCAGTCCCACTGGCCTTAACTCAGTTTCTTAAATTCACCAGACTCAATCTTGCCTCAAGGTATTAACACAAACCTTCTCTGACTACCCAACTGAAAGTCCCCTGCATTGCAATCCCTACCCCAGACAAACCCATGCTTGGATTTATTTTCTTCAGTCTGTAATCTGCATCTGATAGGTTTTCCTGTTTGTGTACAGTTTCTTTATTGGGAAATATCCTTCATGAGGGCAGATACCCCGAGTTCCTTGCTCACTGTTTCATCCTTAGTAACCAGGTGAGTGTCTGGTAAGTAACAGGTGCTCAGAAAATATTTGCTGGGAAATGTTCAGGCAATTCAGGGCAGGCCCTGACATTCTCTTTGAGTCTCCATTTTCATCTCTCAAGTGGAAAATGTAAATAAAGTACTGACTTAACTCTGTGTCTGGTAAACTATAAAAACTCAATGAATGTTACTCATTTAAAGGGATGATTGTCACAGAGACTGTCATTCAGACTCAAAGCCGACCATCACGGGTTTAAGCAGATAGAATGAAGACGGAGTTACCATTTCCAAGCACAGTTACTGTTGGATCTGGTTAGCTGGAAGTATAACACCTTTGGTTTGGTGGGGCATTTTGACTAGTTTGGCTATGCAGAGGTGAGCCTGCAGCAAAGGCTGGGCTGGATGCAGAGAGGGCCGAGGGCAGGCACGGGAGGGTGAGGAACACCCCGAGTTTGGGGCAGTCCAGACTGAGAGCACTGAGGGGAGATCTGGGAAGGGGGAAGAGAAAGAGAGAAACCACTGCACTGTTCTTGGGCTGGGCCAGCACACGGCTCAGAGCCACCAACGACACACCCAAGTGGCGTGTCCACTGGTCAAAAAGACTGTGCAGAGGGGTATCTAATATTCTCCCTGAGGTTGTTTGAGTTGTCGTATTGCTTCCCGAGATCCTTAGCAAAGATGAGTACTACGAACGTCCTTACGTCATGATTTGGATAGACGTCCAAGGAGCTAAGTGTCATCCATTCCAGACCCGAGAGGGCCTACATGTCCACGTGCAGTCTCACTCCCACAGACAGCTCCTGCTTGACTTGGGGGACGCCCACCGGCAAAATGCCCTGGGGAGGATGAACCCAGAAGAGGTCTATGCAACCCGGGCCACATGGGTAGGACATTTCAGAGTCTGGGATACTCCAGTATGATCTACAAAGATGTCTAGATTTGGGCAAATCCCCTTAGTGACTAGTTATAAACTGTCGAACCCTGTAAAAGACGCTCTATTTCTTTTCGTGTTGCAGAAAGCCCCAATCTGAATGTTAGAGGATCACATAACGTCAAGTAGCTAGATTAATTATGTTTACCACAACTATGGTGTCTTGCAAAGACTCTGGAAGTAGTGGTGGAAATAGCATTGCTTGGGACACTGGTGGAAACCTTTCTGTGAGGCTCATCTATCAGTAACTTTACAAATAACATTATTTGAATGCAGAATAATGGTTCAAAAAGTACAGTCCACAGATGCTTGAGGGTGTTCATGAATTCCCCCTAAAATTCAAGGGGAAGGTAGATAGATCCATTCAAAAAACAGAGGGAACATGCTGGGGATTTACTCTTACAGTCACGGCAACTCTAGCTCACAAGTATTGCACCATTGCCTCTGCCCATCTGGACAGGAAATCACATAGTTGGATATCACCATCTCTAATTCTTGGCTGAAGTGTAGCAGAACCCACGGCCGGAGGGCAGGTGGCATGGAAAACCTCAGTGAAGGAATGCGACCTGAGCTTGCGCTTGTTATCTGAACTTACCATTTATCATTCTCTGCTAAACAACAACAAAACAACAACAACAACCCAACGTCCCATACATCCTCTCTCACAGTATGAAATGACAGAAAGAAATAAAATTAGAAGACTTGCGTCAACGAATGGCATCACAGTAGGAAGACACAGTGTTACCTGTGATGGCAAAAATAAATATATAAATGCAAATACTTAAAAGTTTGTTACAGCACTTATTCATATATGATTTCTTAGAGCCCTACAATACCCTTTGAGGTGATTTGGCTGGCAACGGTCCCCATTTGATAAGTGAAAAGAACGAGGTGCAGCGAAGCCCGACTTTTCCAATCCTGGCAGCTCGTCATAGCAAACCCATATCCTGCAGCCCCTCACCCTGTCACCACACGACCATATGGTCTGTAGGGCCCTTTGTTCAATGAATGTCATCCTGCAAAACAGTCTTAGCCATTGTTCTTTAATCACAAATATATTTCACAAGTCATTTATATTTATTACAAACCTGTCATAAGTTAAATAAAACCATATCTATTCATATGACATAATATGCTATTTATTCAACAGCCAATTCGATGATAATGAAAACACACCAGTCTAATTACACAAGAAAGCAGGAGGATGGCAGAACCCAGAAAAAAAAAAAGACAATCTTCTGTGAAAATTTGAATATAAAGCTATCATTGAATACATGAGTGACTCTGCAACTCACTGAAAGATATTTACTGTGTCGCATTTGCTTGACCATAAAGGAGAACTGGTTAAGGAACAGGATTTGCAGTGTGTCGGTGCTCACGTGGGTACAGACGGAACATGGGGACAAAGTACAAGCAGTCAACTTATAACCCACTGACTCCAAAAGTTGAGTTCGAACAGACAAGAGAACCCAGGAGCCACACTCCAGTCGCAGTAGCTACCCCAAGGGTTCGGAGCCCCTGACGCTAACTATTGTAACACCCCGGCAAAGGTCAATGTTGAGACGCCTGGAACTCATCTCAGTAAACCCTCTGAGGGATGAGGTTGCCTTGGACAAATCCAGCACTCCTGGGATTCTTGCCTACCTCTGAGGCTGAAAGCATAAGCTCTGGAGCCAGACAGCTTGGGGTCGAATTTCTGCTTTGCCACCAACTAGCTATGTGACCTTGACAAGTTCATTACCTCACCAGCACCAAGAGATAAAGGAAACCGAGCTCTATAGAAATGACTTTCAAAAGGTTGGGGATTTTTTTGGTTAGTTTATTCATCTGAAAAATGGGGACAACCTATCTTCAGGATAGTATTATGGATGGAATGAGTTAACTAACATATAGGAAACACTAGCTATTACTATTCTGATTCCTCAGCCAAATCTTTTGCTTTCCCTTGACTGAGAAAGGGCCCAAGACCAAATGTATTGAAATGTGCATAAGTGAGCACCTAAAACCTTGGCAACAAAATGTATTTAAGAGAAGCCTCTCATAGGGCAGCTCAGCACAAAAGAAGACAACGCATTTGCTGATTTTATATCTAGGGAGGCACCCATCTCAGACCTCCTGGTGGCCTGGTCTTTAAACATGGAACAAGAGGGATACCTAAGTAGCCAACACAGGAAATAACTATCGTCAGTCCTCAGACCCTCACTACAACCAGTCCCACGTTTGACTGAAGTCAGTAAATACATGACATAAAAATGGAAAATAAAGCTTTTGAGTAGAAATTTTCTTTGGGCATTTCTATAGGATGTGATTTCCCTTCCTGCAGAAAATTCAGTGGAAATCAACTGGATTTTCAACTGAATGATCCAAGACACTTAGGAAACAGAAAAATTATACAAGGCATGAAACTTTCCCTCCAACAACTGACAGAGGCACTTCGTAGTGTTTTCAAAAGATGCAAAGCCAAGAGGAGAAGGACTGGGAACTCTGAAATGTGTGCTCTTTGGAGCCAAATAAATGTGAGGCAATCTCACCTGGAAATACGAGTTTTCTGCTGCCATGGACTAGTATTCTTATCTCATGTCTGCATGTGTATAGGCATCGAAAACGTCCCAGGTCAGACTGGAACTATTAACATTTCCCAAAGAGTTTTGTTTCCATCCGTGCCCTCCTAAATTTCACAGTAAGTCTGTACCACTTTATAGCCTTTTAATGCCTCTGCAAGACTGAGATATATATTTTTCGCACTTTTATAGCTACCAGATTTAAATGAGTAAGTCACAGGACCAAAATTAACATCCAACATGAGCCAAAACACCATAATTATCATAAGTCATGAGTTTACATAGACATCAAAATATCAAAGAACAGAATTCATATAAACAATTATTTGGGACTTACTTGAACATGAGTGATTTGGACATTTTCAAAAGCCTGTCATTTGAGACAGATGTCACTGCGACAATCCCCAAATGCTTTATTAATTCTGCATGAGCGCTATTAATTTTGTGCTTATGCTGCTCTGTCACCTTGAGTCTTTTCAACACATTATATAATGAAAAGTGCTTTCGCGGTATCCGTACCCTGCCATTATTATAAAAGAAGGAAGTTTCAACTCCATTTCTTCAGGTACACAAACACATGACTACACCAAAGAAGCAAAAGGAATTTGAAGGGACTATTGTAAAATTAAAAATCTACGAGGGAAAACACGGTGCTTCTTCAAACAAACAACCCCAGCTCAGTCTTACCGAAAGAGAACCGCCGGGGCTTCAAAACGTAGGTCACAATACTATCCATGAACGTGCCGTGAGAAACACGTGGGTGAGAACGCTGGCACGCGCTGTGGCTTGCTTACCTCATCGTCCCTGTACCAGGACAAGCTTTCGGCCGTCAGCACGAACCAGTAGCCCTTGGCCCCTCCTTTCATGATGCCGATGTTGCTGATGGTGAGCCAGCCCTTGCGGATCACCTGCAAGAGAGCACAGGCCGCAGGGAAGCTTAGTGCAGCGTGAGCCACGGGAGGCCACAGCGCGTGCACTAAACGGAGTTAAAAGCAAGATGCAAATGACAGGAAGAGTAGCCTTGGTCCTCCCGAGCTCAACCTCTAATAAGCGGTCAAGCTGTCCGAGATCATTTACCTGCCAAAAGTACAGACAACCAGAAGGAAGTCTCTCCCATGGAATGGACAAAATCACAATGGCGGGCTATACAGATGGCAGAAGCAGAACGACTGAAAGAGACGGGAATGAAACGACTACTAGGCTTGTGCCAGGCCTACTGATGGCACGGCTGCCACAATTAACACATACTTGGGTGATGGGATGAACAGCAATAGACTCTCTGTGTCCACTGCCTCTTCTTTCTTCCAGCCGACTGGCCCACTTTTTTTTTTTTGCCTGGTTTGCTTCTCATTAAGATTTCTACCAGAGACCGGCCACCAAATGGTGAAAGGAAAAACCTCAAACCTACCAAATAGTTCCTTGTTAACAGCTTTGAATAAGGCTGAATGAGAAAGAAAGCTGAAACAATAAGTTCAAACTAAAAGTTTGGACTTTTCTTAACGGCCCAGATTTACCCATCTACTTCTGGTTATTTGCCATACTGAAAAATATGCAGCATCTTCATAAAAATCTTTAAACAGCATCTAAATTTTAAAACACTAACAACTAGGATTACTGATTTGATAAAAAATTATTGACAAATAGCATTTAAGTAAAATTCTATTTATTTTCTCACACTTATTGTAAAGTTAAAATCTGGTTCCCACATGGCATAGTTTACCATCTCGTCTATGCTAGACAATTTTTGTTGTTATAGAACCAGAAATCAAATACTATATGGAATTGTCTGATACTATTTTATATGCAAAAAAAAAATCATCAAATACCTAAATTGTTCAATATCGTTGAGAGTCTGAAATGTTTTTTAAATTACTGACTTATTGAATGACCAATGAGTGTCAGTTCCTAAAGGAAGATGAAAATTCCATAATAATCAGATTTTACATTTTTATTGCTATTGTTTTCTAATTGAAGAAGAAAAATCGATCCTAAGGAAAATTGTGAAATAAGTCAAGGTTGTCATTATTGATCGTCCATATTCTGTCCCCTGAGTCCCTGTTTCAGCATCTCTCAGGTGCCCATTCTCCTTTTTCATGCTGTTTCAGTTTTACAGACCCCCATATAGAAGCCCATTCAGGTGCAGACTAAGGCAATTCTCTCCTCTGTTCAAAATTACTCCTCTTCCTTACCCTCTACTTCAGAAAGAAGAAAACAATACTTCTCAAAGTATGGTTTCTACCAACTATATTACCATCACTGGAGTACTTTCTAAAAATACAGACTCTTAGGCTACCTGCAAGTCCAAATGAATCAGAGTACGTACATATAAAACCCAGAAATCTGCATTTGAACATGTTCCCAAGGTGATTCTTATTTATACTGAAGTTTGAAAACCACTGCATGTATACATACAATCAAAACTTCATCATCCTTAGAGCAAATGATCTCATCTAATTTTTACTAAGAAGGAACTGACTGAGTTATTTCACACTTAGCATTGCTGTCCACTCTACCAGGGCTTACAAATAGCGTACTAAGCAAAATATCCAATGAAAGTATGTTCGTTATTTCAGGTATGTCTGGATAGAAAGGAATTCTTCCAAATACTCCACGAACTGCACTAAGCAAATCACTATTTCACCCACTGATTGGACAGGCCAGCTCCATGAAGGACAGCCATGAATTTAGCTCAACAACAAATTCCTTAAGAACCTATCGTGTGTCAAGAAAGAAAAAGCACGATAATGCCACAATATCTGCCCTCGAGAACCTTGTAGTTTAGTAGGCAATGCAGATCCATAAAGAGATCATTTCAGTAGCATAGTGTAGTAAGAGATATATGCTAAGTAAATGAAGGGGCCCTCGACAAACTTAGAACGTTGTAATAGGTTTCCTTGAAAAGATGGTAGCTTAGAAGCACCTGCAAGAGAAATAGAATTAGGGCAGGAAGTTTGTTTGTTTGTTTTTTACAAAAAACGAACAAGAAAATATGGAAGAGCCACTTAGTGCAGAAAACATGAGGTGGGGATGAAGAAATTGAGTCTGGAGAGGCAGGTGGGGTAAAGTCAGAGTGGATCCAAACCAATGGGACCCCAAATTTTAGTGAGCTCGCTCTCCTGGCAGTACCAAAATAAATTACTAGTACACATGTAAATTTAAGTATATATGACCACTGTATTAATAAACTGTGTACATCATATTGAAATACACAGAGAAATTTGAAAGTATGACATGAAGATAAAATAAATAATTTAAATATTTCTTATTTTGTGGGGGACATGTATTTCATTTGTTACATTTATAACTTTATTATTAACTTCCTGGGATACAGAGCAAGGGTGCTGGCATAAGTATGTATATTAAATGTTAACAAAGCTTACCTGTCTTCTGAGTTTCTGGATAAAATCACATGTAAGTAGATGTTCTACTATAGTCTCCTGCATTCTGGGGGATTTTGCATGCTCCCTGGGACAGACAAGCTAGGTTATGTAAGTTATTGTAATAACCCAAGTGAGAAAGGACCAAGGTGTAAAGTAAACCCACGATGTGGTAAGGATGAAAAGAAATAAACCTACTGGAGAAATACCTAGGAGATAAAGTCAGCAGGACTTATGACTGGATGAGAGGGGGATTCATGAAGGTAAAGACTCTGGAATAGCATTCCACAGTAGCTTCTAGCCACACATAGTTATTGAGCCTTAGTGAATAGTTTCAATTCACACGTGAAATAAGTATAAAATGCACACTGGGTTTTAAAAACTTGGTACAAAAAATATAAAATATCTCATTAAACGTTTTAGAATTTATCATGTGAAGATCAATAAACAGAAACCACATTTAAATTGGAGCTGGGAGGGCCTTCAGGAGGCGTTCTCATGCCCTACTACTCACTGGCACACACTAAAAACGAAAAGAGATGGACTTCCCATCTCCAACAGGAGGATATTTTTCTACTCTACTTACTACTCCAGTAGGAAGAAGGAGGGTCTTCTCTTTCCCCCGGTAACCACTCAGCCAAAGAAAAATTGTTACAACTCAGCCAATAAAAAGCCACTACACTTCAAACTTCTAGTTTCCTCCAATGGACTCTTTGTTTACAACAGCTCCTTTCAACTCCCCTTTCCTCTATAAAAGACCTTTGTTTTCTGGTTATGTATGTGGTTCACCATTAGACCACATGCCCCAAATCGCAATTCTTTGTTGTTCCCAAGTAAACCCATTTTGCTGGAGAATTATCTGGCTGTCTATTTGTTTAAGGCTGACAATCACATGTTGAACTGATACTATTTTGGATATGCTGGGTTATAAAATCTATCTTTAATATTCATTTCACCTGCTTCATTTTATTTTTTTAATGTGGCTACCAGAATTAAATTACATATGTAGTTTGCATTACATTTTTATTGGACATTGTGCTGCTATTCTAGAATGATTCTGAAACTCTTGGGGCTACCAGCTCAGAAGGGATAGAGGAGAAGAACCAAGTTTTTGAGAAGTCGGGGAATTGATGATGAATTTGGTCAAGACCGTATTGAACCTGAGGTACCTGTGGGAATTACACATAGAAGTGACCCGACCTCTGCAGCAAAATGGAAAGGTTAGGACTGGAGAAGTAGAATTACAAATCATCAGCATACATACAGGTGGCAATCAAAACTGAGTGAAAAAGGCTCAAGGCAGAAGCTTGGGGACATACCAACATTTAATAGGTGGTCAGAAAACATCTGAAATGTCAGAGAAATAAGAGCAATAGGGTCATGGGAGCCAAAGCCAGGTGAATTTCAAGGAGTGTGTGGCTGTATCAAATTCAGCAGAGAAAGAGATGCTAAAGTCACCGCAGACGTCACAGTGATGTTAGCTATGCCAGTTACAGCATGGTGGTGGGAAACGTCAGGGTCCACAGGGCTGAGAGGGGAATGGGAAGTGAAAAATGGAGACAATGACTAAAAAGACAGTTAAAACCAGAAAACCAGAATAGACACAGGGTTGAAAGTGGTGTTTTTGTTGTGTTGCTGCTATTTTTCAGATTGTTGGGGGTTGTGTGTGTGTGTGTGTTTTTTAATGGCAAGAATTGAACATGTTTATTGCTCGGAGAAGATAATCGGTAGAGAGTAAGAGGTTGGTGATGTAGGAAAGACAAAACAAGAACAAAGAAGATGGGAGTCGATGAGGTGAAGAGCAAGGGAAGGGGCTGTCGTTGAACGTGACTGGAGCTGTCTTGTCTTGTGAGCCTGGTGGGTGAGGGCAGACGCAGGTCCTCTGGGTGGGACAGGGTAGACAGTTTAGGAAGGTTATAGCTGATTTTCCAGTATTTTCCATAAGAGACTAAATTATTATCTGTAAGAGAATAACGGTGAGAGAAGTTGGAAAGAAGGCTTCAGAATACGGTGAAGCATTGGGACAATCAATAATTGAATGAGAGAGTGAACATAACTAGAATTAGGGGGGAAAAAATGGTTGGCCAAACACAACACTGTAAAACTCCTGGAAGACAGCAGAGGAGAAAAGCTAGATGATCTGGGGTACGGTGATGCCGTTTTAGATGCAACACCAAAGACACAATCCACAAAAGAAAGGGCTGAAAAAGCTGAACTTCATTACAATGAAAAACTTCTGTGCGAAAGACAAGATCAAGAGAATGAGAAGACAAGCCATAGACTGGGAGAAGATATTTGCAAAAGACACATCTGACAAAGGAACGTTACCCAAAATACATAAAGAAGTTTAGAACTCAATAATAAGAAAACAAACAACTGATTCCAAAGTGGGACAAAGACCTTAACAGACATCTCCCCAAAGAAGAAATCCAGATGGCAAATAAGCACTGAAAAGATGCCCCACATCGTATGTCACCAGGGAAATGCAAATTAAAACAACAGTGAGACACCACTATACACCTATTGGAAAGGCCAAAATCCAAAACACTGACAATAGCAAATGCTGATCAGGATGTGGAGAAACAGGAACGCTCACTCATCGCTGGTGGGAACGCAGAAGGGGGCAGCCACTTTGGAAGACAGCTCGGTGCTTCCTCACAAAACTAAACGTGTTCTTCACATGTGATCCAGCACTGGCAATCCTGAGTATTCACCCAAATGAGCTACCAAGCCAGGAACAGAGCGCAGCAATCTTAAATGCATATTGTTAAGTGAGAGAAGCGGATCCGAAAAAGTTAAATACTATATGATTCCAGCTATCTGAAATTCTGGAAAAGGCAAAACCGTAAAGACAATAAAAAGATCAGTGATTGCGGGGGGTGGAGAGAAAGGAATAGGCAGAGCACAGAGGATTGCAAGGGCAGTGAAAAATCCTCCTTACGATACTATAATGTTGGCTATATGTCATCATACTTTTGTCCAAGCCCACAGCATGTCCACCACCAAGAGTGGTCCCTAAGGTAAACTATGGACTCTGGGTGACTATGGTGTGTCCCTTGGTTAAAATGTGCCATGTTGGCGAGTGACGCTGATAACGGGGGAGGTTAGGCATGTGGGGGAGGGGGTGTGAAAAATCTCTGTCTCTTCCTCTAATTTTGTTGAAAACTTAAAACTGCTCTAAAAAAATAAAGGCTTAAAAAAATGGTTGAAAATGGAAGATCAAAACAGTAGGGACACGACCGACATAGTTGCGTTACTGTCTCCAGCAGCTCTCAGCACACCTGACACAGAAAAAGAAAAGTGGAAATTCATCCAGGGTTTCGAATTTCTGGACCCAAGTGACCTAAACTAAGTACACGGTTGTCAAGATGATGAAGGTTTGGGGCAAGAGAGCCATTCTGGTGACTATACATCCAATCTAGGCAGGAGCGGGCTAATAGAGAGGTAGAAAATGAAAAGACAAAGGGACGAGAGAAACCAATGACGGGAAAAAGCAGATACCATGTACGTGAAGAAACAAATGGGGTTTTGGGAACCGAAAATGATGTGAAGCAATAAATTGCCTGATCTTACTGGTACTGTTGAACTCATCTCACTAAGATGCACCACTATTTCTAGAAGAATTGAAGGTTGGAGCCAAAATGGTATTTACTAAACGTCATTTCATCAAGTGGATGTATTCTATTGAGCTATGTGGAAATTATAAGTTACAGAGAACAGTGAAAATGAAATGTGCAAAGAAGTGACATAAAAATTCATTAGAATAATTCCATTCTATGACATGCCAGCCATTTGCATTGCAACAGGCTGTCTCACTTGGAGAGAAAAGAAAGAGGATTAGAGCTACCATGGCACACATCCCTTCACAGACACCCAGGGACGTGTGTCAAGCACTGAATGTTGTCGGCAGGGAAGGTGCTGTCATAAAAAGTTTAAGACGCTCTGGTCCAATCCCAGCCCTTTCTTTCCCAACAGAAAAGCATATTTGCCACAAATGGCTTTTCCCCCGCAATGACAATCAGCTCAATATGAGAATTAAGAAAAAACAATTCCTAATGTACTTCTTCAGAAAAGAATTGAGGTATAGAAAAATCACGAAATCAAAATAAAAAGAGGAATGAGACAGGGCAAGGCAAACATTCAAGAAAAATGGTCAGAACACAAGAGGTAAGACTCCTAAGCAGAAATTAATAGACTAAAACAAAGGAAAGTGAGTGAGAAGGAGAAGACAAAGACTAAATAAAATTTGAAAAGAACGTCAAGATAAATGAGATTGATTGTAGAGTCTCTTCACAGCGAAAGATAGAAAATGTTCATGTTGTATTCAGATTTAAAAATCACCACAATAAATCCATCAACATTCAGTACAATGACCACTTAGTATCTGCATGTCAAATTCTGCTTTGAGTGCCCAAGTGAACATAAGCAGCAAGCCCATACTTATACGATGAAAAGAGACCTGGAGAGCTCAGAGGGCATGTTCTCATTTGTAAGGCTTAAGACAAACCATTTTTTAAAATTTACTGCCCTAAATAAGACCGAAGCTTCTTTTGCCAAAAGCAGAAACTTTGAACGCAATGGAGAGAGTAGCAGTGAGGAGAGTGGGAAAGCCCAGCCCCTGCTCCCAGGGTTCTGGCCAGTTCCCTCTGTGCCTTTCGGAGTTGGCAAAATCTGTACGTGAGGGCTACGTTTGGACCTCAACATCTGGCAGGCATACTGGGTCATAAAACGAATACACAGACAAGGAATCAAATGATGAGGCGGAAAAAGTACATGTGGAAAAGTCTTAGTGTGGCCAAGGCTTTGGGTCTTGAACTTCGTTTGTGAGCAGGGCGTTTTGACCTTGGTCTTGCTTATGAAAGATCATGCAAGTTTTTCTCAGCTCTGCAGCTGGCTTTTAATTGTTGCAGCCTGGGGGACCAGGGAGGAGTTTGTAAACCATAGACCGTTGGATATTTTCATCTTGGTAGATGACGAATGCTCATACATAGGCTGAATCCATAGGTGAGTAGCTGCTTCTACAGAGGTTCACACAGCACAGGGAATACACGGATAAATGCTGCTGAGATGGATGGGCCCCAAAAAGGCACCGTCCAGGCCGGTCACTACCTTTGCAAGCATAAGCCTCTATCAATCCTCAGGATATAGCTTGTCCTTGAATTAGCTGTCAGAGGTTTTTCTAAGCCAGCGTACCTGAAGCAAGGCTTCAACTACTGGGAAAAGAGTCTTTCCATATACAGTCTGGTAGGTCAGGAGGGGGAACTAAATGCACTGCTTTTAAATTGTAAGGCAGCTGAGGTCCCTAAGTATCACAGAGCAGTCTCGAGGTTCTGGTTTTAATTTATTAGGGCCAGGCCCAGGTAGGCGGTAGGAAGGGTACGTGTAGCTGCCCTCTGCGCTGTCCTATACCCTGGGCCAGAGCTGCACAGAGCTAACTGTAACTCACGTGGCTGATTTGCAGACTCAAGGGTCACCTCCATCCCAGCATATGAACCCAAACTGGCTCTGGATTCATTATATAGGAGGGAGAAAGTTTCCTTAAAACGCCCAAGCCTCTTAGGTCAAGAAATTATGTAACAAGGGGCAGGAAGGGAAACACAAAGACAAAGGAAAGAAAAATTATGAGGTTTGGAATATGCTACATGGGAGAGAAAAGTAACTCAAATAAGACCTGGTGACCGGGGATGTCACCTGTGCAAATTCCCAAACTAAGAAACAGACAGCAGTGTATGAAGCATTCTTAAAGATGATATCTATAGATGGTTTTCCCCTTAGTGGTAAGGGTGTAGTACCAAAATTGCCCTCTTAGGAAGAGATTTCCCCCAAAAATGTAGAGCTTCACAGACAACTGGAAGAAACGGACAGCCTGGTAGGGCTAAACCCGGGAAGGTTTTCTCCATCCATCCTCTCTCATTCAAATCCCCCTGAATGTCAGCTACGGCCAGTGACGATGGTAGAACAGTCCAGGACAAAAACATAAGGTGGGATAACTGCTTTAAAGGCTAGTCAGTCCGTGTGTCTTATTAAATGTGCTTGATGCGCTGGGATTATCTTTTATGTCCCACTCTTTACGAAGTTAGGAACACAAGAGACTATTTCAACTCCAGAAGTACGCAGGGAACAACGCACTCATTCTCACGGAGGCCAGCGCAGGGCACGGCTGCTGAAGGGACTCCAACCCCACCTGGACAGCGGACCCTCTTCGGCTGAGGCTGAGAGAGGAAGAATCGGGGAAGATTTAATGTGATGCTCCGTAAGTGCCTCAGGCTTCACAAATTCCTTTGGGAATGTAATCTCTGGGCTTTACTTTCTGAAAGCTTCACAGTAGGAGAGGGTCATATTTACACTGAGGATGTGTCTGTTTTGTTGACATTCATTACCGAGTGTAATCTCTTAGGCTGTAGTAATGATGCCATTTAATCATTGCAGAATCTCTCATTGGCTATGGAAATAAAATGGCTGGATATCACCTGAGACAATAAATAAAATGAGGAGGAAACATTTAAACGTTGGTACAGACTGGCCTTAGAGTGAGTGTTCCTGGTGTACTGTTTGGACGCATTTCAGCCTCCCATCCAACAGTGGTTCTAGAAGGACGCCCCGAGAGCCACGGTTAGCTTCGGAGGAGTGGCTTCAAGAAGGTAGGAGCAGGACTTTTTGATCTCTGCCTCCAAAGGGCGCTGGTCACAACCCTGGTTAACCAGTGGCTTAACCATTCAACCCAATGGAGCAAAAGATGGAGGAAGGCTGAGAATATTGCCAAGGGGTTGGGGGTAGAGAAGAACTCCTGTGATTTCCTCACTCATTCAATCCAGAAGGAGTAACGAGACTTCTGAGATGATAAATCTAGAAAGTTAAATAGGAAAGTGTTGTCCAGGGCCGTTCTGTCCCCCATTCTTCCCTCTTCATCTTCGGAGCCAGGCTGCCCACAGAGAGCACAGGAAGGAAGGGGTTCGTGCCTGCAGTTTTGAGGGACACGTGTTCAAAGGCATGTCTCACCTACGACGCCAGGTAAGCCAGGCAACCAGTATTTAGGAACGCCTGTGGTGGACCAGGCTCTCTGCCAGGGGCCCTCTAGGATCACAAATGGGCCGCCATGACACACGTACCCATTCTATGTGGGCTGGCACACGTAAAAGAATAGATTTTCACCTCTGATGAACTAACCTTATGCTTGGGATAAAGAAGCTGTGAAAACAAGCAAATAAAGTGAAGCATAACTAAAGGGGTTTAAAAATTAATCAGATTAAGACACAACATCATCAACTATTTGATGAAATATTGTTTGTTTTGTTTTCAAGACTCTACAAAGCACAACTATGAATGAATTGGCTAAGTGACAGTTACGTGTTTGGCTGTGCTTTTCATGTTTTTAACTTTCTAGGACATCAGCGCACAGAGTTTCAGAAGGAAAACAGTCATAGCTCAGAATACAATTTGACTCCATTTCTAGGAATCCAATGATAATAACAACAGCCTTTAGCATGTACTAAACACTGCTCTGAGCCAGGCATCATGCTAAGAGCTCCACGTGTATTTTCTTTTAATCCAAATAATAATCCTTTGAGGGACATAGTATGTTCCTCATGTGACAGACGAGGAAACTGCGATCGGGCTCCAGGGTCACGCCCAAGTCCATGCATGGAACCAACAGGCCTTCCTCATAGGTACTTAGCTAAGCGCTGTCTGCCATTCTGCTCCACCCTGCAGAGCTCACGCAGACAGCTCAGCCACTCAGAACTTGAATAAAATGAAATCTCTGCAGCGGTCTGGTTTCAGAGTCCCAGCCCTTAACTGGCCATACATACAAGCATGTTGGTTATGGTATTGTTTCTAGTAGTAAGCAATTGGAAACAATGTATTTGCCTAACTGGAAAGTGGTCAACAGGTTATGATATAATCGTCTGATGTGTTCAGTTAAGCTGAGCGAAAGCATCTAATCCATGATGCGATGTGAGAAAATACTTTTGTGAGGGGTGCTAATTCTGGGCAGCGTTTAGAGCCAGACTGTCTGGGATGCTAGCTGGGGGACACTGGGTGACTCTCTATGTCTCAATTTTCTTCTACATAACATGGAATAATAACACACAACTGTTGTGAGGATCATGGGTTAATAAATGTAAAGCATTTATATCAGTACCTTTTAGTTTTATTATATGGCATTATTTCAGTTATATTCATTAATGTAAGGATAGAAAAAGACTGTAATATATACCAACATGTTAACTATGGTCGAAAATTAGTGACAAGCTACAAAGTTACATTCCCCCTTCAATTTTCCTGCAATAGTCACGCTATTAAAAATACAAGCTGCCATCACGTTATTGGTTCATTAAAACACTTTCTTGTGATTCCCTTTAATGGGTAATGGACAGAACATGCCAGAAAACTGAGGCAGACTACAAAGAACCCCGTAGTGAAATAACTCTATAGCACAACATAAAGAGAAATAACTGTGGAATATTACATGGGAAATCATCATGATGAAAGAAGCTTGACTACATTAAATAAGGAGCTGGTGTGACTCACTGAAAACATATTAAGTGTGGCATAAAAGTCGACTTAAAGCGAGGAACCGACATTTAATATTCATAGTAAATCCCCTTTTCATTTGAAGACACAGCTGCCAAAAAGATAATAGCTTTCTAATTTCTCTGTAAAACCAACCTTTGCCTAACAATATTGGCATTAAGGTTAAATCATAACTGTGTAAATAAAATTTTGTAAGTTAAACAGAACTCCAAGTTAATTGTTTCATGAAATAACCTCACTACGTAGCCCCCGTCCACATTTTTTTGGACTGCCCAAATCTATAAGTCTACTTTAATGGTGCCTCCACCGTTTTCCATTCATTCTGCCCCCTCAAAGCACCTGAAACCTCTTTCCATGGGGTCTTGCTTCCAGAACATTAGCCCACGTAAGCGGTGCACTTTTCGCGCCTCCCTGGCTGACGAGGCTATTAGATTACCTTGATTCTCAAAATTACTCCTAAAGCACTGCTTCCCTTCTCATTGTTTCCCAGAATTCTCCCAGCTGCCTGCTCATGCCTTATTTCTGCCACATGCACAACTATTTCTGAAGAGTTCACTAAGAGTGAGCTGTTTATTCTCAGAGTTTACTCACCTAAACCTCTACAGGATCCGGGCCATTAACCATGATGAAAATCAGGGCCCTACTCTTTCCACTTTTTTCCTGCGTATCTTTTCCATGTGCAGAGCTCCCTTTGAAGTTCATGGGAGCCCTCCATGTGGAAGAGATTCCAAGTGATACGAAACAGAATGAGAGCTACGTCTGTCATCTACTTCTCACATTCAAGGACGAAAATACACACATACAAAGGAAAAGATACCTTGTAATTAGCAAGGTCTGAGTAGAATTTGGATATTTTACTCAAAGTAATTCAGACAGTTTCTTTAAGGGGGGAGGAAGCACCTTAGTAAGTATTTATTAGTTCATTTAACAGAAAATTAGTGAGTACCAATCTAGGTCAGGCAGCACACTGAAAATACAAGGAAGAAGAAGTCAAACAAATAAAAAGAAAGAAACACAACAAACAAACATAAGCAGGCACACTCAGTCCCTGAGCCTCGTGGCGCTTACAGACCGCGGGAAAAGCGACACCAGCAAAGACACACAAATAAATGTACAATTACAGCTGGGGTTGGCGCTGCCAAGAAGCGGATCAGGACACAGAGAACTCTGACCTGGGGTGTAAGAAGAGGCGTGCTTGAAGATTTCAGCACTTGCACTAAAATCTGAAGGGTGTGCGTGGGAGTGGGGGATGGGGTGGCCACAGCCTGGGAGAAGGAAAACCGTGCTTGGTGGTGTAATTCATGGGAAGAAATTTGCTCTTTATCATGAGATGAATGGAAAGCCTTTGAAGTGTTTACAGCAGGGCAGCAACATAAGATTTGCATCATGAAAAGTTCCCTTCTAGCACTGGTTTGGTGAAGAGACGAGAGAGAGGAGAAAGGATGCAGGGGAATCAGAGAATCCTAAGAACAGAACCTAAGTCATGGGCGATGATAACTTTGCCAAGAGTGGCAGAAATCACCGTATGGAGAAGTGGTCAGATTTGAGGACATTGCAGGAAGAAAACTAATATGACAATGACAGATGAGAAGTGGAAGACGAGAGAGACTGAGGTGGGAAGGATGACTCCCAAGGTTTCGCTTCTGAAACGGGACAGACTGTGGAGACAAATTCACTAAGAGAGAGAAGGAGAACTAGGTTCAGGGAGGGGATAAGTCATGAGTTCTGTATGGACATGTCAAGATGTGAACATGTGAAGAAATAAGCCATTGGCTATCTTGATTCTGGGAAGAACTGCAGCCATAGGTATGAAAAAAATGACATTAAGTGAGAGTCTGAGTGAGAAGAGAGGAGGATGCAGGACTGGGCTTTGAGGACAGCCAACATATAATGGCTGGGAGGAGAGGATGAATCCACGGAGACAGAGCGGTGGCTAGAAGGGTGGGAGAAGAAAACAATACGGCATCCACAGAAGTCAGCAGAAGGGAATGTTTTAATGAGGCAAAAGGATTGAAAAGGTCAGATGCCACCATGAGGGAAAATACTGTTCAAACTAAAAAATTATTCACGGGTTTGGGTAACATGGCAGATATTGAAGAGATAACATTCAAGAGATTTAATTACCATGTTTCCCCAAAAATAAGATCTAGCTGGACAATAAGCTCTAATGCGCCTTTTGGAGCAAAAATTAACATAAGACCCAGTATATATTATATTATATTATATTATATTATATTATATTATATTATATTATATTATATTACATTATATTATATTAGACCTAGTCTTATGGTAAAATATTAATTTTTGCTCCAAAAGATGCATTAGAGCTGATGGTCCAGCCAGGTCTTATTTTCAGGGAAACACGGTAATGTGGCTTGAGCCTGACCAATCTGAAGGGGTGTGAGGCTCGCAGAGTTACAGTAGGATACAGGAGACCACCGTCTACACCAGACCTTAGCCTTTAATTTCCGGATAAGGGAGAGGTTGGGGGGACTCTGAGAGAGTAGTCTGAGCATCTCTGATGTAGGCAGGCAATTGGGGGAGCAGCCAGTTCTAACTGGTATGAAAGCATTCAATACATGAACAATCAGAGTGGTTCCACTGATATGAACTGGCTGCACAACCTTGCCAGGCATTGTTTCTAGGGCTTGATGGACAGGGGAAGTGGCCAAGTTGGAACAGGTGGGTGACAGAGCTGAAGGTGTCCCATGCAAGTCTGATTTTAAATGATGAACCGATATCTTCACAGCATCTTCTAGACGCAAAACACAAAACAAGAGAAAGAATTGGCCAATGAAGAAAACAAGTATCGGAGAACCCGTTTTAAAGAAGCGCCTGGAAATCTGGGCCTGTAAAGACAGGCAAGGCAACAAAGTGTTTTCATGCAATCATTCAGATTAAAGTGTTTGGAAGAACAAAGCACCTAACACACTGACTTATACAAAACAGCCATTCAGAAAGTGGAAGCTGTTTATTATGATATGATTATTTTGAAAATCAGAGCTGCCCGAGAGTGACAGGTAGAAGTATAAACACACGCAGTAGTTTCTCGGTAATATAACACTCTAAGGAAAAAAAGAGTCAATCTATGACACTGTTTTAATGAATAATAAAGAAGTTCCAGGAGCCCATATGGATCTCTTCCTTCCCTGAACATTTATTTTGTTCATTATCTGAATTCAGCACTTACATCATCTTGTGTTGAATTACTTGCAATTGTGTTCGCTTTGTTTCCATTTTCCCAATAAGATCATAGCCCGCTTGAAAGCACGAACTTCTTGTCCCATCGGTTCTGCCATTGACAAGCTGTGTGAATTTGGGCGAGTTACTTCATCTCACCAAGCCTCATTTTGTTTTGTTTTTTTCATCCAAGCCTTGGAGCTCATAGTCCCAACTCAAACAGATGTTGTGAGTATTAAGTGAGATAACTGTATCTACAGTCTCCATAGAATGTCTGGCCTCTGGTAAACGTCCGATAAATGGTAGAAGTTATTACCAAGTAGTGACCACGGTGCTGTATGCTCCTACGGAATGCTTACACTTTCCCTAGGTCACACGTTAGTCAATACGTTATTGGGTAATATTTACAATGGCTCGAAGCCAGGGGCAGCACAAACACCAAGGGCTTTTTGCAAGGGTGTATCAGGCACAGTACAATCAGCATGTCTGGGAGACATCCACTGAGGAAAGGTCAAGGATGACAGAGGAAGAATCCTCCTACTTAGAGTCCAAGTACAACTCATAACTGGGTGGTTAGCGCTAAATGTGAATCAAGTTTCAGCCCGTCTCATTGTGAGACTGGAATTTACTACACTCCGATTCACATTTCAGAGCTGTATGTCATCACTTTTCTGGTGACGCGTTTAGGTGGGAAACTTGAATGGACAACTCTGAGTAACTATCATGTATCACAGACCCAATTTTTTCTTTCCCTCTGGATGACAAAAGGTAACATTCCAAGGTAATGAGCAGCTTTAATATATTCTAGACGCTCCCTTCTGGATGTTAACATCGCAGCTTGTAAGTCGTTATTTTTTTTAGGTCATTTACATGGCTGGACACGTAACTTTTAAGATATGTCACTCTTTCTTTCATTAAACAGTTACCTTCTGGACTCCTGCTGTGAGCAGGCTCTACATTAGACACAGAGAAAACAGCAGTGAAAATGGGAACTACGGTCCCCGATCTCACAGAGCGTGTGGGCAAGCGGGGAACATTAAACAGGGAAATACACAAACACCGAGAAAGGTACATGTTCCTACGGGAACACAGAGCAGAGGGCTGAAAACAGTGCAGCAGTCAGGGAAAGGACTCCTGAGGGAGTGGTATTTCCTGAGGAAAATGAGAAGAGGTTGTTCAGGCCAAAATGGAACAGAAGATGTTCCAGGCACAGGAAAGAACACATTAGAAGCCCCAGCAAGGCAAGAGCGTGGACCCGTGGAGGCACTGACTGAGCCGCTGCTGCTGGCCCACGGGATTCACAAGTGCTGGCGGCAGGAGAAGGATCCAGAAGCAGGCAGGGAATGGATAATGGAGGTTCAAGTCTGCACTCTGTCCTACAGGTAAAGAAGTACTTTTGAGTGGTTGTAAGCAAGGGAGTGACGTGACTTTCTCCATTTGTTTGCATCAGCACAAAACAAAAGAAAACCCTACCAGAGGTTTCACTTGTTTGTCATTTCAGCATAAAGTTTTAGGGAGAGAGTGATGGATCCTGGTTAAGTACTTTGATTATCCATGAATTTTAATCACCCATATTCTCCCTACCCTCGCGGAGGCTGAGCATCGACTGTAACTCAAGATAGTCTGTGAGGAAACTTAATAAAGTGAGGTATGTAACAGAGGAAATTCTGATTTCTACTGAAAGCTAAAGAACACATAAGTAACAGGCATTCTGATTTCTGATGGGAAATGGAGGGGCCCTGGTAAATATCAGTCATCCAGAGCAGCGATTTTGCTTAATCTCGTAAACTAGTTGCAGATGTTGGCTCAAACAGCGAGGCTTTGCATCTGTAATTTTTAAATTGTCTCATATTTCTAAAACCTGACTCCGTATGCACCGGAAATCAGTGACATGAATTATGAGCCTCAGGAAGAGAAGAGAGGCACAAGACATGCCAGCAGTGACAGGAGATAATATTTGGAGCAGTGGTCAAGCTCTGTGTACAGGATGAGTGAAGGATGACATGGTTCCTTCCTCCGGGACGTGGATCCTGCAACCAGGCATTTGAAAATGAAACCCCACAACCGATGGAGCAAACAAGAGGAAGTCATTTATAGACAGTTGAGTTCTCAAAAACAAATCCCCCTTTTCCTTTTCCCTCCTCCACTTGACAGCAGGTCAACAGGAAGACCAGAGTTGCTGGGGAAGGAACAGATTTTTCAAGAGAAAAAAAAAAAAGCTGAGAACACAAATGCAGGCTAAAAATGTCTTACCTTAATTAAGAAGATCGTATTTAGTAGATGGGGGCAGGAAACAATAAAATGACTTGCTATTAAACTAATGTTTTAGTTACGATAGTGCTTCCTCATAAAAGGCATTTATAAAAAGTCAACAGACTCAAAAAGAAAACTTTGAAGAGAGGCTAGAGGTGGTAAACACCATAGATAAAGAATTCATATTATATTGCAAACAAAGAACGATCATAGGCGTTAGGAATGAAACCATTATGATGGCTGAGTTTCATATTCATACTTATATTTCCCAAGCTCCTTTTCATTTTTGTACACCATTTCCAAGTACTGCTCCATCCAGACAATATAAATGGCAGCGCATAGAATAATCTACCCACAGGGGCCATTTATCACAGACTAAGAGTGTAAATAACCTCACCAGGAATCAGGAGAAAAGCTTTGGCCAATTGTTTGGCGAGGCAACAGCCCAGCGCAAAGCTCCAAGGAGCACAGGTTCAATTATGAAACCAGGACACTCATTTCCTGGACAGGGGACATTCATCACCCAGAACTCGGCCTAATGGCATTCCCTGAGGTTGCTAAATCAAAGAGATTTCGTAGTAACTTTGGGGGTAAGACATTTTATTCCTTAGTTTTAGCTAAAGCTGTACGTGGTTACAGTTTAAGAGATCATCTCTGATACGTTTTATTTAGTTTCTGCACTTAGACAATTAGGAAATATAGACTGGTAGGCAAAGAAACCACATTGGGTCTTTCCAGGATCTTTCCTGTAAACCTGAGGTCAGCGTTAACTCTTTTCAGCAATGAGAACTACTGCAATTAAACCACAAGGACAATGGGTGGTATTAAAAATTATTATTCATCTTCTTAGGTGAGAAAATGGTGGTGTGAACGTAAGAGCAGACCGACCTTTTCCTTACGAGATGCAGCTGAAGTATTTAGGGATGAACTGTCATGATGCCTGCAAATTACTTTCAAACAGTGCACACACGTGAGCACACACACACATGTGAGCACACACACACACACGTGTGCACACTCACTTTACAGATACAGCAAACATGGCCACAGGTTAACTCTGCTAAATCCAGGTGGTAAGTACACGGGCATTCACACTTCTATCCTTCCGGCTCTTCTGTGTATCTGACAATTATCACAATAAACAGTTGGAGTAAAAACCCAGCTCCATCACTTACTATGGAGCAACCTTGAGAAAGTCACTTTAGGCTATGAGTCTCCATTTCTTACTCATCAAATGGGAACGATAATAACCAAACACGTCATAAAGCTTTTGGAAGTATCAATGAGACAATCCATGGAGAAATATTGGTTTCAACTTGGCCACTAACAGCACTGATACATACTAAATATTAGGGTCATCAGGAGACAGTAAACTGAAAGACCCCCTGCTCTAAAAATTAAAAAAAAAAAAAAAGAAAGAAAAAAGGAGAGTTATTCCATGTTGGTGCTCAAAAATTGCTCTGGCCTTTTGCATCATACAGACTACACATGAGGGACTGACACATGCTATTAAACAAACATTCACTGATTTCATGTAAAGATGGAATTTCAATATAAAAAAAAAATCACCATCTTCTTGTGCCATGCAAACTACTCTCGAGGGGAATTTAATATGATTCCACAGAAGCTATGATGGACCCGCTCATCGAAATGTCTGGAGAAAGAAGAAACTGGACTTCCCAAAGGGGTGGGGGACTTACGGCAAAGAGTTTTGAACTGACATGTAGAGCTACTCTCTGGGAAATCTGAGACCTAAGATTAAAGATATATACTTTGGGGTGGGGGAAAATAAGATTGTTCTCAAATGGGAGTATCCCATTACAAAACATAATTTTTTTAAATTATGATAAAATGGCCCAGCAATTTACACTAATGCCAGGATTAATGCTGTGACCTTGACAATGAGACTCAAGATAAAGCAGTGAGTCTGGGGTGATGTCAAGAATGGAGTCCTCCCCCGCCTAACTAACAAGGTCAGCATGGGCTTTCTTTTCTATGAATATATATCTCAGGACCATGAAATATCTTAAGAATGTAAAGATGTCTCCTTATTTTGAGGATCCTGGGCTAAACATCCTGACTCAGGAAAAGTTCTGGAATGTTATTGCACTCGGTATGAAAACATCGTGCTTTAGTGACAGAAACTGCAATTTTCCTTGGTCGCGGTGAATTGGGGGCATACTTCTGTTGGGTGGGTTTCATTTTAATGTGGGAAGCAATGGACAAAAATAACAAAAGAGCTCTATGGGAAGTACATACAAGAATTTCTCAGCTTCTACTTACTTCTACTTTCACTCTGCTAGTGAACCAGTGGCATCTTTTCGAAAGGACCTTTTGGTGCGGAGAGCATCACTGGTAAGAGATGCAATGAGGGCTCCTTTGTATGCAATGAGGTTTTATCATTTGTCCTTTGCTGATCCCTTAATGTGCTATATTAAAAGGCGTGGGATTGTCTCAGTAAAACAAGAAATGAGCATCTCTACACTGGACTCTGAGCATGTGATCCGCTGGTGAGACCCCAGCCAGGCCAACTGCTGAACGCCCTTTGATCCTCTTGACATTCCACTTGGTAACTTCGTTGAGTTTCACCATCTCCTTAAGGCTCCCAGGTAACACCCACTCCCCTGGCTCTCAACCAACAGCCCAGCCTCGTGTTTTATCAAGCAAATGGAGATGATCAGGAATGAGGCAAACAATATTCTTTTCTCCTCAGTGACTGTGACATTTTTCAGTAGGAATTTTAATAGTATTGCGTATTCATTCATTGCATTTTTCATTTAGTCATTTGTAAATATATTCATTTATTTTATCAAGAATAACTATTTCATAAGCAAAATATACTCATCTTAAATAAGAGGAAGACTAATTCAATGGCAAAAGAATTACCCCCCTAATGACCAAAGGAGGTGTATACTAGAAAAGCAAGAACAGTTAGTAAATCTATCAATATAGCACAGTACGTAATTTGTTCAATACCTGAGACCATGATCATCTCAATGAAATTCAGTACTGGGGGTTCAGGTACTCACATATAGAGTTGTTGGGCCTAAAACTGGTTCCGCTGTTCTGGAAAAACCAGTACCAACACAAATTTCTTAGGGAAATGGTACATCTATGCTGTGGAATAGACAAAAACACAATGTACCAGTAAAAGAAGTTTTGTCATCTTTGGTTTGGGTACTTACATGGACCGATCTCCAAGACAGATCATTAAATGGATAAAGGAAGTTCGGCTTCAAATGTATTTACTAAGCATCTACTGTTTACTAAGTTCTAGATGTTACAGATATTCTACATCAACGAACAAATGAGATGAAAGTCTTTGACTTGTGGCGTTACCACTATGGTACAAAATATGTATAATATGTGACCATTTTATTTTTTAAAATCACAAAGCACGTGTCTTTGTATGTACGTGTGTTGTGCGTCCGTACCTGTGTTTGGGTGTGCATGGATAGCTGTACGCACTCTGAAATGATAACAGCGGTGAGGGCCATGGACGTGAGTAGGATTGGTTGAGAGTCAAGGGTATATTTACTGCATCATTCATTGCTTACAAGGAAAATGTGTTCATGTATCTCTTGTGTGACAAATGAAAATTATAGCTCCAAAATCACACGTTGCTTTGAAACTTTGTGCTAAATAAGCTGTAGAGCACATGTAGGGGAAGGACTGAAGCAAGAATTCAAGAAAACTGGAGGAGTGATTTCTGCTTTTTTACAGTAACGGCTCTATCCTGCCCAGTACTTTAAACATCTCTGTGGCCAAAGGGTGACACAATGAGCAAGCCAGCAAGGGCTGACCTGAGAGCCTACCTTACACAATAGCTGCAGCAGACGAGGGTGAGCCATCCAGGAGCAAGCCATGGAATTCCCCAGGCCTGGAATCAGGGGCAGTCAGGGGTGCAGAGTGTGTGTGTGTGTGTGTGTGTGTTGGGGTGGAGCTCTACCAGCCACCCCTGTGGAGCCCCTCCACCATCTCCATGGCTGTGCAAGAAGGAGGGGGAAACTCCTGAGATGCGGGGTGGAGATTTAAAAAGTGCAAATTAAAACACTGGGAGCTACTCATCCAGGACCAAGGCAATGACATAATCCCAATGCCCAATAAACATTGAAAATAGTTATGGACAGGAAGACACTAGATGTCGTTTACCTGTTAATTCAGGGGGAACATTCAGGTTTCAAATCACAGTGGTTAACAACAACAACAAAAAATAGTGGGGGAAACTAAAATTTTTTAATGTTATAAAAGTTCCAGGGGATTCCAATCATACAGGCACTTAACTTACTTGGACTCAAACGCATCACACTTTCTGAGAAAAAGACAGGCAAAGAAGACAAAAGAGACAGAGGGAGCAAAAGAGAAGTGCAGGGGGGGAGGAAAGGTGGCTGTGGGACAGTAGGAGATGGACGAGGGGGACGAGGCCTGCGCTTGCTCAGGTACTTCACCTGGTGAAGGAGACCAGGCTCCCACCGCCCAGGAAAGACCCCAGCGGCAGTGCGGGGCTATGTTCTGCTCGTTGCAGGGATTTTTCAAGATAATTGTGAGTAGACAGGATTTTTCTCCTCAGTGATTTTAAGCCCTGAATCCTCAATTAAGATGTAACTCAGCTGTAAAAATACAGTCAACACATCTGTGGATTTTCTGGAAAGAGTGCACTAAGTGCTATTCCAAATAGAAGCGTAGATTTAGAAGATGCAGAACAAATAAGCGTGCCATACATGTCACTAAGTGTAGCTTTCACGGGCTCCAGTCTCTGTCCCATTGGTTAAAATAAACACTGCAGTATGTTAGAATCTATTGCATCAGCCCCTCTGGAGATAATTTTCATGGAGGTGAGGGGTAAAAAGGAAACACATTCAACCAGCTACCGTAGTTTTTCATTGTTAACCATTGCTTTGGACTGAATGCTTGTGTTCTTCCAAAATTTATATGTTGAAACCTTAATCCTCAGCGAGATGATATTAGGAGGTGGTAATTGGGGTTCGATGAGGTCACAAGGGTGAATGAAGCCGCCATGATGGAATTAATACCTTTATTTTAAAAGGATACATGGGTGCTCTCTCTTTCTCTCTCTCTTTCTCTTTCTCTCTCTCTCTTTCTCTTTCTCTCTCCACCCCCACCCCCCCAAGGAAGTCACATGAGGACATGTCCGAGAATACGGCCTCCACTAATAACCCAACCACCGTGGCACCCTGATCTCAGGTTTACAGTCTCCAAAATTGTGAGAAATAAATGTCTGCTGAGTTACCCAATCTATGGTACTCTGTCACAGCAGCCCTAACCAACTAAAGCAAGTTCATTCTAGTCAGGATACAACAGCTTTCGATTTAGAAAAAAAAATTAAGTCATAAATAGAAAATAACAGCAAATGGATTTAATGTGATAGTTCAGATTTTCCTTGTGAAATGGCACCATGATAGGGGTTTCATTAAATCTGGCTACCTTGAAAATCAATAGAGAGGTGGATGGAAATTTTATTCAGTTCTTCCTATAAATAATGTTTTCTAAAGCACTTTTAATTAAAAGAACTTGGAAACGAACAGCTGACTAGCTCTAAAAATGTATAACACCTAGTTAAAAATATATGTTAAACTACTTATTAGAATATTGGCGTGGGGGGCATTTTCCTTATTCTGTATTCAGAAAGCTGCCCTCAAAATTAATCCATGAACCATGACTGGAGATGCAGATTTCATTGAGCTCTGTAGCAGCCTTCCCACTTCCAAGGGAAAAATGGCTCAAGTAGAAAAGAAAAGCAATTATCTTATTATCTTCCTTAAAGACTAACAAAATAATACAAATATGTATCAGCCACAATCATAAGAGCAAGCAGTGTACGTAGCACTTTCTGCCAATGAAGTCCTGTTCTGGGCACCTAATTTAACATCTCATTGAGTGCTTAGGAAGCAGTGACTATTATTATAAGCTTATTACAGGTTAGAAACCTGAGGAACGAGAAGGTGAATAATTTGCTCCTGGTCAGACAATGGCTTCCCAGTTCTCGCTCTGAAAAACCATTCTCGCTCTATATTACCACTCAATTTAGTCAAGTCAATGCAATTTTCTTTAAAAATGAAAGAAAGAGGAAAGGGAAGGGGGGAGAAGATCAGAGGATGAAATGGGAAAATCATTAAATTTAACCAGTAAATGAAACATAGGGTTTTAATAATGAGTTACTAATCATGTTATATTCCTTTAAGATAACACACATAAGGATCTTATTATCCAAAATAAATTGTTCTGAGGACAAACATTGCTCAACAAGTGCCTGCAGCCATCACCTGTGATACACCTTCTGCGGTGTCTATTCTCTCTTCTTCCAACAACAGCTCTGGCTTTCAGGTGGAAAGGAGCCCACCCCCATTTCCAGTCCATGTGACCTGGCCTAAGCCAATCAGTACATCTCATTCTCTAGCCACAGTGATTGGTTCAGGAATGAGCACATGACCCAAGCCCGGCCAATCAGAGTGACCCTCAGTTTTTCTACAAACTCACTTGTTTCTGCTGGATCCAAACTAGAAAGGAAATCTCCTGGGGACTGATGGCTGTCATGCTGTAACCGTTCTGGACCCACAAATGAAGCCAACAGCAAAGAAGCAGAACCAAAATATGGGAAGTGTTTGTCCAGTTCATTGTGGTCCATCAAACCAACTCATCTTGACAATTAACCATGGAAAAAAATAGTACTGAACTCGACCCCTGAAATGTTCAGTTCTGTAAACTAACAAATTTGCTTTTTCCCAATGTTGTTTAAGTTGAATTTTTCTGAAATGTACATCTGAAAGAATCCTGACATAGATATCAGTACCAGAAAGTCACGTGAGGGTAGAGTTTAAGAGTGACAGACCCTCAAATTCTGGGGTTGTTTGTTACTTGGTTGACCTGTCCTGACTAATGTCCTAATACAACAATCAAAAGCATTCATATTAGATTACACAGTCTTTTATTTCAACCTGTCTTCAAAACTTTGACTCATCTGCTCTCTTGACCTTACAAGTTGCCTCCCTACAAAGACCCCCCTCAGGATATCAGTTTCTTTGTCTGCTTTCTCAGCTTTATGCTGCCTTCCAGCTGGAGAGTAGAAGAGCAATTCCCAAGACCAAGAAGACCGGTGCTGCCTTAGTATCCAGCTCTGCACTGATCCGTGGGCTCCTGGACACATCTAACCCTATTGGACAATTCCCTCCTTGAAATGTTCTCTTCCCTTGGCTTTCCGCGACTCTCCAAGTTTCCCGACCTCTCTCATCACTTCTTAGACTCACTTTCATTTCCTCATTCTTCCCAACAATTCTTTCTCCATCACCCTTTAAATTCCCTGCTTCCTTCTATGCTCTCATCCTCTGGAGGTGATCTCATCTGTTCCCATGGCTTCAGCTACCAGGTATATACATTGACCACCATAAAACTTTATCTCCAGTCTAGACAGGTTGTGAACCTCAAACTCTACTGACATCACCAATAGGCACAAAAAATATATCCCTAACTGAAATCACCACCTTCTCCCATCGCCTTAAAATCTGCTCCTCTTTCGTTGGCATTCCCTTTGCAGCAGGTCCCTTAGCCATGGTCTGGGAGGATGATTTAAATCCCTCCCATCAAAAACTAAATAAATAACTATAACTCTTTCCACGCTCTAATTAAGGTATGTCCCTTCCTCTACACACCTCCTGCTATTGACATTTATATTTTCTTACCTAAATTACTTCCAAAACCTCTTCACCAATTTCCATCATCTCTGGTTTTACTCCTCCAAACCATTCCAGACGGCGGACACACCAATCTTTCTAACATACACATCAGATGATTTCCCTTCTCTACTGGAAATCATTCAATGGCCCCTACTATCTTTGGGATAAATAGTTCTCTGTGTCTTCTGAACTCTAGAACACTTTTAGCCAACTTCCCAGTAGCCATTTTTTTCTCCAATCTCCCAGTGACTGACACTCAACAAATACCCTTCCTGACCCTGAGTCCAAATCTGGGTTTCTATTATGTTCCTTTCTCCGTGAAGAGCACCGCCATCTCACCTGTGCCTAAATCAGATACCTGCATAGCACTGCTGGGGACCCCCCGATCTCCCCCCAACATCCCGCTCATCACAAATCCTTCAGACTCTTCCTACTCAAATCTACACTCACCAGCTTCTCCTCAAATCCAGTACAAACAGCCTTGCCCCGATGACTAGAATTTCTGCTCAGCAACAGCCTCCCAACTGATCTCCTTTTTCTAACCTTGTCCTGCCTTCCAAACCTTTCTCCTCACTATCAGCAGAATGATCTTTCTAAAATGTTAATACGGTCATGATTAAAACATCACAGGGATAGTCCACTGCTTTCAATATCATAAAAAAATCGCTTTAGTGGAGCATCGGTCCTAGTGAAGATGAAAAAATAAATAAATAAGATAACCGATAATAGCCAGATACTGGGGAGGGAGGATGACTTTAAATCCAGGGGTCAGGGCTAGCGTCTTGCACAAATGACGGTTCAGTGAGACCTGGCGGACCAGAAGGAACTATTCTTGGAAAAGGAGGCTGACTGCAGCTTGCTTACTTACCATCATTATCCCCGCTGGGCTGCGAGCTCCCTGAGCACAGGGCCTCTGATTTAGTCATCATTTTGCATTAAACACCTATACAGTGTTGGGCACTCATAGGTTTTGAAGACATATTTGATGAGTGAAGGGATGCAGAAAGTTTACGTTTAAATTTTCGGTCAGTCCAACTTGACGATAATTGTGTGCGCACGTATTTTTGTACATTTGTAGACATAAATTCGTAAAACCTCTAAGCAGACAAATTTCTAGGCAGCCAAAATTCTAAATTTCTGAGCAGACAAAAGTGAATGGGATTTAGACTTGAAAGAAGAGTTTTGCTTTCCTTCAATCCTTCTAAAATACTTTCGTACAGATCCTATACAGCAATCTCTTACAAGCAGGAGCCTTGAAAAGATATCAGAATGCATGAACCACTGGCTAGGACACTGCAGGATATTGCAGCCCTCTAACCACAAAAGCCCGCATGAGTCCTCAGGCTGGGCTCCAAATCTCCCTGGCTGGGAGCCTCTTGACAGGCGAGAATTGTTTTAATACAAACACAAATCAACATCAGATATTCAGATTCGTAAAGAAAATGTTTGCAATCATTATGGTTCACGTCTACTAAGCAGGGAGAAAACAATAAAGGATTCCTTAAACTATATTGATGGCATTAATGATTGGATTGGATTCCAGAAAGTAAGATATTCAGGTTCATAATCCCTCACTGGCAAATTAAAAAGTGTTTTTAAAAATAAATCTGGCAGCAAAACTTGACAGGAAAACATTTATATCCTTCATTTAATCTATCTGCTGTGACTATTCCTTTGTTTCGCTACAGAAACATGATGTGTTTAATTACAGGGTGCTGCCTCTGACCCCACAGAGATATTGGGTAACATATGATAGATGCAATGTATTGTTTTTCTAAAATGCAAAAAAATTCTGACCTTCAAGGCACATCTGGACCCACAGGTTTTGGCTAAAGTGTCTGCATCTTATTACAACACTCCCCCAATTCTGTTATCTTGAGTCATAAAGCTTCCATAATGTGTGGGCTTTGAAGTGCTCAGCAAAAGTCAAGTCACAAAAACGCATTAGCATGATTTGAGCATTTGGAAGTGATGTAATTGAAAACTGGTTCAGAGTTTCCTTGCAGATTTGACTTGAAGTCTGCATTTATGCCGCTATTATTGCTTTTCCAGTAAGTACACACTTCCCTGAGCTACAGATGCTTCTGAGCCTGAGGGAGATTTACAGGTCAGTCCTTTGCACCACACCCAGCGTAAATCTGGGCATTGCAATCGTTTGCATCATTTGCCATAGCTTCCAATGTTCCAAAGTGTTTCATCATTCTCGTTTGATAATTTTTATAATTTTCTTGTACTTTATAATTTGTCTCCCCAAAGCTTCAAGCGGCAGCACCGACCTGCTGGGAGCAAGGTCTCCACTCTTTATAGCGCACCCACCCAAGACCCAGCTGCGAACCTCAGTATGTATATTATTTCTGATGCTCACAATCACCCAGTAGAGACACCTAATCTTCCCATCACACAACTGAGCAAACGCAGGCTCAATGTGTCCAAGGCCACATGGCTAGGAAGTGACAGAGCAGAATTTGAACCCAGGGATGCCTGGCTCCAAAATCTGTTTCTTCCAAAACATCATGGCACCAATAATTGGCCCATGCTCCAATCTCATTCTCAGCTTGCACGTCTTGCAAGGATCACTTAGACGCTGTTTCGTCCTTGGTAGCAATGAGAGTGTAACTGTTTTTTTAAGAAACTGACTGTGCTTGTCATTTGACAGTGTCTTTCCACTTTCATAAAATGAAGGTGTAGTATCTGGTTTTAAAAGATTCAACTCTAAAGCCATCTAAAACATCAATTAATGTAATTATTGTTTTGGCACATTTTAGATGAATGAATACAAATAATTGTAATTGGGGAGGCTTATCACCAAATACGATAAAACCAGATGTTCAATACTCACCCACCTTTTAGAAGTGTCATCTACATTTATTGGAAATAGTATCATACAAGGGAAAGAGAAAGGCTTACACCAAATAACAACATAGCATAAAAGGACAGAGATGGAGATCATTAATGATTTTAATTATTTTAAGGCCCATGAAAATTAGAGAAATATCAAAGCACCCACAATGTTAAGGGTTTATTACTACAGCATTTTAGAGTTTACTAGTTCAAACCTTTCAATCACAGCAAGTTATTAGCAGTGAAGGGATGAACCCTCTTAAAAGGAGTTTTATTTCAATGATAAGGTGTTATGGACAAGACAATCTAAGTTTAAAAAAATTAGTAGCAAGCGCTAGTTGAGTTAATCAGTTAAAGACAAACTGTGCCCTTGGGAAGCTAAATGAAAAAGCAACAGTAAAGCTTACAGAACTTAGCTCGTACAATTTGCCTTGAAGGCGGAAGATTGGATCCCTGAAATAGCAAAGAATTATATGCTTTAGTTCAGAAAAAAAAAAAATTTTAAATAAAGTCTGTTATTACCTCTTCTCCTTTCAAAACAATGGAAAAAAAAATTTAGAGCAGAGGTTTCAATTTGTTCAATAATTGTACCTCTGAATTGAAAAAAAAACAAACCCTATAAAGTCATCATTGTTTTGACTTGAAAAGAAATAACAATGCAAATATTCATTATCACATAAAACATAAAAGAAACAGCAAACTGTCGGAGTTAATGCAATCTCTGTAGAGCGTTATTAGTCAGAGACAGCGGGTCAGCCCAAGACACAAAAACTCAAAACATCAGATCCTCTTAGGAATTAACATCTTTATTAACCAACAGGAATTTGGTGTGGCAGAGATGAAATCCAACAACTGCCTTCTTTATGAGCTGTCCCTTCACTGTTACCAAGCTGTGCAAATGTGTGAACTAGTCAGCGGCACCAGAAAGCTCATGCAACTACTAGCCATATTTTAAACTTGAACTGACTCACAGATTGGATGTTAAATCCAATTTACAGGTAATGGGAGCAAACAAAGTAGGACATGAGGAGTCAAATTTGAAAAGCAGAGCAAATAGCAGAGAAGTTATTTAAAATAAATCAATTGAGTTAACTGCATAATATAGCAAAAAAAAAAAGCAATTCATTCTAAAAAAAAAAAAGCCAAAATGAAACAGAAAGATGCATTTCCAGCAAAATTTGCACATGATTAATTTGCATTTAAAAAAAAAAAACAGTCAATCAAGCGATTTAGTTCAAATTCTCTAGGGCATGCGTGTACTAATTCTTTGAAACAATTCCTACCTGATTTCCAACTGTGTTTTTCTTGTGAACTTGACTGCTCCTCTGTTGAGCACTGGGAAAAGGAAAGGAGAGCCGCACTGAAGAAACTCATAAGATATTTTTCTGAACAAGTACCAGATAGTAAAATATATACAGGCTTTAAAAATATATCAGTAACTGAAGCAGAGCTAATATAAAAAAATGCAGGTCAGTTTAATTCTGGAAGCAAAAAGAACTCAGTGGAACTCCTAGTACTAGCAATCACAAACCAAAAATATAATAACAAGAAAAGCCGCAATGATGAATCAATAACAGTATGAGTCAGTGTAAGCATTTGTGACGGCCCGCAGGTATACAGAAGAATTGTACTAAAAATTAACAGGCAACAGTTATCAAGCATACGCCATGTTCTAAGTGCTTTACAAATATCAGTGATTTTAATGTTAACCCTGTGAGGTAGTTACTACTATTAGTCTTCTCATTTTACAGATGGAGAGACTGAGTCACAGAAAAGCTAAATGGATTTCCCAAAGTTACTCAGCTAGTACGTGGTGATACCAAGTAGTCTGAATCCAGGTCCCAAACTGTTTGTGATAGTATCCAATCTCATTGCTTTGAATTCCACTATATTCAGGTAACACCTACCGTGCATTTTTAACTTGGACCTGTCTACCCAGCTCTAGACTCAGATGTTGTTGACAACTCGTGCTCATCACTCGGGTGTCCAATGGGCATCTCAAACTTAATATGCAAAAACTGTATTCGTAATCTCCTCCCTAAAACCTGTTCTGCCCAGTCTTCCCCTTCTTCATTTGTGGCAATTCCCTATTTTTCCAAGTACTTACCCCCAAACCCTTGATTCCTCTTTCTTTCACACTCCATATCCCATCATCAGCAAATGCTATTGGTTCTACTCCTTAAAATGTATTTAAAATTCAACCTCTTTTTAACACTTCCATTGCTACCACCTTGGTCCAAGCCACCGTTCTCTCTCACTTGGATTCTTGCAATCACACTAGTCCCCCTCACCTCTCTTCTCTACATAGAAACCAGAGTGATCCTTTTTAAAAGAGGCTCTCATCACTCTGTTGCTCAAAACCCTCTACTGCTACACAACACCACTGCTCTCAGGGTCAAAAGCAAAGCCCGTTTTCAATGGTCCACAAGCCCTACTCAGCTACCCCCACCCTGTTTCTTTAACTCATCTCCTCCTACTCTCCACATTCAATGCAGAGGGGTCCAGCCACACTGATCTCCTTTCTTTTTTCCAGATCCAGCCATTATACTCCCACCTCAAAGCCTTTATGACACCAGCTGCTCCCTCTGCCTAGAACACGCTCTTCCTCATATATCTGCTTGGCTCCCGACATCACCCCCTTTGAGTCTTTGTTCAAATTTATCTTTTCAGTGGGACCTATCATGACCACCCTGTTCAAAATTGTATCCCTCCCTTCTTCCAGGATTCTCCTCCCCTTCACCCTGTTCTATTTTTCTCCATGGCCTTTTTCACCTTGAAACATACTACATAGTTTACTGTTTTTTGTGTGTGTTTATTGTTTGTTTCCCTCCATTAGAATGTAAGCTCTTGGTGAGCAGGGGTTTTTGTCTGCTTCACTGCTATATTCCCAGCGCCCAGAAACTACCTGGCACAGACTGTAGCTGGCTTCAGCTTCTCTCTGTTGAATAAAAAGCCCAATGAGGTTGATACCATTATGGGGTTCAGAGGCAGGTATGACCTCAACAATTTAGCCCCAGCACCCACATATTTAGGTACTGTATTACTCTCTCTCTCTCTCTCTCTCTCTCTCTCTCTCTCTCTCTCTCAAAAGAATGAAAGCTATCTTTTGATGAATCTGTTAAGTAAACACCTATCAATATAAGAAAACACAACTCATTTTGGGTATTCTGGAAAGACTAGCAACACTGAGCCCTCTAACTGGGGGTTTACTAGTTTATAGAAGCTGTTTTGGAAATCGATGGAATCATCCAAAATAAAGAAGAGGTAGATAAAGTCATCAATCACCTGTTTAAAGTGATGGGATATTATGATTCAATAGCACATCAGAAATCAACACCGCACTTAGAACAGTTGTTAAAAGAGCAAGTTTGGAAAATCTCCCATGATTTGTTTAGGCTGCTTCTCCCTTCATTCAAACTCATGAAAACCATATTCTACATTCAGCTGAGGGTGGGGAAGGGGTGGCTGGTGAAAGGCCACACTGTATCTAATAACTAAAGATAGCTGGTGCTTATTTTTGGTTTGCAGTTTGCTCGTTTCAGAATTTTTAGCTTCTTTCTTCTCTCCTCATTCTTTGTTGTTATTTTTCTAGGTTTCAGGTAAATGCGGAACTCCGTTAACCACTATGAAAGTCATCTCTCTCCAACCGTTTCTCTACATAACCCAAATCTACATTATTCAGGTTTTCGTGGTGAGGCTGTGAATGAGGTGAAGCCTGTGTCTGCCTGGGACCAGGGGTCTGATGCACCCACCTGCCCTCTGGCTGCCCACCATGCTCTGCGGCCTGGAGTACATCTCAAGTACAAGTCTGCCTGGGGCTTCGGAGCTTTCCCAGGCGTTCTTTCTACGGGGGCCTCCAGGCTCTCCTCTCTTCTAGGAAGACATGGGAAAGCTACCATGCCTTCTTCCTGGTTATCGTGACCTCTTCCAAGTACCATAATTGTGTTCAGAAAAAAATTTTTTTCAAGGGGAAATGTTTTAAAATAAATCACTGACTTGTGGTAATAACTCCAAACTATGACAGACCCACAGGTGTTTACTTTGGAGTAGGCAAACCAGTGGAGACCCTCAAATTATGAGTATGTCCCCTTAAAATCACAGAAGAGAAAAGAAGCTGAATATAGAGCAAAAGACACAGAGATTGTGGATGATTCTGTGCTACTTATGCAGAGAGTAGGACCTCAATGCACCATAGCTTCTTAGCTGTAAAATGTGTGTGCGTGTACGTGCGTGCATGTGTGAATTAGAGAGACAGCGACAAGGGGTCAGGGACAGGACTAGCTGTTTACTAGGTTCCTTTTAGATCCAAGATTCCTTGAGACGCAGTAACTTTCAGAAGCATATGAGCTACACTAGGTGAAGAGACTTTCTACTGACAGTTTTCATCTAATTAATGCGTATTTAGAATCTATCACTTGTAAGAATATGCAGAAGGAAAAACAGATTTCTTTTATAGCCAATCTCAAGTATTAGTGTTAGAACAAATACTAAATTACCTTTCCTTTCCATCTAAAGAATAATCTTTTTGCAGCAACTAGTCCCATATGACATATTTAGGTACTTGAAGTCATTCCGTAAGTTATTAGTTTGGCACAAAAGTAATTGCGGTTTAAAAGGTTAAAAATTATTGCAAAAACCGCAATTACTTTTGCACCAACCTAATACATAATAAAAAATAAGTTGTTATGTTAGGAAACATCCCTGATCATAATTCCAAAATCCTTATTTAATAACGTGTTCACGGGGAATCATGGAGGGACTTGCAAGGTCACTTGATCCTTTGGACATAGTCTGGGTCATGGGTATTTAACTGGTTATCTCTGTCATATTATAAAACAGACCTATGTATAATGTTTCATTTGTCATAAGCTACAAATATTAGGACACCAATTATCTGCAAGGCCCTCAGTGGAAAATATAAACATGAATAAGGTATAGTCCTTGTAGCCTACGATTTATCTAGAGCAAGTGGTGAGATACCGACACGAAACACAAATAACAAAGAAAGAATAAGCTCTATAAGAATAAATATGTGTGAGCATAATATAAGCCCCACCCCCAAAAGTGCTTCTGTTTCAAATGTCAGATATAATTACCCCCATAGCTTCTTACTATGTGTCTGTGTACATTTGTTGTTAATTGTATAAATTCCTATTATTCACAAGTCACTGTGGAAGGCTTTGCTAGAACACTAAAACATATAAAACCAACTTAGGTTTATTAGTTTAATGCTCCGAGATATAATGATCTTAAAAGTATATACTTTTAAAGTACCTAAATATGTCATGAACAACAGTATCTTTGGATTTATGGTACTAGTTGCTGCAAAAAGATTAGACTTGAGGTGGAAAGTAACCTCTTGTTACGTACTTTTGTAAAAAAATAAGAGCACATTGGAAGATATTCAAAGAAAAAGGAACTCATGTTACCTCCTAGCTCAATTGATTTTTTGCATATTCATTTCTATCAATGCCCACGTGCACACACAATAAAAGACTCAAATAACAGAAGAGTGTGCCAAGGGACCATTTACCAAATAAATCCTATGCAGAGTCATTACTCTGAATGTTCAGAGACCAAAAAACAAAAAGAGATTATTTTGGTCTGATATGATACGAGATTTTCACAGAAAACTGGAAGGTACAATCTTAATAGAGAAAGACAACCAACTGCATTCCAAGAGAATGGAGTAGTATTAGCAAAGCCAGGAGGTAGAAAAATGAGGCATGTAGGAAAGTTGTGGAAAGTAAAAGTATTAGAGCAAAATTATACAACTGTGGACTCAAGTTTGTAAATGACCTTAAAAGCCATCGAGTACAATAACTGTATGTTAGGGCCAATTACAGAGAACTTGGCCGTTACACTAGAGGCAGCAAAAAGTATTCAAAGTTTCTGAGCCAGCAAATGGCATGATCAAAGCAGAGTTTCACTCAGTTACCTCCCTGAAATGGGCAGCACTGGCTTTGAAGCAGGGCGGATAGGAAGCAGCCAGCCTAGACCCTCCTCTGACTGCTGGAGTCCTGCCCAGCCTTCAAAGTCCAATCAAGGACCATTTCTGGATGATGCCTTCTCACAAACCGCCAGTTATCTCTCCTTCCACGAATCCCCAAAGCTCTTGGTCTGTGTCTATATTATATAAGCAGGACTGTGGTACAGGCAGATCTCTAACTCCCTTCCAACAATGTCTGCTCCTTGATGGCCAACAGGGTACTGCACTAGTCTTGGTATCTCTACCTCTCTCAACACTAATATCACCTAACACTGTGTCAGCTGAAGGGGTCAGCAGAAGACAGATTCTGCAGAGCCTTGGAAACCACACTAATGAGTTTAGACTTTATTTTGACAGGAATAGGGAATCCCAGAAGGAATGAGAAAGACCATGACAAGAGGCAGGAAGACTTGTGACGACCCAAACGAAAGAAGAATAACTTTAGGGCACCCGTTGCCTACATGGCACTCTGTGGAAGATAGAAATGATGATAGGAATAGACAAATTCCAAAAAATATATAAGAGAGGTAAAATCCAATGGACTTGGTAAAGATGGAGGGACACAAAGATATGGGGAACGAGGAGTAATGAATGACACTCAGGTTTCTGGCTTGAGCCACTGGGAGTTACTATCCACGGAGAGTGGAACAATGGAGGAGGCATAAATTTAAGATCAGATGATGAGTTTATTTGGGAATATCCTCAGGCTGAGACGTCCCTAGAATATACAAGTAGAGATGCCCCGTGTGTAGCTGAATATGACACACAGTCCAGGAAGAGTTCTGGAATGGAAATCTAGATTTACAATCACCAGGTAAAGTTGGCAACTGAAACCATGGCTGTGAGTGGTGTCAGCAGGAAAGAATGGGGTCTACAGAAAAACACTGATAAAAGCCAGTTCTTAAACCATGATGAAAGGATAAAGAGCTCCAAAATAAAACAGAGAAGGCAAGTCTAGAGCAGACAGAGGAAAACGAGGAGACATGAGGGGTTATTGAATCAAAGGGACAGATCTCTTCAACAAGGAGTGCTTAATGGTGTCAAAGGAAGGGCTCAGTTGTCCCTTGGGTTAACTGTTTTGTCCCAGCCAAAAGCATTCTCAACAGAGGGGTGTGGTAGAAACAAGATTGCGTGGGCAGAGAAGTGAAAAAGAAGAAAGGGTTGCCCCAAACTCTAGGTCAACTCAAAGAGGGAGCAAACGAATCAAGGACCTGGAGTCCCTCAGAGATACAGATTCCATGGCAAATGTCAGCTGTGCCTCTCCCTTTACCACTATGTTAGTTTGTAAGGAGACCTGGAATTTAAAGAAACTTCAGCAGTAACCATGATGGAGAAAATACTAGCAAAATGGCAACACATAGACTAAGGAAGTGGGAAGGAAAGGCCGATTCTTCACAACTTCAGTGACAGAGCATTTAAAGAGCTGACTGTTCCTGAGTCCTGGAGTTTGTTCAGCAGCAGTAACAGAGTTACTTCCTTTTTCTCTTCTAGGAGCCACCACTGTAGGTCCCCACCAAGCCATCAGTAAAGTACAGCCCACTGAAGCAGGACTCAGACAAATGGGCTGCATTCCCCATACGCTGCAACTGTGCTGTCCAAATACAGTAGCCGATAGCTAGCTGTGGCTATTTAAATTACAAGTTTAACTAGTCAAAATTTCATTTTTATCTCCTTTGCATTTCCTCTGTTTTACTAACCACAGTTCAGCTACTCAATAGTAGTTAGCAGCTACTGTACTGGACAGCACTGATTATAAAAGGTTTCCCTCATCTCAGAAAGTTCTATTGGACAGCACTACTCTGGAGTAAAGAAGTTTTTTTAGAATGTTCTAGAAGATTATGAACACTTACTGAGAGTCCCCAGAGTGTGACTTATCACATGCAGGTCTGGCTCTATCCAATCAGGTTGAAGCCCATGGGAGATGGAAGCTATCTATCCAACCAGAAGCCAAAGGGAGATGGAATCCACATGACGTCCATTCTGCCTGCAGGATTAGTAGTGAAGCCTCGGGCTAAATATTGTGCAAGAAAACCTTCCAGAAGTTGGGGGCCTATGAAAGAAGTGTGACTCATCTCCTAAGATTCATTTTAAGGCTGAAGATAAAGTTCAAAATAACAGATTTGAGAATGAAAGAGAAAAGAAAAATGGAAGTCCACTTATTTTTTAAACAGTGCTTGGAACACTGGAATGTAGAACTTATCTGAGCAGATCACACTAATATCCTTGCAAGTTGCTCAACCCTGATAAGAGTCCCACTAAGTAACCAGGTATTTAATTCCTAAATTTGCACAGAAGGATCTGGCTCTAATCTAATACCTAAATTTTGATTCCACAAGAGAGAGAACATTCTGCTGTAAGAACAGAAACCAGAAACCCTAATGTAGTAGAATGTGACTGTGTATTAGTGAAAATACAAGAAGGACGTAGAGGGAACGGCCAAGATTGCTTTGGAATTTGGTGCCAAGGTTCACATCCACTGCCTTTAGTAAAATGGCAACAGAGGCATTCCAGAGGATCAGGAAAGAGAGATAATGAACGTTACCACCCATAGAATTTTCATGGTGCTCATATAACAAGATCTGAAATCTGCACACTGCATCATTGCAACTGTGAGAAAACAGGTGTTGGGACCTACTCAGCAGATTGAAAACCAGACCTTGGTCGGCTGCTTGTGTCCTAGAGACATTACCCTACGGGTCCCTATGTGGGGCCCATTTTGCTCATAAGCGCCTGCAGAAATTTTAGTAACTCAGAAGGCAAATTCTGCCCATGGAACAGAAGGAGAAGGGCACAAGAATTTGAAGATTCACTTCCCAAGGCATTCAGCTATTCAAAGCACAGGGTTACTGAGCGAGAGGAAGTGAAGGAAGGAACAATGGGACTAGCTCTTGCTTTCTTAACAAAAACCAGTCACACTGTGTGGGGAAAAAAAAAAAAAAAAGAACATAGGGCTGTATTTTTTTTTTTTTTTTTTTTAACAAGGAACAATGACAAATTAAAATCCTTAAGTCAGGAGGAAAGTTGGCATTTTCTTCCGGAATATGGGACTTTTAGGTTCAGAAACTGTATCACAGTTGAAAGATCATGCTTTCAGAAGTCAGGAAATTCCAAGGCAAGCCTACAGCAGTGCCCACTTGGACACGTTACACATGGTACATATTTTACGGTCCGTGTTTAACAAATAGCTGGAAGATGGAAAAAAAAAGGGGGCCACTTATTCAACCTGGCAGAGTAAATGCTACAGCAGACAGAAGAGTTTTGAGATATTCTGAAACCTACTCTGAGAATTAATATTCCATTATCCTAATTTTAGCAATTTGCTTTCTTTTTCCAAAATGGTTAGAACAAAAAGTCATCACAAATGAAAAAAAAATGTGTATAATACTATATACATCACCATCCTGTAAGTCTAAGAGGTGGTCTGCCCTCTTTTGACAATTCTCTAAAAATCTCAGGAAACAAATGCGTTTTTTCCTCAACTTGAGACCTTAATTTTCTACCTTTGGAACCTGAAAATACTTACATAATTGTCTTCAAATATGGCTTGATTTTTTTCTTCCTTGATGGAAACAGCATTCCTGCCAACTTTAAAATTTATAGCTACAACCATATTTTTTTAATTTTCAAAGCACAAAAAATACTACCACCCCTCAAAGCAATTTTGAAATGAACATTTCTTGATCTTCACGGTTATCCTATATCACACTGAAATGTACTCCAACTCAGCATACCTCTGAATCTCAGTGCAACATATTACATTTGGAGGTAATATCGACAACTGAAAAATATTCCAGTGGCAATCATATCCCAGGCATTATAAATTTCATCATACAAATAAAATGGTGTATCTAGAAAGTAAATTTCTCTGTGTGTCTGTGTGTATCTGTGTATATGAGTGTGTCTGTGTGTGTGTTTGTGTGTGTGTGTGTCTGTGCATGTTTGTGTGTGTGTGTCTGTGTGTGAGAGTGTGTCTGGGTGTGTGAGTGTGTCTCTGTGTGTAAGTATGTGTGTCTGTGTCTGTGTGAGTGTGTGTGACACTTTCTCATTTTTACAGACTACACCACAGTTTTCAAAAAGCACTTTCGCAAAACTTCATTAATTTGATCTCCCGATAACCTGAAAGGTATACAAGACAGGGATTATTTATTATTCCACTTGGTAAGAGCAGTAAACTGAGCTACAGAAAGGTTAGTGATTTGCCAAAACCCAAAGCTCATCAGAAGCAAACCCTGGAAAAGAGACTCCAGCCTGCTGGCCCCCCAGACCAGCCCTTTAAAAGGAAGTCTAGGTGAGCAGTTTGATTAGATGTAAAATGTGCAAAGCTGCTGGATTTCTAAAGCAGTGTGAACAATGCTTCTTTTTTTCTCCCCCACCATCATAAAGGTTCAGAGTCTGTCTCTGCTGGAAAAATGGGGGCAGTCACCTGGATTACAGAGACTGCGCCAAAAGGCTGGCTTTCAAAGTATTTACATTTGCAAAATTACATGCCTTTGAAAACCTAGTTAATATAATACTGTAGAAAATATGAGAATTTACTGGGGAAAGTAAACTCTGGGTCTTTTTTCTTTAAAAGTAAATAAAAGGGTAACCAAGGGGGGGTAAATGCTACAAGAAGAGTCTAGGGGTGAAATTTAAATTGTGACACTGGTTACAAACCATGTTCAAAAACTTAGTCGTTCCAAACTGACGATGACTTTCTCTGCGGTTCCTGCTTGACTCGAGATACCACAAAGGGCAGTGCTGTAACATCCTTCCTTTTACGTTATGATGTCAAACTTACATCGATGTCTGCTACACTTTTATAAGAACCTAACTGGCGTTTGTGATCAATAAAAATCATTAAAGGCAGCGTTCCTGCTCTTTCAAGGGACTCAAGGATTGGTTTTTCTTTGAAATCCTGCAGGGAAGCAAGTGAAGTAAATGGAGAGTGTGTCGATTTAAATTTTTATATATGTTTCTCCATATTTTTCAAGTATTAGGCAAGCTCCCAAAAGGCACAAATAACGTCCTTTTTTTTTTTCTTCTACTTTCCCCCCATAGCGACTACACTAGAGCTCGGCACAGGCCACGTGGGCTGCACTGAAAACCAGATGGGAATTCTGAAAACCAGAGGTCGCTGCTTTGGGGTCTAGGGCCAAGGGGGCATATCAGACTCTAGGTGTCTTTCCACTGGTGATGCTGCAGGAGGAAGTGAGCAGCGCAGATTGTGAGAACCGTGGGGGCTGGAAGGGAGGGAACAGGTCTGTGTGGGATGCCTGTAGAGCAAATATCTCTCTAGAAGCTGGAGCGGGCCGTGTGGCTAAAAAGACAACTGACCATAGGAACACAATTCATCACAGTGTTCTAACAAACAACTCCACACGTAGACCACACACAGAAAACAGTTGAGGAAAAACGAACATATGCACAGTGGTCCCGTTTCCCCAAAAATAAGACCTAGCCAGACCATCAGCTCTAATGCGTCTTTCGGAGCAAAAATTAATATAAGACCCGGTCTTATTTTACTGTAATTTATATCTTATTTTACTGTAATATAAGACCGGGTCTTATATAATTTTTGCTCCAAAAGACGCATTAGATCTGATGGTCCGGTTAGGTCTTATTTTCACAGAAACACAGTAGCCGCCACTGTGTGTAAAATGCACGTGCACTGTTGGTTAGGCCGTCGCAGCTACAGCCAAGTTTAGAATGAGACGATTTTCTGTGGGACAATTGGGACTTTCCTCCCAAAAATATGCCTACAAATTCCTCAGGCCACTGTTTAGTTTTGATCACATGATCTACATACCTGTTTCTTCTCCGCCAGAGTATAATTAGTTTTGCATTTTGCTGTGTTTTATTTTGTATTTGCCCCTCGTCTTGAATACGTGGTTTACATAACAGTACATAGGCCCCTTTACTTTGTATAAAAGAGACTATGTTTTATATACCTGAACTTGGAATCACTGACATGCCACAAATCTATTTTAGAGGCCAAATTCCTTAAAAGCAAACAAAAACTGGCTCCACTATAGGGCAGGGAAAAAATGGTGAATTCAGGGTCTTGAAAATGCTACATGACGAATAACCAGCCCTGAATAATTAAGCATAATGTCTACATGACAATATCTGTGACTATAGCAATAAAATACTAGAACATAACAAAATACGTATAGGATGAAATAGCAATATAGAGACAAGCTTATATAAAATATATACACTTCATAGAAAAGCGAACGTTCATCCAAAAAGGTTACATCTAAATTCACAAAGGACAGTTTTTTGAGTTTTGTTTTTTTTTTTTTGAAGGCCTCTATAGTCTGATGTAGAGATGTTGAAATAGCTTGTATCTTGTGAATTGCACTCAATGTTTAAAATTTATGTAAGAAATTGTTGCCAAACATATTCTAAATACGCATCTGGTACTGCTTATCTATGGGAGTCCAAGCACAAACGGAGGCTCGTCATCCAAAAACAATGAGGATCTAAGGCAACACGCCCTCACATCCCACACACTAAAGGAAGCAACGACCTTGCGGAGAGAACGTGAAACCACGGCCACGAGGCTGACACCTCCCAGGTAGGTCGACTCAGAATTAATATTGACAGAGAATGCACTCTCGCAGGGTGGTGGGGTGGTCGCGGAAAACTCACAACGTGTACTCGGGACAGAGAAGCAGGAGAAGGCATGTGGCAATCAAGTGTTTTACGTACTTTGCGAAGCCAATGAAATCTTCATGGTTGGTGTTGATGTAGGAGACTTGGATGTCAATTAGCAGCAGCACCTGTAAGTCAGAGAGAAACGCTTCACTGAAAACCATCCTGAAGGTGGTGCAAACACTAAGCTCATGAATAGCCAACCAACTCTTTACCTCCTTGAGACCAATAAGCTGCATCACGAGAGCAAAACTCCAATCAGTTCTCTGCTACAGGATCAGCCCCTCAGAGGCGCCCTCCCTGCCTGTTCTATCTTCCTACCCTCCCTCCTGTTACTCTGCTTTACTTGCCCCTGGAGCATTACCACCAGCTGACACAGACTGTAAGTACCCCGCCTGCTGTATCCCCAGTGCTTAGAACAGAGCCGGGAACAGCGTGGGAACTCACACAAGGGTTGTCAAGGAATGAACGGAATACATGTTCCAGTAAATGTGAAAATGTTCTAAGCACAAGGTGCTGAATAAACTCTGAGTCTGAGATTTGAAAGGTCTTCCGTAGAAAACGTCCTTCAATGGGAGGCTGTCATGCAGGAGACCCTGCTCGCTGTGCCATTTGTCGTGTAGGGCGGCCTGTGGGGTCTCTGCTCCCGCTCCCCATACAAGAACGCAGGATATGGTGAGGCCAAAAAGGAACACCCACGGAGCCATAGGTAGGGGAGTCATACCACTATATTCTCTCTGGCGGCACTATACTCTCACTGGAGGATGGATCCACACTGTCCGCAAACCGCCATCCATGCTTGCCAGCCCAGCCGCCATCTTCTTGCTAGCCCCCACTTTTCTCTCTCTCCTAGCGTAGCCACAGCAGTTATATTAGTGGCCAATGGCTCACTGGTTACAGCTGACGGCCAACCAGCCACAGCTGATGGCCATCCAATCACAGTTGATGGCCATTTACTACCTGAGCCAGCACCTGTCTATGTGAGGCCGAGAGCCTGGAAACTACTTTCTGGGGCTCTGCCCCCACAGAGGCAGAGACTGAGAGAGAGTAAGAAGAGAGTGGGACGACCAGACGCTGTCAGAAAGGGAATTTTATTCCAGAGATGTTCAAACCGAGCTCCCTGCCCTGAGGTTCCTTTCTGTTCTCCCACCGGTGCCCCTGGTCTCTCTAGAACGCTGAGATTTGTGGACGGGCAGAAATACTGAAGAGTTGCTACTTGTGTTATCTCCAGCATTCTGCATCTTGGCTTCGTTGAATGAAACTTGGGGACCGCAGTGAGCATTTTCTCCGCTGCCTCCCTCCACTGAAGGTGACATCTGAATGCACTGGAGCATCATGACCCTTGCTCAGAAAAGCCCTCCCTGATCCACCCACACCCTCACCCAAGACCAGGCTGGATCATGCTGTTACCCTCTCACAGCCTAGCTGTCCTATTTTACATATAGTGCACCCTATACTTTGCATTTGTGATGTTTACCACCAATATAATTATTTGTATGTTAATTAGTTGATGTTTTGCTTCCCTGCAAGATGGTAAGCTCCATGGACGCAGGGATTACAGTTGCCTCATTCGCCACTTTGCCCCCAGAACCTAGCACGATACACACAGTAGGTGGGTGTCCAATAAATATTTGTGGCTGTCAATTTTATAACTATCTCCCAGCCTTGAAGAACAATTGGCTTTAAAGGGAGCAATTTATTCCCAAATGATTAGCACATGGCCTATTGTTTCTCACTCACTGCCCAATGCCTTGGGCTCTGAGGCTTTGCAACTGTTTGTCTGACCAAATCTTGCTGTGAGCCCCAACGTGACATGCCAAAAAGAGCAAGTGGGTCACCCCAAACCCAACCCCACTGCCAAACGTAAAGGCATGGCACAGGCAGGCACTGCTGTGTCACTAACGTCACACTTGCACAAAAAAGTTTCATAGCATCAGACGGTTCTGTTTCTTCTCTTCCTGAAGAAAACGGAAGAGTTAGGAGGAACGCTGTTTATTGGAACCTGTGGCACTGCCTCCATTCTCCCTGCACTAGAGTCTGATGCTGTTAGACTCCCAAATCCATTTGGCCGGGAGTTTGTATCAATAAACCATAATACTTGAGCACAAATAAACGGTTACCATCAGAAAGGGCAAAATATCTACATAATTCTCCTCCTTGCCAAGGGCTGTCATGAATATCTTGGACGTGCACGCACATTAAGTTGGACCGCGGTGTAGGAAAAAAGTGGAAAAAAATAAAAACTGTGGCTGTTCTCATTCATATTCCTGGAAACTGGGAGTGTGTGTTCATCCTAGGAAAAGAGCCAGGTCACATGTGGGGGATGAAAAGGAAAAGGGTACATTTCTTTCTCTTTTTTTTTTCCCTCTTTCTCAGTTTCTCACTGCCTTTTTCACCCACAGTTATGGAATACTTGAAGAAAAGTGAGTCTTCCCCACAAAATCAACCATCTTCCCCACAAAATCAACCCTTTCAACATGCAGCTTCACGTGGGGGGGCATCGGGCACATACGGGTGTTCAAAAGACCTGTGTGTTAGAAAAAAAAACCACACAGAGATGGATGGTTTTCCACATTTTCAATTTTGAAGAATTCCCGCCCCCCACCCCCTCCCCCCACGCAGCTTCCAGAGCACAAGTTGGTAATAGTTCCATTAACAAACAAACAAACTGCAGAACACCTCACACAGTTCCGGCAGGGAGGCCTGAGGAGACTGTCGCTGAGCAGCCATTTCAGAAGCACCACAGGGGCTGAGGAAGCACAGAGGTCAGAGCTCAGACGTGAGAGCTACGCACACTGACATGTTCACGTGACCCAAATCATGCGTGTTTTCACTATGCCACACAGGTCCATGTCAGAGGTGGCAGGCACCAGCTTCCTCAGGCGGCTGACTGTCAGACCAGGCCCCCTGAGATGGTCCCCTAGGAGGGAGCTCCTGCCCCATCCCTTCCTTCCCACTTGGGGAATTAAGGAACCACTGCATCAAAGTTGTAGATGAAAGACCACTCCCCTTGAATTCAGAAAGGGCCATTCTTTTCTCATATCTACCAGGTGTCATAACTGGGAATAACAACAAAAATAACTAAAATGAATGAAGAACTAAGAGCTGTGTTTGGATTACTTCATTTCATCCTCATGAAATGCCTACGAGTTAACCACCATGATTGCCCCACTTTCAGATGAGAAAACTGAAGTGTGAAGATGCCGACTAACTTGTCCATTTAAACGGAAAGTAAACGGTACAGCTGGACCCGAACGCAGAGCCCACAATCGACAGTGATGCTAAGACTGCGTATGTCGTTTTCATGTAACAGAAACCCCGAAACATGAACCCTGAAGAAGCTAACAACTCAGTCAGATATGAACACAGATGATGAAGAGAATAATTGTGCCGCTTTGCCCTCAATAGCTAAGGATCCCTAGGAGTTAAGTAGGATATATTGTCATTTAAATTTTCGAGCACAAAGACACTAAATTAAAACGGTCGTCTTATTTACTGAAGGTCAGGAGTACAGCTGACACTGGAACTTAAGTTTTCTGGGTCTGGCAGCAGCCATGACAAGAGATGTGGGGCCAGGGCCAGGTGGGGGGCCTTTCTGGCCTCAGGGTTCTACGTCTGACCCTAGGCTTGATTTCACCGGCTCATGCATTAACATTGACTTGTTTATCCCCAGTAAGTCACAAAGCCTATTTTCTCCCCTTTGGGCTACGGTGGCTACCCAAGGGTGTGCAAGTTGGAAAACAAGTGAGAACTATGAATCATGCTTAATTAACTTTCAAAGCACAATGATAAAAAGCAGTAGCAATGAACCCCAGAGCTCAAGCAGAGAGCGGGTTGCTGCTGGAGTCACTCACCAGTATCCCAACCGGCTGAGCCTCCAGCCCTGGGTGTCGCCACTCTCCCCTCCCACCCCCCACTGCACCCACTCATCTCACCCCTGCACGCCCCCTCAGGGCCGCGTGTCTCTCCCTGTGGTTTGTCTCTATCTCTCGCTTCTATTTTGCCTTCCTCTTTTTCCCCAGTTCTCTCTCTCCTCCTTTCCAACTCATTGGAGAACCACAAAATCTTGGAACTGTAACATGTAGGGAGCTTCTGAGATCATACAGACCACAGCCCAGTGTTGGACATACATAACAAAACAACAGTCCCCAAAAGCGATTTGCACAAGAACACGCAGGTATTTTGTGAAGAATGCATGGTCTGAGGCCAGCGTCCTCTCCAAGCTGTCACAACTTGCAGCTGTGTCCAGGAGTTAGCATCTGAAAACTTGTTTCCCATTATAATGTCTTATAAACGACCAAGGGGGAAAAAACACCTAAATGTAAGAAGCTTTTAATTTCACATAGTCCTTTTTAATGAATTAGCTTCACTTGAAATTAAGCTTTTGAATTCACAGAGCTAACTATGATTTGAAGACAATCTCGAGGTCACTCCTTACAAACCATATACATTTACAAAATAGAACGAAATGTTTAGAAAAGCTGTTCTTGAAAGTGGTTTTTTTTTTCGGTGTTTTTTTTTCACTGAAAGGTTCCACGGATAAGCTGATGAATAGCTTTGTTCATTATCCTCAGGGAAAAAAAAAATCAAAACACTGAACATTTTGCATAACATTTTAGGAATTTATGACTATCCTGGCAACCATCTGTGGGCCCATTAAAAGCTAAGAACCCCTGTCTTCAGGAAAAAACGTGGTATATTTCTGGATTAGCGGTTTTCACAATGGGCTGTGTACATGCTAGGGGTACACACCATGATTCATGGGGTGTCAAGGAAAAAATAATGGAACCCTATTACTGAGTTTTAAATTTCATCCTTCTGAAGCCGTTATATGTGTTTATATTTTTAACATACGCAAGATGTTAGCATAGTAACACATGTGCGGAATTTATAAATAAGTAAAAATAAACATGTGATTCTGCTCTCAGCTATTTTTTTTTTTTTTCCATTTGGGGACGGCCAACCGCTGGAGAACACCAGACAACCTTGGGGAGACCTCCCACTTCCCACAGGGATCCTGCCCACCAAGGACGGCCTCTTCTCACCTGGTCCTTTGTCTTCCCTTCTCGCTCGCGAATGTGGTTAGCGACAATTCTCTCCGTTTCCTCGCAGAGTCTGGGGAAGTTGGCCAGCTGTCAACACAAATCAGATCCGAGTGTTAATATTCAAGAAGTTATACCCCAAGAAAAGAGAAGCAGAGATAAGTTGTGTTATTTCACAAAAGATACGCATGACAATTCCAGAAGCAAAAGTGACATAGCTAAAGCATGGTAGGATGACAGAGGAGGCTCCGTGAGCGACGATCAGAAGTAACTATGTTATCTGAGAGGAAACACTTCAGAACCAGCAGAGAAATCACCTACAAAGAAAACAGAAACCCACAAACCCATTGAACGCTATGATCTATTGAGCTGGCACTTGATGAAGTTCAGAGATGAAGCAGACGGAGATGAGGATGAAAAGACAACAATGACTAACTCATGAAATACCTCGTTCAAAACTCACGACAATCATGAAAGATAGAGCCTAGCATTAACCCCGTTCTGTAGAGGAGGAAAGAAAAGCACAGAAAGGTTAAGTACCTTGCCCAAGACTAAAAAGCTCAAAATTGGTGGGTCCAGGATTCCAACCCAAGCCCTTGGACTCCAGAGCCCATCGTCTTGTCCATTACTTTTTGATGATGATTCATCCCAGGAACCACAGAGATCATTTATTTTCAATTCTCCCCTAACAGATGTGTTCGCGTGTACGTATTTTTTTTGGCAAAACTGTAGAAATAATGCATGCCAATAACTTATCCCACCTAAATTATGCAGGTTATTGTCCAAAATCTAGTTTGCAAAAGTGAATGAATTAATTATAGCTGTTTTCAATGTAAGGGGAAAAAAAATGGGAGGCTACAAGGATGTTTAAGGAGCCCTAACCTACAAGGAGGACTTATAATCAGGTAACGTTGTGTGGGAATGGCTGAGGGGGGAAGGAGCTTGCCAGGTGCAGGGACATGTGACAGGGACAATGAGTGGTGGAAGAAGCAAAGGAAGGTCAGTGCAGACAGTGAGGAGCTCGGTCCGAGGCACAGCCAGAAAGGTCCACACGGGGCCAGCTCAGGCAGAACATAAAATCAGAACGTTGTTTTGTTCCTTGCTGGCTCTCTAATGGAATGCTGCAGTCCCCGTTCTTCCCACTACATAAAGGAACATCCTATGGACATTCAAAACGATTTCTGATTAGACTTTCTGCTTCTCATTTCATTAGCTCATTCAACAGGACTCCCTGCTCAGTTTGCACAACCCTTTACTTAGTTTTCAAAGGTACTGGACTCTGATTGCTCGGCTCAACCCCTCGCCTCTCTCCTGTCTCTTACTTAAGGTGCAATCAGTTTCATCAATTTAAATAACATTTCTAATCTCTTTTGCTCTGCATGTTGAATTAAATGCCTACAGGTGTAAAAATGTGTTTACTTTGTCAAAGTTATCAAAATTTTAATCATGGATGTCAAAATATTGATCTAGAAGACCTCATCTGTAGACCTTTTCCCCTATTAATTATTTAAATGTTCTCTGAATTGATTTATACAGAATCAAGGAATTAAGCTTTTGCTATTGCTTATAATCATTTTATATTCCTAAATTTATTTCCTATCTGTCATTCATTCAACATTCATTGGGCCCCTGCTATAGGCCAGTGGTAAGCTCAGTTTATGTCAAAGCAACTGACATAAACGGCTGCTGCGTCTGCTTTGAAAAGGCCTAGAGGATTTGATGTCTAAATAATGACAGTGAAACTTCCAGACAAAGCTGGATATCTACCAAATGGTAAATTACTCTAAATAGTTTATTATTCAGATTACATTGAATATTCTTAAATAATAAAGAAGGTATGACGGAAAAACAATACAATATGCATGACTTTAGGAATCAAAACTTTAAATACATAATTCTAAGAAAAAATTTTAACTGTACCTATTCTGAAAGAAAGCAGTACCATAATTTCTAAAAACTACAAAGACATGTTTTAATAAAATCCAATATTTTAAGTGTTATGTTGGGTAATGTTTAATTATTTTCATGGGACCTCAATATAAAAAATTAATTTAAAGCATGAACCACTTTTTCCCTAGAGGAAAAAAAAATCACTTGAAAGGCATTTTTATCAAATAAAATAAAAATTACACACTTATAAAATTTATTAACCATTGATTAGTCAGATCACAAGAGCCCTGCTATTAGGTTTCTCTTGGAACAGGCATGAGACCAGGCAAGATTTCTACACCTTCAAGAGTAACTAGTTCGATGCTTTAAGCAAAGACTCAGGTCATTAGGTGACTGTGTGTTCATATTTCTACACTAAACATCATTGATAAAATAAACTATAACCAGAATAAAACTTTTTTTTATGTACATGATTATGTACTTGATTGGTTTGGCTGTTACAGGTATGGGCTCCGTTATGATCAAAAAACTACAAACCTTCCAATGTTAGCCACTCACCCAAACTGAGTAGCAATAATGATTTTACTGCTCCTAAAAGCATACAATAATTTTATTCCATTTCTGTGAATTAAAACCTGCCCCCAAATCCCAAATAATCTTTTATTTGCATATAACATAATGTGAGGTTTATTCAGGAGATGAGAAAAAGTTATCTCGGCACAACACATTTGTTATTAAGGAAGGAAGGAAGGAAGGAAGGAAGGAAGGAAGGAAGGAAGGAAGGAAGGAAGGAAGGAAGGAATTCACATTTACGAAGGTGATCAAAGATGAGAAACAATTCTAGTATAAAGCAGTCAGAAACTGCACAAAGGTAAATAGGAAAATATTTTATCAAGTGTTCTATATTTTAGGAGAGGCACATGGGAAGTCTCAGATAACCTAAGGGAAGTTGACAGAAAGAAGAAAGGAGCCAGGTCCCATCCAGGTGGCCTTGGGAAAAGTGGTCGGAGAGAAAGAAATATTGTTAGCCTTCCCTCTCTGAGTGAACAAATCCCAAATCTGCAAACCTTAAATACTTTCTGCAGGTGGTGGTATGCTGAGGTATATAATGGAAGAACAGATACGGTATGTTAGTATAATCGTCCATCACATACCTCACCATACCATTTCTTCTAAGCAGAGAAATGACAACACTAGTGTTATTTAGCAAATGCTATGGAATAAAAACAAAAAGGTCAATCTTGGGTGAAGTGAACTGAAAAGTAGTCAGGAGAAACACTAAGTAATTTAGAAAATACCTAAATAGGAGGTCGGGGTGGGGATGACACTGCATCGAAACAATACCTACAGATAATAATTAGGTTTTTATCTCTTCTCTTTCCAAGTTTACCTCCAGTGGACACGTTTATTGAGTGGTTAAAAAGAAAAGTCAAAACAGAAGGTAAGAGGAAAAGCAGAGGTCAAGGTAAATTATAAATTAAGAATTAATTATAAAGATCATAAATCCTTTAATGATTTATAAGATTAAAAGGTGAGATTCCTGGGATACTACTCAGTCATAAAAAAGAAAGAAATCTTGCCATTTTTAACAAGATGGATGGACCTTGAGGGCATTACGTTAAGCGAAATAAGTCAGACAAAGAAAAATCCTGTATGATCTCACTTATATGTGGTATCTTTAAAACAAGAACAAACAAACAAACAAAAACCCCTGAGCTCACAGATATAGAGAACCAGACTGATGGTTGGCAGAGTCAGGGCAGGGTGGGGTGAGGGTGGGGGTGGGCAAAATGGGTGAAGGTGGGCAAAGGTACAAACTTCCAGTTACAAAATAAGTCCTGGGACGTAGTATACAGCACAGTGACTACAGATATAACACCGTATTGTATACTTGAGACTTGCTAGGAGAGTAGATCTTAAAATTTCTCATCACACACACAAAAAAACTTTTCGTCACTACATGTGGTAATGAACCTTAACTAGACTTACTGTGGTGATCATTTCATAATATATACAAATACCGCATCATTACGTTATATATCTAAAACTATTGCGATGCTATATGTCAATTACACCTCCATTTCTTAAAAGGGTTTAAAAACAGGCAATATGAACAACAAGGTGACCTTCCTGTCCCTTAAAAGCCAAGTCCCAGGCTTGAATTTCCTATAATATCCAGTAAAAGGTTCGAACTTTAATAACCGTCCTGATTTGAAACCTGAATACTGTGACCTATTACGTGAGACACCTACCGTATGCAAAGCACAACACAGTTTCTTTTGAGTGGAGCTGTCAGAGGAGGGGAAATGCAAGTGTTTTCATACAGAGTAAAAACCACAGCAGATCTCTCCGGACCCAGAAGAAAGCCCTATTTGAGCACCATGCTTTGCAGCTATTATCCTGCATCCCACAAATTTAATCAACTTCATGAAGTGGCTACTTCAGCCGAACTGACAACCACCTGTCAAGTCAGTGGGACATAATTCATTTATTCTTTCCATTCTCCATTCACTAATTATTATTGAAAACCTGTCTGTATCAGGGATTGTAAAGAGAGTGATGAGCTTAAAAAACCCAGTCCCTACTTTCATGGAGCTTGCGTTCTCAACGGAACAACAACAAGAAAAGACGTACGCAGTAGAATTCATGTGCTCATATGTGCCAGCAAGAGAAACAAAGTTTGGCAAGTGGATGGAGAACGGTGTGTGTGTGCACGCATGTGCAACTGTAATTAGGAAATTCCAAGAAAGACTCTGATTAGACGGCACTGGAACGGAGACCAGGAAGAAGCAGGGGGTGGGGGGTGAGTGGGGGGTGTTCCGTGCAGATATCTTCGACATTGGGCAGGAGAAGCGAAAGGTCTTGCCTTCATGTCTCCTTGACCTGTTGAAGCAACAAGGGACCCAGTGCAGCTGGAGTGGATGGAGGGGAGGGAGGAGTGGGAGGCATTCAGAGAGGAAAAGGAGCGAGATCAAGGACAGGACTTGGGATTCACTGGTTTAGTTACGTGTATCCAGGGCCAGACATTTACTGACCTAACACGCCACAAAATTCAGCATTTCTTCTAACAGCACTTTTTAATGAAAAATCTCTCCCTGTATTTCTAACAGCCAACTAAGGTATCTTTTTTTTAATTTCCTTGCAAAGCTTTTTTTCATTTTCTCTTAGCGGGGGTGGGGGGGAATCAATTAATTGGTATGATGGTGATCCAAGACTGTGGTTTCCCAACAGGCCAATAAATGACACAGTTGCTAAACTGTGGTTAAAAAAAACAGGATGTTCCTCTCAGCGCTTCCTGAAGAGAACCCCGGGCCCCCGCCATGATGCACTGGAGGAGAGGACGTAAGGAAAAGCAGCTGGAAGCTGATGCCCACCAGAAAAACTCCGAAGTTGAGATGTCCCTGGAGGGAAGCCAGGGAGCTCATAAAGCTCGAATGTTCCTGTCTTGCCCCCCAGTGCCCCAGAGACAACAGTGAGAATACATCCCGGAGGAAACGCATCCCCAGGTTAGAAGTCAAGCTCTGTGCTTTGTACACACATCAATCCCTTGTTTTTCACTGGGGTTTGTTTATGTGGCTTAAGGGGGAAAAAAACGAAAGATTTTTTACACCTAAGACATTCAACATGAGGAATTATAGATGGAAAAAACCGCTGTGAGTTATATATATAGATATACATAATTAATATATATACATACATATATTCACAACACAGCTAGAGTAACTATATATTTTAGATTGTCTGGGGCAGTCACGGTTCACTCTTATTATTCCAGTGAAAGTATTAACAGCTTCTCCTTTCAATTTCAAAACTGTCCTGCGCTGGATGATAAATTATATGGTCACCTTATCTACAGTTCCCATTCAAAAGGAGTCAAGTTCTGCCGTACTCAACTTTAATTTGACATACTTTGCTTTGCAAAAAAATTTAATTATACCAGTTTTAAAGTAAAAAAAACTTGACAGAGAGATAATAAGACCAAAAATCAAGAATATCAACATGAGGAATAAGGAAAAGGATAAAATATTTTGAGAAGACAGTACAAATATACAACCGCCCCTGATCCAGAGAGCGTAATGGAAAGGGTGGTTTGAAGTGTGGAGAGCAAAGACTGGAAGCCAAAGCATCCGAGAAAGAGCTGTCTCATCCCACGCCCTCAGGACCGAATGCTGGTTTCCAGTAAGTTGGATGCAATGGGAAATGATTAAAAACAAACATTCATACACACCATAGACACTTTATATAACTTAAAATGTACAGACATGGGCCAATCTTTGGACGTAAGACCAAGGCCTGCTTTCTGCCATATGGACGTGCTGACTGGAGTTAAGCATCTTCTGTCTTACGTAAACCGCATCCTGGAGCCACGATTCCCGGTTTCTCTCTCTTTAAAGTGGGGGGAGAACCTGAAGACACTGGGAAGCCATCTAATGCAGAACCCATCCAGATTTTCATAGCGCCCCCACTTTCTTACCACATTGTCCTGGCCGCACCTAGGCAAGGGCAGAACTTTCATAGCCAATCTTTATTGTCCTTCCAAGGCTGACTTTGTATAGAAACAAAACTCAAAGTCTGTTCTGCATTTGGTCAGTGTATTTACTCTTCATCTAAACTGCGTAAATAAAATAAGAACTACAGCTGGGTGGACAGGTTTGAGGACAAACACAACACAGCTGGCCCTTGGGAAGAAGACAGCTTAACTGCTGGGAGCGGCAGTACACAGGCCGCCTACAGACATCGGGGTGCTGAGGACGGCAGTACCGTTTAAGGCTCTTACAAGGAGGCCAGTTAAGAGAGCTTCAACTGTACAGGTGACAAGACCAAGTGCATTGTGAGGTGTGGGTGAGGACAGGGGAATGTGAAGTATTATTTATGAACTGCCTTCAGGTTTCCCAACGGACACCTGACATCTTGGTTTCCTTCTTCCCTTGTGCACCCTTTTCCCTGTCCTCGCCTCTTAACTTCTGTGGCTTTTCCTATGTTGGAGGAGAGTCATAGGACTTTAAGAAACAAGGTGTAAAATTAGTAAGAGGCCTAGAGAAGGGGTCTGATGCTCCAGAGCCCCCTCTGGACCCCCAGCTGGTTCCACATAATTCCTCATCTTTCAGCATAGACATCCAGGAATTTGGCTTGCTTTATTCCTCTTTCCCCACTTACATCTTTTCTTCATCTGAGTTGTTCTGCCAGGTGACTGGGGACCAATATTCATACTCTGTCTCTTTCATTCTCTCTTTCTCTCGCTTCCCACCGGATGTTCAAAGGTTACTCATAGTAACCATACAGAAAGGGAACGGTAACACAACTAACAAAACCAGATCTATACTTTGAGGAAACGATCTAAGTACCAGTGTTAACTGTTCTGGGGCTAGATCTATCCTGCCCTCAACATCATCACTAATTCCATTCGTACGTTGTCCAGTACCGGGCACCCCTCTTATGTCCCTGTGAAATGAATAGATTCTAGCACCGCTTTTCCATGGTCCTCAGGGAGGAATCCCCCAGATTCGGAAGTCTCTCCGCCCACCACTCTACATCATAGATCCAATAGGCATTATAAGGTAGTAATGACTGTTTATAGATTAGCCACCATTTACTGAGCAATTACTATGGGCAATCGATGTGTTAAGGGCCCTGTGGCTTTTGGGCATCATCTTGCTTAATCCCCACAGAGGTGGTATTATTATTACTATTATCATCCCCACTTCACAGAGAAACTAGCAAGACTCTATGGATTAAGCATGGTGCTCAAGGTCACACTGCAAGTAAGTAGCAGAGCCAGGATTTGAATCTAGGTAACTGGACCTCAGAGGCTGAGCTCTTAACCACCACACCACACTGCCCCTTCCCAGATGTCCAGGCTCAAAGTGGAATTCATTTAAAATTTAGAATAACCTCCTTACTGATATGCACAATATCAATGATTTCCTTCCCCTAACAATGACCCCCATCCATGCATCTAGGAAAAATCAGTTTAGGGCATTCTCCTATTGGTTCTAAAGAGATGTTTACCTGTTTAAGACCACATGGAGAAAATTAGCTCACTGAAATGTAATCTTTCTGGCTTAAGTAACCCTATTTGGAATGGGGTGATAGAAGGCAATATAGTCATCTTTCAGGAAAGCATTTCCCACTCAGTACTTTTCACAACCTTTGCCTTTGATCCAACACACCACCTTCCATAACAAAGTGAGAGACAGGCAGTGGGATAAGAAAGATGGGTAAACCAGTTACTTGCTGGAACGTTAAATAATTCAAACTTACCTTTTTGGTACACTTCTTGACGGTGTTGATTAATTCTTGTATTACGAGATCTACACTCTTCAAGGAAGGCCCTTTCAGCTTTACAATTTGTTTTTTGACTATTGCTTCAAACGCCATGTCTGGAGTAAACAACCCTGTCCTGAATTTAAGAAAGAAAGCAGCACGTTAGATTTTTTCAAATTGAGTAATATCCAGTATTCTTTTGAAGCTGTTTTAACTGACATGCCACTTAAAGTACACATGTACTACCCACGATTAAAAGGGACCTAGTGATTTATTCTATCCATAGTATCACTTGTCATAATATCTTTAGTACTAATACTCCATAATAAATTCTATTCTATAGATGACTAACATTACCCAAAAATAGTCCCCAAAATGTTTTCATAGTGTATAATGTGGCCTTTAACTAATATTTAACTGGAATATGTCTCATCTCACAGTTTCACAGTAGTAAAAAGGAATGCTACAATAGGAATGGTGACCTACATTTACATTCCTTTCTAAATATTCCAAAAGCAATCCTCTCTTCATGGAGTAAGAAGCGATCCTCATTTTTGAATACGGACATAGCAGTGTTGGTGGACTATACAAACTACAGGAGAACTGTGGTATAGTGAGCTCAGGGGGTCCCAGCAGTTAAGTGGACTAGCTCAAAACCCACGATGGCTAAATGGTGCATTTACAAAAGTAGCAAGTATCCTTTGCACTTGGCTAGAATTAATTCAACCTGGTATTGTCATAATGCTTTTCTCATACTGTGCAGAAACTCAGGAGCAGATGTGTGTGTTTCAGTGTGTTTCATAAAAAGTGAAAAATGTTTACTCACATCTAAACAGAAGGCCAATGGAGAAAAGCTACAATAAGGGGGACCCTGAGCCCTGTGCGTCGGCCACACCCAAAGACCTGCAGGCTCCAGGCACTGGCGCTTGACCTTCCCCGTCCCAGACCCTCCTCCCTTCCTCTTCTCACGTCTGACCTGAGTAACTAACTTCTCTTCCTTCCACACTCCACTCGGTGATAGTACTTCTGGGAAATTTCTTTAACACTTACTTCCCTTGCACCAGCTTTATTCTACTCTACGTCCCCGCTTATCGCTTACTTGGCACTCTTTGCTCCCCTCTGCTTCTAACTGTAGGGATCACACTACGTTGTAATTGTAATTTCTCCACCTTATATACAGAAAAAAACCCACACCATTTAGTCTAACATTAAATATTTCCCCCATTAGAGCCTAATCTTCATTTTTTTTCTCCTTCCTTTTACGTACCCAACGTTTCAGCCAAACCGGACCATCTGCCTTTCCACAAACACACTCATACTCATAACGTAGGTCCTTGCCTTCATCTGTGATGTTTGTTGCCTGTCCAAATCCTACCTGTGCTTCAAAGCCCAGATCAAGAGGAGCCGCTTCCTACCGCCTGCCTTCTCCTGTCCTGCCGCTGACAAGGTCTTCCTTCTCTGAACCCCAACACCCCATTTCAGAGCAGGGGTCTGAGCACGTATTTTAGTCCCATCACTACACTGGGAGGAGGAGTCATTGTTGGATTTACCTTTGTGTGTCCCACAAGGGCTGTCTGGCCCCCTCCCTTGCGTATCATTGGCACTGAGTGTTTGAAGAACAAAGAGGGACCATCGGGTGGGTCCTTCGTGGGCAAAAATAGTTTCCATTACACAGATGCCTCACAGAATCAACTGGGAACAACACTTTTCCGAAGTGTATTTGAGGGCATAAATAATCACACCGTTAGTATGTCATACTCAGGACACTGCACACTTTCTATCATCTTACAGGCAAATTAACTCCAATACAATAATAACAGCCAGTCTCGCCTGTTGGTGGGCACGTATGTCAGAAATCTATGACCCTGACTTCTGAGCTTTTGCAGTTACACTCAACAAAGGTGTATCTGGTAAGGAGTTTTAAGAGCCATGTGAAGGCACTGTATTTGGCTAAGTAAAAATACTTGATGACCCAGAAATGAGATTTGGTTCCACTGCGTTTTCAGAGAGACGTGTCCAAGTTCAAGTTCTGCCCAGCTAAAGAGCAAGACACAGTTTCTGTACCAGATGTATTCTGGATTGGAGGCAGAGGGATAGAACTAATAGGAAACTTCAAACTCGTGCTGATGATCAGAGAACCTGGATTTTCGCTGTGTGAACGCATACGTACACATACTGTTGGAGACTTGTGGAGGGGACTGTCTAGATTTTACAATGACAGCTAATTGGAATGTTGTAACTCCTTTGGAAAATCACCCATCACGTGCACGCTCCCCGTGAAGCTTTGTCCCCTCAGGTCCTGTTCCCAAAACAGTCTCCACTGGGCCCTAAGGCAGAACCTGAGGTACTGTGGCCAGTGGACAGCACCTCCTTCATGGAGTTTATCCCTGAAGCAGGCGACCTCCGTCTTATGACCTTGACTTCAAGGCACCTCAGTTTAATGTCGGCTCCATTACATTTTGTTTAGCCTTTTGTACATGAACTCAAGGAATGGCTGTTTTAAATTCATTATTTCTTATTATAGTTCTTTAAAGAAAGTAAAAAAAACAATTCTGCTTTATACAAGGACAGACGCAGGCACAAGTCCCACTCCCGGCCTCTCGTCCCTGTGCTCGGCGGTCTGCACTTCCTACCGCCATCCAAACACATGTCTCCCTGCCCGGTGGGCACACACTGCGCCTTCCCACCTCTGTGCCAGGGCTCGCACTGCTCCCACCACTTCAAGCCATTTCTTCTGTCCTCCGGCCCAACCCTCTCCATGCTCTCACGCCTCATAGTGTGCGCGCGCGCGCACACACACACACACACACACACACATACACACACACACACCTTCACCTGCTGAAAGCATTCTTGCCCTCCAAACTGGCAAGGCTCAACTCAAGAGTTACCACCTTCATGAATCTTTCTCAACCTTGCTCCATGGCTCCACCAAAATTAACCTGTCCTGTCTGTGTAAGTCATGATGGCTTCAGAGCATACCGGGCCTCCCTCCCTGAACCCCAAGGCTCTGGAAAATGAGGCTGGCTCACGGGGGATCGAGTAAGAAATGCTGTGAGTGCAAACGTGCTTTTGTTCTTCTAATTGGAAAAGACCGAGTATGACAACACAGGAAATTCCCACTGAACCCACACTAGGATTTCCTACTTCTTCCTCCCACCTCTGTACTCCAGATGATGAAAGGCCTGCTTCACGAGGCATTTATAAACGTTCGTTTTCTCTTAGCAGCTTGAACTGCAGACGAGGGAAGCGGGGATCACTTGCCTGATACCGTGTATGTTTTTGATCGCGTAGCTTATTTCTCGTCGCAGTTCCTTCTCATTGAACTCCATCTGCAGAGGGAAAATGAGCCACAGAGATGACACCTCATTCCACTGCATGGTAATATCATTGACTATTAAAGAATGAGAAAAACTTGGCTTCGTTATTCATAAATGGATAGTCATGCCTTTCCCAACTGAAACCCAGATGGTCCAAACATCTGTTTATATAAAGTTCAAGGCAACAGAGAACACTGGGGATTTCTGGGAGTTTGATTTCCGTACAACAGATTTTTACTCTAGTCCAGATAAGAAGTGTTGTGCATGAAGGAGGCCTCCTGGGTAGAAGTCTGGCCATTCATTTGAAACCGATAATGCTTCATTCTTTTGCTGAACGTAGTAAGTGTGCTCGCAGACGAATGCACGAACAAGAGTGTCACCTGACAGGCAGCAGTAGTGGTCCAGCTGTGCCGGGATAATCAACGGCTATCTTTTCTCCCTGGCCATTTTAACCACCTGAATTCAAGGTCTCTTTATAAGTGGAAATTAATAGCTTTTTACCAGTTCAACACAGGACAGATTGCTGTGTAAACATTTCCCTGGAGTTCTAGGTCCCTGAAATTCATTTGGGAGTAGGCTCGAAGTACCACGGAGCTTAGACCAGGAAGGGTGGCAAGAGAATATTGGGGTCAGCCCCTGACTCCTGAGATTTGGCCCCTTCAGCCTCACTGTCTGTCCATTTCCCGTTCACACTCTGGGCCACACAGCAGTGAATGGCTTCAGTTCCCTGCCCACACCCTGCGGCCCCACCGTCCAGCCGTAAAGGACGGTTGCTCTCCTTCTGTCTGGAACCACCTCCCCTCCCAGTCTCAGCCCAACTCCTGCTTAAGGAGCTCTTCATCCTTCCACACTCTGCTCAGAAGCCAGGCGCCCTGACACTCTGGGCACGGATTCCCGCCTGTGGGTTGTGTTTCCGTAACACCCTGTGCTGAGGTTTATCACTTTCCTTGGCACATTGTAATGAAGCTGTCTATTTACCCATCTGCTTCCCACACCAAGATGTAAGCACCTGCCTCTGGACGCGAGGCAAGGAACACAGTCCCTAACTCCTCAGCTGCCCGCTGGGCACTTCAAACGTAACAGACACAAAATGAAATCCTTGATTCACACCTTCACACACACTCAGCTTTTCCTCAGTTTCCCTCAGCTGACAGGCACTACCATTTGCTCAGGGGTACCTGCCAAAACTTTGGGAGTCCCCTTGAAGCTTCTCTTTCTTGCATCCCCCATGTCAGCCCTGCTGATCCTACTTCCAAAACCACAATCCACCCACCTCTCTCCGTCCTCTCTTCAGAGGCGCTTTTACTACAAAGCTACAGAAGTTTAAATTTCAGGGCTTCTCCCTGCAGAAGCCCCTTCCAAGACCCCGAGGTTCACTGTGCATTTACCATTTTGTATTCTTCCTCAAGGGGTTCCCCCAAAATTGTATAAGCTTCAGGCCCCAGAGAAAGTGGACCCGTCCCTGCTCTGGCCCTGTGTTTAACTCACCATACTTGTCTCCCTCTGCAAGCCAGCCCCACAGTGTTCTTTCAAAATCATCAACCAGATCAGGTCCCACCTTTTCTTCAAACCCTCCCCTGATGTCCCCTTGTTAGATGTAAACACCTCAGGGTAACCTCGAAAGCCCTGAATAACTGGGCACTTCCTCCCTCTCAATTCACTTCACACCCTGTCCCCTTCATCAGCCCTGTGTGGCCTCTTCTGCGGTCCACCTGCTGCCTAGGGGCTCGCTTTAGGGCCGGCCGTGTCCTGCCTGCTTGCCTCGGACGACCCTCTTCCCCAGATCCTCCCCGCGGACTTCTCCAAGCCATTCTCTCATGTTTTCAAGATCCTGACTCAGAGACACCTTGCCTGAACATGCCATCAAAAGTGGTTCCCCCAACACCTCTCTCTCCCTCTCTCTCCCTCTCTCTCTCTCTCTCTCTCTCACACACACACATGCACTCACACACACACTCTCTCTCACACACACACACACACATTAGGTTACATAACAACACTTGATGACTTCTTACTTTGTCTATCTGTTCATTTTCTGTCCTTCCCCCACCAGAGAGTGTCTCTGTCTTGATCACATGCACTTAGAACTTGAGCACACAGTAGGTGCTCAAGAAACAGTTTTAAATTAATTAGGCAACTAATAAACACCATAGACCTTCAATCAGTATGTGTTGAAATAATCTGAAATGTCATCAGATCTCATTAAATAAAATCAGAAGCACCAGTGAGAAAATAGTTCTCTCCTAAATTTCATTACCTGGGTCTGACGGCTTTTGTTCGAAGAACTATCTTAGCCCCGCACCACTCACATAGGATTTTATGGACGGTTACGTAGCACAGAAAATGGAAATGAAAGGAAACAAAAGGGGGGACACGGAACGTGTGGTACAAACCTTTACTATCTCAAAAGGAAAGCGTTCGTGAAAAATACGATTGATTTTCGCTCCCCCTGAGAGCTCCAGGGTGTCGACCTGGTCCCCTGAGCCTTCGATTCTCTTCTCAAAGTCCACGGCAAACTGCTGGACCATCCTGTTGTTGTGTGAGAGAAAGCGATGCCAGTTGAAGTGACCAGACTTTGCACCGGTTGCTCTAACTCACAGCGCTCGTCCCTCAGAAACCTTTTCCTGGGGTTCTTAACGGCACCTACATAATGGTACCTAATGGCACTTCTGGCAGAAGTAACACTGCGCTCTGCTTGGCACTCAAAATGTCATTCTCTGAAAGGCACGTTATTGAGCTTGACTTTAGACATTAATTAGAATGCGTGTTCTAAAGAGCCGTGCCATTAGAGGCTTTCTGTATATTTAGTTGCGGCCATGAAACGGCATTTGAAAATACTTAAGAATTAAAGTTAAGCAATGACATTTTGTGCAGAAGAGTCCCACGAACCTCTGCTCCTGTGACATCACACTCCACGGCTCCAGCTGAGCCTGTCACACTCTGTGACCTACTCTCCCCAGCACCGGGGACCTCACTCTGCCAGAACAGCACACACCTGGGCCCGACCCTCTGTCTCTCTGCAACTAGTCTAGCCTTGTTTCTCAATGAGTCCCCACAATTTGATAAGAAAATGAAAACCCCTTAACACATCACCCAGCTTCTCCACGGTCTGCCCCACACTTACTCCTTCCACACTCGCCGTGATCACCAGCCCCAAAGAAGCACTTGTCCACACCCACCGTGCCCTGCTACGTCCTTCCTGCACAGGACGTCCTTCCTACATCCTTCCGGTATGTTCTTTCTGCCCCTTGCAGTTCTGCCTGGCTAATGTCTATCTGCCCTTCAAGACTCAATTCCAAGACTGGTTTTTCGAGGAGACATCCCATGATCCCAGGTCCTGACCACCACCTCTCCTCACTGCCACCCAGGTGAGGGCCCCTCCTCTGCTCCCTGCACATATTGACAGCACAGCCCTTGGCAGAGCACGTCACTGTTGTCCGTCCACCAGGCTCTCTCCTAAGGGCAGGTCCATGCATATTATTTATTGTTTCCTGCTCAACATATGAGACGGACTCACTAAGTTCAAGTAAGGAAGGAGTTACCTTAAGGTGGTTGGTAAAAAAATAAATAAATGAATAAACAAAGAAATACACTACAGGGAGAAAAATAAGTCCTGACATTTGTGATGAGTAAGTTCGGAAACTCGAATTTTGATGTACTGGAACTACTTTCAAATTCCAGATCTAATAGGATAAAACAAAATCAAACCATCGAAAACTTGCAGCATCTTTTACTCACTTTCATCAAAATCATGGACGGATTAAAAGTAACTGTAAAATTATTAGACCAGAATATCTAGAATAAAATTGGATGTAGCTTTATTCATGCATATGCTAATGTAAATCTAATTTTTAAACACCTGGAAGGGTGTGTGTGTGTGTGTGTGTGTGTGTGTGTGTGTGTGTAACATATACTGGGAAATTTTAGGAAACTTACCTTCAGCCACTCCTCTCCCCATCCCTTCCTGCAGCCACCTGGCCCACAGAACAAGCTGCACCAAAGTTCACACAGTTCTCCTGCCTTCCTCCCACCTGCCAAACTCCTCCCATCCTTCCGGGTCTCATTCAAGTACCACTTTCTCTGTGAACTCACACCCTTCCTTCATGTAGCTGCTTCTGCTTCCGCAGCTGGGCTCCCTTAACATTTATACTTACCAGAAACACCACATTTATCGGATTAGTTTCTTACAAGTCTGTGTCCTCTGCTGTACTGTGGCCTCTTCTTGAGGCCAAAAATCATATTCATTGTTGAATCCCCAGTGGATAGCACAGAGCCAGACACCAAGTAGAATACACAGAAATGAGAGGAAGGCAGGCAGAAAGGGAGGAAGAAAAAAGGTAAAGAAGGAGAAAGGGAGGGAGGGAGAGAGGGAGGAAAAGAGGGAGAGAGGAAGGTGGGAAGGAGGGAAGGAAGGAAGGAGGGCGGGAGGGAGGAAGAGGCTGAATCGGCCATCTACAAGGGAAGCTATGGAAAATTCTATAATCTGAGTCCAATGGAGTCACAGAGACAAGGCCCAGTATTTGCAAGGAGAATACTTTCGATTGGATGTTAAATGACGACCTGGGGCCTACACAGAAATAGCTTTCCTCTCTCTATAACTGGAAGAGTTTCATAGGAGCTTAACCAAAGCCAAGAATAAAAAAGAAAAGATAAATGAGGAAAAGGGTTGAATCCAAGAAAAAAATGACTTTTCTGTGTGATTTTATAAAGTGGGATAAGATGATGCATTTTTAATGTTATGTACATAATTTGAGCACTTAAATATCTCCCCACAAAGAAAGGAATTATATTATGCATTTGAAGCACAAAATGAAAGGTACTTTGATTGCAAACTACAGGAAGAGGCCATAACAGGTGGCAAGCACCATCTTTAGAGATGAACTTCAGACGTCTTGGAATGCAAGCTGAGTGGGGCTGGGGGTGGGGGTGGGGGGCTCTTCTGGTTGAGAGAGACCTGAAGAAAGTTCCAGCACAGGGATAAAAGGACAGATGAGGCTGGAAGGGGCTGAAAGAAGAAATAAGAATAAAATACATAAGGAGCTGGTGATTCTCTAACAAGTCTGCTATCCTACTCCAAGAGCCCTCGGGGTAAGTCTAGTAACCCAAGGAAAAGGTGGGAAGATCATGAAGGAGTAAAAAGATACCTGGTGGCTTTCATGTTTGCTTTTAAAAGGCTAAACTAAAATCATGACCAAAAAGGAAACAAGAAATTTAAATGCAGCCCTATAGTCAGTACTTTTCTATTGAATTCTTGGTACTCATTCCACCGAAAAATTCACACATAAAATGACTGAAATAAAAAGATAATAAATACAAGTGACATAGAGAGAATACAGACGACATTTTCAACAGGAGCTCTGCCCACTGCTAAATGCTGAGGGCAAAACCCCTACTGAGTTATCACTATTGGTTTTACATCATATTGAGTACATTTATCAAAACACAATAAAAGTGGGCGTGGATGGGTAATTGGTTAAATCTGTAATAACAGAAGAAGATCAACAATTATTTTTCACAAAACCAGAAAGATTCGACGCACACTGTATAACACACACAAAGCCTCACATACTGTTACTTGCCTGTTCTGTTAAACCTAGAAATCAACATGATAAACAGACTACGGCAAAAGCAAAGGGAAGGAGTGTAAAGAACAAGGATGGGGGAGGCACTCACTGTAGTAGAGCTTTGGTCTTCCTGGTGGGGTCTTCGGGCTTGAAGTTCTTGAAGCCTTCTACTTCGTGTTCTATGGAGAGCAACTGTCCCTGTAGTTTGTTCCTGAAGTTTGGCAGGGTATCTCGAATGTGGTTGGTGAGTTGCTAAATAAAACACAACAAAACAAAACCATCCCCATGTCTAACGGATTGAAGTCTAGCTCACGAGACAAGAATCGGCCTTCACTCTCTTCTAATCACTCAGGACTTTGGAGATCATTAGAGGCTGACTGTGGAGGTAGAGAAGTGAGAGGAAGGGCCAACGCTCTCCTCTGCTGCTCTAAGTCATGCTCCAAGCGCCTGCAATTTGAGTCAACTCCCCATTAAAAGGCCATCGACTCCCCGTGAAAACGCAGCTAGTGGGACTGATGAGGATGCATGGATGTATCACATTGGTCACATTGCCCACCTCCTCAAAAGAAACTTACGTTAGAATGTGGAGAAATAAGTGGAGAGGTAGGGGGGCTGCTGATGTTCTCAGGACCATGTGGCCTCCCCCCTGGTGGGGTTCAGAGGTACCTGTCAGCTGTTAACTTCCTCTCCATTCCACAGCTCAGGCAGCTGCTTCCTCTGGCCTCCACCTCTAGACCCCAGTCCAACTGTGGTGGGGCACAGGCTCACGCCGTCAACGGGGTGCATGTAAAAGTGTCTGCAAACCTGCGTACCCCAGTTCACTGTTCCTAAGTCAGGATGCATTTCTGCTTTGAGCACTGTTCTTTCAGTAATATTAAAGTGGACTCTATTCACTGAGAATAGTAACTGTGGGTCTAAATATTTATATTCATTTTTTAAATTCCTATCATTTAAGCTGAACGTCTTATTTTGGGAAAAAGTGAGTATCAAAATAAGAAATATGAGTTCCAATAGTCACATATTTCATAATTGTTCTTTTTGCTTGAAAACAAAAACAACCCATTTTTACCTGGTTAAGGACCTTCTGCAGGTGTGGGGTCCCCATCCGGTCAGCAATATGTCTGTAAGCCGGGTGTGAGAGAAAGAATTTCCTTTCTGCCAACATGGCTGCCTTAATGTCCTTCTTCCCGTCTATGTCCTTCTGGCTTCTGTTGACCACCCCTATGTAACCTGAAACAAAACACACACCTATGGAGTTTGGGACACTTTTGCTGCTTATTCTGGGGAGATACCAAGGCTCTCAAAGAGGCTGAATAAGAAAGGCAAAATTATTTTTAGGGGGTAAGGAATGAGTCCGTTTACAAACATCAATTTGAGGCATCAGTATTTAATGAAGGCTGGCTGATTGCCTACTGACAATTTTTAACACTGACACAATCATGTATTTTGCCCTTAAAAGCTCTGTGCGTTTTAACAGAGTATGTTTCTTCGCAGTATGGTCATCCAGCGGGCAAGTGAGTCAGACTTAGGATAGTATATATCTATGCACTCCACGATGACTATACCATCCCTGCAAACCCCTTACTTCTTATTCCTGTTCTTTACAAGAATAATTTTCCCACTGGATCATTTTTAATACATAATTTGGGAATATAGTGTCATTCCATAAGAAGCGTAACTGATCATAAACACGTTCCTCACAACTGTGCGGCATTAAATGCAACCTCCCAGTGGTCTCCCAGTTGTTTCTCTGCCACGTCACCAAAGGAAGTCCTGTACAGGACACAGTACGTTACCCCTGCGAAGAGGCAGCAGCCTGTTCTCTAGGATGTCCCTGGCATCCGTTCCTTCATCCATAAGGTCCAGCTTGGTGATGACGCCGATGGTTCTTAGACCTGCATCAAAAGCAAACCCAACACTGCGCAATTTGAAGGCAGCTAACAAGTTTTAGAGACACATATGCCTCAATGCTAAATGCAGACCAGTCGTATCCCTGCTGCTTTTCCTGTTCTTCTCTGTCTTACTCCATTTCCTAATCCACTGCTAACCCCAGTCTGGTGAATTTCAATGGGATGCGGCAGAGAGTTGCAAAATCACCCATCCATAAGATAACTTTAGATTCATGAGAGAAAAAATAAACAGCTGTAGCAACAAAATACTCTAAAATGTATGAGTTTATTTTTGTACCATGCATACATGGAAATTACATGTTTACATTTTCCTCCCAGGTACTGCACACAATGTGGATGCTTTAAGTTATGTATGTATTACATTATTTAAAAACATAAATAAATGGGCTACACCTGGACCAATGATGAGAGTGTGCTACAAAGCAAAGCTTATTACTGATTCAGGTCTGAGCACTGAGGTCAAAAATAGAAAGCAGAAAATTGGGTATAGGATGGCGTCACAATCATCAATAAACCTGCAAATCTCACAGCGTTGACTGTTCCTTAGAAAAGCAAATGTGACTTAATGGAAAAAAGACTGGACTAGGAATTCTGAGGCTGGGACTCTAGTCTCAAGGCAAGTCACGTAACTACTTAACTCTCTGGGTGTCAGTTTCCCTCACCTGTGCAATAGAGTCTATTGCAAGGTTCTTTTTATTTATACAATAATGTAAAAACCTAGACATTGTATGTAGTATTAAAATATCAGATACATCCATTGCATTTGTCCCTTGCTTCCATCATTGGATAAAATGGACAATATTTACCCAGTGATTCATATTTTTAAGTGCATTTCTTTGGACTTCTAATTAAACCTGGTTCATTAAACACAAGCCTTTATCTTGTACCTGAAACCATTCTAAAATAAGAATGGTTAATATTTATTAACTCAACTATGGTTTTAAGTAATTTACATGTCTTAAATCATTGCATCCTTAAAAGTAGTCCAACTACTTTTTTTTTTTTAATGAGCAAACTAAGGCAGAGAGAGATTAAATAACTTTCCCAAGGTCATACAGGGGGGTGGGCCCAAGCAGTCTGGTTCCAGAGTAGTCCATGCTTTTAACCCATATACTGCTTCTCACAGTAAAAGAATTAGTACCGTGCTTCCCCGAAAATGAGACCTAGCCGGACAATCAGCTCTAATGCGTCTTTTGGAGCAAAAATTAATATAAGACCTGGTCTTATTTTACTATAATATAAGACTGGGTCTTTAATATAATATAATATAATATAATATAATATAATATAATATAATATAATATAATATAATATAATATAATATAATATAATATAATAATATAATACCAGGTCTTATATTAATTTTTGCTCCAAAAGACGCATTAGAGCTGATTGACCGGCTAGGTCTTATTTTCGGGGAATCATGATAATAATAATAATAATAATAATAATAATAAGGCTTAAACCAAGAAAGTCAAAGAAAATGAGAGAGAAACAGAAATAACTTGAAACTTGAAACCCAGCAGTATGACTGCTCACTAACTTAGGCCAGAGAAAGAGGACATCCGCATCCAAGAAAACCAACAAGAAGGGAACCCAGAGGCTGGGTAATTTCTATCAGGTCATCTCGAAAAGGTTCAAGACCTAGGGGACCAATAGCTCTGAACATTATGGACAGTGGTGGTGGCAGCTGAGGCTGAAAATAGAAGCATAAATGAAAGCAGTTGGATTTCCATGGATAACATAGCTAGGGGCTGCCCTGGTCCATCCCAGCAGGATAGGGCAGGTTTACTCTCTGGAAAGACTGAACTAGAGAAAACTCTGAATTCATAGGCACCCAGCCCAGTTCTGGGGGGGAGGGGGGCTCAAATACTTTTTTAAAAGGTGATTAAGTAAAATTCTATACACTGAATGGCAGGACTGCCCCTCCCCAGTCCAATTCCCTAACTTGACTGCTAGAAAGAGTTGACTGGCAGGCTTTAAGCCCTCAAGCAAGAGATGGGAACAAGGATTGGGGGAAATTAACCATGCAGAGAGGAAAACACTGACATTCAAAGGAAGCCAAATCAAACCAGCCCAATAAATCGTCCTACTGTGAAGTTTACCCCTCAATACACAAAGCACTCCCACACAGCTTCCAATCACCTGACAGTAGTTTGCTTTTAAGTATGAATGGACAGCCAAGGACATTCTCTAATATGAGAGCAAAACCAATACGCATTACAAACCAGAACTTGGAGAAAACAAAGATAATACAAAATACGGAAGAAAACTTTATTATTTTTATTAACACCCTCAAAGAGAAAGGAGAGGTCATTTCATTCATGGAACAAAAATAGAATGTCATCAAAAAAAATAAAAAAAGAAAGAAAGGAAAGAAAAGAAAAGAAAAAAAACCATTCAAACAAACGAAAAGAATACTCAATAGTTAAAACTATAGGAGCAGAAATAAAAATGTTAGTACATAAAATGGTTAGAACACAAAGTTAAAAACCCAGAAATCAAAAGAAAAAGAAGTGAAAAACAGGAAAGGAAAAACTTTTTTAAAACTGGGAAAAGATGCAGAAGATCTAACATCTGAATAACTGACGCTCCAATAAGATCAAACAGAAAGAGTTGGCAGTGGGGGCATACTTTTCAAGCAAATGTCCTGTAAGTGAAAGATGAATTTATGGGTTAAATGAACTCATCAAGTACCCAACAAAATATGAAACACACATACACAATATATGATTTCAAAACACTGGGAACAAATAAAATATCCTAAAAACCTCCCAGAGAAGTTTAGAAAAGAAAGTCATAGGAAAGGTTTGGGAATCACTGTAGTAGCATCAGTCTTCCCAGCAGCAAATTGGAAACTAAAAGCCAAAAAAGCAATGATTTCAAAAATCTGAAGGAAAAAGAATGTATAACCTAGAATTCTAAACTATGGGTAAATGTGACTGAAAAAAAAAAAAATTCTCAAACCTGAACAATCTCAAAATATTTTACCTCCCTTTCTCCTTTTTCAGAGGGAGACTATTAAATAATGTGTTCCACCAAACCTGGGGACAAACTAACAAAGAAGACCGGAGGTCTAGGAAAGAGGAAATCCAATATAACGAAGAAAAGAAGGGAATGTCCAGAAAGTAGATCCAAGAAAGAGGCCAGGAGCGCAATCGATACCCATGGGAATGAGAGGACACAGATTCCTGAAGAGATGTCTTCTCCTACCAAGAAAAAAGAAATGAAAGTGATAGAATACCTAATACCTGATATTTTTGACAGTATTAAGAGATTTACACTTCTGTAGGCGAGGATGGGAATGCATTAATGACAAATATATAGAAGACTAAGCAAACAAACAAAAAGAGAGACAACTATCAGCATCATGGCAACACAACATAATTTATCACACGGCACAGCTGTGAACAACACTTTCATATCATAAATGTTTGTTTAGCAAAATACGACGGTATAATTATATTAGTAAAATGGGGAGGGTAAGTATATACTCGTATGTCTATAAGTATTAGGTTGGTGCAAAAGTAATTGCGGTTTAAAGGGTTAAAAAAATTGCAAAAACCGCAATTACTTTCACACCAAACTAATCTTTGTGGGTATGGGAGAGGGGTATAAGACAGCTAAATCTTCTCCATGGTAGAAAGTCAAAAGAGAATACCTAAAAATAAAAAATCAAGAAATATTAGTATAACAAAATTACATAGAAATACAGAGGTAAATACAAAAAAAATAAAGAAAAGGATGAAAGTGTTCAAAGTCGTAGCCCCTGAAAATCAGTAATATAGAGTCGGGAGGAGGAAGCAAAGGACTGATAGTTTTTATTAAAAGCCTTTGGGACTGATTTTTTTTTTAAGCTATATAATTAATAAAAATAAAAGTTGAATTTTAAAAGTATTTTCTTTACCACTCCCTTATTTCTGAGAAGGCATAGGACTCTTTGCTTAGCCATGTGCCAGAAGTGGCAAAGGAGACAATTTTCTGTTTCACATTTAGTTACACAAATAGGCAGCTTAAAATAATCAGTGAACTCCTGCTGGCAGACGCCAGACCTACACGGACAGATCTCAAAAAGCCATGGCCAGAAGAGTCTCCAAAGACAGCATGTTTTAAAAGCACCTCACTGGGAATCTAACGACTCAGGTAAAAATAATAACGGAGACCACTTATTGAGCCCTGATAATCAACCTGCCTCACTCAGGACTTGAAACGACACTGTGAGATAGGTACTGTCATTTTCTCAGGGACACAGACGAAGGAAGTGAGTGTTGGAGAGGAAAAGGACGCTGGTGTGAAGGCCCACAGCCGGTAGGGTGTGAAATCCAGGCAAACTAATTCCATTCGTAATCACTTTTTCTGCCTCCCACTTCTCAGCGAGATTCTCCAAAGGATTCGCTGTGTTCTGTGGCGAGTCCCTTGTGTCATCTGGGCCTGTTTCTCTCCAGAACTAAAAGCTTCACTAGATGTCCCTTTCAAGTCTAGCATTCTGGGAAGGAGAACAATTTCCAGATTTAGAAGGTTATGTACAGTCAAAAGAAAAGAGGAACTTCCTAAAATTCTTGCCCTCCCACTAAAAGGAAACTAAAAATAATACACGAAGAGCTAATAAAGACTGTGTGATATTAGGTTTCAATTACGTTCCTCTTCAGTAAGAAACAACCACAATGAGGAGTGCTGAGGCAGCCCGGTTCCGGTGAAGACCTTGAAAAGACCCTCAAGGCACATGAAAAACCCGATTCTTCTGCAGCACAGAGGCTCAGAGCACTGCCCCCAGGTTCAGGCTGTTGGGGTTCCAGCTCCACCTGTGCCCTTCACTAGCTCTGAGATGTCAGTGTCCTCAGCAGGTATAACCCCATCGGGGTCACCACACATCACCTCTTACATGTGATGCCTGGAACAATTATTAGCAGCATCCCCTTTAACCCTTGAAAGACTTTCCATTTGAAGAACAAGCTATATGTTCACTCTAACTCATCAGTCACAGGAGGAAAATAACAAACCCATGTTTCAAAATTAAGTAAGAGCCCTTCCGGTTTCTGGTCCAGCAGGTAAGGTGCTTGGGAGTTGCCACTGTGTCCTAACAACAAGTAAAAATTGGCACACACTGAAACATCAGTAACCCTTCTTAGGTCCATCAGAGAAGTGGGGTGACAAACCGTTCTCCCCACCCCCCTCCAAATTTGGAGAGACAGACAGATGTACACAGAGAATCACAACCCAGAAGCAGAAAACCCCACGGGGGCATTGCCTGGGTAGGAAAATCCCATAATTGATGAATTGCTGGAAGGACAGTGTGGAAGTCAAAAAATCCGGGGGGACCCAGTCATGGGAGGTACCCACACTTGCATTAGTTGTGCCTCCAAGGAGCTCAACTAGGTTCTCACAGTGATTATCTAAGAAAAATACCCTGATGTCTCCTGCAGGGGGAGAAATCAAACAACCTGATTTTTACAAATGGGTGAAAGACTTGACAGACACCGCCCCGAAGGAGATATACAGATAGCAAGTATGGATGTGAAAAGACGCTCCACATCATATGTCATCAGGGAATTGCAAATTAAAACAATGGTGAGGTACCATCACGTGGCCTATTGGAACGGCCAAAAGCGAGACACTGACAACACCAAGTTTTGACACAAACGTGGAGCAACAGGAATTTGCCCTCATCGCTGGTGGGAATGCAGAGTGAGGCAGCCCAAGATGCCCCTTATTTACCCACTAAGTGAGTGGATAAATAAACTGAGGAATATCCACACAATAGAACATTATCCAGTGCTAAAAAGAAATGAGCTATGAAGCCATGAGAAGACATGGAGGAACCTTAAATGCTTGTTACTAAGGGAAAATGATTAATACCTAATGAAAAGGCTACTGAGTATAGGGCTCCAACTACATGACATTCTGGGAAAGGCCAAACTATGGAAACAATAAAACATTAGTGGTTGCCAGGGGTTAGGCAGGAATGAAAAGTACAGCACAAAGGATGTTTAGGGCAGTGAAACTATTCAGTACGATATGACAATGGTGGGTACTTGTCATTACACATTTGTCAAAACCCAAAGAATGTCCAACACTGAGAGCGACCCTAATATAAGCTGTGGACTCTGATGACAATGACATGTCAGTGTAGGTCCATCGATTGTAACAAATGTGCCTTCTGGTGGGGATGCTGACAGTGGGGGAGGTTGGGGTGTGGGGAGGGTGGGCAGGACATATAGTCTACTAATTAAAGACAATTAAACAATATGACCCATGTCAAGTACTTGGTACATAAAAACCACTCCATCGATGAAAGTTGTGATCTCCCCAGCTCTGTTTCTCACCATGTCTCCCAAGCTACTCCAATCCTAAGCTCCAGTCATACCCAACCAGTCAGTTTTCCAAGGGACCACGCATTCGCACCTCTTCACCTCCTAACGCTATCCCTCTGAACCCAAATAGCCTTTCTTTCTCCTCTTTCCTTGGTCAACAGCTACCCGTCCATCAAAACACTTTTCAGGCCTGTCCTGCCGGTCCTCGATCTGGCTCCCACAGGTGTAAGTTTAGAGCCTTTTCTCTGTACCCTCAAAGCTCCCTGTGTGCCCTGAAATCAGAGTTCAAACGTGGCACCAGTTATCCGCTTTGTCTATCTCACCTACTGACCATGATCTATTCAAGAATAAGAACCACATGTTATCTCTATATTCCAAACAACTTATATAGATACAAACACAGAGTGGGAACTGAATAAATGTTTATTTATTAAGTGGATAAATGAATGAAAAAATAAGTATATTCATTCTTCTTGGGTTCAGACAAGAATTGAAATACAAATTTCAGAAAAGAAATGTGCTACAATTCTACCATCTTACTTAGGTTTGCTGTCAGCACAGTGATTTTCCTATAAGAACACTGCCATTCCTTCCGTTTATGTATGCAGCTAAATTATAAGTAGTGTGTTGTTTCATCTAATTAAGAAATGGGACAAAACGTAGCCAGTAACCACATTAGCAGTTTCCAGAAAAGTAATCTGGAACACTGTGTACACTAAAATAACAGCAAGGGGAAAAAAAATCAATGAAGAGTTAGTGTAAACATGTATACAGCAAAATTAAAAACAGACTTAGGAAATTAGATGTCCTTCAGTTAATGCATTTTTTTGTTGTTGTTTTTTTTTGTTTTCGGTTTTGGTGGGATTTGGGGGAGAGGGGGTTGTTGAAGTAAATGTTGTTCTTTCTGTTTTGGCAAAGATTATGGAATATTTTATTTCTGCAAGCAATCAGTGATGAATGGGGATAGTTTCATGTGTGTGTGTTTTTTTTTTCCTATAAGTTTTCCAGAAACATTATTTTCTGGTTACTTCCAACAATTCTGAACAGCACAGTTTCATTTTCAAAGTCACCAGGTACTATTACTGCATGTGATACGAGGTAAAATATGAAGTAACAGAAAACATAAGAATTTCTGTTGCTATGGTAACAAGGACTCTATCTTGCTCACTGATATATGCCCAGAGTCTAGGAAAGTACTTGAAAGATTTAATATTTGTGGAAGGAAAGGAGAGGAGAAAGAGAAGATAAAGAGACAGAAAAAAGATAAAGGAAAGAAGATGAAGGAGGAAGAATTACTTCAAAGATAAGAAAATTTAGGTATACAGTGTTTCTTGCACTGAGAATTTGTACTCCAAAAAAAAAAAAAAAAAAAAAGAATCCACATAAACTTAAATCTCTCTGCTTTTTGTCCACCTACGTCCATTTTTTTCTTCTTCCTTGGCACACAGCTTAACTGTATTTCCAAATCTCCCTTATATTCGAGTTACAATCTCCCTTACAATCTCCCTGTGATTGAGTTCTAGCCAGTGGAATGTAAGCAGAAGTGAGATGTGCCACTTCTAGCCTTGGTCTATACAACTTCCCACACATGCTCCTGCCTGCTCCTTTGTTTTCTACTTGCTGAATCTAACCATAATAAGTCCCTAAGGGTGACAAATGGAAGTATCCGGGTATCTGAATGATGTCACAGAGAAAAAAATACCACACAACCCTGACACTCCATCCGGGATGGACATATCTCCTGTTTGTATCATTAGATGTTTCAGCCTACTTATGACTGTATAATAGTATAAACAGTTATACTATTGGAAGAAAAGAGTTATCATCATGAAAGCCTGGCTTAGCAAGGTTTGGGAACAAGGAAACAAAAATTGCAAGTTGGAAAGATGAAGATTCATATTATGCACTAGCTGTATATTTTGCAAACCTGCCTCATCTGATAACTTTTATGGCAGACTAAGTACCTATTAAAAGAAAAAAACTGTTGGAAAGAGCCAGAATGTTAATTTGTCTCGACTGTTCCTTTAAGAAAGATGAGTTTCACACAAGAAATTTATCAGTATGCAAGCGGAAATAGAAAGGATTAGAGAGAATTTAGGGTCCTTTAATGGTTAAAAAAATCCAATTGTTCCTGTAACTCAAACAATACAAGAATAGGTTGGAAAGGCTCTGAGCAGTCATGGTCCAGTAAGAATTTTCAGTTAAGCAAAGGAGCTCGATGTTTTCTGCTGCTAGCTATGAAAGAATAACAGAGTTCAGATATGCTTTTCTGTTGTAAACTACTATAAAACTGATAAATGAAACAATTGTTTTCATACATGAAACAATAGGTTGCAGGACTGTGATACCTGAGAGAAGAGAAAGTAAGCCATACAATGACCCAATTTCAGCTTGGAGGCAATTTCTAGACTACAGGGCAGGGAGGAAAAATCCAAAAAGATCCCAGCAGTCCTGCTTAGTTGAGGAGACACAGATTGGATTTCAAGGAGACAAAGACAGCTAGAATTTACGGGACAGTGTACTAGATAAAAGGGAATTAGGACTAGGAAGCACTCTAGAAACGTGCACGGGCGTCCCCTTGAGTAAACGCCTCAGGTAAAACTCCATATGGCTGGGCAAGAATGACTTCCAGGTAGCTCTAAACCCTCTAAACCAAACAATTCCCAGAGCTCATACAGGGCTGGGAATTATTTCATTCCCACCAGCTACAGTGGAGAGGCATTGTTGAATTGGAGACAGGGCAAACCTCAGTAAAGGTTACTGCAGATCCACCCTTTAAAACCTAAAAATGAGCTTCAGAAAATCAAATTGATCTGCAAGTAATGTAACTACTTGCTGAAACAAAGCCCAAATCCCAACGCATTTTTAAAGAATACAATAATACTCAACTCTTAATGAAGTCAAATTCAAAATATCCAGCATTCAAACAAAAATCACTAGATATACAAAGAAGGAAAAGGTGATGACGATGAGGGCGGAGGGGGAAATCCATCAATAGACTCTCATATAGAAAAAATGGAATTCACAGATGACATTAAAATAGCTATTATAAATATGCACAAAATGTTAAGATACAAAAGAAAATGTAAAGATAATGAGTAAATAAAAGAAATATAAGTGATTTTATATCACAGATCCAGGAACTTGAAGAACACCAGCCACCCACAGAAAACCACACCAAGGCACACCACAGTTAAATTTCTGAATACCAGCGATAAAAGAAAATCATAAAAACGGAGGGGGGAAAATAAGACATACAAAGATAAAAATAATTGTAGACTTCTAATCAGAAACTATTAAAGTGTGACATCTTTAAAGCGCTGGAAAATAAAAAGAAATGTCACCTAAAATTTGATACCAGTAAAGAAAATATCTTTCAGAAATAAAGGCAAAATGATAACTTTTCCAGACAAACAAAAGATGAGATAATTTGTTGCCAGAAGACCTACACTACCAGAAATGGTAAAGGACGTTTTTCAAGATGGAAACTCAAATCTATACAAGGGATAAAAATCTCTGGAAATGGTAAATATATGGGTAAAGCAGGATAGTTCTTTCTCATTTTTAATATCTATAAAACACTATCGACTATTGAAGAGAAAAATAAGGACCATAAATTCTGGGTGTCATTTAAAACATCTGTAGAGGACATAACATATGTTTTATATGTAGAAAGGTTTATAACACATGTAAAAGACAAATAGCAAGATGACAGACTTAAATCCAACTATAACAATAATTATACTGCATGTAAATGGTCGAAATACCACAATTAAAAGGTGGAGAGTGAAGTTTGGATAAAACAGCAAAGTGAAATTAAGTGCTAAACCACCAGAAACACACTTTACATATAAAGACATAAGTAGATTAAGAATATGAGAAAGCTATACAATGAAAACACTAATCAAATTAAAGCTGGAGTGGCTATTTTAATACCAAATGTAATAGATTTTAGAGCAAGAAATATTACTAGGAATAAACAGAGAGAAATGTGTAATGATAAAGAGTTCGATTCATAAAGAAGACATAATAAGCTTAAACGTGTCAGCAACCTAATCACAGAGCCCCAGCATACCTAAGCAAAAGATGACACAACTGAAGGGAGAAGTAGACAAGTTCACAAATATAGTTGGAGACATGGCATTTCTAGCTCAGTAATTGAAAGAACAAGTAAATAGAAAAACCAAGAGATGTACAAGGCCTAAACAACACTACCAACAAACTTGACCTAAAGGACATCTATAGAACAAGCCACTCAACAACAGTAAAATATATAGTCTTTCCATACGCACACTGCTCATTTATCAAAATGGACCCTATCTGGCGCCAAAAAACAAATTTCAATACCTTTATAAAAGGAAGAAAATCATACAGATATTAATATCAGAAAGTTCTCTGGCAAATGCCCCAAATGTTAGGAAATTAAACAACATATTTCTAAAGTACCACAGGTCAAAAGGGAAATTTTAAAATGTTTTAAACTGAATAAAACAAAAGCACAAACATATCAAAATTTGTAGCGGAGAGCTAATTAGCTTTATAACATTACTATTACCAAATAAGAAAACTTTAAAACCAATTATCTAAGCTTCGATCATAGGAAGCTAGAAAGAGAATAGCAAAGTAAATCCAAACGAAGTAGAAGGAAGGAAAGAATAAAGTGGAAGTAAATGAAACAGAATACAGATAAACTCCATATCTATTACCAATTAAACCAAATGCCAATGCTTTGAAAAGGTCAATAAAATTGTCCACTTGCACTCTCGGACACAACATTACTCTGCAACTCCTGCCAGTGAAACAAAGCGAGAATAATTCAAATGCATGTGATTGTAAAGAAAAGGGTAAAACTGTCTTTATTCACAGACAGCAAGCCTGTGTATGTAGAATATTTTAAGGAATCTGCCAAAGGCTACCAGAACTATTAAGTGGATTAACCAAGATCACAGAATATGAGGTCAAAACGCAAACATAAATTGCACACATCTATATACTGATAATAAAACACTGGTGGGGGGGAATGTTTAAATATTATTTACGATATCATCCAAAAACATAATATACATGAGGATAAGCTTGATACAATATAGGGAAGACATGTACGCTGAAAACTATAGCATACTACGGAGAAGACCTAAATAAATGAAAAGAAATACCATGTTCATTGACTGGGACAATCAAGACTGTTAAGTCAACTCTCTCCAAAGTGGTCTATAGGTCCACAGTACCTCACCGAAATAATGGAAATGGTCTATGCGTGAGCTTCCCAGGAGCGAAGCCATCAACCACGTGTGGTTATTGAGTACTGGCAGTGAGGTATGGCTGAGGAACTAATTTATTTTGTTTTATTTCATTTTAATTAACGTTAACTATAATTTTAATAGCCGCACATGGCTAATGGCTAGCACATTAGACAACATAAGTTACAGATTTAATGTAATTCCAAACAAAACCCCAGTGAGATTTTTGTCAAAACTGACAAGCTAACTAAAAATGCAAATGAGAAGCCAAAGTACTACTATCACCAAAGCAATGAAGTAAAACATCTTGTACTATCTGATTTCAAGGCTTACTGTAAAGCTACAATAATTAAGACAGTGTGGTATTGGCATAGAGATAGACACACAGATCAATGGAACAGAATAGACCACACACACACACACACACACACACACACACACAATGGGTTTTGAACAAAGATGCCAATGTAATCCAATGGAGAAAGGATAGCATGCACAAAATAAATGGTGCAGAAACAATCATACACACATATGGAAAATGATGAACTCTGACCCTCCCTTACTTCACCCCATACTCCCCCCAAAAAAAATCACAGACCTAAATTTAAGGTTAAAAACTACAAGATTTCTGGAAGAAAACAGGACAGAAACCCTCACAAACTTGGCTTAAAGCAAAGACTTCTTAGAGAGGATTAAAAAAGAATATGGATGCTATTTTAAAAATTAATAAATTGCACATGATCAAAGTTAAAACCGGTTTTTTTAAAAGATATGGTGAAAGAATAGTTTTAAAGTATTTGCCTTGCATGATCTTTGCCTTGCATGATAAAACAATTTGTACCAGGATGTATATTTGTTTAAACTTCATAACTGAATACTAAGGAAACAGACAACTTCAAATAGGCAAAAGATTTGAACAGACGCTTTACAAAAGAAAATTTATGAATGGTTCACAAGGGTGTGAAATGATGCTTGGGATCCTGAGTCATCAGGGAAATGCAAAGCAACTCGCAGATAATGAGTACAATTAAAATAAAGTTAACGATACCGAGTGCTGGCAAACACGTGGCGCAAAGGAAACACTGGTACGTTGCTGCTGGGAATAAAAATTACACAACCACTTTGGAGAAGGGCTTAGTGGTTTCTTAAAAATATCAAACACACACTTCCCCAGCAATTCCACTCTTAGGTATTTTCCCGAGTGTGATGGAAACCTATGAACACAGAAAACCTGTACGTGAATGTTTATGGCAGCTTTCTTTGTAATCACCCCAAATTGGAAAAACAAAAACAAAACAAAACAAAACAAAAACCCTGAAGCTCCATCAACAGGTGACTGGATCAATAAAATGTGGCAGATCCACACAGTGAAATATTTACCAATTTAAAAGAATGAACTACTGAGAAAGGCAAGAGTGTGAGCAACGCTCCAAAACGTTATACTGAGCAAAAGACACCAGACACCAAGGGTACTTACGGTATGAGTCCATTTTTTTATGAAAGTCTAGAAAAGACAAATTGAATTTAGAGTGACAAAACGCAGACGAGGGGCTTCCTGGAGCCAGGAGTGGGGGCCCGGGTGGGACTGATTGGAAAGAAGCACAAGAAAACCTTGTGATGGGCTTGTTCTTTGTCTCGATTGCGGTGATAGTTGCGTGGACGTGTGTCAAAAGTCCCAAACTTCATGTTAAAAATATGTACCTCCCTACGCAAGCCTAACGTCTCAGGTAGCCTCACAGTAAGCACTGTACGCTGAGAGAGAGGGGAGCTGGGAGAAGAGTATTTACTGGTGATAAGGAAACAAAGAAATAAAACATGTAAGGCCAACATCCAGGAAACAGCCTTGGGTACAGTTACTTGTCCACGGAGTTGACCAGAAGCAGACAGTTCAGCTGACTGAGGTTTTTTTTTTTTAAAGAAACTGTAGTCCCAACGAAACAAAAAGCCTGGCCTGAGAAAGCCTTGGATAGTTTGAGTGTTGAAACCACCTTTCTGGCCCCAAGTCTTTACAAGGAGGGAGCAGGTGCCCAAGCTGTGCATAATCCCCTTCCGTGCAGCTACGTCACACAGCAGGACGGACAAGGAAGAAAGTTTCTGGGAGAACAGCGGACGAGGGACAAAGGAGTTCCTCCCAAAAGGCACACGTAGGGCTTAACCGGGAACCTTGTTTCACTGGGGGGGGGGGGGTTAGTGCCTGCCCAGGAGTCCATGCAGCTGTGGGCCTGGGACTGTTATGAGTCCCTGCTCTTCCTTTCCTCGGGCAGGAGTTTCTATCACAGACAATAACTACTGGTGCTCCCCACACAGCCCTCAGCAATCTTTCTGGAATCCTGAACAGACACCTCAGACAGCCGACTGCTGACCACGGAATGTCCTGGTCCAGACCACCATCCAGGAACTCTGTCAGCACAGAAAAAAAAACCGGCTGGTGTTATTAACTAGGGACCAGTTAATAACACCAGAGCTCTCTCTTTGAAGGTCACCCTTCACTCCGAAACCGAATCCAAGCTCCTCTGGTCATCTGTCCTTTTCTGAACAGGAATTTCTCCTGCAGCAAAAGTTTCCATGAAATCCATCGGCTCTGCTGGGACCTACCAAATAGGCAACATTATTTGTGTCATGTAGATCAACCAGGCACCATTACAAGAAACTGTGGTTTACACACACCCCATACACACACACACACACACACACACGTGCATAGGTAATACAACTGCTCTTTGAAAGAGCGACTCTAGTTTTGTGCATCCTGGCGGGTGATAAAGGTGACAACACATAGATTGTGCGAGGAGCCTTGTTGGGCAACACTAAGAAAAGCCAGGCAAGAAGGGCGTGGAAAGCAAGGGTTAACTTGGCAGGGTGAGATTTCAGTTGATACAGCCCTACACTTCCTGAAACTGCTAAACCTATTGGTTTTTTTTCAAGTCTTTTATAACAGAGATTTCTTCGTGAAAAATAACTTTGCATGCCTGAAACTCCATAGCCACAAACCCACTTTTTAACCCATGAAACAAAAAATTAATTTTATGTAATACTTCCAAATTGCCGGGCACTTTCTAAGTACTTTGCAGATATTAATTCATTTAATTTCATACCAGTTTTATAAAGAAGGTATTATAATTATCCCCATTTGACAGATGAGGAAACTGAGGCATGGAAAGATGAACAAGTTTGCCCACGATCACACCGCTAGTAAGTGGTGGAACGAGGATTCAAACCCAGGCAGCTTGCCTCCAGAGTTTGTGCTATTAAACACTAGGCTGTACTATTTTAAAATGTAATTTTTATGTCCTATGCTTTTATTGATATAATTTCTCATTAAGGCTAAGTCTCTTTAAAATGTTTCTTGGTTATTTTAGCAGAACAGCTTGTACTTTCATTCCAGCAAGCTGCCCAATTCCACCCCTTTCTGCTGTTCCGCCAATCCTTCCCACTGTGCCATCTGGAACCATCTTTATTGTCACCAAATTGCTCCAACACACTCATGCTCAGGTCTAAACAATAGCTCCCACTTCCGTGCCATCACTTAAACCCGGTTCTCTCCCTCACGCCTTTCGGGTGGGGATGGTATATTTTCCCAGGCTCCACAGAGCCGAGGATGGAGGAGAAGAGAGTGGAAGCTAATGAAGTGTTCTTACTCCTCAGCGTGGCTGCAAATTGAAATCTTCACATAGAAACACTTCTTTGGAGCCTTACGTCACCTGGCTACATGTTGCTGTCATCTATCAGATGCCCAGACACCCATCTTCTACACACACACACACACACACACACACACACACACACACACACACGAAGGATTCAGCACCATGCTATTCCTCACTACCCTTAGTCCCTCCATTATCTGAGCAGCTTCAGAACTGGACAACAGACATATCCACTTCTCTTGAAGTGTTCAGTTTCTTGACCTCTTCTACTCAATGACTTTCACCTACGTGCCATTTTAGAAACTTCCTCCCAGGACCACATCTTGGACACATATAACCTGGACCTGTTCCAGCTGTAAATCACAAACTCTAATACTCTGCTCTCTAACCACAAGCCCCTCTTCTCCCAGTCCCTTTGCTCTCCCACTAGGAATAACTCAGGCCATTCTTCAGTCTCTTCCAGAACCCCATCCCTGAACCATCCCACTTCCCCCGAAACTTACAGGTCCTTTCTGGCTTCACTTTCTTCCCTTCCTCCAAGGGTTTCACAGTCCATCTTTCCAAGGATTAGTTTTCCAATATCCTCAACTCTTTTGCCCACTTTGTCTTCCACCCAACAGATCCTTCAAAATTCTGACTCAAAAGCAATCCAACTATTTGCCTCTCCAGCCCCCTCGCTACTGAGTGTTTCTGGGACTCACACAAGCTGGAGCGTGGTGTGGATGGGCTCTGGGCCCAATGGGGTCCTGCAGTGTGGCCCACCTTCTCCTTCTCTCTTTCCCACAGCGACTGCTGAAAATACCTTTCTCCTCAAACTTCTTACACAACCCCCTTCTCTCCTATCCTCCTTTCCGCCCTCCCTTCCCCCACTTTTTTCTTAGTGGATAGCCTTGCTTCCAACTTAGAGAGAAAAATCGACGTCAACAAGCAATAAATTCTTCAAATGCCTCTCCAGATATCTACAAATGAAGCACTATCTGCATGTACTTGCTTATTTCACTCTTGTCTCAGTGGAAGAAACAGTTCTCTTTCTACTCAAGGTACAGAACAAGCACTCAAGAAATGCTGGAGAGAAAGTACAGAGGAAGGAAAAGGAAAGAAAGGAAGAGGGAGGGAGAGAAGGAGGATGGGAGGGAGGGAAAGAGGGAGGGAGGGAGGGAGGGAGGGAGGGAGGGAGGGAGGGAGGGAGGGAGGGAGGGAGGGAGGGAAAGAGGGAGGGAGGGGAGGGAAGGATTCTGAAGTCAGCCAGAGAGAATGAAAGTCTTACAGAAATTCAGAAGAGTTTTGTTTGGGGTTTTTTAACAGTCATATGCTATACGAATAAACTGCCCACAAAATAACTGTATGGACCTGGTTTGTAGAATATGTTTATACGGCAACTTTAAAGAGCTACTACTACGCTAATGGTAATGTCACAAGCTCATGATCACATCAGAATTCAGGAGTAAGACCTCATTGTACAGGTGACTATTAATAGTGTTTAAATGTATTTGAATGTTGAAAGAAGACAGACACGAGAACAAAATTGTTCTTTAACACTAAAATCATTTTAATTAAATATTTCCACCTTGAATAGCCATGCAACCATTTATATATTAACATAATGAGAATTCCTGAAAAAAGATTCGTATCTCTAATTTGCCATTAAATTAAGAGAGAGAATGTGTCTCATTGCTTTCTTACATACTTTTTTAGACTTTCTCATAAATAGTTATTTCCTTCCCACATTCAAATTTCTACATTCAATTTCCACAAAGAACTCAGGGAAATTTTAGGCATGTTCAGGCAACGTCCTTACAGTGACCCCCAGTGGCAAAAGGGATGAACGTGTCAGTTTTAATCATCCACATTTAAATGAACTTACACACAGATAAAACCCTGATGACAATAACAAGTTCCATTTTTGAATGTCAACTATAACTGAAACAAATCAATAAATAATTTTATAAGATAACAAGTTCCATTTTCATAGCATATTCACTTTTGGCAAAGTGCCTTCACACTTTTCTCTTTCCTATTTTTAAAAAAGAATACACACACCCCCCACACATACATATATTCATTCATACTCATGTTCTAAATTTATTCTCTTTCACAGCAAAATTCACAATAAAGGTCATTTTATCTTTCCCAATAAGAATATCATCTCAAAGAACATATACTTTTATAAAAAAGTTTTACTTGTAATGAGAACTTTTAAGATCTACTTCCTTAGCAACTAGAAAAGCTTTAGTTAAGCCTATGAGATGAATATTTTGGTCAGGTTTCCAATTCTAAGAGTCAACAACTCCTAGAATTGAATAAATTGAAAATGATGTCTATGTGACATATATAAATCTAGATGTAATTTTAGGTATAATTCTAAGGCTCAGCATACATTTTAAAAGCTCGAATGGAAGCTTTCCTCTAGACTTGGGCAAGGCTCTTGATCAACTTACAGATGAACTGTTCTCTTTGTAAATGGGTTGATTTCTAACATGAGATTTAACAGACCTACTTGAATTGCATATGCATGAAACTCTTAAAACTCAAGTACATAAAATGCAAAATAGCAACATAAATGTGGAATGTGCATCTGTAATTCCTAGACTTCAGAGTGTAATATTATGCTGATGTATTCCACTCACCTCCTATCAAAATTCTGATTACACAGGATTAGAAGGTCATATGTCTCTGTGGTCCCTGCTTGCTTCAGAGCAGACATGTACATACTTAGTATTAGGTTGGTGCAAAAGGAATTGTGGTTTAAAAGGTTAAAAATAATTGTAAACACCCCAATTACTTTTGCACCAACCTAATAGATGCTTAATTTAAAAGAATGATTGATTGAACAGAGTTGATGTAAATTTTTCAAAGACTACAAACCTTTTGGTTTTAGCCTCTGTTCTCAGCACTTTCTCCATTTAAAAAAAAAAAAAAAGATCAATTGATTCTGAGTCTCACTCATGTTAAAAATAAGCTCCCCCAAAAAAATCCCTTAAGAAGTCAAAACATAGCTTCTAGATGCTAAGTTATTTTCTTCTTAAAGTATAAGATATCTTCACACATATTAATGGATTCAATTACTATCAGGTAGGATATGGGCTCTCAATGCAATTATTTAACATCTCTTAGCTTTTTTAATTTGGTCAAATATTTAAGCTAAGAATTTCAAGGCTACATGGGAATTCCACTGGGAGGAAAGAAGAGCTGCAGAGACAGATACACTGGCTAGAAAATAGGTTTTCTCCATGAATTGCTCTTATATTTGCATTTTATAAATATATGCATCATATTCTGAATGCTGACTTAATGCGTGATGCTTGAAGCTTCTGCTCAGCGTAACAGTATCTCCAGCGCGTGCATGACCAGACAGAAAAGTCGGCGTCTGCTAGATATCGCCAAAGTCAGTGAATATCGGTTTACACCACCATGGACTTTAACTGTTTCCAGATTGAAAAGGGAGACCTGTCAAAAGCCAGAAGCTTGAGGAGGTGGGTTGAACACACCTCCATAAATAAAGAAAGGAGTCTGCCTCCAGCTTCGTGCTAAATTCACGAACTTCATCTCAAGAGAAAATGGTGGCCTCTTCCCAACAAGAGGTCTAAGACTGCTCTCGGAGTGATTTTTATACTCCAGGAAGTCCTCTGGTCATGCTAGAGTTAGAAATGAAATTCATTCACTGGGAAATAAATCACCATGAAAGGAATGTCCCGACACATTTGCCTCCGTGGTGAGGCCTTTGAACAGCCCTGTTGCAGACTATGAGCTGGATGGGTAATGCTGAAATACTGCTGGCCCCGAAGATAAAAGGCACAGTGAGAGTCTTCATGGGTAATGAACTCATGCTCAAGTAATAAATCAATACTGCTGTTGGGACCGACTCCTCTGCTTTCTATACAGAAACCGTGTGTCACTTGACAATGTACTGCTCAGCTAAGGTATAGCAGGATGTATAAAACACACGGATGTTAGTGTCACTTCTAGTCACGTTGAAAAGCAGTGTAAATGTGGTGTCTTTATTATAAGACCATTAGAACCTAGCAGGACAGGTGGATGTTACACCAGAATGAATAAACTCAATATGATAGAGGCTATCTCTCCACCAATCGATCTAACCAACTAACCCCATCTGTATCCATAGCCTTTGCTTTTCCTACTGTTAAAATGGAGAAACAATCCAATCCTCTCCTACTCCCATGGGTTCCCTTCGTTATATCCCCTGTCCCCTTGGTCAAGTATTTTTCTCGTCTATTTATCCAGGCTTTATCCTGCTTCTACATTTATCCCATCTCTGTCCTTCATCCCCAGTTTTATCCGTCTTCTGGAACATTCTCACCCACACACAAACATGCTATAATAGCTCCCATCTTTCAGAAACATTCTCTTGATCTTACACTGCTAGTGTCCCAGTTTTCTTTTTATCTCTATAGTGAAACTTGAAAGAGGGGTCTCTACTCTGTTTCCACTTCCTCACATCTAAGTCTCTTTTGAACCTTCTCTAGAAAGACTTTCCTACCAAACCCTGCTTATCGAGGTCACCAATGACTTTCATGTGCCAAATCCAAGGGTCAATCCTCTACCTTCATCTCCATGAGGTGATGAGAACATAATAGTATGATTTAGACACAAAGGCTGGAGATAATCATGATTTAGACCAAGTTCAAGGCTGCTTTGCTTCTATTTACTACTGAACCTTCCAGCCAGCAGTGGAGAGGATTCGTGGGCTAAGAATACAAGTGACCGAGTGGATGCTGCTTCCCGGCGTCCCCCTGGTTCCCCACAAAGGAGCCTGTAAGGTCTGAAGTTGAACACAGCCTGTGAGGACCGGGCCAATTGCCAAGCCAGAGGGACAGAAGCTCTGGACACTCTGCCTTTTATCCCGTTAGGTTGGGTGTGCCACTTCATTACGAAGTAAGCTCAGCCTCATGCCCCCCTCGTTACCAAGGCCTGTGTTCCGTTTCTTACTGTGGTTTTGAGCCTCCTCGAGTGTCTGAGCAGTAGACTCGGCCTTGACCTGCCAAATCCCCTCCTTCATCTCCCAGCAGCATCGGACACCGCCGATCACAATGTCCTTTTTCAAACCCTCTTTCCAAAGCATGGCCTCTGGAAGACACTTGGTTCTCTGCCACCGTGCAATCGCCTCTGCTTTTTCTCCTTCCATGTACCCGGGCTATTTCCTCGGTCCTTCTTCTCTTCTCTGTCTACATTCATCCGCTACATGACTTCAACTCAACTAGTGTCAAGGAATGACACCATCTGAATTACTTCCCTAGGGCTGTCACAACAAATTACTACAACGGGTGGCTTCAAACAACAGGAGCTTATTTTCTCACAGTTCCAGAGGCCAGACGTCTGAAACCAGGGTGTCAGCAGTGCTGCAATCACTCCCTCAAAAGACTCTCAAGGAGGAACCTTCCTCGCTTCTTCCAACTTCTGGTGGCGCCTGCAGTCCCTCAGCTGTGGCAGCAAAGGGCCAACCTCTGCCTCCTGCCCTCATTCCTTCCCTGAGTCTGCCTCTCCAATCTCCCTCTCTTTCCTCTAACAAAGAGTGGCCATTGGATTTGGGGTCCACCCTAAAAGCAGGATCATCTCATCTGAAGATTCTTAACTTAATTACATCTGCAAAGGCCCAATTTCCAAATAACAACATATTCACAGGTATGGAGGGGGGTTAGGCCTTTGACGTATCTTTTGGGGGGATACCGTTCAACTCACTACTCCATCTCTAGGCTGTTATCTCCCAGATTCATAAGTCCATCCTGAAACTCTCCCTGAAATTCCAGTCTCTCACATCAATACTTAAGCATCTCAAATTGTAGATGTCCAAAACAGAACTCTGGGTCCTCCCCTAATATTCCTAATTCCAGTAAAGGGCATCATTGTTGAGCCTGTTCCTTTGGTTAAAACCCTTGGCTCCATCCTTGACTTCTCTCTTTCACTCACAGCGTACCACCAGTAACCTGCCATCTCTACTTTCAAAACACACCTTGAATCTGACAGCTTCTTCCCTCTGTATCATTGCTCTCTTTTTCCACATCAGCTCTCTCCCCACAGGACCTCTTGGAAGGAACAAACAAACTGCTCTCCGTGTTACTACTCACATTCCTCTCTGAGGCCTTTCTTCTCCCAGCGGGCGGACTGACTTATGAAAACATAAATCAGCTCTTCTCTCGCTACACTCAAAACCCTCCAGTGGCTGCTCATCACACTTTGAACACAATACAGTCTTTGTCATGGCCCAGAAGACCCCACGGGATGTGGGGCCAGCCTACCTCTCTGACGGCGGAAACTGCTACTCCCTTCCTCTCACTGTGCCCCATCCTCAACGGCCTCCTTGCTGCTCCTCAACGTGTCCAGCCAGTTCCGCTTCCAGCCCTTTGTACTCACCATCCCCGTTGCCTAGAATGTTCCGCCTCTGAAACTGACAGGGCCCATTCCCTCACTTAGCGGTTCTCTGCTCAAAGCCGGTCCCATGGACCATCTGTTCAGAATAGCATTTTCCAGTCACTCTCTCTTCCTTCACCCTGTTTTATTTTTCTGTCACTACCTGACATTATACAAACCTGACATTAAAATAATTGTTTACCTGTCATCTGCCTGTTTCCCTCATTAGAACATGAGCACCATAAGGGCAAGACTTTTGCTTTGTTCACCATGATATTCATGATGCTGAGAACGGTGCCTACCGCTCAGTCATTGCTCATTAACTATTTGTTGAATGAATGAACAAGCAACAAGAATGAGCTTTTAAAATCAGTTAAAGCAATGTAACTCTATTAAAAACTGATATGACAAAGTGATAATCACATTAAAGCCATTGGAGACAATTTTCACTGAGTGCGTTTGGGGAATGAGGAAGAAGTATTCACGTGAGAATATAAACATGAACTCTTCCAAGCCAATTGTTCTTCCAGCATGTATACCATTTGCGCTAGAAATTCAGTCTTTAAGTTTGTCTAAAGGTCTGTTTCTTAGACAGATTGACACAGAGATAGTCTAATAAATCTCTGTCTTACAACAAAAGAATTATAAGGCAAAACCTAATTCAACATAACTGGAACGATATTTCACCATGTTTAGTACCATAAAACTTCATTAAGCAGTTTTCACTCCAGTATTATAAAATTCTACTGTGTGTTCCTGATAATCCCTGAATAAAGCGTCTAAAACACATTTGGTATGAGAAACTTGGAGGACACAATGGCACACTAGACCTACTGGCAGCAGAGAGACGTGAGCTCTGTCCCGCGTCTGACCGTGAACAAGTTCCACAGCCTCTGTCAGTGCCTCCTGTGATAAGCTGGGCTTGCCACCCACCGAACACGACACGCGTGGTTCTCACACATGACACAGTGTTATTACACAACTCGTTTCACTTGAGTTACTATATGCTGTGAGCCAATCACAGCCCCTAAAATATGAAATGATCATTTCATATAGTCGGTCTTCTGTAATGCATTTCTGTGCGGATGCCCATGATCTTACACATAAGAGAAGGTGCCATACGAACAAAGACTTTATTTTTTAAAGTGGTGGAGACTTATGAAAATAATCAGAACTACGTACTGAGCATGTACCCAGTCTAGTGTCTTCCCAGGGGTCCAGCATAGAAATCTGATACTACGGACCGCGAGCCCTTGGCCTGGCTCAGTAGATGCCTCCTACATGTCCGCTGAACAACAAATTGATGAACTAACTAACAAAGGCAGGGATGGAATTCTTAATGGATCTGAGGAGAAACTCTAAAGAGCTGGGGGAAGCTCTCCTGAGAGGAACCCATGTGGTCTCCATGGGGAGACTGAGAATCCCAGTCTGCCGAGTGTAAAGCTAGGAGCAGCTGCTGGCACAAAGCCTACACGCGTCAGGCCAAGCCAAGGCGATCCCTCCACTCACGCTCCCCCAGCCCCATCAAGCTAAGGTCTCCTTTCACCTACAGTTCCCATAGCAATTTGCAGGTGAATCTGAAATTGCCTGTTTTTTAGGATCCATTACTAAAATACTCAAAATAATTCTATTACAACTCTAAGTGTTATCAAGTTCCATTAACTCATCTCAGTGTAGGCAGCAGTTGGGATTACAGAAAGCTACAGATTATTTCACAGGTTTATTGTCACTATAAATTATGGGCTATAAATAAAATAACCAAGACATGTCCTTGGAATCTTTTCAGGAGGAAAATAATTGCTGGCATTTGGTGAGCCCTTCAGAGGTAGAATGATCTTCACAGATAAATTTATCTCAATTATCATAGCAACCTTCTGAGATAAGGTTTATTATCATTTCATTTCCTTTTAGAGATGAGGTAATAAGGTTCAACACAGTTCAATAACTGACCCAAGGATATACAACCGGCAGTGACAGATCTGCTTCCAAACCCTGCGCTCTTTCATCCACACCATTTAATAAAGCAATTAATTGAGGAGTGGTCTTATGAAGCAGATGAGGGGTGACCACAAATGTACTATCTGATTGTGGGCAGCACACGAATAAACTTCCTCACCCCAAAAGAGGACCTCACCCCACCGACCTCACATTATTCTGGGGAAACTAACACCAAAGCATGTAAGGGCCCTTTGAAAAGTTCAAACTACTCTATAGGGAAAAATATACGTCGAACATTATATAATTCTGATGACTAGGAGTGTGACCTGGGAAAGAGCATAGCCAATCCCCTTGAAGTTTTACTAAAGAGTCTCATTCAGTCAGGAAAAACATTTTTCACAAATGAGGCAAAAGATAAGCTTGAGCTTCGTCTAGCCACAAATTTGTGACATTCTACATATACGAGGAGAATAATTGATCATTAAACTTGTTTTACTATAAAACAGATATAAATATTTCCTAGCATTATAGCACTATTTCGTAAAAGCTTTCATTTTGGATATCATTATGCAAATAAGTTAATATTAATTTGCCAACATACACTTCCTTCCCAAGGATCTATTCAAAAACACCCAAGTCCTGCTCGGGTGAAAATGGCCTTAATTTAGTACAAAGTAGCTACTGCCTAAAATAGACCACCTCTCAGAAAACTATGTAATTATGCACCTTGACGGGTTAGATTATAAATTCAGGTACCTTGAATGAAAAAGGGTCCTCAGTTATCTAACTAGGTCATCGTCTTAAGGCAAGGGTAGAACTTCAGGAAAGACGTACATGATGTGGTGAGAACAGGCCACTTGCATGGGAAGCCAAATCACTCACAAAGACCAACTGTAGTACAGATGCCACGGCCGTATTGCCCTCATTATCCCAATTCAAATGTCTTTTATATGAAAATGTCCTGATTATTAAAGTTATACAAGATCAAACTGAGGCATAATGCAAGGGAAGAAGAAACGGTGGAAGTAGGACCACTAAAAAGGCAAGGCCTCCATAAAGACAACCAGAACACTTCAAAAATTAACTTGCGCAGAATGCTGGAAACGAACCAAATGCTTGCAACAAACTAAGGGGCATTTATTCAACAACAGTGTTGGATCTCAGTAAAGGCAGTGAAATCTGTGGTGTTTGAACTTTCCTTATTCCCATTCCGCTTCCTTTAGACTTGAAAACCCAGAATCCCACAGCCACAGCAAAAACTAGTGGCTAGCCCAGTCACCTAATGGTAAAGCCCATTAGTCAGTGAATCCCATTCAGGCAGCCACACAGCATCCATCAGCTTTCTAGTGCTCGGCTCTTATATCAGAATGAGCAGCAAAAGACCACCAATCATTTGAAAAAAGTCTCGGAGAGCAAAGACGATGACCAAACAACCAGAGAAAGTGAACTCAGAGACACTGTAGATTACAAAAGGAAACCTCGAAAAGTTCTCATTAAAATCCGTAGAGAGGACATTGCATGAGAAACCAAGAGCTGAAGGTATTGAAAAAGAAATAACGTTCACAAAATAGGAGAATGCTGGTGGAACTTTTTAAATGAAATCAGAAATGAAAATTTTATTAGAGGAGCTGAAGATAAAGTTGAGTAAATCCTGCAAAAAGTAGAGCAAAGAGACGAAGAAACAGAAGATTAAAAAAATAAGGATTCATTCAGGAATTCTAACGTGCTAATAATAAGAATTCCAGATAAAGAGAACAGAGAAAATGGGGGCACTGAATTAACGAAAAAAGAATTCCTAGAATCGGGAACATGCATCCCCATATTGACAGAGCACATCACCAAGTACCCTTCCAGAATTACTTTAAACAGACACACAGAAAGGCCCATCACTGGGGCCTCTGAAAATAAACTGTTATTACTCAGCTCAGCGAAAGAAGAAAGAAAATTAAAGCCAACATAAATAAGGGACTTTTCTGGATTCTACAATGCCAATAACAGATAAAGCCCTGCTTTTATAATATATATTTATGTCAACTAATTTTAAGCTAAATAATATCTTACATGCATTAAAAGAGCTTCCTGTTTTAAAGAAACAAAACGAACAAAAAACAAAGGTTATTTATTGGGAGTATATACAGGTAACTCCTGTAATAACTATGGGGATTGTCTGAATTCTGTTTATTTTGTTGGCTTTTTAAAATAAGTAGCTCATGAAGATTAGTCTATTTTCTTAGACCTCAGTTAATCTTACATTTATTTACACAGGTTTAGACTATATTCCCTAGGTATTTTTCTTCCAATGTCTCCAATACGAAAGCTCTAACAATATTAACCAGAGCTAATTTAATGAATAGTGAACGTAAGTTATGAGAATTCGTGTTCCCTTGAGATGAACCCACCTCTTGACTTGTTCAACGAATTTCATCTGACGGGCCGCACACTCACCTTGGGGATCCACATCTTTAGCGAGCTTCAGTGCGTCTGAGTTGGCGAGGTCGGTGTTAGCTGGGGTCACGGCCAAAATCAGACAGTTGTCCCGCGAGATGAACTGCATAATCATCTCTCGGATCTGATGCTCAATATCTACGGGCTGATCCCCGACGGGCACTTTAGTGATTCCAGGTAGATCGATAAGGGTCAGATTTAACACTGTGGAAAGGAAGAGACGTCTTACGTGCAGGCTGAGGGCTCCCAGATATCAACAATGCAGAACCATCTGACACTTTAGTGCAAATAAAACGAGCTGAGCTTATGAATCGTGTATCTGAACAACCCCAACTTATGTACGGAGCATAAAAAGCACAGGACACAAAATGGCTTTGCGAGTTTTCTCTGTTTTTAAGATATGCTGTGCTATGCAAATGAGCGTCTTCACATCTTTTGAAAGGCACTGATTTGCATGCCTGATAGTCTCCTCGGGGAGCTGTCATATCCAGAACTAGGGGGTTATAATCAAAACACTAAACAATATGTGCATACGCTGTCTGCCCGTCTTGTGTAGTGCGTTACCTTCAAATGGTGTAAAAGTTCTCAGGGTACAATTGGTTCTTCCTTTAAAAAGCATCCTGTTATTTACAGCCACTTGGCCTATAGGAAGCTGTGAGACGTCTTTGGCAGCCGGACTCACTCAGGAGAGCAGGAAACTACCTCTGCCTGGTGACTCCAGCCCCAGCCTGAACCTTGTTCTCTCTGCACATTGGAAAAGCAACGGAGCTAGACAGAAGATTACAGATTAAAGTCTGCCCAGCTAAAAATTGAGTCAGAATAGAGGCTATTCTGTATCACACACCGTGAACTGGTTAGCTAAGCTATGAGTTGCTGATTCCTCAGGAAAAGAGAGAATAGGATATCAGGCTGCCAGAAAATCCAAAAGAAAAATCCAACAAGAAAAGTCTTAACCCTAGTTCCCTGCACCTCTAATATTTTGGAAAAGACTGAAGATAGTAAAAATGGAAGTTTTCATGCATACCTCTTTGGAATACTAAAAGTTTAAAAGAAACATAAAAGACAAATTTTTTTAATGACTTACTCAATTCTGATCTTTTAAAACGTCACCTCCTCCTGCCTCCCCATAAACAAATACATGAGCTCTTTGAACCATGCCACTTATGGCAGTATCCATAGAAAGCTGGTACTTTTTGAGAGAACAAACCATCTACCATACAAATAATGCATATGAATTAATAAGGCAAAAATTTTTGAGGATAAGAATTGGAAATTTTGTTACTTAACTTACCATGTGGGGAACAGACTCGTAAATTAATTGGTATAGAGGAAATGCCTTTATTCATTCCGGTCACTCGATCTGTTTCTGCTTCAATCTCATGGCGAACTTCCTCAAAATCTGTAAATTTTTTTCCTTTGCAATGTAGAAATTCAGCATATTCTATGAAAGACAAATTAAGACAGCCTAAAATTCACGCACTTTTGCAATAATTACAAGGAAACAACGTTTCCTTAATTACAAGTCACAGTATCCAATATTGTCTCTTCAACCATCCAAAGACGCAAACACAGCAGTTACTGAGTACCGTTAATACTTTAGAAATGTTAAACATAGTACAAATGCTAAGAATGCTAAGTTTGCTAATTTTCAGACAAGCAATGAAGTACTGTAAGCAGTCATTAAACCATCTAGACTATTAAATAATTTAAAGAGAATTTTGGTAAAAATTATAAAACATACCACAGCATCTGACTGTCAAAGAAATTAGATCTAGGGTACACACAGAGCCTATCCACTAATCTTATTAACATGTCCTTTTTTAATGTCACCACTTTCGTATGATGGAATGCTAAGTCCTGGCAATACAGCTTCAGAAGGCAAGAAGATTGGGAAGCAACATTTGTTTAATTCTTTAAAAAGAAATACTTATATGGACTATATTAGCTTTACAATATACTATTAAAATACCAACCAACTGCTCAAATTAAAAAGATATTGTCTCAAGAAAAAAAAGAGTATTACATCAAATAAAATGTTTACCTGCAATGTAAAATCTAAATATATATTTATTTATAGATAAATATATATAAATATGTATATATATTTATTTATAGTTATTTTAGAATTTGTCCTTCTGTAGACAGAAGGACAAATTCTAAAAGAACTATAGAAGCAGAAAATTCATTATTTAAATTTCAGTAACATCCTACCAACTGTTGTACAATCAATTTCTATACCTGCCTCCAGAGGGATCAGGTGCCTGATAAACAACACAAACTCCACATGGAAGCTGAGCCTACTGGGCCTAAAGAACTTACTACAATTTTAACAAGGGAACCAGTCTTAACGGACGTTTTAGTTTCTCTATTAACAAGCCCAAGAATTGCACGTTCTGGAAAACAGCAAGCTGAGATTCTGAACGCGTGTCCCCCAATGGTGGATGTATCCACAACACGAAAGCTTCAACAGGCCTCAGAAGTCTGGTCCCAAGGGATGACTGTACTATCTGTCATGCTCTTTCCTTCCCATGTTTGCCCTCGGAGGTGCTGTTTCATTAGAATATAAGTTCTCCAGAGAGAGAGAGAGAGAGAGAGAGACCGTACTTACTCACTCAATGGGAAGGTCAGGGCCACGTGAACATAATTGCTCAAAGACAAGTAGAGGATAAAATAGTAAGAAAAATAAAGGGGAACAGAAGATGTCAAATCACGAAAACAAAAGTTGATAAGTAAAAACGAGCCATACCTGATGTAGAGGAAATGGAATTGTACTTTTTAACTCGGTACATAATGTGGAAAATGCAGACGTGAGGCCTTTTGGCTGTTCATAATTATTACCCGCATAGAATGAGTAAAATCTGGATCAGGGACCACGTCCATCAGTAATTCAGGTAACACAGATGTGGCCATCTCTTGCTGCCACTAGATGGCGTCTACTTGTTTTCTGTGTTGGAAACTCACACCCTTCAAGAAGGTTGTAAAATCAATGTTATGTTCAAGTTAGATTTAAATTAATTCCTGGACCCCTGAAAAATGCTTTTATCTTAGAATTGAGAGTATAGAATTGCCCAGGACCATCTGAAACCTCTGTGTCTTTTTAAGGAGAGAGTCCTTAGGCATACAGACAGATGTAGGGATGTCTGTATTCATGTATTTATTCAACTAATATTTACTGAGCTCCTACTTGCCAGGCACTGTTTTAGAAATTGGGGGTACAGCAGAGAGGAAAAAAAGTAAGTCTCTAGCCTCGTGAAGCTTAAATTCTAGTGTGAAGAGACAGCAAACAATGCACATATGCCAGGCATAGGTGCCATGGAGAAAACTGCCCAGTGAAGGGGATGTGAAATGCTGGGGCATTTATTCTGTTATATGCTTTGGTTGGCACAGGCTTCTCTGATACGATCAAGTAAGCTTCAAGCCAAGACTCAGGAAGGGACGGAGCAAGGATGCTTTATGGAAGAGCACACGGCAGAGTACCTGAAGCAGACGTGAGCCTGGAGTACTGGAGCGAGAGCAAGGGTGCCAGTGTGTTGGGGACAGGGCACACAGAGGAGGGAGAGGCACACCGAGGAGGGAGAGGGGGGCGTGAGGTTGGGGCTGTGCTACAGGCCTGGGTGGTGGAGGGGCTGCGGGCCATTTGAAAGACTTTGATTTTTTACTCTGAGGAAACGGTAGACCACTTGAAGGGTTGGGGTAGAGGGGAAACATGATGTGACCCAGGCTTGAAATAAATAGCCGTGGCTGCTGCATTGGGAACAGACAATGAGCGAGAGAGACGCTGGCTATTAGAACAACGGAGGTGAGAGCAGATGGGGCCTGGACCAGGGTGGCAGCCTTGGGAGTGGTGAGCTGTGGTTAAATTCTAATGTATTTTGAAGGAAAAGCCAACAGGATTTGCTGATGGATGAAAGGGGGTGGGGGGTAAGGGAGAAAGAGAAGTCAGGATAACTTCAAGGAGTTTGACCTCAACAAGAAGGAGTTTGGAACAGAAAAGACTGACAGCAAGAAGTTGGAGGGATGGGGGTTGGGAATCAGGAGTTTGTTTCGGGACCTAGTAAGTTTGCCACGCCTACAACACCCCCACCAAGTGGAGCGACAGAACTACTGCTAACGGCTGAGGGTTACACGGCTGCACCAGACACCATTCACATGCGTACTCATCTGTCAGGTGTGTGTTTATTCTGAAATTTTTCCAGAAGATGGCAGTCAAGTGCTTGAGGAAAAGGGCAGCTTTTTCTAATTAGCACAAAAATGCCTTCGGGGCTGGATCTGTGAGAGTCTTTTATCTAGGGAGAAGCCTAAGCGAGAGACATATATTTGGAACTCATTAAAGGCAGGCCAGTGGATGAGGTCACTGAGTGAGAGAGTGAGATAGAGACAAGGTCATAGCATCAGGACCGAGGTTTCCTAATGTCCAGAGGTGAGAAGCTGGAGACTGAGCCAGCGTGGTCACCAAGAGGGAAAACCAAGAGGGAGAGGCAGCCCAAAGCCAACAGGGTGTTTCATGAAGGAAGGAGACCTTGCACTCCCTCAGATACTGCCAACATGGCAGGTAAGATGAGAACTAAGAATGGGTCACAGCACTGAGCAACTCGAGGGTCCTTCAGGAGGTGGACAAGAGTGGGTACAGTGAAGTGGGGTGGATGACAGCCTGCATGGAATAGATTTCAGAGCGAATGAGAGGAAAGGACGTGGAGACTCGTTATAGACAATTCTTTCAAGGAGTTTTGTTGTAGGAGAGGAAAGAAGTGAGAAGGCAGTTGGAGACGGATATGAATGAAGGGAGGGTTTTATAAAGATGAGCAAATGAACAGCACATTCATAGGCTGTGGTATGACTCCAGTATTAAGGGAAAGGTGATGCAGAAACGAGAAGCGGTGAGTGCTGAAGCGATGTCTGAAGGAAGGCAGGATAGGAGGCATTAGACAGGAATATGCCAGTTACTCCATAGGAACAGGAAGGATACAGCACAGTGAGTACTGATGAGACAACGGATAGAAGAGGTGTTAGTGGGAGCCTGGAACATTCATCGGGGGAGAGCCGGGATTTATCATAGTTATCTAAGGTCATTTTATGTTCAATAAAACACATTTCTGTACACTTCTGTATCTACTCGCACGGGTTAAACCCTACAAATACTATCATTCCTACCACGAAATGCATCTCACACACACACACAGACACACGCACTCATAGAGTGATCCTAGATGACTGACCTAAGAGTAACCGTAACAAGGATGTCAAGTTGGGTCTATTTTAGTCCATCACTAGGGTTCAAACCTGCCCAGCAGACCAGAACTAATGGGGCAGTGGGATGTTGGGGTTTATCATAGGAAATGTGTATTTGGCCTTCCTCCCGTTTCCGGCACAGAGCTCCTAAAACCCTTGGAATTTCCTAAGTGATGAAAGAGATAACAGTCTTTTGTTACGTGAATAAGATAACTTTTGGGAGGCACCTAAGGCTTTCCAAAGGTTGAGGGCTGGTTGCCTGGAGAACCAACTTAGTGATTGGGGGTTGGAACTTTCAGTCTCCTCCCACCAGCCCCCCACCTCCAGGGAGGGGTAAGGGGCTGGAGATTGAGTTCAATCGCCAATGGCCAATGACTTAATCAATCGGGCCTCATAATGAAGCCTCCATAAAAATCCCGAAGAACAGAGTTCGGAGAGTTTCCAGGTTGGTGAACACATGGAGGTCTAGGGAGAGTGGCATGCCAGGAGAGGGCATAGACGCTCTCATACCTTGGCCTGTGCCTCTCTTTCATCTGGCTGTTCCTTTTAGAATAAATTGATATTTCTCTGAGTTTTGTGAACTACGTACTTTAGCAAATCAATGGAACCTAAGGAGGAAGTGACAGGAACCTCTGATTTATAGCCAGTCGGTCAGAAGTACAGGTGACAATTGACATCCTGAGTTGGAGAGGATCAACTGGAACCTCCAATTTGCAGCCAGTTGGTCAAAAGCATAGGTAACAGCCTGGGCTTGTGACTGGTAGCTGAAGTTGGGGGGTAGGGAGGATTCAGGGAGAGTCTTGTAGGACTGAGCCCTCCACCTGTGAAATCTTATGCTACCTATGGGTAGATAATGTCAGAATTGAGTTGAACTGTAGAACCCCCAGCTCCTATCCAAGAATTGCTTTCTGGTGAGGGGAACACGCCAGCCCCCCACCACAGTGAAATTGGGCCGCAGAACCTAAAGAGGTAGGAACGACAAAATCCTTTTTCTATGGATCCCAAAGAGCCTCCTGGGAAATCCTTCATCCTTCAGAACAGGCTGAACTAGATAATCAATAGCTAGACTTTTAAAGAGCTAATAAATGAGTGTCTCCTGAGACTTTTATGCGATGGTAAACTGGTATGTCTGAAGCTCTAACAAATCCCACCTAGGGCTCTAAGATACGTATGTTCTTTCTCATAGAAAGGTACAATTTCCAGTGGCACAAGGTCTCTTGGCACATTCTAAATGCTTGGTAGATGGGCACATGAAATGATCTCTTTCTCAAACAATTCCAGGCTTCCGCCCAGGATCAATCTGAATAGTGATGAAATTCCTCAGGCACAAGTTTGTATAAAGCATGAAACCTGTGTGCATACAAGCACATGGATCATACATCCATGAAATTCTACTGTGTGTCACTATAATCTGTCTTGCTGAAATTCATGGATGTTTTCAGTTTCACAAAATAAGACCCCTAGTTTAAAAAAATCTTTCCTGTTTTCTCAATGTTAAAAATAACCTACATTTGAAGCAAAGATTAAGATACATATTTTATACTGAAGAATGATTTGGGGGGCAGAGGGTATTTAAAAATCAGAGCTACCACTCTATTTTTACTTCCTGTAAAACATTTTAGCACTGTCATTTCTACTGATCATGAAAAACAAAGTTCGCTGGGTTAAACAACTGACAAGTTGTTTGGGGGACAGACGATATAGTTTATACTTGGGCAGTTTTCCAATCATCTGTGAAAAGCACAGCATGACCATAAGAATTTAAATATTTCCAATATGCCCCTTCCATGGGGTAAAAAATGCATATGTCTCAATTTATCGAGGCTATGTAAAGAAGAAGAATTATGGAACACATGTATATAACCTCTTGCCAGCTTTTATTCCGAGAATTGTGGTCCTCAATACTTTAGCCAGAGTCTTATTTCTGAAATGTTTTCATAGCAATGTTTTGTGAGCGTGGGGTTCACGGTGAAATTAGAATGTGTGGGCTCCATAAACAGGGAACCGTTTTCAATGCAACAAGCTGAATTTGCTGCAAGGCCATCTTGGTATGACTACAGTAAGAAACATACTTCCATAAACCGAAATCAGCAAAAGAACAAGACAAACAAATGAGAAACAAAAACTCATAGACACAGACAATAGTTTAGTGGTTACTAGAGGGTAAGGGGGTGGGGGGGTGGGAGATGAGGGTAAAGGGGATTCAATATATGGTGATGGAAGGAGAACTGACTCTGGGTGGTGAACACACAATGGGATTTATAGATGATGTAATACAGAATTGTACACCTGAAATCTATGTAATTTCACTAACAATTGTCACCCCAATAAATTAAAGAAAGAAAAGAAAAGAAACCTACTTCCTCCAAGGCAGAGGCTACATTTTCCCCAACTGTGTTTCCCTGATGCCTAACATATTTAAAGAACACTATTTAAAGGAGGAACAGTAGATTTCCTCCTTTAAAGCACTGCCCTTTGCATACCATTGAGCAAAGGAAGAAATAAAACGCTTCCATGGGGCCTTCGGGGGTCATTCCAAATTGAAGGGAAGATCCTAGAACGGTGGCTGAGCAAGCAACAGGGTGAGGTAGATTGCACTATGTGGACCCAGATATGAAGCAGAACTCAGTCGTGTCACTAAGGGAAACAGGGACAGCCTAGCAGTCAGAAAAAGTGAGTGCGTCTTAAGACACAAGCAGCCTGAGGGCCGAGTCCAGCAGTGGCTGAAAGGCATAGGACTCAGGAGGAGGCCTGAGAACAAGGGGGGCGGGGGGGGGGGCCAGAGTTCATGGCCGACAAAAGGGAGATGCCAGGCCTCTCTCAGAGACGAGGGCTTAGGATCAGGGCGCAGGGCCTCCCAGGCAGAGGAGGATATCAAAACAGAACTTCAGACCCGGGTGAGCCAGGCGGCAGCAGGCAGAAAACCACTATGCAAACTCAGTCCCAGACAGGAAGGTAGAGCCCTTATCACAGCACACGAAGCCAAAGCCACTGATGGAGGACTCAGGGTGAAGAGCGCCGTCTCAGTGCTGCCTGGACACTCACTGCTCAGCAATGGCCTTCTGTCTCCCTCCTTAACAGCTGGGCTGGTTCTGAAGCCCAGAGGAGGCTGAGCCTACACGTGACAGTTACGTGGCCCCAGATGACTGCAGTGGTGCTGGCACATCAGACCAAGGCCAGCATTTGACAGCTATCCCTCCAGTGATGAGGGATCTGTATGGAACATTCCATGACAAGTATCCAAAACACCAGAGAATCAGCAGCTATAATACCTACGGAGCTCGACTGAGTTCCATATCTTTTTTCAAAGGAGCTCGAAGCGTGTAACAAAACTCAACTCTATTCCATCCTCACATAGCTTCCATGCAAAACACAATCAAGAGATGAACTATATTCCAAACGCTGAAACCAAATGAGAAGAGGGTCAAGCAAGCGGCCCGAAACTACCGAGCGGATAATTACTCTTAAGTCTCAGCAGCGTCTCACATGATTTCCCTCCTCTTCCTGGAAACATTTTCTGCTGACTCCCACCCATTATTCCAACTTTCCTGATTTTTCTCCTTCTTCAATGTCGGCTCCTTCTTCACGTCCTTTCCGCACTGTTCCTTCTCTTCTCTTCCAGACTTCTAAATATCAGCACCACTAGACTTTCTTCTAGACCCACTTTCTCTTCTCTAGCATCTCTAACCTTTCTCTAGTTGATTGCATCTGATCTATTTGCCTTTTTAAAAATTGCATGTCCCCAAATTCATGTCTCAAGCATTCATCTCTCCCCCGAACTCCAAACTTAGACAATGACGTCTGATTCTACCACTTAAGGGACATTTCTACTTGGATGTCTCATAAATATCTCAAAATTAGCATGTCCCAAACCAACCATTTAAATCCCCTCCCAACACTCAGACCTACTCCTCCACCCAGTCTTCCATAACTCAATTATCAACACTATCACTGCGTCAGGTGCTCAAACCAAACAAAAACCAGACCCGTCTTTGCATCCTTCATTTCCTCAGCTCTCCTAGACGTCTCCTCACTGCTTCTGCTGGGACCATCCTCCTTCTAAGCCAGCACCACCTCTTCCCTGGACCACCTACCATAAAAGCATCGCACCCGGCCTTCCTGATTCTACTCTTGTTCCACTGAATCCATTCTCCACCCAGCGGCTGGAGAGATCTTCTAAAACACAGACCAGATCATGTGTCTTCCTCTTTTTAAAAGCTTTATTGATTTTCCAGCACAGTGAGAAAAATCCAAATCCCTCCCCCTGGCCTACAAAGTCCTAGACCAACTGACGCCTGTCTACTTCTGTCTACCTCAGATCAGTCTAGCTTTTGGAGCCCTTCAAGCACACCATGTCTGTCCCCACTTCCAGGTCTCTCTACCAGCTGGTCCTGTCCTGGAATGCCCTCCCCCCAGACCTCTGCCTGTGTGGCTCTTTCCTGCCATTTACTTCTCGTTCCAAATTTCTCTTTAGAGAGGCTTCCTTGCCAGGCAAGGAAAAGTAACGACCCCGTCACACGCTGTCACCTTATCCAATTTATTTTCTTCCAATTAATTTATTAAGTGCACATAATCACCATCTGAAGATTTTCCTGTTTGTTTTCTATGGCCCGTCTTCACCCACTGGAATATAAGCTCCAGGAGTACGCACTCATTATCTGCTGTACTTCCAGTGCCTAAAACAATGCATTGCATCTGTTAGGCACTCAGTACGTACTTGCTGAATTCAAGAATAAATGAATGCGTAAGTAGGTGAATGAATCAATAAACACTAGAGGACGTTTGAATGAATCAACAAATAAACACTGGTTTGAGAAGAAAATGATTATAAACATGGCTTTTGCATACTGAGGTTGAATATCCTTTGAAGTAGAATTTCAAGCAGTCTGTTGGAAATACGAGTCTAGAGTTTAGCCCAGGAGTTATACATGTGAGAGTCATAGGTACGTAAGTTGTAACTGAAGCTATGCTGTAGAAAAGAATGTCTTAAGGGAGACTATGAAATGACACAGGAAAAAAGCCTTGGGTAGGTGCAAACTTCAAAGGCCAGGTAAAAGATAATGCATCAGCAAAAGAGACAGAAAGAAAGGCCAAAGAGATCAAGGGAAATCCAGTATTTGGCATCATGAAAGCCAAAAGAATAGAGTGTGCTTCAATAGGGAGAGAGTAATCGATGGTGTTAAAAGCTGTTGAAAGGGCAAGGTGAATACTGACAAATAGCAGTTGGAATTTACAGAAATTGAGTATGTATTATTTAGTTTCCTGTACCCTTAAATAGTGTCCTATACCTGATTTCAATATTTCTTATTACTTCAATGATTTTTGCTATAGATGACTTCGTTTACTTAAAAATTGTTTTATCTTTTTTATGCTTGTTTTCCTTGCGTCTCTTCCCTTGCTATAAGGTCTACAGCTGTCATTTCCTGTTGTTGGCCACGCACCTGGTTTTCGGCCATATTCCCATTCCAACTTGTAGTTTTATATTTTAGTGTAGACTAAAAAGTCCAATAACCCAGTATGTATGGTCTGAGTCTAAAATAGACCTGGAAAAACCCAGAGGGAGGCCACAACCCAGCAGCACATGAGTTTTAGATCACAGACTTCACAATATTAATTTTGGCTACCCTAATCTCTCTGTGCTTCCTCCTGATAACCAACTAAGTTTAGAAACTGAAAATAAAATAAAAAAAAGAGGTTTCTGAATAACTGAGTTCTTACAACATCATTTCAGTAAATTAACTGAATGTACAAATTCGGGAAGAGCAAACGATTCGATGCCATTTCTTGTTTAATAAGACAAACAATAAGGTGATCTGCCAAGTAAAATATCTAGAGTAATTAAAAGTGAAATTACTTGCATTTTCGTGATAAAGTCTGGTCATCAGATTTCAATCCAACAATATACAATAGAAAGTCTAAGCTTTGCAAAATGAAAATACTATTTTGCCAATAAAATCTTATACATAAAGAATGATGTTTATAAAAGAGATTTATGTAGTAATCATATCAGAATTACCAATATATAAACATATAACCAAAAAAGAAAATGTTCTCAAAGCAACCATCAGAGCTACAACAGACATTGCCGAATACATTATAATACCTTCACTGCTTGACCAAAAAGAACTCTTCTATCAGTATGTGTTTTTATGTACAATTTGTCAGCAACACTATTCCATCTGAATATTGTAACAAGATCTCAGTCTCTTTGGTAAGCTCCTCAAATGTCCTCGTGACAAACTGCTGAAGGTCATTATCAGGTGGAAACAGAGCCAACTTAAGTTTTGTATATGAGGAAAGCTATGAATAGAAGTTCGGTTTTTTACATATAAATATTTAATTTTTCCAGTAACATTTGAAAATATTACCCTTGCCACTAAATTGCCTTTTCACCTTTATCAAAAATCATCTATCTGTGGGTCCATTTTTCAACTCTATTATGTCCCATTGGTCTACTTGTCTAGCTTTATGCCAATGCCACACTATCTTGAATATTATAACTTTATATTCAGCGTTAACATCAGGTAGTGTTCATTTTCCAACTTGGTTGTTATTTTTTAAAGTTGTTTTGGCTTTTCTGGGCGTTTCCTGTGAATTTTACAATCATCTTGTCAATTTCTACAAAATAATTTAAATTTTTGAATCTTTATCTACAGCATTCTTTGCAATATTACTCAGAAAAAGTTTCCTCCTCAGGCCCAAGTCTGCGCATGTGTGTGTGTGTGTGTCTGTGTGTGTGTTTGTGTACAGCATGTTTAACTAAAAGCATAAGAATTTTCCCATGAATGCCTACTCTGCTAAATGCACTAAACTTTACTAAAATTATAGATTCTTATAGCTGGGAGGTATATCTCCTCTAAACTCCATTTCATTAGCACCACTACTTCAGCATTGTTGGAGCCACACAAAAATATTATCTACAGCCCAAGCACTACCTAATTAGGCAGCATGGTATAGCTCGGTAATGAGAATACATACTTTTGCAACAGAAGTCTGAACAAATAAAACTAAAAATTTTATCTTGAATATATGACAATCCTTGGGCATGATATTCACAATTGATTGCATAAAACTAAAATACAAAATAACTTCCTCTGATGAGATGCCTTTGCTTCATAAATTGCAAAAATTACTCTATGTCTCAGAATATAGAGTCAATCCAACCATTTCTTGAAAACTGAAAACAAAAAAAGGGGTGGGTGGGAAAGAAAAAGAAAAACTAAAAATTGTTCCTAGTATGAAGAAAACTCAATTAATGAAACAGGTCAATTAGTATGTGAATTATCTAAATATAGATAAATAAATTTAAAATATTTTTGGTATCCCTTAACAGTGGTTTTTGTTTATAACCCCAAGAAATTCCAGCACTTAGCAAAACCCAATGCATTATGTGGTCAGTTTAAATGATGCTAACAGAAATGTACCTCTAAAAAAAGTAATAAAGTTCTGATATAAAATACTCAGTAGTATTATGGTTTTTCAACTCAATTTGCATGTAAATTAATGCTTAGCTACAATAGTCACCAATTATCTCAATAGGCACTTAACAGAAAATTCTCACAAGAACACAGAATCCTATAAAGAAGGGGCTGAAACATGGAGGTAATCCATTACTTTTGCAAAATAGATAAAAATCATAGGAGTTAGAAAAAGGATAATCAGTGACAAATATATATGAAATACAAATCACCTCGCTTGAAAGCAAGTGCACTCATTTTAGAGGGCACTCAAATGTGAATCCATCACATGGGACCACAATAAAAAATGCAATCTCCATAAAACGTATTAATGAATGGATCCTCCCTTGTTACTTGATAACGCTGCTTAGTTTCATAACATTAGAAGAGCCCCTCCAAAATACCTGCATCCTTCCTCTTTCAACCAGAAAACCTCTATGTAAATCACCCCTAATACAAAGTCAGTTCCCCGTGTTAATGCTCTTACAGAGGCGGCCATGCCTGTCTGGGGTTCTGTGGTCAAGTACATGAGTGATTAATTAACACTGTAGAGTCAGACCTGAGTTTGAAGGTTCTGCCATTTCTTCAAAGTCCAGGAACCACGTGTGCTGCTCTCTCTACCATGGTTCCTGCATAGCACATGGGGTTCTGGAACCTTCCCTCATGCAAATGTACAAATGTTCATACACCCAGAGTCTTGGGTATGATGGCAGGGTATTCACAGACAACTCTGCTCTGCCCTCCTCCTCCCAGGAACATATACAGCTTCCTGCATGGCCAACACCCAACAAAGGGTCTGTATCATTATCTATATGATTATAACTGGTGCCTCTCAAAATATGACCCAACAAGTACCACTTCCACTAAGAACTTCTTTTGACCACTTCACTACTTGTGAGTGATGCTTTTCCCCCTGTGAATTTTTGAGGGCTCTGTGAATGCACTACTCGTGTGATTTTCACAGGTAGAAAAAAAATGCAATGATTCTCTATGCAAAGTGACATGTTCAAGTATATTCCTATAACATGTATTACACACTCCACAGCACATATGGTCACTATCTGTTTACATGTCTTCCCTCCAAAGCTGTAGGGAAAGTGCTTAGAGGGAGGGACTGTCTCTTCCACATCTTCAATTTAGCATTCCTTAAGGATTCAGGAATAATCAAAAGAATGAATGAGTAAATGAACGAATAATTCCAAGACTCGTGAGGCTTTGAATGTCACCTTCAGTCTTTTAGAACTTGCAGTATTTTTTTTCCTCCTTCAGCATGCATCAACACTACGGAGCAAAATCTTTTTCTGAGCAGATCTCTTTAGGACCTGTTTATGAGCCATCTCCTTTCCTTTCCGTTTGATCTGTTACAGATACCGGCTCAGGATAAGATGCTCGAGAGTATGATACTGCTCTCTGGGCTTCATTTTAGTAAGAAGTTTAATGCCACAAAGATATTATATTTTCAGTCTCCCAAAACCTGTTCCGGCTTTTGTAATAAGATTTTCGATTTCCTTGGTGAGCAAGCCTAACAATGTGTTTCTTAGGTTACAGAACTGAGACTGTTTTCCCTTTTGTAATATAGTATAATCTTTCAACTGGGAGTTGCGTTTTCTGGCCACATACAAAAATCTACTACTGATTAAGGAACTACTACTACAGGGGACACGTAGTGCTGAGCGGTAATTCACAACCTTGAAGTACTTACCCAAATTGGAAAATAAAGGCAAACTCATGAAAATTAAGCAAAAGATTTAAATAAGATTTCAAGACAGAAAATACCATCATGAATAATTGACGAATGAATGGTGTGCCTGGATGCTGTGTGGATTGAGCAGAGAGACTGGTCTTTTAGGCTGGGATGGTCTGTAAAGGATTTACGGAAACAGTCTGAGCTAGATTTAGGAGGGTAGCTACAATTGGGGAAAAGCCAAGAAGAGAAAAGAAAACATGTAAAACTACAGACAAAGGATACGGAAAGCACCAACGTGCAAAGCATCAAGCGTTCGTGGAGGAGACAGAAAGCACCCCTGTGGGTAAATGACAAATGAGACGGTCTACATAAAGCACAGTCTCCGTTCCATACTAAGAACATTAAAAACAGAGGCTCTGGGTATGATTCTTATGGTTTCTTAAATGATCGACATGGCTGAAATCTAACATGCACTTTATTTGCTTTTTACGGCCTGTTGGGGGAAAGAAGTTTCCATAGAAAACAACACTGAACTCTGACAACAGCAACTGGATTCTCTTTGTTAACATCTTCAAAGAAGAAATTAAAGAATGAATTGAAGGTCTCTGATAAACAGTGAAAAGTGAGAAGAAATGATAGTTGCATACACATATATTATCTATAGTATGACGCTTTGAGGCCAGAAGACTGATTTTGACTATAACCCATCTTTGTCTTAAAAACTGACTGTAGAATGTGATACCTGTAGAAGATGGAGCCGCATTGCATACAAAAATTGATACTCACTCCAAAATAATTTGGAGGGCACGTAGACATCTTCCCCCAAATCTTTTCATTGATCACATTCAAAATAGAATTTGAATCCAAAAACTTATTTTATACACGTATTCTTAGGATATGTCTGTTGCATAAGTCAGGATATAAATTAACACTCATTAAGTCCTGTGAATATCCACAATATCCTGGGAAGTAGGTATTATTATCCCAGCTAAACTGTAACTTCTCTGTGCCCCAGTTTCCTAAATAAAATGAGAATAATAATATCCCATAAAAATCTAACAAAGACAAGATTTACCGAAAGTGTTACCCTTAAAATGTTTAATGTATATGAGCGTCATTATTCTTTAATAATACTGGTTACTGGATTCCTCTAAAAAAAACTATTTCAAGATATAATGACTTTTTTGTGCTTCACAGTTGCCCATCTCTTCAGTGAAAACAGGAGTAGGATGCAGAAGAAGGAACTATGTCGGCCGAATGAGAACAAGTGCTGATTTTTATGCTTCAGCAGAAATCTGTGGTTTTGCCCAAATGCAAGCCCCAGAGCCACATGGACTTGTATAATTAGCAACTTTTGACACTTACTGTCTAAAAATGTCTTGACTCCATTCAAGATCCTTTCCAGCAATGCCAGGCATGGGAAACCCTCATCATCTCTCACCCGGGCAGCTTACTCCAGAGTCACGCCGAGTCCTGCCCTCTTTAATCTCTCCTCCCATTGTCACCACAGCAACCCATTCAACACGCACAGCTGGCTAGGCATCCGCTTGCTCCGTGCCTTGGAGGGTTCTCCATTGCCCACACGGTTCCTCATGTACCCCACCTCAGTTTCACACTCACACACACACTGTATACTCCAGCAACCTCACTGCACTTCTCACCTGCTAGCTTTTGCTCCAAGTCACTTCCAGAAATATCCCACCCCTCTTCCAGGTGCTCTCAAACACGCAGAAGCCTCTGCAAACATTCACACACGTGCATACAAAAAACACATACCCCTGCACCTGGCTCATTAAGATTCACCGTAAGCATCTCTTCAACAGGAAGTCTTCCTTTGATGCCACTCATGCCCCTCACCTGTTAGGTCAGGTATCCCTCCTCTATAGTCTCTTATTAGATATGGTCATGGTCATGGTTATGGTTATGGTTATGGTTATGGTTATGGTAGTGGCTTTATCATTTTATTGGCCACATTGTGCTATTTAAGTCCCTGACCCCCCTTCCGGCCTGTGGGTTCCTTTAGATACAAGACTATCTCATATTCATATGTGATTCCTCCATACCTGCCAGAAAGCCTGAAACATACAATGCACCCAGCATACATTAGAGGGGAGAGAGGGAATGAGTTCTTTTACAATTGTCATGTGTAACTATGAACAGCAGGGTCTTCTTTTAGAAAATGATACTCTTTGTGAAATGATCAGATTTATGTTTTATAAATGGAAATTTGTCAGATTTTGTAAAGTACAGCTGTGCATAGCTTCCAAGCCATTAAGTAGTTCATTAGCCAACGCATTCAAGCAGATAATACTTTTCTGGTAACTTCTCTCTGGCTAAGAGATAATGCTTATCCAGCAAGTCACGGATTCATAATTATCCAGCAACTCATTGATTCATAAGAGGGTGAGAGCTAAGAGCCCACCCAGCTGGAACTACAAGGTTGAAAGTTGCTATTACATAGTAATGCTACCCATATAAGTACTTCAATTTTTTTTATTTTAACATGCTGAGCCAGGTATTTAAAAAAAAAAATGAATATTCATTTTAGCTGTTTCAACAGAACTTCTCTACCTTCAAGTTTTGGGGACATTTTATTAGTAAGCTAAATATCCCTAATTAAAACAGACGTGCTCAGCATCAAATCACTAGAATTGATTAATTTTCTGCAGGGAACATATTTTTAGCTACCTCAGAAAGAATTGCATAACAAAGTGTTGCCCCAGTTTCTTCAATTCTACTTATCCTACTTGAAATGACACAATATGAAAACATGTTTTCGTTAAAAGTCATCCATCTTCTGGTGGTGTTTTTCACTGGTGTGATTTAGAATGTGCTGGATTCATCAGCAAGGGCTAAACCTTCCCTTGAAGGAATGAGCAAGCTTGCTAACTGAAATGGAAGGTGATCAGATATAAAATGTCACTGCCCCCAAGAGGGAGCTGCATTTCAGCCCTGAGAAGAGTCAGCAGCAAAGTGAGTTGAGAGCATTAGGGTTGACAGTCACTCTGCTATCTTAAGAGGATTTCATTTTCCATTTTGTCACTAAGGAATAATACTAGGCACCCAGAAGTCAAAGAAGGTTAAGAAATGCGTGAGGGGGTCACGTTCCTTTTACTAACTCAGAAGGTCTCAGACCCTGTTCTGACAAGCGTGGCCGGCCCACTCCTCACTCCAACCGTGATGTGAGCCAGATAAGAGGGTAAACTCATTACAACCACAGGGGAGGAACTGTAAACAAGTTGCAAAAGAGAATGGCAACCCAATGTGATCTCAGCAGGCTGGAATCATCAGGGAAAGTTAACAAAAGAAATTTACGATCACAATAAATGTAAAGGCCTGCTCTTCAGTCAATAAAACAAGTAAAGGATCCAGGCAACTTGCAAAAAAGAAAAAAGACTTGGCAGGAACCGTGGACTACAAGTTCAATATAAACCAACAATGAAACGTCCCTGCCCCTGAACTAATGCACTCTAAGGCTGCGTTAACTGAAGGTCAATGTCTAGACGACGAGGGCAACTGTCCCTCTGAGGCTTGTGCTGGGCAGAGCCCACGTGTAAGCAGGCAGCTCGGGATGCCCACCTTCAACAGCTTTCCTGACAGACGGGGGTACATGGAACAGGGTCATGTCCACAACCATTCGGAAACTCAACCCCTCGTCCCATGCTTTCCTAAAGAAAAGTAAAACAAAAGCGTGACAGGGATTTGGTGCTCTCCATTCTGAAGTCATTTCTTTCAAAGCTGCCCCTTCTTGGCAGCATTCCTGGCTGTTAGCATTCCTCTAGTTCAGTGGAAGAAAATGAGGAAGCAGGAAGGCGTTGTCAATAAAAATAAAGAATTGGACATAGGGTATACTGACAGCTTGCCTAAGTTCTCATCTGTGTAAAGCTCAGATGGCTGATTATCACGGAAAGGGCAAGGAAATTTGCCTATGCGTCTAACTCCATAAATAATTATCATAACTGAAGGTACAAACATGGCATTTAATTAACCAAGGCCAAAGTAACAACTGAGTTTATGATTTGCAGGTAACAGCCAATATCACTGTCAGGTAGCATGTGAGAAACACATCTCAGGAGCGAGATATGAGTATGAAGGCATAAACCTATCTAGTGCCCTAGATAGGTGCATCTAATACAAACTAAGTAAGAGACCATCACTCCTATGGCAATTTTTATTTAGTTAGAATCTGAATACTTTAAAGCTCTGAATTCCTTCTCTATAAAAAAGGACTATTCTGTAAATGTCTACATCATCAGCCATTTCTTACCAAAAGCCATAATAACAACCTCTCTGAATGAGGCTAAAACAAAGTAAAAAGGAGAGTGTTTTATTCATATGTTGACAGTAAAATCGGTGCTATTAATGCTGAGATAGAAATTATAGCTCCCTCAGGGAAAAGAATCATAAATTGAAAATGTAGAGATGTATTATTACTCTTGCAGTCGTAGGAAGTCCTTTGCTTTCTAAGGCAGCAAAGAAGCACCTAAATAAGTTACTTGATGATTCATATGAAAAAATAACTCGCTTCAAAATAGCCAATGAACTTACCAGTCTATCCACTTAAGTGCCACGTACAAAATTTCACTCCATTAAATTTTCATGGAACATGAACTTCCACTGGATTTTTACCCACTAACGTTTACACTGAGTAAGACCTCACAAGTCCTCAAATTCAGCATTCACTGGGGATGGAGAAGGGCCCACTCATTCACTCAAGAAGCATTTAAACAAATGGGTACCATTTTAAAGGCACTACACTTAGGAGCTTGCCATCCAAATGTAATGAATGGCCTCTGCCTTCACGAATCTCAGTGATTCCTAGACGAGAGAGTCAGATAAACACCAAGTTATGGGATAATGTGATGGGTGTTACTAGACAAGTCTAAAGTGCTAGGGAACATAAGGAAAGGCATAAATAACTAAGGGAAGGAGGATGTTGGAGAAAGCTTTGGAGAAGGGGTGGGTCTGAGCCGAAGCTCTTCTCACAAGAGGAAGTAGTACATCAGGAAGAGAGGATGACGAAGGAATCCAGACACAAAATAAAACAAAAAAATCAGCCTGAGAAATGCCATGCTCACTGTTGCTAAACTAGAGGGTTGACTGAATAACACAAAAGAAAACGAACCTGGGAAGATGGAACCCAGCTCTGAGGGCTTTGGGAAGAAGTACTAACATCCAGCAAGCTAAGCAATCCTAAATAATCCACTTGCATTTTAGGTAAAATGACTGCCCACTGGCCTTGTCAACACCTCTATGCCTTGAGCTTGCATTGCTGGAAGTCTTCTAGATAGGATGCGTACAATGTTTTCTGAACACCTGACGTTGCCCTGCCCAGAAACCCATGGTGGCTTTCTGTCTTTAAACACAAAATTCCCAACTCCTCTACCAAGTTTTCAGTGGTCCCTCTCACCTGCCCTCACCCTGCAGCACATCAGCCTCGTCACCAATGGAAGGAGAGGTCTGTTCACTGCCTCCTGTTTATCCCGCCCCAAACCTAACCTTAACTGTCTCTCCACCTACAAATCACCTCGCTTGCCCTCCTATTGAACTGAAGTCTACGTCAGATCGGGGCCACCACTGCACCTTGTCTAACTACTCAAACCCACATGACGACTCCGTGCTGTGAACTCCTTTTGCACTAAGAGCCCCGACGGCCCAGCTGATCACTGCAGAGTCCTACTTCCCAGGTCTCCCCAGTACAGAAGCTACGGCTTTTATTTCAACCATACGTCCACGAGGCTTTACAAGTACTGGGCAAACTGTACAAAAGTATGCGGTGATGTAGCAAGTACACAAATACTTCTGGTTGACATGGGCAGCGGATAACACATTTCACAATCTTTTCTCAAGTATGAAAATCTTGATTCTTGCCTACTTTTAGAAGACATCGAATTTTTCATTATTTTAACGTCATCTTTCTACTTAGGCATCCCTGTGTGGCAAAACATGACACGGGGAAAGAAGAGACCCTTTCTTCACGAAGAATGCACAATATGGCAGTGAAAGAGAGACTACTCTGGGGAAATACTGCCCAGGAACCACAGTACCCACTTACAGTACTATACCTCGGACGCCAGAAAGATTTCAAAGAAGAGAAAACTAAAGACCAGACAGTCTATGTATTGGCCAAGGTCACACAGTAAATCAGCAATACCATTTGCTTACACCAACTTTTGCTGCCTAAGCAAAAAAACTGCCTTTTCAGGAATCTGAGTATTCGGAAATATATTCCTTCACAAATAAATGAAAACTTTGGAAAACGTAGCACACTTCAGGAACAGACAGGCAAGGAGATGACAAATAAGGCTTTTAGAATGCAAAGCATCGCGTGTGAAATGTGTCCAAGTTTGGTTTCTAGTTCAAGACTTTTCCCAGTTGATAACCAAGTAGGCACCAAGTCCTACATTCATCAAAAGGGTAGACGTATGAGATTTGCAACATTTTCCTGCCTGGAGAGCAAAATGTGAGTTCTTTCCGAGTAGCCATCATGTTTTAAGTAAAAGAACAGGACAGACCCTCAAACACCAAGATCATTACAACCAATAAAGCAACCACCAAGTCTCATTATTTGAATGAAGGACTCAACAAACATGAGTCCAGCAGAGTATACAATATCTTTGAAAGAGAATTTAACCTTGGGAAAGCGTGTATGTGATCAGTTACATCATGTTTACTATCTAACATCTTTGGGAAGCAGACAGCACAAAAATCAAAGCAGGAGTGGGAGGGCATGGCCCCCCTTCCTTCCCCCACCCCCAAAGCAAGCAGCAGTGTCTGTATATGAACGGGCCGCAACTTCAGAGCAATTAGGTAGATGGACACATCATATTTTTAACAGCTTTCCTGAGGTGTAATTGATATACAACTGGCCTGGTCCAGGTTCTCCAGAGAAACAGAACCAGTGGGCTATAGGTATGTAGACGTATATCAAGCAATTTACTGTGCGGGGCTGGCTCCCACGATTATGGAGGAGGCCAAAAAGTCCCACTTGGCAAGATTCCTCCCGAAGTGGTTGGATCGTTTTACATGAGACAGCGACAGTGGGGGAGCTCCTGGTCCTCTGCATCCCAGCCAACACTTCGTAGGCTCACTCCTTTTAATGTCAGACCTTCTAATAGGTATATAATGGTATCTTCTCCTGGCTCGGATTTGCACCGATACTGAGCATCTTTCCACGTGTGTATTGGCCGCCTGTCCTCACGCCTGCACTGGTGGTTTTGCCCCCACCCTCAGTAAACTACCGAGCCTGGGCCCCGGTGGGACAACCCACATCTGACACGCCTATTCACACATTTAGCCAAAACTAGACTAAGTATTGGTAGGCTACGGTGCTTCTATTATATTACTGTTACAATTAGCAATACCTTATGATATTTCAAACATTCTACAATTTCCCATAGTAATAATAGTTTACGACGGGGGCAGCTATTTATGTCATGGAATCAGTAAATTCTGAAGGTTTTCCTGTAATTAAAAAAATAATAATAAAATGATTTGGGGTGTTTTGAGCAACTTTAATGCTTTTCTCTTCTGAAAACATCATAATACTCGTAGGGAGCAATATTCTTTTTAATCTAAAAATCAGATAAAATCTAAGTGAAGTAGCTACATTTTCACTTCCTAACTGCTGTACCTAAACAAATTACATAGTTGAGGAAGTCACATAGTACTGCTTTTTTTTTTTGGAACCCTTGAATGCCTGAATAGTAGGAAGTAGAATAATTTTCATAATATAGTTGTAGTTTACAAATCTTGACCTTAGTACTTCCTCTATCTGGATTCTGTTTTAACCACAAAAGTCACTGAGTGCCCTGGTCCGATTACCATGTAGGAATCTGGCTCCTTCAGGAAACTCATCTGTTTGAGGAAGTCTGTGAACAGGGCTCCGGCAGAACCAGGAATGTGCGGGGGCTGTTTCCCTTGGCAGCACTTCTATCAACTACCCATATTATCACCGAAGAGCTGCCTTCCTTTTTCTCCCCCAAACTGATCAGATCAATGAGACGCTCACCATGAGATGTGAACTTATGTGTATATACAACGTGGGCATTTTCACCTTGGCATTGGTTATCTGACAGTGTATACTCCCCTTCCATGTCCAGAACCCTACAGAATAAAAATGCTGGTTGCATTTAGGCATTCGAATAAAGACATACCAGAGTTCTTAACCCAGCTCATTCTTAAAACATCTCAGTATTAACTTCTCCTACTTTCCTTATCCATTATAAATTAGCACCTTGATAAAAAATTTAGTGAGGCTGCTTAAATTGCCACGTCTGAAGCAATTTACCAATAAAAATTTGCATGATGCATTCACACTTTTCCAAGTGTTTTCAAATACATTATTTTACTTTCTAAAATGTTGCATTTGTTTCATCAGCTGTCAAACAGATTGAAATGCTGTCTGTTAATTACAAGTAGAGTGTTTTAAAGATTATAAATAATTTATAAAGCGCTCTGAACTTACTGAAGATGGAATTACCTTAAGGGGCTAATCTTGGGTAGAAGCATAGCTGTAGCCATTTAGGTGGTGTGGTGTCAAGAGCGTGAAAAAACTCCTACAGATTAAAAAACTTTCTCCTTCCCACAAGACAGTGCCACTAATAGACATTAATTTTTATAATATAAGGCTTCTCATTTTTTTCTGTTAAAATACAAAGATCTTTGGCATATTAACGCTTTAAACTGTATCAGTTACTTGTATCTGAGTGTAAATGAACTTATCAGATGCTCTTAGAATGGTTTTCAAGGTCCTAAGAGGATACAAAAATTCAGGCTCCTGGGAGAGATTTCTAATAACAGAAGGAGTAAAAATGAATACAGCATGGTGGGACCCAAAACACAAATGCAATTGCTTAACTGCTTTATTATTTTATCTTAAATAAATCTTGAAATTCTACATGAACACTGAAGAAAGTTGTTGTTATCAAATTAATATATCTAAAATTATTGTGGATAAGCTTTTGAAAATAAAGCCATACAAAAGATATCCAGTATTTCCTGTGAAATACTGATGTTTCTCAGCCTGCTATGATGAAATTAAAACCATGTAAACTATGAGTGATACTTTTTAAAAATATCTAAGCCCAGTCAAATTAGAAGTCTTAATGGAGACTTAATGTGTATCTGTTTCCCCAACGTCCATACACACACAACTCGCTCAAAGAAATTCACCTAAGGATAGTATATCACATACACACACTCACACACACTTCTACACACTCACACACATACACACTCACACTCACCTCACAGACACACACACACACACACACACACACACAAGTACTATTGATTACAGTTCTGTCGAAGCTGAGGATAAGGCGAGAGGCATAAAAAGAAGAAACAAAGCCTCAGTGCAAACGCAACCCCAATCCACAGGAACCACACACCCTACCCATCTACCACACGCTTCTGTCAGACCACGAGGTGTCTGCTCCCTATTCTTCTTATCTCACTCCTGACAGACGTCAGTGCACGGAAACTTCGTACACTCCTCAGTAACCTCAAGAAATAGCTTTCACATGAAGAAAGGTGTTCAGTAAACTGCTGAAGAAGTACTCTTTATGCATTTACTTTTATGAATACTCAAATTGAACAATATCCGTAGCATAGATACAAAAATCATTAAAAGATTTATTTTAAGGAGTAGCAACAATTTAGACAATAGTAAACAATTGAGACCATGTCTCAAGATGACACCTGCCTCATAAATCAGAATCGATCTGCATTATATTTAAATACATGTATGTTTGCTCTGAATTGTCCGCTAATACTTGGTCAATGAGAAGCCTGCACCGAGTCTAATACGAACATTGGGAGACACGTACATGGCAAAACGAAACGTTAAATACAATGATGGAGAGTTAGATACATCATGTACATGTCAGGAACAAGGGTTTTGATGAGGAATGAGAGGAACAAGGGTGCATAGATATTTAAAATGGAAATCACAGTTGACATGCCATAGATTTGAGACACTCCGAAGGATAGAGACTCGCAAGTTGCTTTGGGCATTGCCTTACAGAGAGATATGTACAAATGTCATTATTTGTAAAGTATCACATGACCCCAAATTCCTATATAATGGAACAACAAAAACTGAAGGTAAGTGAGAGGCAATTCCACCCAGGTGTGTTACTTATACAGAGTTTTAAATCAAGTCTCCTTAAATACTAGCCAAAATGAGAGTAATAGGAAGACAATCGGAGAAACATGGTAGGCAAGACACAACTGGCAACTTCCGGGTTGTATGGCACACTGCGAGCATTCGAAATCCGTTGATTGAGTGAATGAATGAACGAATGAATGAATGAATGCAAAAACACAAAGATAAAAATTTACCAAACAAATACACTTCGGGAAAATAATGAGAAGAAATTCCACCAGGCTTGCAGGAGACTGTTAATATTAAATTAACACAATCATCGAAAAGTACGCCACGTGAATTTAGTTCCCTTTGTAAAATAAACACCTTCGGTTAATACACAACCATCTTGTAAACCAGCAGCACAGCTCAACTGTTCAATGGTCTGTTCTCAGGCTGTTCGGACAACAGAACCATCAGTTTCTTAAACTCATAGGCCACAGCTTTTAACAGAGGAGATCATCCATCCTGCCCTGCTGGTCAGGTGAATACTGAAGTCAATGCTTCCAGGAGAGAAGGATGCAGGCGTGACAGTAAGAAAAATAAGGCATATCCCCTCCCCCCCACTGAAGAGGAGAATGCAGAGAAAATGCATTCCAGACTCCTCCCACCCACCCAACAAATGCAAATTCAGGGGATACCTGTGATCTCCAATTTCTGGTGTTAGAAGCCCAAGGGGAAACAATGCGAGTTGGAAGGAGTAGGGAAGTAGTAATTGTCAAGTGGCTACAGCATGGGCGCAATGTAAGAGAAGTCTGTTCATTTTCTTACAATTAAAATCACACCTCCTCCTCTCAGACTTAAATAGATACTAACAACTTTACAGCTTATCTTTTGGTCCTCTTCAATATCAACTATTTTGAGACAACATTTTTTTTTTTAATGGGAGTGGGGAGAAAGATAGAAAGAAAGAGAAATTGGAAGGAAGGAAAGGGATAGGAAGGGAGGGAAGGAGGGGAAAGGAAGGAAGGAAGGAAGGAAGGAAGGAAGGAAGGAAGGAAGGAAGGAAGGAAGGAAGGAAGGAGAGGTGAATATAATCAATAATTCACAGTGAGATTCCAATAATGGAGCATAAAATAGAGACAAGTTGAATTTCTTGAGTTTTGCAAATATTAAAAGAACAGTGACCTGAAAAACACAATCAAACCAGATTTAAAGTAGATCTGTATGGAAATCCCAGATAGCACAAACTACCTTTTCCCCCTTAGAAACAAGGTTTATAGGAATCCTGAAGGAAAGCCATTTTGACCTCCCAATGAAACAGGTTACAAGTGTGGGAATATTTGGACAGAGTCTTACCTTGACACATGGATATGCCTCTCCATCTCTATCTATTTAACAAGGATGTTGTGCCACCTTTGGATGTTCATTCATTTATTCCATTGTGTCCAGTATTCCAGGAGTAATGACCCAAAGCACGCCCCAGAAATACAAATCCCGCTGACCCCTTCTGTGCCAATGATCCTCAAACCTCCTGGGAAAGCCAACATCCCACTGTCCGACTCCCCCACCACATATATTCTAGTGTATGTTTGATAGTTCCACTTTCCAGAATTAAAGTTCTGTGCTTGGTAACTATGTGACATCTTACGGGGTCAACGCAAATTCCTGGAACTTATGGGAAATCAAAGAGGAGGGCCCCAGCTCCGAGGGATGAGTGGGTAGGAACTTGCTGTTACCGAGATTTCACTTGGAGGGTTTCACTCTCTACATTTACACCTGGGAGGTCAGCAGGTTATATAACAACAACACCAGGTGTTACTAGAATCTCAGCCTCTGGATAGTCTAAGGAAATCCTCTGACACACATGTATCGGATCATTACATTGTACACCTTACACTTACAGAGTTTTATATGTTAATTACATCTAAATAAAGCTGGGGGGAAAAACAGATCCCCAGGCTCTTGAATTGCAAGGGCCAGAGGTGCTGGTGTCTGAGCGAGGCAGCAGGTGGAGAAGACGGCTCAGCCTGGGAAGGCTGCCTGTTCAGACCTGCATGAAGACGCCAAGATCAAAAGTCAGACAGTTTTTCAATGACAGGTAAGTGTTCAACAAAAGGAGCCTAATAAAAAGAAGGGGGAAAGGAATCTAGAAAGAAGAAAGAGAAGGACCGTGAAATAATTAAATGAATCTGTTCTATGAGAGCTTCACTGTGCAACTCAAACAGCAACAGCTTTAGTGAACGTTTTACCACCTTTCTCCGAAAATAAGACCTAGCCAGACCATCAGCTCTAATGCGTCTTTTGGAGCAAAAATTAATATAAGATCCAGTCTTATTTTACTATAATGTAAGACCAGGTATAATATAATATATATTATATAACATAATGTAATGTAATATATAATACTGGGTCTTATATTAATTTTTGCTCCGAAAGACCCATTAGAGCTGATGGTCCAGCTAGGTCTTATTTTCGGGGAAACACGGTACCTAGCAGGAGTTCTTCAAAAGGCAGCTCCCTGAGCTCGACCCCAGATCTGCTGAATCAAAATGTCTGCGGGTGATGCCCGGGGTCCCCAGGAATCACCTGCATGTTTAAAATATTAGAATAACTATATTCAAGGGACATTAAACTAGGAATCTGCACTTGATATGCTGAACTGCCCTTTATGGGGAACCAGCACTGGAGCAGAACAAGGTCAAAGCTGCAACTAAGAAAGAATGTTGTCAGAATCACATTTGGTTTTGCCATGAGGTTAATTTGTTACAATGAAAAGAAAACAAACATGTGGTCCTCGGCAAAAACAGACTATCTTATACTAAAATATCAATTTAAAGTTAAATTCGGATATTGAAATGTAAAACAAGTTGAGATCCATATTTTTAAAATATTTCTTCTGTTGTCATTCAAAGTCATACCTGGTTGTTTCCTCTCGTAGATCTCAGTCTACTATATGAAACTAGAAAACAAATCTTGCACATAAATCGGGATTTAAGGTCTAACTAATCTATGAACTTCTTTAAAACACTGGTGAAAAGGTGACATTTTCCTCCACAAGTTCCCTGACTGCTGTCACAGGAAGCAATCTCCTCAATTAGACTTTGTGCCTAGACTCACAAATCTTCAGGCTGAGCTGAGGATGGACCCCACGTCGGGGTACAGCCAGCCCCTCTCTCAGAACCCGGTGGTGACACACCCCCTTCCCAAGCCTACCCGCTGCTTCTCAGACCCGCTGCCCGAACTTGGTATCTCCGCCTCACCCTGCTAGTTATGTGGTGCGTCCAAAACCAGTTTTCTGGCTTCTGTCACTGAGCCTATTTATTAAAATGGTCATTTACAGCAACTCCAACCCAAAATACTGAATAGTAATAATTCGCTAAGAAATTACAAGTCGTGTAATTTTTAAAACATGGACACACATTACACTGTGAAGTAGATGCAAGTCAAAGTTGGGAAATCAAATTTTGATGAATTAATAATATATTTGACACACATGAAGGGAGGAAGCAGCATACAAAAGAATACTTCTGTAATTCGAACAGTTACCTTTAATTCACCCATTTTTGTAATTTCTGATTTGTAATATCTTCATTTCTTACACTAATGTCATTAAAATAAAGGAGAGTGAGGCAACATGATAGCATTTTGAGAACTATTTTAAATAGCAAAGTTCTCCAGGACACAAAACCATTTGTCCTTAACCATGACAAACAGGCTTTACTTTTGTAAATCCTTAAGAGCAACGTTTAATGAGTGACTTGGATTCTGCTGCCTTAAAAAAATCACCTCTCCTTCAGAGGACATATCAACTTTCCAATGGATCACTTCTTAAAGCAGAGACACTTTCAATAATATTCAGTAGTTCCTCAAAAACATCACACTCAGACACACTGGCTTTCTCAGTCTGACATGTCATTTAACCAGTAAACAGTGAGATGAGGTGTTGAGAAGGAAACGAGTGGCATGTTGATAAGTGTTTAACAACTGGCACCCTAAGGGGGGAAATGTCCTGATTTATAGCATTTGCCAATTTCTACACTTTCGATACTCCCACCATGATGTCCCTGAACACAGAGTTGGGAAGAGAGCTGCACCATCGGATCCCGGAGGCTGGCCCCAGCCACCTGCAACATGGTGCTGGAGGGAGCCCCCAGGCACTGAAACCTGCCCCCTTGTCTTACGAAGACCCCCCTACCTACTCCTGTGCTCTGGACACTGCAGTCCTTACCCTACACCTTGTCCAGCTCTTGCCCTCCCAAGTCACACCTTCAGAAATTCCTCTGAGTCCAAACTACCATGACCTTTTCCCTTAAAAGTTTTATCTTGGGGCGGCCGGATGGCTCAGTTGGTTAAAGCACGAGCTCTTGACAACAAGGTTGCCGGTTCAAGTCCCACCATGGGATGGTGGACGACTTGGCGCTGACGGGCCCTGAAGAAACACACTGTCCCCCAATAAAATTTATTAAAAAAATAAAAAAAGTTTCATCTTTATTAACAAAACAGAGATGGTGGTTTTTCTCCCCTTCTTCACAACACTGTGATTTGTTGGATGCTCTTCTGTACTACTGTGCTTCCCCGAATATAAGACCTAGCTGGGCAATCAGCTCTAATGTGTCATTTGGAACAGAAATTAATATAAGACCCAGTCTTATTTTACTATAAGACCGGGTATAATATAATATAAATATAATATAATATAATATAATATAATATATATATATATATATATATATATATATATATAATATAAATATAATATAATGTAATATAATATAATATAATATAATATAATATAATATAATATAATATAAATATAGTATAATATAATATAAATATAAATATAAATGTAATAGAATATAATATATAATATACCTGGTCCTATATTAATTTTTGCTCCAAAAGACGCATTAGAGCTGACTGTCTGGCTAGATCTTTTTTTGGGGAAACACAGTAACTGTCCAAAAACAAAATATCTGGAATAAGTCACAGGGCTTGCAATTAATTATCTGGCTTTGTTTAGAAACAACTACAGCAGTAGGTGGAGATAAGCCATGAAATAGTACAGAATGGGCATTATCTTGGAAAGCAGATGATTATTATGAATTAACCAAATAATTTCCATATTACTACTCACATAGTTATGTTCCCTTACATAAAAAAATACCCTATAAAAATACAAACTGTGGCCTCTTAGGTTGGTGCAAAAGTAACTGCGGTTTTTGCAATTATTTTTAACATTTTAAACCAATTACTTTTGCACCAAAACCTAATTCAACTATAAAGAAAGCACTTCAAGTTTCCTATTTTTACAATGCAATATTAACATTGTCAGAAAGATACGAGGACAATCCCTCCTCCTACAAACAGAGTGGCCTTGGACAAATGGCTTAGCCTTGCTGGGGCTCTTTCTAAAATGAGATTCATAACATCCATCTCAGAAGGTTCTTGTAAAGATTTAATGAAAACATCTCCAAACAGCGTGATGCTAATACATAATTAATGCTCAAAAAAATGGCATCGACTCATTATTATAATTATCTACATAGTGACTGTCCTGAGTCTAGCAATCCTTTTCTAAGAGAGTCTAGAGTTGCAGGAGGAAAATCTCTGCCTTAGAACACTAAGCATCCACGCGGTTTTGGATACTCCCCTGTGTGCTCTGACATCCCGTATCTCTGGGCCCTGCGACACCACAGCCTGAAGTCTAACTTGCACAGACTCTTAATGCCACACCCCCGGCTGCTGTCTCTGAACCCGATTCTAAGACATCACCCTCTGTAAAAATCCTGACTAGCAGCCATCTTTAATTGGAGACAAGAACTGAAATGCACCACTGGGTTTTTAAGAGTTGCAAAAGCAAATGAAATCAAGTCAAAAGAGACCGAGAGAAAGTTACTCATTCTATGCTGACTAGCATACCTTTTTTTCAGTGTAACTCGACAACTCTAGATAGATGCATATATAAAGAAATGTAAATAACCTTGAAAAAGTAATGGAATTACTTTAACAGTCCAGTCAAAGAATAAGCTATAATACTATAATCAAGTATATCGTAGGAATGCAAGAATGCTTAAATAAGAAATCTCTGAATGCGAGGGTGAACATACCAAAGAGTTTTTCAGACGATCGTCTTAATAAATGCCAAAATGGCACTCAATAAAATTATGTACCTATTTATTAGCCTTTGAAATCTTTTAAAGATCAGGAATAAAATTGTTCTTTACCAGGAAAAACATGTAGTAAATAGTATACCTATAATTTAATGCACGAGGCATCGGCATCACAACCAAGAGGAAAACACGGCTCTGGAGTCCTGGCCAGCGAATGAGATGTGAAAGAGAAATGAGAGACATGGTCATGGGAATGAGAAGATAAAATGGACTTTATCAGCAAATACCTTGTCTCCGACTTCCCGGAGAAAATGAAGCCATCAGGTGAGGACTCCTTCAACTCTACCACCTGCACAGCTCACCTGCAGTTCCCCCCACATGGTCCTCTTTCCGTGGTTGCAGTAGAAGAGGAAGCCCTTCCCTTCACTGTCCTAATGAGTAAAGAATCATCCCAACGCACTCTCCCATCCCTGTATCCCTCTGCTGTGTCTTTCGGTGACATTCCATGGCACCCACGTTAAGGCTCTAATCTTCCTACCATGTTCCCTTTCGAGGTGGCTGACCGACACCTACCCAATCAGCCTTTTCCCTGTTCTAGCAGCACTGTCTCTCCTTAGCCATCTCCTGTGGCCCCGCCTCACTCACGCCACCTCCAGCCCTCCTGGGCTCCTTGTTACACTTCAAACATCCTCCCTCCTGGTGTCTTCTAATGTCTCTCTGCCTACACACAGCAGCATGGCACGAATGTTCACTTTCATCATCACTTAACATGCTATGTGTTTGTGTTGCTCATGTGTTTTGCTTGTTGTTGGTTTCTCCACAACTGGAATGTGAGCTCTGTGAGGACAGGAATATTTGCCTGGGACTTGGGAGTCACTCAACAAACATTACTAGTTGAATGAATGAATGAATGAATGAATGAATGAATATATCTAGAGAAAGTAGCATTTATGGAACTGAACCCAATTAGGAGCTGGAGGCACAAGTTAATCATACGAGCAATGACACAATCCCAGCATGCTCCTTTCAGACATTTTGTTAGCCCTCCACCAACCCAGGCCTGTAGTCATACATGGAATTTCCCCAGGAATAGTTCACTTAGGATGAAAAAAACATTTTTTTTTAAATAATGAGCCTCATTCTCAGCTGTCACTGGCTGGAGTAGTGTGCTACAACATGAAAGCCCCGTTTCGGGGTCCCTGAATGATGGTGGGCCAGCTTTCCCTGGGAGGAAGAATTTCTAGTCCACGTTGCATGAAAAGAGAGGTGGGGTGAGACGTATGATGCTCGTGAATTAATGGGAAGTAATGAAAAAACGGTCAGGAGCTTAGCAGGGACAAGACTGGGGGGCTGTTAGCAAAAGGGTAAACGGAAGAAGCATGTGAGGTACCTTCTCACTAGCGCTCAACGTGCAAGAGAACTTTTCCCATGTTAACACTCACCAAATGATCCCATGGCAAAGAAGGTGATTACTATTCTGGTCAATGAGTCTCTTTTCTCAGCCATCTCAGTATTTGAATGATAAGCATTTATTGAATCAGTTAAGAAATGCAGATGAAATGACTCTATAACTAAAACACTCAAGAGAATCAATTAAAAATATTTTAATCTGTCAAATGTACAGTAAGATGATTATTTTACAAATTAAAAGGAAAGAGAGCAGCTTTTACATAGATCAGCAATGAGGAATTATAAAATATGGGGGCGGGAAACCCTATTCAAATCACAAGGACAACAAAAAGTAAACATGAACACCCCAACTAGAAATGCATGGACACTATATAAAGACCATCAAGAATTTTACCAAGAAATACCGAGAAGATCTGCGCAAATGAAAAGATACAGCATGGTCCCTGGATTGGAAAAACAGTGAACATTTTAAAGAGCTCGATTATTCTCTAATGAATCTATAGGTTTAAAATAATTCTAGTGGGAATAGCTTTGTCTTTCTTTGCAAAATTATTCTAAACTCTGTCACACAAACAGGAAAGAAACCCTAACTAAAAACAAGTAATGGGGGGAGGACAATAGCCCTGACAGATAGATATTAAAGCAAATTATAAAGCCACAAAAGCAAAACTGTGGTATTGGCACCATAAAACAGAAAAGATATTCAGAAACAGATGACGGCAGAAGTAGAACAGAAGACAAAGGAGACTGGGAAAATATTTCAGCATAAACAAAAATAAATTTCAGATAAATAAAGAATTAAATGTTAAAAAATAAAAAAACATGTAAAAAGAAAATCATGCTAAATATTTACTCTTTGTGAAACGTAAATGTATAGTTTTACAACCATACAGAGTTAAATCCTCTATACATTAAAATGATATAAGCAGAATATAAACCACTAGAAGGGCAGGGGCTTTGCCCGAGTCACTGCTGTATCTCCAGGGCCTAGAACAGTGGCTGGTTCTCTCCAGCGCACAAAAGAAAACATATAAACACCAACTAACCACAGCAAATCTTCACCATCATCAGTTGCTGAGAAATAAGAATGAAAACAAAGCTCATTCATCTATCAAATTATCACAGTGTTAACGAGAGGGGCAAGCCCAGCACATTAGATATAGACACAGACATGAATATGTGAACACAGGTATAGATTCACATACATATGCATACAGGTATTACCTGGGTGCTGAATTACTACTTTAAAAAAAAGTGTCACACACACACACACACACACACACACACACACTCACAGGAAGGAGGTATACCAAAGGGATATTAAGTGGTTATGCTGTACTGTAAAATTATATAGATGAATTACAATGATAAAATATTACTTCCTAAGCCTAAAAAATAGTAGGTGTTTAAAAATCCATGCAAACCAGGCTTTCCCTTTAATGCAATCAAAGGAATCAAAAGAGCAAGAAGGAGGGAGGAGCATTTGGAGAGAAATGTAGGTAACCACCCACAGCAAAGTAATCACAAAAACATCTCTGTGACTACGACCCACCGCCCAAGAATGGAGGCAACAGGTACCAGGGATGGCCTCCAAGTGGCAAACATCCTCATTTATTACCTGCTTTGGAAGTTACAAGCTGGAGCACCAGAGGCCGTCTAGTCACGATGCCTGACCCTCGAGGGAGGAAGTCCCTAAAAAAAAAAAGAAGAAATAATAGATTGAGGCATGAAGGAATTGTAAGGAATTCTGATCACCTGTAAATTTGTAGGTCGAGTTCCACAATAATTTTTCCAATTCCCCACTTTTCAATGCATTACAAGTCTAAAGAATGCTAGACCCATCGTATAAAAGCAACATTTGCAAAAAGCAAAAACACATAAATAAATAAGAGGTGGGGCCTCTCATACTGAATATTGATACGTGTACATTGTCATGATGACCTCGCTAGAATACATTGCTCATTTCTATATAGCTGGAATTCATAAAAGTTTGCGTCACTGTGTACTTTCCATTAATTTTTATTTTCAGAGAATTGGCATTAATAAAACATTTGATGCAGAAATTAATCCTTAAACTCTTTTTGGTACTTAACAAATTCAGTACTCTGCCTAGCTTCAAGATCAATATTCCTACCATCAAATACTGACAATTACTAAAGGTACATTAGATTGCATCTTCTAAATATCCTGAAATCTTTCTCCAATAAAAGGTCACATATAAAATGTGGGATCAAGCAGAGATAAATATTGTGTATGTAGAAATTAACAGCAAAAAAAAAAATGCAATTTCAGTTTTGTTTGTTCTCACTCCTGATAAATGGGAGTTTTTAATAATTAAAGATTGTGTTTAAATGGCATGTTAATATACACCAGAGCAATAAAACTGCAGCAAAGAAAGTATTATATAATTACATCTGCAGTGCCACATAAATCCTACTGATTCTGTGGTGTCAAAGAATTCATAAACATGCCTACAACACAGTTTTCGAACACATTTAGCATGCCTCGAAACTTAGAAAAGAATCCTCATTTTAAAAATCACAGAATTCCATTCAAAACAAATCTCTGACTCAATGGCAGTGTTTAAAAAGTGGTTCCAGGGCCACCAGAAGGTGTCATGACCACAGAAGCCCACCACCATCCTGAACTTCCAGATTCAGAACATTCTAGAAGGTGTGTCATCCGTACTCTTTCACAAGCTCTAGGAACTCCATGCTCGCATCAGTTTGCGAACCACTGGCCTCAGGTCAGGATACGTCATTCAACAATGTGGGGGGGCTATCAGCAGGGGGCATGCTAAGAATTCTGAAGAACGTTGGCAGACAGAGCTTCCCCACAGATAGGGTTTCAGAGACTGGCCAGCAACAAGGCTGCAAAACCAACACCTTTAGGTCCACTGATACTTTAGAATGGAGAGTCACAGAGATAAAAGTAAGAAAATTTCCCCAGCTACAACTCATTTATTTTGCAAGTGTTAGTGTAAATTAATGACTTTACTCCACAACTCCAAGGGCTAAGTTCATTTAGCATGTCACTGTATGTGACTAAAATAGAGTAGTAAAGCTACAGACATGCATTTGCTCTAAAAAAAATGCCACCAGAAATAAATATTATTTATTCATCAAAAACAAACAAAAATTCACTGAGAAACTAAGGAGTGCTAGTTAGACGCTCTCGCCACCAGGAGTTTGAAATCTGATGGAAAAATTAAGGCATGCCCACAGAAAGACATCAAAGAAAGGGACAGATAAACTACATTTGGAGTTCAGGAAAGAGAGAGGCTGCTACTCCCTTAAAAAAATATCTGAATCCATATAACGACTCTTTGAATGTTTTCCAAGAACCACAGGAGAATATCTGCTAGTTTGGATGGTTTCACCACAAATTTAATCAAAATGAGCAGAGCATCTACTCTGTGCCTGGAATCAGAAAGAAAGAAGTAATTTGAGAAGCAAAGGATAAAGGGAAACCAAAACAAAACACAACTCCAGAGCAAAGAGCAGAAGGACATTTGGTTGGGTCCACGAATGAGGTTTTAGGGTGTACAGACGCCAAAGAGAACTACACAGGCGTTCCAATGCCCGAATAATACCATTTAATGAATCAATAATCTTTTGTTTAAAGGGAAAAAAAGAGGTAGAGGAGAAGGAAAGATGGAGGGAAAGAAGGAATAAAGGAATCTTAGTTACTTAATATCTTTGTGCTGGGATCTGTTTCAACTCAGATTTATGGCCATGTATTTATAATGTAATTTAGTGACCATCCCTTTGAACATCATTTAAAGCAAAACAGTATGTATCAAACATTTGAAATAACAAGAAATTATCCTGTGTTTGGCTGAAAAGAAAGCCCACAGATACATCTAATTCTGTACTCTACTTGTTTATGAAGCCCACAGAACTTTGCATTAAGAGGTATAATGGATTCAGGTATCCAAACCCCCTTCTTACTAACTCACACTTACTCGGCCCCTTCAGGGTTCTCTCCAGTCTTACCTCCAACACACACATTCTCATTAAAAGGTTTGACAACCAAATCTTGCTGTTTGGAAGTCTCCCCTGACTTCCCGGCAGTATCTGGGGCACCACAAAACGGGAGAATTTCTCTCTTCTGAGGAGTAGCAAATCTGGCATTTTGAAGATACACATTCTTCCCACTATCCAGTAGCATGAAAACCACCAGTCCAGCACACTCCTGCTGTGAGAGCTAAGGCGGTGAGCCCTCCAACGAAACGGAGAACCTGGATTTGAGCCCCAGTTCTACCATTGAATGGGCAAAATTCTCTCTAAACCTGTTCCTTTTGCTACCAGACTGAGATAACGCTGTGGATGAAATGAGACGTAATGAATGGCAGCTTTTTAAAAGCCCATGCACCACAGCAAAAAGTAGTACCTACTATTATTATCACTACAATATAGCTACAGTACGTTTTTCCTGATATTGTATCATTCTCTTCTCTAAAAAAAAAAAAAAAAGAAAGAAATCTAAGTCTCTACATACAAGATTTTGACATTTCATGAATGGAATTTGGAGATAACGCGCCTCAGACCCCACTTGATCTGTCCCCTTGGGGTTGACCAGCTGCACCGGTTTGGAAAGCACAGCCTTATTCCTCTCTCCATCCACAGGGAGTCAGGCATCCACACAAACAATCATGAATAATTCAGTAGCCATTGAGTGCGATCATCCATTTGAATTTTCTTATTTTCTGTGCAATAGGTGGTTGGTTTTTTTCCACAAGTATACCTATTGGGAAAACTACTTTGCTAAACCAATGCATAGAAAATCCTGACTGTGGCTTCAGTATTACTTTGGATTTAAACACCATACATATATATATATTAGACCATAAATTATGTATTAGACCGTAAATTATATATATATACACACACACATATACATATAGTGTTTAAATATATATAATTTATGGTCTAATACATATGTGAAAAATACAATTTGTATGCCGTTTTCCTCCACAATGGACCTCCCAGGTACAGAGTAAGAAGAGTAATCTGAAGACTGCCATGATTAAACTGACTCCATTCCACTGTCTGAATGTCTTGTTTATGAGCAGAGCGTACAGGTTTTAAGGCAGGAGGAGAGCTTTTCTCTGTGTACCACCCAGCAGCTACAACTCAGATGCCTTTCTTCTCTCCCAATCCACCTCCAAAAAGCACGATTGTGCAGTCCTAACAAACAGCTGCTCTTCAGGCAATAAGTCAATGCTCTTTCAGGATTTCCTGATGCCTGCACAAAAAAGTAGAGAACAATTCTCATGCTACGGTCTTGATAATATTTATTGGCTCTTCCAGAAACTTAGTTACCAAGAAATATTACCACTGCTTCACTAGGAAATAACTAACCTTTCTTTGGAAGGCTACAATCAGAGAGCGCACTTGCTCTATGAACAAAGCTCAAAGGGAATTTTGTCCCTTAGTGTAAATAAAGTAACTACAGAGATGGCTTTCTTCAATATAGGCATAAATGATCATTACCCAGACGATGTGCTCAGTAAAAAATGTCTAACATCTGCCCTCAACTAAACACAAGAGGCATAAACCATACTCTCGGAGAAGTTAATTCGTGTAGCGAGTCATTCAAACATAAATAAGCTTGGTCTTAGACAATGACATGCAAATGATTACAATAATCGTGACAGGGTACTAGGGTTAAGTTCCTGGAGTACTGACTCAGAGCAGGGACTAATCTATTCTACTTGGGGGACTGGCCCGAGAGACACAGACAGACGTAAGGAAGGAAGCATTCCACAGGGGATCGGGACGTGCAAAGACATGGAAGACCAAAATAACAGAGAACATGAAGGAACCAAGGACTGAGAAAAGGTCCAAAGGAGGTGAAGAGTCTGGAGCAGGAGGCAGAAACAGACCTTCACTTGTATTTTGTAATTCCTGTGAGCACTGAAGAGTTTTAAGTGGTCAGATTTGCATGTCAGAAGAATCACCAGGGGACAACATAGAAAATGCTGGAAAAGGGAAAGACAAAAAACAGACTAGTCAGTAACCAGGTGAGGCCCTTAAGGAAGATGATAAAGCTTAACTAAGGTGGTAAAGGTGGAGATGGAGACAAGACAACAGAGAGAATGGACAATTGACAGGACTTAATGATGGCTTGATGCAGAATGAAAGGACATGGAGGAGATGGGATAACGCTTACATTTCTGGTTAAATGGTGGTACCATTAACCAGAACAGGAAATCAGGAAGATCTGGTGATAGCTGATATTTATATCATGTTCACCATGTGCCAGGCTCATTCTCATTTGATCCTGATAACAACCCTATGAGGTAGGTTCTACTGTTATTCTTACTTTACAGATGAAGACACCGAGACACAGGAAGGTCACATAACGTTCTCAAGGCAACAAAGCTAGTAAGTGACTCACACCTAGAGAGTCTAACTCTAGCAGCTGTGCCCTTGACCCCTAGACAAGGCTACATCATAAAAGAAATGGGGGAAGAAGATGAGCGAACATATTTGGATATGTTGAACTTTAGGTGCCTGAAGAATAAATATCCAGATGGTGACAAGAGCAATTGCTCAGCAGTTAGACTGAGCAATTGGAATGCAGGATAAAAGTCCTGTCTGGAGATAATAATTGGAGTCATCAATAGAGCAGGTAGTTGAGAAGAGATGAGTAGGAACGGAGATGAGAAAGGTGATGAATGTGGACTCTGAGAAACGCCAACATGTAATGGGCACCGGAAGGAAGTAGAACCGAGAAATTGAGAGGGGCCCCTAGAGAGATAAGCCACATACCAGACATCAGAGGTATCCCCAAAATCACACTAGCCTTTAGACGTCTCTACTTAGAAGTCTCAAGCCCAATTTCTACAATTCAGTTCATTATCATCTATCCAACACGTTTCTCCTCCTTCATTCTTAGTCACAATCCACGTCACTGGCTTCCATACATGTCAGCCTAGCCAAGCACTGAGAATTATCCATCCTCCATCTTCCCCACCTTCATGCTTCACGTTCGTCACTAGGTCCTACTGATTCTACCTCTTTAATAGCCCTGAGTGTATCCTCTCTTCTCTATTCAATCACCACTCCAGGTGCCACCAACTTTTATATAGATTAGTCCCCATCTCCCAAGTGATTTCCCTGGATCCGAGGTGAGCACCCTCCAACCCAACCTCAACAGTAACACAAGTCCTATCACATCATTTCCAGACATTGAATCATTAAATGTCTCCTCATCATCCTGAGCATGAAATCCAGACAGAAAACAGAGCAGGAAAATTTTTTAAAGCCCTGTCCTCTAGTGGCAGTCTCTGTGTTCTCAAACTCAGTGCCATGGCACACTCCATGCTTCCCTCATGGGGTGCCCCCCCCACTTCTCCCTTTAAGCCAACTCCTATTTAATCTTCACCACCCTTGGGAAGCCTCCTTTGAAATCCCTGTACATGCCTCCATCTAAGCTCTCAACACACACCTGTCGCCCCTGGTCTGTTTACATACACATCTGCTACCTCACCCTGTGTTCGCCCCAGCGCCACCTCCAATGCCCAACTATCAGATATTTTTAACACTGTCTACCTGCCCTTTAAGGAAGATTTCTCATTGCCTCATATATTCATAACACGGAGGGAAAACATTCCCATATCTGATTCCCCAACAGGCAGACAGCTAAGTGGCATTTCACATCAACAGAAGGAACACACAAGAGGACTTTCAATGTACCACTAATTTGCTGAGGTCACTTAAATTAATATCTTATTATGAATGTCTGAGATCCAGCAGTATTTGTCAAAGTACAAACTACAAAACACCGGGTGAGCCAATATCACTGCATGTCTAAAGACATGGAATAGAATTTAAAGGAAACAATTAAAAAAAAAAGATTCTAGGGCCAATATACTTCTAAAAATCATTCCTTCAAGACAGAGCGGTTTCTTGTAAAACATTATCTTTAAAGTATAATTTTACGAGCTCCAAAACAATCCCTGTAGAATTACTATCTCACAATCCTTGAAAATGATAACCCAATTTAAAAGAGAGAGAGAGGCAAGTCACTGCCAAATCCTGCCCACCCTCCCACCCCAAGAAGCACTGAGGTCATGGCCTGAGAAGGCCCATCACAATGACACAGTTCAAATGGCTTTGTGCTTGCGTGTCCCAATCCCGGAGCCTTGCAGACCATTACAATGCCACTTTAATTGCTGAAGGACGTAATTATGGCCAAATCCACACAGATTTCATTGGAAATTTTCCACTGCCATTTTTCTTCTCTCCCCTAAAAGCTTGGCCCAGAGTGAGAATATTAGCACTTACAGATTTGTAACAGAGCACATTTTGCTGTTATCGGTTACTCTGTAATTTGAAGTATTCAGTAAATACCACCATCTTTTTGTTCGAAAGGCATAGTTACAAATCCAATTGCAGGAACCACATGCATTTATTTATTTATTTACACCCAGGAAATTTCAGTATTTATCTTTAATTCACGAAGCTCAAAATTGCTAAGAAGACGGTTTCATTAAACCTAATTAATGAATAATTCATGTTCCCACTGCAACGTTAAAAATGCAAACGTTTCTGGGACAGAGACGTGTGAACTGAGTGAAGAAGTTTACAAACACCACATGTTCTATACCCACCAGGAAACACTCTCGAGAACTTGACGCCTCCATATTTAATCCATTTTAGTTGCTTATTCACAGAGTCAGTTCATTCAAGAATTAAAGCCTCAGGTTAATGAGTCGCAGCAGATAGCAGAGACATTTGGCCAGTGCTGGATTCCAAATCACAGATGATACTTTCCCGGGCAGCTGCCAGGCACACTGATGACTAAAGAGACTGCTGGTTGCCGGCCAGATATACTTTTCCCGCTTATTTCTTAGTAACAGAATCCCAGTTTTGTTGGGAATGGCAATATGCCCAACTTTAACAGATAAACAGACACATAAATCAATCTACGTTTCCCGGCCTCCCTGGAAAATGGGGTGTCCACGTGACTGAGTTTCAGTCATTCCGATGTAATTAGAGCTTGCTGACTGACATCAAGGGTATTTCCCTTAAAGGGTCTGACTTAGCTGGTGGACCTTTTGCCTTCCCTCCTCTCCTTGTCAGTTAGACATAATAGCAGAGTGCAGCAACTACCTTAAACCACAGGCCAACCGGGAAAACGGAAGCTATGGGCTAAGGACGGCAGAGCAGGAAAGGACAGAGTCTAGGGCAGTGTTGGCCTTACCAGTCCCTGAACCAGCCTCGGGCTGCCTCAGACAGGGAGTGAGAAAGAAAGAGAGAGACACTCTGCTTTGCCACAGTGTTTCCTAACTTCTTTTTATTCGTTTCCCTAAGGAACTTTGACAGACATTTTACCCCATTACATTTCCCCCATTACCTTTAAAAGCACAGATTCACTGTTTATCAGTACTGTGTGTACAGCTGTGCTTTACACATAAAAAGAGTAAGGTTTTCTGTCCCCCACAAATCAATTTTTGCCCCCTTGGGGACATCACCCCCTTTGAGAATATGTAAATAAGAGAACCCAGGATACTAAACATTTGGCCCCACTAGTCATCTCTTCCTGCAGGGTTTCTAAAAGGGATCGATGTGGAAAGGACAAGGTCAGATGGCTTCTGCCTCAAACCCCAGTACATCCCCCTGCCAACCCTGCAAACAGGGTACCTTTGGCAGCCTTAAGGCTTGTACCAACGAGGCGGAAAGGCCTTCCTCCCCGCTTTCCATGAAGCCCATACATGAATCTCAGACGTCTGTTCTTTGGCAAGGAAAGGGCCATGTGTGGGAGATCCCACCCAGCGAGAAGAACCCAGGTCAAGAGAACACGAACCCAGTGAGGAACGCAGGGCTGGCCAACCGCCCCTAATGAGGCCTGACTGGGACACCGGCCCAATTACTGTCCTTGGTCCTGAACGTCTATTACCAGTTTCTTGGCAGGGGGCTGGAAGGGAAGAACAGGGATCGAAGTAGGAGAAAGCTTCCTACCCAATACTGTGCTCTTCTGTTTTCACTTGTTCTAAGAGGTTGGAAGAAAAATTACACGTAGGTATTTCATTGGAAGCCAAAAAGTATAGGTTAGTTTCTTCACTAAAACAGAACACAGAGCCATAGCCACACCGTATGTTTAAAAAGCGTGGGGCTCTGATTCCCAGGAATCAAGGAAGGAATAGTGGATCCTGGGATCCAGCTCCTCTCTACCACTCTGGGTGCCTCATCCATTACCCCCCACCCCCACCCCGTGCAAACCTTTCATTCACAGATATCTGGTTCCCAGGTGACGTCACACGAACTTCAGACCTCCAGACCTCCGTATTGACTCCTCTCCCACAGAAGCCCTTCCTTCCCCCAAGGTAAGGCCCTCCTTTACCCATCTCGCCCTTACAGACAGAATGCTGGCACAGCCTCCTGTGGGAAGCGTTTGCTGATTTGTCAGTGTACTTAGATGCTCCTCCGCTTTATTCCAAAGTACCACAAACCCCAGTCCCATCTCCTCCCCTGGACAAGTTCCTTTAAAACTGGGACCTCGTTTCTGTAAGGCTGATGCCACCACAGCAGTTGGCACAAAGAAGGTACTCAGTGGTGACCTGTTAAACAAATAGAGTCAGCATTCTAGGACTCAAAACTAAATGTATTGGAAAGATAAATTTTAAGAGTGATTTTAAAAAGATAAATAGGTCAACGTGCATAATTAAAAATATAGGTATTATGTGTGTGACCCATTGTTTTATTTTCTTGTCTGAAAAGTATTTTTTTGTTGTCTATTTAATTGACTTTTTCTGTGATCCTATACCATTTTGACTGGAAATTTTAAAGAAAAGGAAATAAGAAAGAAGGAAAAGCACTCAATATCTAATAGACAATATACATACATGTGTACATAAATAATATGTGTGTATATACACATATACAATAAATATTTAGCTATTTCTTATATACAAAGTTACCCTTGAAACTATATTCCCAGTAAAATTTTAGGAAAAATATGTTTAATAGCTCCAAGTCCTAAGACATACTTACTAAAAGTAGCCAGTGGAAGCACATAACAGAATTCAGTAAACTCTTGCTTACTACTCAATAAATTCTGCTGACTAAAGAAGGCATATTAATGAGTAAAGTTAAGAATTATTTTCTCTATCTACAGTTTGCCCAGTACAGCCATTAGACTACATTACATATTTGTACATGTCAAGAATAACCTGGGGGCGGCCAGGTGGCTTAGTTGGTTAGAGCATGAGTTCTGAACAACAGGGTTGCTGGTTCAATTCCCACATGGGCCAGTGAGCTGCGCCCTCCACAACTAGATTGAAGACAAAGAGTTGCCGCTGAGTTGGCAGAGGGGCGGCCGGATGGCTCAGTTGGTTAGAGCGCGAGCTCTCAACAAGGTTCAATTCCCGCATGGGATGGTGGGCTGTGCCCCCTGCAACTAAAGACTGAAAACGGCGATTGGACTTGGAGCTGAGCTGCGCCCTCCACAACTAGACTGTAGGACAACGACTTGGAGCTGATGGGCCCTGGAGAAACACACTGTCCCCCAGTACCCCCCAATAAAATTTATTTTTTAAAAAGAATAATATGAAAACAATATGTCCACCAACAATCAGTAATCTGATAGTGTGTGTGACTAAGGTGACAGCTTTGTCTCTAACCCAAATCATCTGCTACACTAAACTGGTCGGTGGCCTCCTTCTCTATTCAGAGCAGATGGTGCCCAAAGCATCATTTGCCTCAGCAGCAGCATTTACTCTTTCTCCTAAGACCTCAAAGCACGCCATCCAGACAAGCACTCAAGCTTCTGAAATTTTAAAAAGTCCCAAGGAGAACAGACCATTAGACTGAAGACAAAACAGTCAAGACTGGCAGAATCTACTAAAACATCAATGGCCATTATTGTTTAAGATCGTATTTAACTTGTGGAAACAGAACAGAGAGCTATTAATGGAGTAATTCTACTCAAATGTGCATTTTTCTATCTTCACTGGAGTTTTATTATATAACATAATCTTTATTTCTGTAAAATGCTTTTAAATCCTTCTTTTTTAAGGCAGTACGGCCGGGTGATTTAAGGGCACACGTTCCAGCACTAAAATGCCTGGGTTTGAATTCAGAATCCACTACTTCTTGGCTCGGTTTCCTCATCTGTACATCGGGGAAGAAGATAATATCATCCTTTCTCTGCTGATGGTCAAATGTATATCACAACTCAATTTTTTTCTTATTTGAGAAAGGTAAGATGACGCACAAAACATATACTGTGGAATGAAATCTGAAGCAGCACCCTGGAATCAGACATCCTGGTGTTTCTCCCACAAAACAAATGAACAGGTATTTACACTAACAGAGAGAAAGACAAACTGTGAGTAGCCTCACATCACTCAGGTGGAGTTTGCCTGGAAGTGAGTTTAGGCCAGTGTAAGTTTTAACAATTGAGGTACAAAAATACTATTTGGTTTTCAAAGCATTTTGCATTTTGAAATCATAGACAAGAAGACTGACGTACTTATCGTAATACTTAGACGTCGTAAGTGGTCAAAACATGTTGGCTGCCATCATTACCACCATCATCATCAGAAGCATTATTCTTAGAAGAAATAGTAGTAAGCTGCCCTGAAATTTATTAATTATTTATCCAAATTTGTTTCAGAAGCTAATATATCCCCATAGCAACAAGTAGTGATTACCTTTGGCTCACCATAGGCCTATGCTTTTTAGGGTACACTAGATCCAGCCTGGCAAATATATCTAGAGTTTGGGGTTGTGTTCAAGGGAAAACATATCTAAATAAATATCTGTAACTTTAACCTTTTCATCTGCTTCCTCCAAAGTCACCAGCTACCTACAGGCTTCATTCTCTAAGAACTCTCACTATTGCTCTACTGCCTTCCATGAGAAAAGGTTAATGAAAAACATGGAGTGAAAGTTTACAACCAACAAAAGAATCAGCACACATTCCAACCACAGTGTGCTCAATTCAAATGCAGAATGAGAGGAACCCCCTGGCATCTAGAGTATTCCACAAGCGTGTGGCAAGCGTTATTTCCAGCCACTTAAAAGCACCAGTGAAAAGAGCCCAAATACTTAGGGAAGAAAAGCTCTCCCTTCCCATGAGAAGAGGCATTGATCAGCACTTAATCGCCCTCTTTGATGGCCTTTCCAATGACGCATCGCTAATTGTTCCAATTATAATTTCAAGTAACAAATCCAATAACGGTAAAAGTCGATGGTTCAGTGTGTGCATTCTAAAGAGAGGTCTTTCACAACGCAAACCACACAGAAAAGTACACGACACTACGGGATCTGGGCAGGCGACATCACAGCCAAGAGTGAGGAGGGCGCAGGGCAAGAGCACTGGTCAGGAAACCAGCTTACGGTCCAGCTGTGGCCTCAGCAGATCATTTACTCCATGAGGGACTCCGTTTCTACATCTTTAACATGTGAGGCCTGAACTCGTGTCCTCCAAAGCCTCTGCCATTTCCAATGTTCTATCCGTCTCTGATGCTGGAAGTTAACCGAGGTACAGAGAAGCTCGTCCTGCCTCTAGCTTTCTAAACAAGCTTAAGGCTTCCTGTTTTCACTTTCATCATGGGGGTTCCATCATGCTCGTATCCAGTTTAAAAGTCCAGTGAAGGCAAGGCCTATGACTTTTATTTTCTCCCCACTATCATGCATGGCAGATAGTGTGTGCTCAAGACTATTGGAAGCAAAAAAAGGAAGTTGAGCGAGAGAAGGAGGAAGGAAGGAAGGAAGGAAGGAAGGAAGGAAGGAAGGAAGGAAGGAAGGAAGGAAAGAACTCACTAACTGAATATGGCTGGAGCACTGCATGCAAAAGGACTGTGATGAAAGACAGCTTGGAACATGGGTTGCTTGCTTTTAGGGAAGATCATATTAGGAACTTTCAAACTAAAGAGAATACACTATGTTAAAGAATATTGCAGAGATAACATCTATTAAATGTTTTCCGTCCTCAGAAATTAAGATGCTAAAAAATTTAAATATGTGATAGGCTACGCAGGGTTATCATGTATTACTTATTGTTGTGATACTTTAAAATAATGGAGCATAAATAATTTTTTAATTACTGAATATTTTTCCTTTGTTAATAGTTAATAGCAATACAGGTCAGAAAAATAAACACCCGTCAATTGAATACAAACACACTGAGATTTGGAAGCAAGAAAAGATAGAAAGAAATCTCTTGATTCACTGGGTGGGAAGTGGCATGGCTAACACAAGATTTCTAACATTAGCGAATGGTAGTAACAAAGAGAAGCACTTTCAATTATTTAATTACATACTTATGCAACTAAATCTATATTACTTTTGTTAATCTGAGTATAAATATTGTAAACATTCACTAAGTCACATGCCAACAATTCAAAAGTAGAGTGAAACTTCAATTGTCACTCTCCATAGTTTAGATTCTCATGAAATTAATGCACAAGATTCATATCTTATCTTCTGAGTCAATAAGATTTGAGATACGACAGGCCAATATTGTTTAAACTATGGGATGTAACCAATAAAATCAATTTTGTAGATCACGTCCAACACATTTTTTTTTTAAATGGAAAGGAATAGAGTTAAATAGAAAATATGTGAGTTTATCACAAAGTGGTCAATAAAACTTGTGTTTTAGTTTTACGAACACACAGTGGGTCACAACGTAAACAGTGTTTCTTATAATGAGATACAGACAATGTTTAAAAAAACACCAGGTAATACAGAATGGTACACCTGAAATCTATGTAATTTTACTAACAATTGTCACCCCAATAAATTTAATTTAAAAAAAAAAGAAAATGTTAAACGTAAAAAAAAAAAAAAACACCAGGTGAGTCTTCACAATTCTGCTTTAGACTATATACGTTTGTGGTATTTTAGATAACATTCAATCGTGTATTTCAACATGAAAAAAAAACAGGTATCATGTAACAGAGAAGCAGAGAATTTTAGAATTTGAAAGAATTTTATCAAGAGCTTGAAAATCCCGAGTCCCACTGGGGTTGCAGTTTTAAACAGCGAGCACATCAGGGCACGGGGAAGGCCTCAGTGAGAAAACGAGGTTTGAGCAACGGCTTGAGGGGTTGAGTGAGTTAGCTGTGAACGTCAGGGCGACAGGAGCCTGGCGTGCTGGAATGGACTCAGCAAGGGGAACAGAGCAGACATCAGGTCAGAGGGAGGGGACTGATCACCTCCCTGGGCCATCGTAAGGACTCGGGCTTTTCTCTGTGGGGAATGGGGGGCTACTGATCCGACTTACGTGTGAAAAGGATCCCTTTGGCTAAGAATAAACTGTAGGGGTCAAAGAGAAAAGCAGGGCCAACTGGAGGTGTTAGCACCATACAGACAAACTTCACGGAGACCTGAACCAGACTGGCAGCAGGGAGGTACTGAGAGGGGGTCAGGTTCTGCGTGTATTTAAACATACAGTCCACCTGGAATTATTTGTGCCTTGCAGCACAATGTGGTGGGTCAAGGACAAACTGGTTCCAGAAAGACTTGGGTTAAGATCTCAGCTCTGGCATTCAGTCCATCTTTATGACCTTGGCTACATTTTGCATCATCTCTAAATCTCAGGGTCCTCGTCCAAAAAAGAAAAACAGCATCCCATACTCTGAAGAGTTGTTGAAAGGATTAAGCAGCCTTCCTGGAACAGGACTTCAATAAATGCGAGCTCCTTTTGTCCCTATTATTGCGATTATTTGTTAGAGACATATTTAAAATACAGAAGGCCCAGAAGTCACATGGGGCGGGGGGAACATAACGACTTTGTCTCAAGCTTATCAAAGGTTCAGCAAGTAAACGTCGGTATAAAAGACAGCAGCAAACATTCACGGAACCAGTTTTATGTCAGGGAAATAATGTCTTTCATCAAGAGCAACAACAAAAAAATAGTCTCTCCTTTGTAACTAAGATTATCACTGCTGAACACATTTCTAAAGTCAACAACATTCCAGGCCCCTACTTTGATTTGAAGCCATTGTCCAGCTTTCAGACTCTTGCTTATAAAAGACAAAAACATGTCTCACGTCAGGAATTCTGGATCTTAGCAGTTTTCAAGCCTTATCCTTCCTGAAGGTGAACAGGGCTGCCACGGTTCAGTAACGGGCATTTTTCCTTTCATTTTACACTGGTCTGATTTTGTGCACTGGCAATTCTCAAAGGATAATTACCATACTTATTTCTTTTAACTGGTCAAAGAAATCGAATGGGCCTTTCATATTTGATTTTTAATCATTTCTACTATAAGTTCCGATTTCAGCGAAAGATATTAAATGGAAAGAACATGATATCTCAGAATTAAAAAGATTAATATTTGCTATTCCGAAGCTGATAAAGTGAATGCGTTCTCCCGGGTCCGAACAAAGTCTAGGATAGAGTTGTTTTAGTCTTAAAAACACTGACTATTTATTAACATTTTTATGATCCCATAAGACAATACAGACTTAAATTTTTTAAAAAATATGCTATAGAAATAGATCTTAAACTGGTATCTTAAAGCTTCGTTAGCGTCCCCTTATCACCAGGTTTTCTACACCATCGACACATTGCAGCTCTACCACTCACCAAACATATGTAAGAAGCTCAGTCTTGTGCGTCCTACAAACAAGTAATAATAGAATGAGACCTTCTGGGAAAAGGTCCTAGCTAAAATTTTATGTTCATGGCAAACTATAAAATACAGTTGATATTTTCATTAAAACACAGGATACCGAGTATTTACACATTTTTTGATACTTCAGTTATTGTATTATGCTAAAACATGGTGATACCCAAGGTGGATCTACTTAAAGAGGCCTGATAACCCTGCACAAACTGAGAGTTTTTATTATTATTATTTTTGCTGTTCCCTTAGGAGGCGTGTGTCTGTCTCCTTCTTTGCTGCCAGTATTTTGAGGGCCACTTGGGCCTGTTATGGGTGCTCCTGCCCTCAGCCACCGCTTTCCTCCCCTTGCCTCATCTACTGCTCCCCCTCGGTCGGTCACGGGCAGGCGTAGCTGTAAGAATCCCTGGCCTGTGAGAGCTGTGCGGAGGTGAGTGGGGCTGGACAATGGCCGCACTGTTCACCTGAGAGCCACCTAGGGGAGCTCTGTGACGTCATCTCAGCTGCTCAGAGCCTATTGCATTCACCTCTTGCTCTCAGAGCTGTCTTCTTTCCGGGTTAGATGGCAACTCAAGGATGTGAAAAATGCTTTCTACAGCATAATGCACGATGCTGTTAAGCTGTCAAAATTGCAGGGGAACCAATGGATTTTTGCATGTCTGAATTCTGGCCAGGGAGGTACAACTACAGTCATGCCAGCTTTGCTACGCACTGAAGTCCACATGTTTCCAAGTGTTGATAATATACTTGTACATATATTATCAACGCCAGTTCTCTCGACGGTAAAGGAGGTAAGTACAATAGATGATTCTTCATACATACCTATTACAGGGAGGAAAGAGACAAGGAGGGGTTAAGGGACTCATCTTCTGTCATAGGAGGTCCCCCGTGACAGAGCTGGGCTGGAGCCTGACCTTCTGATCCCTGAGAAGCTGCCTTACACTTCCAGTTCCCTCTCCAAAGATCTCCGCACAGCTGTGCATTTGCATCTCCTCCCCTCTGAGGTTTCCTTCCAGTCACGTACATCCTCCCAGACGCTCTCCTGCATTTTCAACCTCCCCTCTCAAGTCCTTCTTAGAAAAGTGTTCCATCGTTAGGGGAAGAAACGAGCAAACAAACACCACCATCTCCTCCCACCTGCTCTCCCCCCTCACCACTCCCTCTACACCCAAGTTTCTTAAACGAGGATTCTACAATCTTGCCTCCTTGACTTCTAGTGCTCGAAATTCAGGTCAGTCTTCTACTTCAGCCTTCAAGTTGCCCTCGCCAAGATCACCGATGACCTTCTTATTTCTAAAAACCACGGGACCCCCAGAAGTGATCTCGCTTCTCTCAGCAGCACTTGATATTGCCGACCTCTCCCTCCTGAGGCTCTCTCAGCTCACCTCCCTCACGCCATCCCCTCCCACTTCCCCTCCCACTTCTCCTCCAATCTCCCCTCCTTCTCAATGTCTTCTGCCTGCTCTTTCTTGGGTTTTTACCAGCCGTCGTCTCACTCTACATGTTCTCCCTCAGTGATTTCATCCACTCCCCATGACTGCTTCCCAGTCACCAATCTGCAGCCCCAATCTCTCTTCTGACCTCCCATGTTATATCAGTTTATCACAAATGCCCCAAAGGCGTCATGTCCCAAACTGAACACACCCATGTCCCAATCTGCTCCTCCTCGTTAATCTCCTATAATCGTGAGTGGCACCACCGACCAATCAACCAAGGGAAAATCTGGAGGTCCTCCTCGATTTTTTCCCCGTCCCTTATTGTCTTAACGCAAGCCCTCCTAAATTAGTGATTGCTCGTGCTCCTTGCACTTTGCAGTCTCGTCTTCTGCTGTACACGGAACACTTAGCAGTTCCCTGTAGATTCCACCTTGCTTCTTGCATCCTGGCCTTTGCACAGGCACTTTCCTCTCCCTGAGATACCCTCCCCTTTACCCACATGACTCAGCTCGGGCTGTGCCCCCGACAAGGCTTTGTCACCCTGCCAAGGCTGGGCTATTATATCTCCACTCTGGACTTCATATTATTTGTAGAAACCTATAACAGAGCCCACTATACAGGTTGGTCAATTTTCCATCTTCCCAATCATACTGTCAATGGCTGGAAAGCAGGACCCATGTCTAACTCATCCTTGTATCCAAAGTTTAGTATAATTCCTGGAATACCAGAGTCCCTCAATTCGTGTGTTATGAATAAATAAAAAATCAAACTGAGTAATTTCCACCGTATATATTTTTGTGCATCCTGCCATCTGATTCTACTCTCAAAATCCTGCCCATTCTTTATCACCCCATTCAAGTATCATTTCATTTATGAAACCTTCCCTGATCCCCAACCCCATTCTCACTTCTCCCCTCTGTAACGATGAGTAATTGCCATGCAAAGTAGACAACGAAACCTGAGTACTTACGTTTCTGTTATACTACTGTTCTATGGCACGAGGCTTGAAGGGAAGGATAATTCAATTCATCTTTCAGTTGCCTCAGAACTAGCGCTTTCCTTACTTAGGATTCTTTAGGGGACGGCACATTCACACTTAAAAGAAACCAAAAGCCACATGCTAGCAAAAACCTCCTCTGCACTAAAACCCCACAGCATCTCACAATAGAGCTTCCAGAAGGAATCACAGATCCTGTGTGCAGCGCAGCTAAGGAGCCATCACACGGCAGCAGCGGGAACACACCTGCCCCGGATCCCAGACAAAGAGCAGAAGTGAAGCCCACTCTGTGCCCACCGAGGCCACCGCTCTCCGGGCTGGGCGGACGGCAGAGAGGCCAGGGCTGCTTGCAGCCCCGCACCAGAAGCAAGCAGGGCGAGCGCCCCAGAGCACAGGTCAGGCATCTAAGGCCACTGCGGCCCTACGACGTCACTTTACCCTCATAGACAGCCCATCATCTCTTTCTCCGAAGAAGTCAAGAGCATAACCTCCTGTCAAATTAACAAGACTTAAAATAAAATTGTGACTGGAAATACTAGCAACATCCAAAAGGAGGGCACCTACCCATCGCACAATGAAATGCTAGTAACCGTTACGAGTGGTGTAACACAAGAGTTGATAACAGAAAAATAAATTTTCCCTCTCTACTGTTAAGTGAAAAAGCAAGTTAACAAACCTAAATCTTTAGTGTGGGATATATATATATATATAACAGTTTAAATCATATAGCATACCAGCATAACAAAGTGTAACATAAATCTATGCCAAAATGTTAAAAGTGCGTTAATTTCTAGGTGACTAATTATAGGTGATTTTCATTTTCTTTGCATTTTACCAGTATTTTCTAAATAGTCTTCAACGAACATGTATTTCTTTAATAAGAGGGAAAAACAAGTTTCAGAAAATGAAATGGTCATCTCCGGGTCAAATTCTATAAATCTCTAAATCGTCATAAGTACATTCAATTTTTTATTTATATTCTACAGACTTAAAATCATCTTTTTTTTTTTTTTAAATCTCAGTCTTATTCGGTCTCACAAGTGACGGTGTAAGATTTGGAATACCATGAGGTCTGCAAAACGTTATCTCGGCGTGCCCCAGAAAACGCTTACTTGTGAAGCTAGGTTCCAAATGAAAATGATAAGGAGAAATGGACTGATTTTAAAATAATTTTTTATTCAGAAAAGGGTTTAGACAAAGTCAGAAAGCCAAGGTTAAATTCTACCACTGGCCAATTAGGGGAAAGACCATGTAGTCACTACGCTCCTCTCTAAAATGTAGAAAATGCCAGATTGTTAACCGTAAAGGAGGTTCTTGTCAGATACTAGAGTCGATATCTTCTCATTAATGAATGTGATGCTTTGGGAAAATTCATTCTTTTACTCATTTGGCAGGTATGTATTAAGCATTCACTATGGAATAACATGTGGTAAACTGAGTTTTCAACCAAAGAAGCAATTTTGCGGAGCATTTCCCTTACTTAGAATCCAAAGATTGACAAGAGATGGACACGATGATGATTCGCTACTGTCAAACCTCTGACATCTGTTCCACTCATTAAAGGTCTTCGGTGACATCTGTGGAGTAGGATAATAGCTAACGTTGTTTAAGAAAAAAGCCTTAAATAAAAGTAGATTGGGGGAAATAGCTTATATTAACTAGAGGCACATAGTATGAAATTTAAACTTGACATACGAAAGGGTAAAAACAAGTCCGACCTGATGGAAGTGTTGTCTGTTTAGTTGTTCATTTTTTAATGTCCAGACTTGACAAAATACAAAGGAGGCAACTCTAGAACCCTTGCCATTTTTTAAACTGACTCATGAAATTCAGCAGTCTGGGAGCCACTGGTTCAAGAGCATTTTAGCCACCCAGAAGGTGGCTGACCCACAATTTGGAACCCTGCCCCTCACACAATGTCATACCTATGGAAGATGCTCAAAAAAGATTTGTTAAATGAAGAAATGTACTCCCGTTTCAAGCAGAAGACGTGATTCGGGGATAACTTTAAAATGGCTCAAAAGACCTAAGACTCTAACACTGTTCAAAAATGAAATAAAAGAAAAAAGCAACACATTAAGGTAAATTAAGGGAGTTGAGCCCGAGAGAGCAACATTTCCTTACAGTGCCTCCAAGTTCTTGATTCATTCTCTACACTGCCTAAAATTCTAACACTGGTAGATTAGATTGAAATTAATATATACTCTTTTTTGCAAATGTAAGTAATTTGGAGAAGATTAAGGAATGTAACCATTTAACGTGACTGATCTGAAAAATTAGTTTTGTGATAGTGTTTACTAAGTATGGAAAATATAACCATATATTTAAGATGATCAGATATCTTTATGGTAACTTAAAATTGAATGGAAAGTTTTAGCTACTTCATGTACCTGCATATAAATATTTCAAGTTACATTGGATTGAATCATCCAAAATTATTGGGTTTTTGCAGTCAGAAATGGTCAGATATTAAACAATTAAAAGTAATCTGGGGTATATAACACTGTCAAGCTGAATGCATGACACTATGTATTGTCAAAACCTATAAAATTTTCACAGCACAGAGAGTGAACCTTAATGTGTACAATTTTAACAAATCATTAAGGACATCAGAGGATCCCGGAATGGAATGTAGAATGTGACAAAACAATCTAACTATATTACAAATGTTTGAAACAACCTCCCTGAAAGGCAGTGGGGGTGCTGACCTAAGTAACTTTGGAAACGCGTGAAATCTGTGAGACTAAAGGCAAAAGGGACTGTACAAAAGGGACTGTACATAACCACTGATAAAGCTGTTACCCCCGGAGGTACCAGGTAACAATTCTGATACTGTTATACATGTACCGGGGAACGAGTAATGAAGTACATCAATGGTGGTGGGAGCTGCCTTGTCTCACTGCTGGACTGAGAAGTTACAGATAAGCAAGGGGAGGAGGTTACAATTAGCCATGTGATACTGGCTTAGAGTTACAGACCTCAGTATGAACTCGGGTTTAGTTAAACATAGATACTGATGATCACCATACAGAAATGTTTATGGATACGTATATAGGTATACACGGGTTGGTGTACACATACATGTGTATCTCTTTGCTCTGTCAGCTGACAGCGCCTAGAGACAACTTCGTCCCGGTAGCAATGACCACACCTGCATCCAGATCTTGGTTGCCAATAAAAAAAATCTGGAGAAATAGCTGATTCCGGGACTAAAAGATGCTCCTAAAAGCATCTCACAATGACAGAAAGTAAGGAAGTGCTCAAACACACACACACATGCACATACACCATGTCACTTATGTAATTCTCAAACTTATTTTGCAGGAGAAGCATCAAATAACCCAAAGTATAAAGTAAATATCCATGAGTCCATATTGACACAAATAAATGATTGAATATGTCAATAAATGGAGAACAAATCTGCCACGCAGAAAAAGGTTCCGAGTGGTTTACGTACATTAGGATGTTAGCCACTCTCAGAGAAGTGGCACATCATCCCCAGACCGTACATGTAGGTTGGACACAGTGGCTTCTTCCGGAAGAGGACAGAATGGAAAGGGAGAAACCTGACACACACGATTCTAATCAGGTGATAACGGCCTGCCATGTTGCTACTATGTGTCCCTGACAGGATGTGATGAAGTGGCATTTTCTCTCTGTGGTCCTTCGCCCAAAAACACATAACACCATGATAAAGACATCAGATCAATCCAGTTAAGAGACATTCTACCAAACTCCTGCCCAGAACTCCTCAAAACTGTCAATATTACCAAAAAAAAAAAAAAAAAAGGTAAGTCTGATAAAGGGTGGGGTACATACCATCTCTATATCATCTTTGCAATTTTTCTGTAAATGTAAAACTGTTCTAAAATAAAACGTTTATTTTAAAATACTTTGGGAAGAGCTGAGATATTTACTGCATATGACGATTACCAAATTTATGCCTCTAGCCCCAACTCTAATACTGTAACGGGCATCAACCACCTCCAGCTTTCCAAATTGGAAACTCGGAGATTTGATGTTTTGGTCATTGTGTCCTTTTCATGTCAATGCTCTTCCTCCCTTAAGTGAACCATCCCTGCACAATTTGGTTACAAAACCATATAAAGTCAATTATATGGGAAGAGTTTCAGAAACCACTGGATTTGTGAGACCAGATTGTTCAATAACCCCATGGAGTGATTTTTAGGACGCACGACTATTGTTGCTGCTGTGATTGGTGTCTAATAATCAAGACCAAAATTATATCCTCCTAGATAGGTTTATACACATCCTCCCCCTCCCTACACACACACACACACACACACACACACACACACACACACACACACAAACACACACACCATGTCACTTATATAATTCTAAGCTTATTTTGCAGGATAGGTGTCAACATTTTAAAAGGCCAACGTACTGATTTCTTTTCCCATTGGAAGTTGCTCCTAAGTCAATTCAACTTACATCTAAAATCTCATACGAATTCTTTTTAATCCGGAGGGTCAGGGAGTACCTGGAAGCCCTTGCTCTCACTTTTACGTATGTTCTGTGAAACGTACATTTTAAAGCCAATTTTACTACAGGAAAGTCACCAACTCCATTTCAAATCAACTGGATTAAGTTTTATCTCTAGGAAAGCATCTGTTAGTTTTCTAGGAATGAAGCAACTAGTCATTTTTTTCTACTTGGCCAGAAATACAAGTTCTATATAAATTCACAGAATCAGTACTTCCATACAAGGCTGAAGACAGCTCTAGAAAGCCAAATCTTAAAATAAAACCAGAAAACACATTCACTAGGAACATTCTTTTTAGCGTCCTTACAGTACGATATCACACTAAGCTCTAAATACATCCTCACACAAAGGGTTGCTGCCCAGGCTTCATTTTCCCGTTGATGTGAGCTGTAAAGAATTTGAACGTAAAATGTGCGGCTCATTTTAAGGCACTACATGGCAGCTTTGGAAGAGAAGGTGGAGAAGGGGTCCCCAGGGAAGCTATCAGGGGACCTAATATTCAACCCCTTCTCTCTTCCTCTGGCCCTCTGACTGGTAGATCCCACACGGTTTGAGAATAGGTATCTAAAGAAACACACTCAAGATCACCAAATTGATTCATTGAGCTGACTGCAAATGATTAGGGATGGTTTGGAGAAGAGCGGCTGGACCTTGTAGTTTTTCTCGTCAATTTTTCCTTACACCCTACTTCTCAGCCCTCAATACCATTCCAAATCTGCAAACTATGGCTAGTAAGTCCTAATCAGAGGAACACAAAGTGAGGCTTAAACTCATATCGGGAAGGCTAGAGCAGCATACCTGGACGTCCAGGCAAGCGCTGTAGCTACACGGAATAGAATAAACAGTAACACCAGAAATAACAACACCTAAACCCAAATCTTTCACCTTCTACAGCTACTCCTGGCAAATGTTCAGGCAGTGTCTGCTAATACAGTTCCAGTAAAGAATAGCTGGAAGGGGACTTTCTATCCTCCTAATCAGTGGCCTTATCTCCATCTCTCTTCTGGAAGAAGCTTTACTTTTAATAAACAAGCAAGAGCCCTTTCTCCTGTCTTGAACCTGTTTTAACAGGTTTTAACAGGTTAAATAAACAAGCAAGAGCCCTTTCTCCTGGCTTTAACCTGTTTTCGTTTGCTTGCCCTGCCCTTTTCAAAACGTTCAGCTAATTCTCAGTTTCAGTTTCCCTAACACTATCCTGCCTCAACCTTCCCATGAATTCTACTCCAGGCAGAGAATCAGAGTGTACCTGGAAGCCACTTTGAAATACGTTCCGTTAAACGCATATTCTAAAGCCAGTTCTACTACAGAAAAGTCACCAACTTCATTTTGCATAAACGCTACTCTGGTATTTTTCCTTAGTTACATGCCCCTCCCTTGATATCTTGTATATTTTCTGTGTCCTTTGTGCTCAGAGCTGTCTCTGTCACTGGTGTCGTTACTAGATCAATCACCTTGCCCGTAAACCTCTCTCTCCTGTTCAGATCATTCACAGGTAAATCACCGGCATTTTATTTTTTGTTATCAACCATTTTCATGAGTCACAGTCCCTTCTAAAGTACACACTTTTTCTCTAACCGTCTTAAAACCTACTTTTAATAAAACGACACCCAGAACTCCCTTGCCTTGATGTTATAAACTCTAATAAGGTCACCTTTTCCCAGAATTCCTTTTAAGGCTGTACCACCAATACATTCTTTGTTAGTCATTAAAAGAAACAGTTTTGCAATTCTCTCCACTGCTTCTTGCACCTTCAAAGAGTTGACACTGTTGGCAAGATAAGAGAAGAATGCATTGGGTGCTCCAGCTTAACTAACTCACCTCCGCACAGCACTGTTTTATCACATTTGATCCTCACCGTGACCTCAGAAGCTTGGAAAGACAGGCACTATCCTCCCAAGGGGGAACACAGTTACATGATTTACTCAAGGTCACACAGCCAAGCAGATGGGCTCCTAGTTTGGGGTCCTGTCCCTTATCCTGCCTTCCCCTTCTTGTAACAGAGCTAGACTTACAGCCAACATCAGGATGCCGGAAGTTAGTTCCCCATCACTGTTATTTCTTGCATCTGTGCCAGTTTTGTAACCTATAGTAAGAACTCTTTTAATTGTTTCTAATAGGGACAAAGTGCATTCTCTGGGGAAATGATGTTATTTCCCCCTCTCTAAGAAAAATGAAATTTCATATGACCTTGGTTTTATTCCCAGCTCCGCTATCTTTTCACTGTATAGTCCTGGAAACTAGCTTCAAACATCTACTGGAAATATAACATTACTATTTTTTTCATACTTCACAACCAACTGCTTTTTCTAATCATAAAGAAAAAATGCATCTACATTTTTAATACATAATGATAATAACCAGTTGATTTCTAACTATAGAAAAGAGAAGTTTAAAAAAAAAAAAAAAAAATGAAGAATAAGGGGGGAGGGAAGAGGAAAGTTTTAAGAGATAACCAAAAACTTCTTGACCATAAAGGTATTAAAACACAAGACATTCTACAGAGTGCATAATGAAATCACAGTGTTTTTTACTTAAAATAAATTAATCAGATTGTAAAGATTGCTTTACATGTATCCTGAAAGTGTCCCTATTGAGAAAAAGACACAATGGGAAAAACTACATATCAGATGATGCTTTAAAATCACTTAACAATTTGGTTATAATAAATTTACAGTAAAAACTGAACTGCCCTTAGATTGATGATTGGATAAAGAAGATGCAGTACATATATATAACGGAGTATTACTCAGACATAAGAAAAGATAAAATACCACCATTATGACATGGATAGATCTTGAGATTATCATGTGAAGGGAAATAAGTTAGAGGAAAAAGTCAAGAACAATATGATTTTACTCACATGTGGGATACAAAACTGAAAGCAACAAACAAACAAACAAGACCAAAAAAACTCATAGACACAAACAACAGAATGGTGGTTACCAGAGGGAAAGGGGGTCTGGGAGAGGTAGAAGAGGGTAAAGGGCATCAAATATACGGTGATGAAAGGACATTTGACTTTGGGTGGTAAGCACACAATGCAATGTAAAGATGATGTATTACAGAAGTGTACACGCGAAACCTATATAATTTTAGTAATCAATGTCACCCAATAAATAAGATTTTAAAATTAAAATAAATAAACAGTGAATGAAATAAATCTCAAATCTTTTCTAATATTGACAGGTTGCACATACATTTACACATATGTAGACTGCATAAATGTGTTCGTGAATTATCAAAGAAATGTTAAAACAGCAGAGATTTTGTGAAAGAACTGCCTATTTGACAAAGTAAATAAAAACATGACAAAAATAAATGCAGGGTTTACCATATTTTCCACAAATCACTGGGCAAGATCCATAAAGAAGGGCATGATTTTACTACACTGATACCCTAGCAATACAAAAGGCAAACCAAAGGACCTGTGAAAACAGGCTGAGAACTGGCTTTTGAGTGAATGCATCCACGAAAGCTATAGAAAACCTTTTAAGGATAACACATAAACAAATTTTGAAAAAGGCTCAGCCTCCAGAATGTATACCTACTACTCACAAAAAACCAGACATGTTCTATGTTGAGAAGTAAATGGTTATCAGTTCAGGGCTGTGGTCCTCGGGTTCTGACTACAGTAAGACCTTGGACAAGAGACCTTTCACCTCAATATCCTAATTCTTTAAATGAGGGTGTTGGAGTAGAGGATTTCTAACATCCTTCTATCACTATGATCCTGTGATTCTATGAATCACAGTAGAAGTCTGCTGGCCCCAATCTAATCAACTTTAGGTCTGCAGCAGGAACTGGGAAGGTCCCTGTCCCCAAAACAACACTTAATTGGCTTTTCCCTCACAGCAGTAACATCTCCAGTAATTCAATTGCCTGACATACCTACCATCTCCTGCCCTGCTAGCTGATGATAATATGTTCTTACCCAATCCCAACACATTAAAATATAATTCTCCTAAAACCAATGGGAAATAACTTTCTAGTAAGGAGATGTGTAATGACTCTTTTGCACATTAAACCAGAAAAGATGATGACAACTCTGTGTGCCAACCTGCAAGAGCAATTCGACATTAAGACAGCCTTGTGACTCTGCGGAAATGTTTATAATGTAGTCATTAATCAAAGGCCTTATAAATGAAATTACTGGACACATGTTCACTGCTAATGACTTCTTAACCTAATCCTCAGGTTATAAAGACTAAAAATCTTGTGTCTGCCGTTTCCTATTTCAAATTCAAGCCATAGCCAGAAAACAATTTAAAAAAACAATAAGCTTTGATTTTAACTCTTCTGTGAAGGACCCTCTCATCGGTCTCAAATTCCTAAAAGCATAATGTAAATAACATGGCAAAGGTATCTTTCCAGGAAGGCAGTGGCTGACTGACCATGGGGCTTCTTTAAAAGGGGAGGGGGGAGGGCAGAGGAGAGGGGAGACCAAAAAAGGTATCATTAAAATTCATTTAGCCACAGTAACACCAGTTTCCCCACAATTGTTTCTTATGTCTGCCGTCAAGCTTTCCATTTTCTAAAACTATTGCAAATGCCTCATTATAATGTACCTCTATTATCACCCCCTCTGTGACCCACGAAATTGCCATCTGATATACACGAACACTCAAGTCCCAGGGACTTGGTACTCACTGCATTACCATCTGTGTGGCTCTATGGACTAATCTCTCAGACTAATGAAAGACTTCACCATTTATTGAAAAAAAAGCAGCTTAACAATTTAACAGGTTTCCTAAAAGAGAGATGACAATCTCACAGTTTTGCTGTATAGTTATAGGAACCAACGTTTCTGTTCTTCGTCTCACAAAAGACGAAGTTCACTTACTGCCCTAACATGGAGTAAGTTACACAGCCATTTAACAGTGTTCAGCTCATTATGTTCCCGAAGGCATTTGATTTTAGCAAAACTCCCAGAACTCAAGTTGAGACCAGCCCCACAATCGCTCCCCTGGAAGAGTCCACTAGTGTCAACAGCCTTCCCAATCCTTGATCAGGCCACCTGACCTCTGCAGGCCGGCAAAGCGGCCTTAGCCTCGACCTGCTGACGTCTCATCCTCCTCCCAGCCCCATTGCACACCCTCAGGGGCCTCCAAAGCAACGTTCCAGCACCCCAACCCAAGTCCAAGACCCATGCACACCCTCGTCCATGCCCAAAGCCCCACACGACCTCTTGGCCATCTCTTGGGCTTGGGGGTATACACGGGTGCTGTCTGCCTTTACGAGAAAAAGCTAAGAGGCCCACACAGGTCCTGAAAGCAACGTAAGGCCATTTAGGCAGAGAATTTTGGAGTCCCAGTTACCTGGAACATGAGTTAGAAGGAGAGAGGGTGTGTTCTCTAGGTGGACACATCTCTGGCCCCTGGGACACCCGTGACCCCTCCAACTACTTGCCCCCTGAAGCCACAGGAAAGACAAAGTAAGGCCCTCTAAAGTGCGAGGCATAGGACACAAGTCCCCACTCCATGCCTCTAAGGACGATGCTGTTCCTGGTTATGTGACATTTTGAGAATCCTTCAGAGGCCTCGACTCCAGAAGATACGGGACGTAGGCCAAACACAGCTTTGTGTTCGCTCCCTACCAGTTTTACAGAATAAAACCTGATTCAAATGAACATTGAGGCATGTACATTTCAAAGGTTTCATTTCATCCTAGTTTACTCTGTCTTTCTGACCTAGAGTTAGGCCAGTTGTCCTGACAGTAGGCGCCACGGAAAGGAAAATCCAATTCACAGAACGTTCAAGAATATGCTATTTACCATTTACAGACTCCTCGATTCATTATTTAGTTACTCAACTAATGCTGCTTATGCTCCATTAGCTTTACTTAATGCTCTCCAGGCTAAAAAATCATCTCAATCAAATGCACTAGCTTAATCACCAGTGGAAAACGGTTAACTTCAAAAGATAGCCAAGTTCTAACGAGAAGACATATGGGATTCAAAGTATAAATACACGTCGGTACCTGAACTACCCATCTGGCACCTCTGACCAAATAATTACTGATTACTAGATGCTTTTCGGGAGACTTAGATAATAAAACAAAACAAAAGAAAAAAATCTATTTTAAAAATCTACATGGAAACCTAAACGCAACATAGGAGGTCTGTCTCTGACAATCATTTCCTTCATTTAATCAGTCAAATTCTAAATTTCAGATTATTTTCTTGCAATCACAGGGAAAAACACAAGATGATCTGTGGCAGATACAGCCACTGGCTCGCTTAACTTCTGCTCCCAACTCCTTATTTTTCTTCCTGACTGCAAAGGCTAGAATGCTAAGAACTTTTGTTTCCCAGAATCCCTTGCAACTAGTGTGCTCAATGCAATTGAGGTTTCACCGTTCAATATATTTCCAGAAGCCCTGAATGCAGAGTCACATGGGAGAGAAGCAGCACTCAAGGTGCCACTTTTGCTGGAGCAGATCTAGCAGGCAGCAGATAGCTTTGAAGCTAACAGGGGCAGCAGCAGTCTGATCATGAAACACAGCTAAGGTAGAATATTCCAGAACAAAATTGTTTCGTGACTCCTGGTTGTGGCTGAAGTGGTGAAACCAGCCGTTGGCCGACAGACTTCCCGAGTCCCCAGCTTTCTGAAGGTAACAGAGGTTGCAGTCTCCCTGAGAACTAGTCCTGTGTTGCCATTCTGGAAGCCATTCCTCGAGGTCCAGCCTAAAGTCTAATCCTCCAGCCCTTCCAACATTTGGTAAGCAGCTAATGCCTTCTTTATGGCACAGCCTTTTTTATTTTTATTTTCTGCTTAAACAGCTAAAGTGGTTTCCATTATGTGCAACTCATCCCCGAGCAATACTGTATTAAGACAATTACATGAAAATATCCAACTGTATGAACATTCGCATGCTTTCAAATATTTAAATTAATCTAAAGTGACCTAAACTCTCAGTAGACAACATTGACTGAAGCACATCGTATAATGCTTCATTCTTTTCTCTGAGCAATAAAAAGCACCCTAGATCTTAAAAACACAGTTCCTCAACACGTTAAATCATGTTTTATTCAAACTCATTACGATTCGATATTTGAAAACCGTAGCAAAGAAAGGACATTCTAACTACTAATTCTAACTAAAGAACATTCCAAGCCTTGCTCCTTTGAACAGCTAAAGCATATGGCAGACCCTGAATATATGTTAGCAACTGAGCATGGGGAGAATGCTGTAGATGATTCGAACTAATAGATAAGCCAAAGGTGCATTAGTTTTGATTTGGGGGCAGCAGATTAAATTATGAGAAGGTTACAGATAAAATTGTATGCATTAGCATAAATTACACTGACTTCATTGCACAACCATGCATACTCTGACAGGAAATATAGGGGGGCCCACGCTAACATTTTAAGAAATTTCTATGAAGGTTGGAATAGTATAATCATTTCCCAGGATTACAGAGGATCTAATCAGATGGATCACTTCCTCCATATATTTCTGCTTTTTTCATACATTTATGTTTTTCCATTTAAAAAAAAGAAAAAAGAAAACTTGACCTTAAAGGTCAAAAATATATTCAATGGGGTAGAGAAAACCCGCTGGATGAATGGTCCCGACAATCTCCATGTACCTCTAGGGAATCAATTCAATGTCCTTGTTTCCTAGGGGTCTAAGGACATAACCTCTTCACGCAGAAACAGGATATAAAAGAAATGAAGCCATGACCACCCGGCCCTCCCCTGGACGGTGAATGGTACAGTCTGAGGTCACATCTATGCAGAGAAGCTGCGGAACTAATTAGGGCTTTACTTTGCCTCTGTCACTTGAGTCTGTTCTCCAATTCATGAGGGGAAAGGGAAGTTCAGCAGATCCTTCTACCAGGGGCGTGTTTGGTAGAGCAGCACAGTCAGCAGCAATGGCGAGCATCCTTCATGAATGAATTCCCACAGCCATTATCAATGTGTCAACAGATTCGAGGTTTTCCCAACTTCCAAAAAAATATTAAAGGAATTTGAAAGTTCTAAATTTATGCTTTAAATTTCCTGATCATTCATTTTGTGCAGTGACATGTTAATTTCTAAAGAAAGCTACAACAGAATAGGAAACAAGACCCCTACCCCCAAGGAAGTATGAGGCAGAAAAGTCCTCACACCATTTGGTTTTCAATCTAGGTAAGAAACAACAATATTGATTAGAACTTCCGCAAACTGTCAATAATCCTTATTTGGGGGGAGTTGTTGGACACCTTTAGTACCTATTCCTTCATTCTTCTTAAAAACTCCACGTGGCATATTTTAAAATGAAAATTTTACCTTATTTTTAAAATTTTCTCATAGCCTCATTAGTCAGCCAAAGACAGCATGATGTGTTACAATGACCATTCCGAGAAGCACTGTCCTAAGTGCTACGGAAAAGCTAAATGAATACATGAGTGAATGAAACACTACAGCTTAGCAAGCACAGATCCTCACTAAAAAACACCCACTCTCACTGTTCAGAACCAGACACCCCGCCTGAAACTTAGCCATGATTCGAACCTTGCAGATATGAATGAGGCAATTCACTTCTGGTGAACTCGAATTCTTCAGTGCAGTAGCTAACGGTCAAGGAATTGGGTTAATGAGAACATGCCACTGGAGTGGCCATGGAGCAGGGAACGGAGACAAATCAAAGGCAGAGACTCCACTGCAAGTGAGAAAGTCACCAAGCGAAATAAGTCAGTTGGAGAAAGACAAATACCATACGATCTCACTTACATGTGGAATCTAAAGAGCTGAATAAATGAGCAAAGTAAACAGAAATAGTCTCGGGGATATAGAGGAAAAACTGAGGGTTGCTGGATGGGAGGGGGGTGGGGATGAGGGAGAAGGCGAGGGGATTAGAAAGCACAAATTGGTAACTACAAGATTGCCACGGGGATATGAAAGACATTTTGGGGAATATAATCAATAATGTTGTGAAGATTTTGTAGGGTATCCGATGGACACTTGTCTTATTAGGGAGACCACTTCATGGACGGTGTAGATGCCTGACCACTGCACTGTACACCTGAAGCTGAAGCTGAATAATATTGTATGTGAACCATAATTTAACATATATATAGTCATGGGATATGGAGTACAGCACAGGGAATAGACTCAGTGGACCTGTAACAGCTACATACCATGTCAGAGGGGTAGTAGATTAGCGGAGAGGGGTTATCACTTTGCGAGGAGTTAAATTACTATTACATTGTTTTGTACACCTGAAACTAATTTTTAAAAAAAGGGAGGGGAAAACTTAAAATAAAAGAAAGTCATGGCAATGATGACTTTAGGCAATGGAGCCTCATTCTGGATTGATTTAGGAACTTGGTTGTTTAGTTTATAGATTGTCTATGTCCTTTAGTGCTTCTTTTTGCTTTTAGCATCATCTCCTAACTATGTCACTGGCGATTAGCAGCTCTATAGAGGATGAAACTGGACAGGAGATTGGAGAGAAACTCAAGATAGCCCCATTTTACTACTTGGCAGTAAGTTCGGCAAAAAATATTTATTGTAGAGAAAACATAAAGATGAATGGAGTCCTCGCCTTGAGTAAGTTCAACTTACAAAGAAGGAGTTTTACAAAACACTTCAATGAGAGGTGAATTATAATTCTTTGCTTTAGAATAATTTCTGCTTTATAAAATAATTCTGCTTAGGACTATGTTTAATAGACATAAAATCCTTGAGTTTAAAATACTCTTTAACTTACCAAAATGCGTGTTACATATGGTGTTTCAAGAATACACTTAAAGAAGGGGCAGTCGGATGGCTCAGTTGGTTAGAGCCGGAGCTCTCAACAACAAGGTTGCCAGTTCAATTCCCGCGTGGGATGGTGGGCTGTGCCCCCTGCAGCTAAAGACTGAAAACGGCAACTGGACTTGGAGCTGAGCTGCTCCCTCCACAACTAGATTGAAGGACGACTTGGAGCTGATGGGCCCTGGAGAAACACACTGCCCTCCAATATTCCCCAATTAAAAAAGAAAAGTAGAGAGAGCAGTGTGCTGAATCCAGGTGTATCTATATCCCACCTCGACAATGGTCAACCATAGCCCGTCTTCTCTTGCCCACGCTCATGGCCCACTCTCCTACCGATTATTTTGAAGCAAATCCTAGATATCACATCATTTTACCGGTAAAGATTTAAGTATGTATCTTGAAAGGATAGGGACTCTTTCTTTAGACTTACCGTGTATTTACTTTTATATTTATTTAACAAACACTGTCCTAAATGCTTTACAACTGTGTTTCCCTGAAAATAATACTTAGCTGGACCATCAGCTCTAATGTGTCTTTTGGAGCAAAAATTAATGTAAGACCCGGTATTGTATTATATTAAACCCAGTCTTATAGTAAAATAATTTAATATATATATAGTCATGGGATATAGAGTACAGATATTATAGTAAAATAAGACTGGGTCTTATATTAATTTTTGCTCCAAAAGACGCAGTAGAGCTGATTGTCTAGCTAGGTCTTATTTTCGGGGAAACACGAAAATACCAACTCATTTACTCCTTAGAACAATCCTAGAAGGTAATTACTGTTACCATCATTTCACAAAGAGGAGACTAAAGCCCCGAAGGTTAAGTGATTTGCCCAAGGCTGTCTGGCCAGTAAACGGCAGCGGCAGCGCAGGATTGTAACTGATAAAAGTGAACTGACATCTTGGGATGCTTAACCATGGAGCTGGTAGGACTGCGGGTGGAGCTGCCCCCCCCCCCCACATACTCTCTAGCCCTGATTTCCTGTAGAAGGGGGAGGGTTGCTAATAAATAGAACAGCCATTTGGAATCGGGCCATTATTTTCCTTCAGTGGGAGCCGGTTGGAGCCCCGGGTTGGAGGTGTGCGTTCTCACACTGCGGTGGTGGTTTTTGTTTCTTTTTCCTTTTTTCCCCCAAATAAACCATTTTTCTTGTGGATTTGTCTGGAGAGTTATTTTTACCAGTCGGCATAACCCAGGCATTCCGGCTCAAATCAATGCTCTTAAACAGTACACTACACTCTACTCTCAGTTATGTATTTGGGTTATACGCCTTCAAAGGCCAAACATAACCTACACAAGTATCAATTTTACATCCTATATCCCAACTTATCTTCAAAAAAAGACACTGTTAGCCCTTCAACCCAGATGGAAAGGTACAATTGCACACTTAGGCCAATGGAATAACTGGATTTTTCGTAGCGTTAGTGTACACGACTCAGATAAAACAACCATGACCTTGGTAAGTGCAAGCACAGCAAGTCACACAGGCTCACCCATCACACATGCGCACTTGACAAGTCATGAACTATTGGGATGCCAAATTTTGATGATAAACCCAGTGTTCTCAAATTATTTTTGAAAATCCAATTCCATCAACTGTACCACTGCATACCGTCTCAGTGCAACATCTCAGCGTAAGAACCATCACAGACACCACTGAAACACTTAACGACTTTCACTCACACAAATGCCACAATTAATTTCATTTTAAGGAATCTTCAACTAGAAAAACGGCTGGTGTCCCCGATTGTTTCAAATAATTAAAAGATTAATCAAACAAACTTAATCACTAAAACATGCTTATGTGTGTCTATATACCTATCTATACACAATGCATGCACATAAAACAATGGCATCTAATTTTTAAATCTGAAAACCTAGTTATCTGAGAAATGTATATGTTTGTATATATGTATGTGGATGTGACATCCAATTTTAAAATGTAGAAAAATGACCATCTCTGATTTGGAAATGAAACAATTGAGTTCACAGTCAAGTTTTCAAATGAGTTCTGGGGGGGGAAAAAACTGTTTACCACTGACTCACTAATGTGCTATAATACTTCAGCTCTGGCAAGAGGCTTCCTCACATTTCTTTCCTGCAGTCGAGTGACACTCAGAAGAAAACTAGAAACATTCTTACTTTCGAAAACACTCAGGGTCATCACGTCACAGAATGAGAGACTCAACGTAAATGTGCCTCTGGTTTGGATTAGAGCTAAGTCCATTAGGAAGTAAAGGAAATGGCTTCTGAGGAGAGATGTGATAATACAGTACCACTGGGAATGCTTCTTTTACGGTCACTGACGAAGATAAAAGGACATTATTGTCTTCCTTTCTGGAGAAGAGTGGGGGAGCACATAGCGTTTCACGTTTTAAGCCTCAGAGCTAAGAACATCAGACGTTTGCACAGCTTTTGAAGCTTACCTGTGTTTTTTGTAGAAAAGGGGGTGAGCACTTTAAGAGATGTCTGTTCCTCACCTTCCAAAAGCTTCCTGTCCTTAGTTTGAGCACAATCTCTTGAACTTAAGTCACTTATGTTGCCATTTGAAATGCCAGCTCTTGGCTCAGGAGGAGACACTCTGGATGCTCCGCGTCTTTGTGTCTTTCCCCCAGTGTCATCTCACCTGCCTTGCTTTACCTTTCCTTAGGCCCCTGATCCTAGTCAGCCTCTCCCTTACCACGTGACCGACGTATGTATTATGCTCCTTGTTTATCCATCTCCCCAGTTAGAATGGGGGTTCCCAGAGGATAGGGAGCTTTGCGTTAGGGGTTTTGTGCTCTAGCTCTGAAAATACTGCCTGACGCTAGTAGGTGTTCAGGAAATACCTGTTGAATCCGGGGGGGTGTAAGTCGTCTTTTAAATCATAGCACTACTTGATGGCAAACCCGTATGGAGATGAAACACCTACCACAGGCCATGTCATGCCCCTCCGACCCACTAAAGGAACACGACAGCCCCGTGAGATGCATGCCATTTGACTGACGAGAACTGTCACTCACAGACATTCAGCAACTTCACAGCGAGAGAAGCTCATTCAAGATCTCTGCGCCTTGATTCAACTTGACCTCTTAAAGGACTGACACCATTGTATCTTCAACTATTCAAACCCATCCGATAACTACAACAATGAAATGTGAGGTGACAATGCTGATCAAGTATCTTCACAAATTATGACACATGCAAGACTCAGACCCTGAGAGTCATTATGGAACCACTGCTGTGTTTATCCTCCTCCCTCGATCTTAATCGCAGCAAAAGAATAACAATTTCTGTAATGCTTTCCAGTTCATGCTTTCACATATATTATCGAATTTGACCCAAACCATTAAAAGATAACACCTGTAATCTTGCTCTTCAACTGACTCCAAAAAGAGAAAGAACACCTTGTCCCAATTAGACCTGAATGAGAAACAGACATTCAGAAAAAGACCTCCTGAGGGGTGATTTCTGTGACTTCCAGAGCAGATACGAGCTTCCTACATTTTCTCTTACCTACGGAAAGGGCCGAGGAGAAAAGCAACACAGTTCCACCTTAGAGCACAAGTGAGGCCTGACCAACAAGGCTGGAAGAGACTGTCCTCTTGGCATCCTAATTCCTAACTTCCCGGCTTCACTTTTCCTCGGAAATGCTAATAGGAAAATAAACAGAAATAATTCCCAGCTAAGAATAACTCACTCACTGCTGCATAAACTATTCTGACAATTTCTAAGGTCCAATATTCACTGAGTGGCTACTCTGAGCTCAGCACAATGGGAGATCCCGTGAAATATGAAGGCATAGTTCCTATCCTCATAAATTAGTTGGGAAGACTGGATACAAAGATGCAAAGATAAACATCGAAAAGTTAACTGCAGAAAGGATAAAAAAAAAAACAACTAGAAATGGGGGACAGCAAAGAAACTTTATCATCTCAGGAAATACTAGGCATTTTGTAATTCATTGCAAGGTTTGTATAATTAATATGACTTGAAAGGTCATTTCAAATTCAATTTTCTGTTACAAAGTAATGAACTCTTTAAATCCTGTTAAAATTATACTCATTCTTTAAGACCTAACTCACATGTGACAATCTCTGTCATTTTTTTACCGGACCGCCCCTCAACCCTCTTCAAGGTTTTGTCATGTCTCTAATTCTCTACATACCCCTATCTAATTCTCCACATACAGATATGACACATCTGTCTTTCCTGATGGGCTATTAGCCAGCTCGGTGAGAGCAGAGGCCTTAGCTCTTAAGTACATGGTACCTGGTAGTCAATGGGGGCTTCGCAGTTGTGGTTTACAGTGAATGGAATAAAGAATTTTCTGCCTCTTAAACCCACAGAATCTCTCTTCCTGGAGAAAACCACTTAATACATGACTGCTGACATATTCAGGGATTACCTTTTAATTGGTCTCTCTGGCAGGTAAAAACAGCAATGCTGCAGCAATCAGACATTTAAACAAAAAAATAAAAATAAGGGGAGAATTAGGGTATGCAAGTTACCTCGTCACTGATACAGCAGTAGGGCAGTGTGTACCTAGGGAGCGTAATTTGGAAATGTGTGGCATGTTTCCCAGAGATCGCAGGACCAGGAATGTCCAACATCCTGAATCCGTGGGAGAGTCCTACACAACTCTCCTGCATCCTGCATGATTTTCAAATACTGAGCTACACAGTCATGCTGGTGAAACGATCTGAGTAGAGCCTCATTTGGTTTTATATATAAACAAGGATTTAGGCAAGCCATTGAATTTTCTGGGAATGAAACGACCGTGGGAAATGAGAGAAGACCGCACCGTGTTTTGTTTGGAACTCCACGAAGTGCTATTCAGCACTTTGGAAACTCAGGTTCCTGGCTGCAGTGCACGCATCTGTCCTGCGGCTCCAGGCACTGAGCGCGGAGTGAAGACATGCACGCCTGTGCACTGTGTCACTCAACAGTGCATGCTGGCTCCTCCCCAATCTCCCTCCATCCCACATGGCCGCCTCTGTCCCATCACTTCTGACAATGTCCACTGCAAACTCCTGACTTGCAGCATTTGAGGTCACTTAGAATCTTCCTTCTTTAGCAGATACTCAACCTTGTGGCCAAGCTGTTCCCTGCAAACTCCAGACTTTTCCATGTCCTCAGATGTTCATCCAGGCCATTCCTCCTCCAGATACACCTGCCCCCTTTCTGTGTCTTCCCAAACCACACCATCCTCCAGGGCCCACCAAAGTGGTCCTTCTGTCATGAACCCTTCCTAGATACCACCTGTCAGAGTGGACTGTTTCCCCTGGGACTGCCCATTACAAGGATAGGTGGATTGGGTACCCGAGTGTGTTCAACTTAGCATTGTGTTTTAGCGTCTTATGCTGTTTTCTCATTGTTTCATGTTTTATTTTTCCCCTAAGAGAATATAATTTTGAGTGACCATTGCATCTCTTTTTCATACAGAACCTATTTTGCAAGGTGATTGGCATACAACTGTTCAATAGATACCTATTTAACTGAAGATAAACTCTTCATTTTCTAATTTCAGGGAATCAGGGTCAACCCTTTGCAGAACACCCAAATGACTAGTGAAGAAAGCTAACTATCAGATATGATCTGTTATAATTAAAACTGTAGGAAACATCAGAACTTTCCATATGTAAAAATTAACTTGAGTCCACAGAAAAGTTATCAGTTCCCATCTTCAACTAGTTGAAGGATTAGTTAAACTGAAAGTGGTTGGTGATAAGTGGATTTCTGTCTTGAGAAGGTAGCATGAACCGATTATCACTGACAAGCACTAGTTTTAATTTCTAAAACAGTAAGAGTAAGGCAAAGCAGCAAAATACATTAGCAGTAATAACCCAGGATACATCTCAGTAACAGCTAAGGATTATCATCATGACATGAATCCATCTGTAATTAAGTAAATGAAAAAAGAGAAACAGCCAACATTTCAGGTCAAGAGCTTACGTTCCTATGTGGATATGGGTACAGGAAAAACATGGTTAGCATAAAGTAAAGAAGAGTAATTCTAGAGTAAACCAGCACAAGTCAACAGTTAACTAGAAATGACAGATATAACTACCCACTTCCTTTATGAGGAAATGCCTCTGAAGAGACAAACTCAAACAAGAGTGAAAATCACACCCTAGAGATCTTGGGAAATTTGAACTCTGCTCAGAGCCTATGTGGCCAAGCTGTGACAAGCAGATGACAGTTCTCCAGGCATGTGAAGGGCAAGACAGACGGGAAGGGCAAAGGAAACAGCACTTGGGCTGTGAGCCAGGTGTTTTCACCTTAATTCAGAGGGGAAAGCAACAGTGTCTGCCCCGAAACATTCACAAAATGGTTTGCTCCAAAGACCGCACATAACCATGTACAGACACACTTGAAGTACACGCAGGAAAAATGAGCCATGCAACTATACTTTAAGAATTAAATCAAGACCACCAAGAAGCTTCTTTCGTCCTTCTCATACTGCAATTGCTCTATCCACGAAAGAACGAAAAGAAAAAACGAAGTTTTTAAATAGACAGAGCCTACTTAGTAAGGCAAGCTGAGTTGCCGAGAGCTCATTTTCCTTTCTTTCTGCCTGAAACACTGTTGAGGGTGGGACATCACTAACTCCATTCTGCATGTCTGAGAAGGTGCCATTAAATAGGTGGGTTTGAGCATTTCAGATGGATCTGGCACGGACCTATTTCTTGCTCAAAACTTTCCACTCATTCACACAATGCGTAAACTGCAGTGCTGAGATTGAAAACAGGAAAAATCACTTGGCTTGCCACCAAGTACTTAAGGGCGTTTCAGTTTCTGTCCCTTGGCCTGGGCGGACCACAGAGAAGATGGATGCCTGGCATGCCACACGCTGTCCTCAGGACACCACCTGACACCCTTACCGGGGAGGGTGGGTCTCACGTCAGGAACCAAAGAATTCCAAAATTGGTCGACTCTAAGAGATGCTGCCTGTGAGGAAATATTATAACACTACTCTTGCTCAAGCAAGGAGCACCTTTTAAAGAAATGCGTCACCACCAATACTCTTAATAGCATGGGGATGATAATGCATAAAAGACCACAGACATCAGTCATGCTTGGAAGAGCAATCCACGACTGGGACCCAATGTGAAGAAGCTTGGGGAATAATTAACCAATTTATTTCATGTACGTCTTGCATCTTATGTATGCATAAGAGTGACAGATGATCGAAATCTATTTCTAAAGTCTGACAGCTTTTCAAATAAATATGAAACAAAATTTCTAAGTGATAAGACAGCACTGTGTTTAATTGACAATGGTTTTCTTTTTCTTCTCTCTTAGCTATATATAAAATAATGGTGCATCTTAAAATTGTGGCATCTTTGATAGATAAAATATGGTAAGTTATGGTAAATACAGACAGATAAACACATAGTTATGATATAGAACCAAAGGTACCACAATGAAGTATACCCCACAAAGGCCAAAAACTAGGGATACTAGGGATTCCCTTTGACACTCAAGCATTTATATAAACTCGGAGCCTGTTAATAATTTCCAAAGTGGATCACAAATGTGAAGTATACATTATTCCAAGAAGAGATTAATTAGGTTTAAATAAAAGCAGGTTCAAAGCAAATGCAGAAAAATCTGTGAGTGACAGACAATACCATAAATACATGAAAAATACTTTGGGTGCATTAACCTCTGAAAGAAAAACCATACGCTCTTAGTTTAGGATTAACATCTGAAAGACAAACCATACGCTCTGCGTCTCCCCGTGACACGTTCCTTAGGCATCTATTAGCAGAAGAACCATGGAGTGGATGGGCCACAAATGTGACATACGACAGCCTAGTACAGATGTGACTTCTGTATTCCAAATATTTCAGGTGGAAAGCACAAACAGCCATATTAAAATACAGGGTTTTCAGTGAAATACTCGCAAAGCAATCATGGGAGGGGCAAGAAGAGGCTTCCTCCAGTTCTTAACCAGTGACCATTTCCACAAGACGAGCCAGAAGTATATTAAATTTCAAAAGCCATTCTAAAAAAAAAAAAAAAAAAAAAAAGCCATCCCCTCTCACAGGGACACCACTTTGCTCCAGATCCGTGCCAAGCCTGACCTTCGGCTCGCTCATCCTTTGGGGAGGCCGCTGCCCTGAAGGAAGCCTCCTGTCTCTGCCCAGACCCTTCCCGGCTCTTCTCCAAGCGCTGTGTGGAATCCCTGCCAATTTCAAAGGCCATGCTCCATGTGCGGTCACACCCAGTGTCACCAAGTTTAAAAACGATCGGCCTTTATTGGAACCTTATACACACCCACACTTTTAAAATAATACCCAAAAGTAGCTCTTAAAACAAGACTGTAAAAACACAACTGAGTGTGAGTGTTTTGACAGACAATGATATCTACTTCCTAAGACCTATGTGTCATCTCAGCCAACGGACCGTGTGTGCCACCCTACAAAAATGTACTGAACACCTACTAGGGGACACTTCTAACGTGTCACACGTTGCAACCTTAGGATACAGGTTATGTAATTCACAGAAGCTTATAAAATAATGGAGCCTATAAAATAAGTCACGCTTAAGCTGTCAATAAGGCCTACTTAAAAACAAATACAAGTGAAGGCTTTTAAAAAAAAACATGAAAGAAAGTAAAATCCATTTAAGCTGGGAAATTAGAAAGGCTTCAGAGAGGAGGCAACAGGTAAACTTCAACTTACCAATTCTTCTGCTGCGAGATCTTTGAGGGAGGGATAATAACCATTCTCATCTTTGAATCCATAATAGCTAGCATAATCCTTTGCGTATAGCAAACATCCGTAAAGTTTTAATGAATTGAAATAAAACAGGAGGAAAACAAAGAGCAAAAGCATTCAAGATGGAGGAAACAGTATGGGTCATGACACAGGGAGAGAAGGTACAAGGAATGGTCCAGAGAGTGGTCCTTTAGGTGAGTGAGAAGAACAGAAGACATACTGGAAAGTGGTAGGGGGCCAAAGCACAGGAAGCGTTAAATGTGATGCCAAGAAATTAGGATTTTATTATGTAAGAAGATGATTAGAGTTGTGCCGTAAGATATTCACAGTGAAAAGTATTTAAGATGACTTAAATGGGGGTTGACACTGGAAGAACTGAGTCTCTGAAGAGATCGCCACAGATCAAACAAGGGGAAAGTGAGTTCTGAACTGGGACACCACCTACAGAAATGGAAAAACACCAAAAGAAAACAAAGGTACCACTGAAGTAGAACCCACAAAATTGAGTAGGTGTGAGGAGAGGAGAGTTAGAGAAACTATGCAAGTTTCAAGGTTCGTTGCTTAAGAGAACAGTGAAATCCGTCAATACACATAGGAAATGAGTTCTCTGGGGAAAATGGCGAATCTAGTGGTAAAGGTTTGAGCGTGTAAGTTGAAATCTCAGCGTGCATCTGAAAATATGGGAATGGGATCTAGGCTCAAGATCTAAAGTCACCTGTCCAGCTGAACCCCGATAATGGGCCAGATCAGAGAGGAAGGGAGCTACCACAGGCTGTCACAGACTATGAGAAATTGGTTTTGACTCAGCTCTAGAGGAAACTGTAAATATGAACGCTTCTTTCTTCTTTCTGATAACAAATCATATTTTACTTTTTCCCCTTAACTACCAGGGTACTTACATGTGTTCAATCCCACTATTACGATAATCTTCACGTTTGGAAATTTCCTATTCTCCATTTCTTGGTCTTATCTTAATTACTTCTTTATCTTGGTCCTGCCTCCTCAGTTCTATTTTACTTTATTGTTTCATTTTATGTGTCCAATACCCCAAAATTGTGTGTTGAAAAATAAATGAATGAATAAACAGGGTTTGTAGAAAGTCATCTCAAATCCTTTGTGGAAAAGAAGGATATAAATAAATTTAAATTTAAAAAGGGTTTTATTTGCAAGTATGATAGCTAACTCCTTATGAACTACAGGAATGTTTTTCTCCAATTAACAATTAAAAGTCTGTGTTTTAAAAGGCAAATTAAGGATTGTTTAATTTCATTATAAAACAACTTAGCCTCACAAAAAGATTCTCTCTAAATTAGAACTCCAAGCTACATGATAAGAAAAAAGTTTTCAGGCCAGAATGAGAAACTTTTGGCAAGCAACATCTGAAAATTAAAGCATCTCTCATATAGTAATACAAAGCCTTAAGAAAACAAGATTCATAAATATTTCATTTATATACCATTTTTTAAAGAGAGAAGCTACTGAATAAAAAAAGCCACACAATGACAATTCGGCAATGAATGTTATAACCTCTCCCACATAGGGGTGTTTGTTGTATATATGTTATGCATTTAAACTGTGATCTCTTTGTGCTTTTCTTGGTCCCAGCCTAATAGGAAAGCCCCTTTTCCAAGCTCCAGGGCCTGCACTTAACACACTATGCTTCCACAAATCCTGTCTGTTCTATAGACAACTGGGAGTTTGTCCTCTCCCCTGGCAAGCTTTATCGTAAACTGTTAGCTCCTTTTAACTGGTTACCAGGTCTTGTTCTCCCTCCTCACTGGCACAGCTCCTTAAAGCTCAGGCATCTGGAGACCTTACTGGAAAATACGCAGGGTAGATCCGAATATACATACTTTCCTTCTATACCAACTGGATTCCTCCATTCACTCACCCACTGGTCCAAACCAGGAAACCTACAAATCATTCTGAAGAAATATTACCTTTTGGAAAAAAGAGCCCTCAGTTATAGATCTCCATGATGTGTCTTAAATGTTATGCCAAGAAAATACAGCATTTTAAATAGCGCAGGTGTCCTGGCAATCCCTGCAACGGACACCATCTCTTAGGTATGTTTTGCTACATGTAAATGTTGGTTTAAGCACTGACTTTTAAACTACCACTTATTGAGGAGTCTACGTACTAGACATTTAAAAGCCACTTTTCACACTTTGTAAAAGGACTTGAGATCGTGTATATTACCTCCATTCCACAAATGAGGACTCAAATGCAGAATCCCACGTATGTTCAAAAGCCTGTGGGTATCTGTGCACACAATACTACCTCTCTGGATAAGTCTGTTTTCAAAATGCTTAGAGCATCTCCAATCTTCCACCACACATTCAATGAACACCTTCTACCTGTGGGCTTAGAGCAGGCTTCCAAGAAGAGATAGTAGCTGTGTCTTGAAAGCTGAGTAGAGTTAGGCACGCAGAGGGGAACCCAAAGAGCCTTCCAGGTCGAGGGGAACACGTGTTAAGCTTGATCCACTCTAGGGACTCGGCAGTTCAGCCGGACTAAACACTGGCTATGGGAAGAACAACGGCAGGAGAGAAGAGCAGGTGGGGAGGCAGATGGCAGGTCACCAAGGAAACTGTATGGTTCTAAGACGCTGGGTAAGTGGGGTTTTAGCAGTACCGAGGCTTGATAAAACCTGCATTTCAGAAAGTCCACTTAAGTGTTTTTGACTTACAAGAAGGGCGATTTTGCACACGTTTTGAAAGCTATTTCCCTGCTGAGCTCACATTACCACTTCCTCAGATATTCTTGGCATACCTTTTCCTCTTTCCATCGCTGCCCTGCATCACCTCATCAAATGGGCACTCCCTAGCGCCCAGTCTGTGCCCCTCTCCTCTCCCTCCCTTTGGTCAGCAATGAGGTTCCTGCTTACCTCGTGCGAGGCCTTCCTCTGGATCCCACTGCACTTCCCGTCTCCCTTCCCTGTAGCACCTCCTGGGTCATTCCCACTAGCAAAAACAAATGCTCTAAAGTCTTCATAAAAAAAGAAAGGACCCTCCCTTACCCCACAGCCTCTCCTCTCCCAACTTCTTCTCAGCAGATTTGTCTGCACACCCTGTCCCCACCGACTCACTTCCCGTTCCCTTCTCAGTTCTCTCCACTCCAATGAGACAGCTCTTTCCTCTCAGTTCTAAACAGCCTTCAAAAATGTTTCAAATAACAGAATCAAGTATGTGTTTCAACTTCGGTGTAAAGGAATCAAAACGACGCAAAATGGGAAACTTGGTTTCTCAGGCTCCTGAGCCACAATGGCCAGCTGGGTTGTGACCACGGTCTCCGGTGGCACTGACCTGGAGGGCGCTTTCTCAGATGTAAGTCACGTGACGTTGTTGCCTGATTAAAAATCCTCCCTTCCGTTGCTTACCATTGCACTTTGGACAAAATTTAAACCTCTCCTGACAGCAGTGAAGCCCCCCTCAGCTCCCCGCGGCTCCCCGTCAACGCCACACTCTGCCCTGCCACCGCACTCTGGGGGCACAGACTTGACTGGAGTCCCTGCAACACACAGGGCAACGTACACTGCAAAGCCGTGTTGCCCCCTGATCCTCCTGCATGGAAGGCTTTGCCCTGGCTCTGCCCATGGCTGACCACGTGGCCAGACAGCGCATGTATGTCCCCCTCTGTCATGCTCAGTCACTGTGTCCTGATCATTTCTGTCACGCATCTATTCTGACTGACAAGTACACATTGTTATGTTGTGGGTCTTCTCACGAGACCACACGCTCTGCAGGGAGTGTGCTTCTTTGCTTATTAATGTCTTTCTGCTGCCTAAGACCGTGCCTGGCACACAGGGAGGGGGCAGCACACATCAGATGCTATTGATGAACCAGGTGACACCCCTCCTTCATATCGACTGACTGATTCGTTCAACATTTACCCAGGAGTTACTATGGGCCAGCAGTGAAGATAAATAAATAAAGCAGACTCTGCCCACAAGAAGCTCACAATTTAGTGGCAGAAGAAGAAAATGGAATATAATGTAATAAGTACACTATTAGAGAACTGCTCAGAGTGATGGGTGCCCAGAAGAGGGACAAGTAACCTGGGAGAGATGAGGGCGTGGGAGGCAGATGAAGCTTCCAGGAGGAGAGGAGACCTGAGTTAAAAACAACTGGAGTTAACCTGGTGAAGGATAATATTGTTCCTATAAAGGGATCTACATGAAAAGAAAAAAAGGCAGAAAAATGTGAAACAGCATGGTGAGTGAGAGCAGGGCATGAAACACAGCTGGTCAAAGGATAACAGATGACCTAGAAGGCTGGGCCACGCAGGGCCTCTTATGCCCACCAAAAAGCACAGTTTTGATGCTCTAGCCGTCAGGAACCGCAAGGTTTTCTCCAGGATCGTGACATCGTTTAATTTTAGTTCCCTCTGAACCATGCTACAGCTGTGTGGGAGTTAGACTGGAGCGTCACGGATGGGGAGAACATTCGCTCTACTGCTCCAGTCTGGAAGATGAATGATGCCAACCCCATCTCAGGCAGTGGTTGTAGGAATTGAGCATAGGTGATCAATGTCAGAAATAGTTCAAAAGCAAATTTCACTGTTTGGAGATACTCAGTGACCTTGGCCAGGGTAGTGTCAGTGTACTGATGGGAAAGGAAGACACATCTCCTTCCTCATCCACAGCTGCAGAAATAACAGGGACTGTGGAAGTGGCGGTTAGTAGACTGAAATCTGGCTGCTTAGCGAAGCACCAGGAGAGCTTTTGAAAAACTGTGGGTACACTGAGTCAGTCTCCACGAGCAGAGCCCGGAAACCCTTATGTGGACAAGTTCCTCAGGTAAATCTTACACAGATACCCACATATTTGCTTTGGAGGAAAACTCAACAATGGAGGCAGGTGGGCTAAGAGTTATTAGTTTATCAGGCTAAGAGCTTTAGTTCATTAAACACAGATAATTTTATCTCTAAAGTGTAAAAAAGAAATCTCTTACTGAAAACCAGGATTTTCACTCCCACTACCCGTCCATTGTGAGTCAGGTCAACAATTTAATTGGTGAAAACTCAATAAAAATGAAGTACCTGAAACAGAACTGTGCAAGATACCGTGGGGAACACCAATAAAGACCTTGCAGTCTGCCTCAGGGGCCAAAACCTAACAAAAATCAGTCAAAACTTTGGAGTGCTGAACAGTGTGGCACCAACTCTAGGTAACCAGTAGGTCAGAGAAGGCTGCCAGCTGTGACTTCTGTGCCTCTGGCCCCGTCTCAACCTATCAAATTATTACTCTTTAATGTTCATTTCAAATCCTATCTTTTTCATGAAATCTTTCCTCCCTACAGAGATGTGCTCTTTTCCTTTGATTGTCCAAAACATTCTGTACTTCTAAAGTCACTGAAAAGGGTCTGGATGTTGGGCGGCCGGATAGCTCAGTTGGTTAGAGCATGAGCTCTTGAGTGGCAGGGTTGTCAGTTCAATTCCCACATGGGCCAGTGAGCTGCACCCTCCACAACTAGATAGAAGACAATGAGCTGCCGCTGAGCTGCTAGAGGGGCGGCTGGATGGCTCAGTTGGTTAGAGCGCGAGCTCCCAACAGCAAGGTTGTGGGTTCAATTCCAGCATGGGATGGTGGGCCGCGCTCCTTGCAACTAAAGATTGAAAATGGTGACTGGACTTGGAGCTGAGCTGTGCGCTCCACAATTAGACTGAAGCACAACGACTTGGAGCTGATGGGCCCTGGAGAAACACACTGGTCCCCAATATTCCCTAATAAAATTTATTTTTAAAAAAAAAAGGTTCTGATGCAATCTCCAACTTGTGTGTTGGAGAGGGGCGCTCCCCATACATCCGAGCAATTGTCAGACACCAGCTAGGCGTCCTACAAATTAAAGATAGCATCAGATTCCACAGGTTAAGGGCTCAGTCCCACAAGACTGCCCCCACCCACCCAGAAACACACACACATACACACACATTTTAGATCCTATTCACAAGTCCAGACTATTACCTGTGCTTCTGACCAACAAGCTATAGGCAAGTGGCTCCAGAGACCCCCCTCCATGGCCCTCTCCTTGTGTTCGATGAATTTGTTAGAGCAGCTCACAGAACTCAGAGAAACATTTTACTTACTAGACTTCAAGTTTATCATAAAAGATATAATTCAGGAACAGCTAGAAGGAAGAGATGCATAGGGTAAGGTATGTGGGAAGGGGCATGAGGCTCCCATGCCCTCTTCAGGTGTGTCACTGTCCCCAAATCTCCACAAGTTCACCAGCTCTCTGAACCCCATCCTTTTGGGTTTTTAAGGAGGCTTCACTAGGAGGCATGATGGATTAAATCACTGGCCTGCGATGACCGAACTCAATCTCCAGCCCCTCACCACTCCCTGGAGAAGGCGGAGTGGTGGGGAGAGACTGAAAGTTCCACCCCTCTGACCACATGGTTGATTCCTCTGGTGATCATCCCCCATCCTTAGGAGACCCAGGGACATCCAATAGTCATCTCACTAACATGACAGAAGACACCTCTGTGCTGTCAACGCTTAAGAAATTCCAAGGGTTTGAAGAGCTGTGAGCCAGGAACTTGGGGATGAAGACCAAATATGTATTTTTCTTGTAAATCATGATATTGCAGCCATATTTACTGCTGTGCTCTATCACCAAGGTACGATGACTCCTTTTCAAATGTTGGCCTTTTCAGGACCGAAGCAAACAAGTACCATACACACCATTAGTCACCCATCAAATTACTTATTGAAATGGATTAGTCTTTTCAGTTCCAAGCCATGGAAACCACAGGCAATGAAGCTCTTCAGAATCCCTCCCCACTTCTAATAGGTGTGTGTGTTAGTGACAGGTGCACCATGACCTTGACGTAGTGAGTGGGAAATGGATGAGATGCTGTCACAAGGGAAGCTTACACTTTTAAACTCCTGGTAACAGAGTACTTGCAGCAGGGAGTCAGAGAGAAACAAGACCCGAAACAATCCTGCAACATTCTTAACATTCATGAATATATCACCCTTTTCCTCAACAACTATCTTGCCTTTCTTAGCATTTAACATTAAGGACTTAACACAACATTACTGCTTGTTGAAATTCATTGTTAAAACTTCTACATCGATGGGCCTCCCTCTAAGAATACAAGCACAGAAAAGTCAAACTAGGAAACAGGCAAACTGAAGGGTGAAGATTTGCTACCCAAATGTATCTTTTATTTTACCAAGCCATCGAAACCATAGTCAATGAAGCGCTTCAGAATCCCCATTCTTTTAAGTAGTAACCTTTCCTTTTAAATTACTTATTTATACACAACTTTTCAACAGCTTTCCTTGGTTTAAGTAAGGCCTATCCGTGACCCTCCAGGCACACCTTTCTGGATACGCCCACATGGTGGGAAAATATTAAAAACGTATGACCACGTCCACTATTTCATTTAGTCTTTTCCTCAGCCCACCGGTTCTCTAAAAGTCACAATTTAGAGTATATTACCTCAACCAAATGACCTGGTCTAAGCCTGAGAAAAATCCTGCCCCCGTGTCCTTCCACTACTGCATATGGGGAAAAAATAATAAAATGTCACTGCTGGTCTGCTATCAAGAAAAGTAACGGAGGGGAGAAGCAAACGGAGGGGAGAAGCAAACGGAGGGGAGAAGCAAACGGAGGGGAGAAGCAGGAAAGGTTGGTCCCACGGAAGGGAATGGGAGAAGGAGGAGGCAGAGTGAGGGTGAGAGGGAGGCACTTTAAAACAGAAGAGGAGAAAGGGAAGATGATAAGCTGGCCCAGGGCTCCCAGTTCTGAATACAAAGTTCCAAACTCAGCTCTCAATTCTGTTTCCGATCTTGGGGAAAATTAAGCTTGTGGAGAAAGTGCCTTACAGAGCCTAGCGAAATGCCAGTCCTTGCTACTGATAAAAAAAAGACTAAGTAAGACTACCTGTGACACACACACACACACACAGTCACCAACATGGTACTAACAAACCCTCCAAGTTTTTGGAATGGTGTTTAACCCAAGAAATGAACATCATTTAGTGCCAAACCTCCACCTTTACCCTTCCCGCCTTCTAAACAACACATTCCATTCTCACATTTGCCTTTTGAACGCTTTCCCTGACATTGTGTCTTCAGCATAGGCCACTACTTTAAATAAATGCCTTACTCTTGAAAAAGAAAGTAGAATTCCACCTCCCTTAAGTGTCCGTGCCCTGGAGGCCCTCACAAAACAGTTGGTCTGATCCCTCCTCTCGCAGTTAGCCTTCCTGCATCCAGTTATATTTTTAATTTCTCCAACCTCTATTCTTTCCTGCTGCTCTTCTCTTGGGCCCTCTCCAATATACAGTATCTCTTTGTGATAAAGTGACAGTCTAAATTCAATGCCTTGTTGTCAAGTCTGACACTGAGACACAGATCACCAACTCCCTGCTCTGACATTGATACTTCAGTACACGCAGCCTTGAGTCAAAATGATACCAGCCGCCAAATGACACTGGAAACTCATATTGTCTACTTTCCATTGATACCCCAATTTGATTTTAGAATTGTAATTTTTTAGGGTTGTTTTCTTTACGCAGAGTATAAATTATTTATATTTATGCAGAATATAAATTATTTTGTTCCAACTAGTTTGCATAATACCCAGTTGCCTTCATTTTACAAACCCATTTGGGAATGTGGTCTCATACCTTATGCTGACAGTTCTCTTTTTACATATAGATCAGCCTCTATACAGTCACACTTCCTTCTATATTCTTACCCAGTATACTTGGGACTCAATAATTACATGCTCAATGACTTTACTGCCCATATTTCAACAGTATCAGTGGGAGTCACGCCCAAGAGTAAATTCCAGCTTGGCCATTTATTAGCCATGTGACCCTCCCCAAATGACTTGTCTCTCTAACCCTGAGTTTCCTCACCTCTTGACATGGGGAGGTGAAAACAGGTCAGGCAAGGAAGTCATGGAGAGCATGTAACAGTGTCCATGCCTGCCAACCATGAAGGCTAAACAAATACTGCTCCCCTTCTTCCTTCCCCTTTATAAAAATGTGTTTAGTAAAATATAATCTATTAGAATTTTTAAACTAATGCTGACAAGGTCAAAAATTGCAAAGGAGAACCTGGAGGTCTATACAGTACTTTAGCTCGGGGCTCTCTTGATTTGGTTTTGGTGGGGGAGGAACAAAACCATCTATTTCTTTTAGCTGCTTTCCATCCTCTCTTAAAGATAAATAAAACATAATAATAAGTAAAATATCACAATGTAACTCCACTTTTTAACCCAAGCAAAAGGTACTACCAAAAAACAAAACAAAACAAAACCACCTAATATACTAAATGTGTGTTCCATTGGTGAAGAACCCAGTCGCCTACCCTCCAACACTACTGACTATTAAGTTTCCTCCAGAGCTCACTCTTAAAGAAGTTAATCAAGTGCATTTTTTTTAATATAATTTTATTAGTTTCAGGTGCACAAGACAAAGCAAAACTTAGATGTTTATCATTTATATCCCTCACACTGTGTGAACCCCCCTCCCCCCTCAAGTGCATTTTTTATATCTGTTCATCATAAGTTAATTTCAAAACAGAGATATCCTATCCAGTCCAGTTCACCTAATTTTATTGCTTCTCAGATATTAATAATACAAAAAAAGAATTAAGTTGATTATGGCAATTAGCTCCAACTGTGAATTTGTGATAGCCTAAAAGTACGTTATGTAATGTTAATTTGGCAAAAATATCTTCGTGATTTCAGGTTTTAGCAATTTATTGTTGGACAAAAAAAAAAGTTCATGATTTCTGATACTTTATTTAGACTCTTGGGAACCATGAAGTATGATTTTCAACAATTATCACATTTTTATTGTTAGGATCCATTTCTCTAATAAAGCCAAAACTTGGAAGCCATTTGTTGAAAAAATATTCACTAATTCGGATTCTTTGATATTTAAAAAAAAATCTTTTCCCTCAGTACAAACCTATTTCTGAATTAAGAACTTTTAGTAATATTAATGCTTCTGTGACTAATCTCATTTGCAATTAGAGAACTCTTGCCTCTTCAATTTTTAAATACTCTCTTGAAATCAAAGGATTTAAGGATAGATTCGTGTCTGTCTAAGCCATGTAAATGACTTTTGGACTTTTAGAAAATTGTCTGGTCATGTCCATTCAACAATAGCATCAAATGGCTCACTTTTAAGGCTCTCCTGCAAAACAACTTTACGTTGATAATCAACATATCCATCTTTGGAAACCTCACAACTAAATAAATATACGTTATTTGACATTTCCACATTGAAATAAACTTTTCTCAACATAGTCTTTAAAAAAGTCTTTTATTTGATCCCCAATAATCACAAAACCTATTCTTTTTGTGCAAAACTGAAAGTCTGTTTATCACTCAGGCTAGAATAAAATAATGTGGAATCCTCTGCCTATATAGTTAGCATTGAAGAACTAATGATTTTAACACGTACATCATTAAAAAAATATTTGCACATTAGCAACTAGTAGTTTTCACTTAACACCTCTATAAACAAGTTACATGCACTCTAAACATATACTAAAATAAACAACCCAATTACATTCCAGAGCTCCCTTCAAGAATGTCTCATATAGGAAAGAAATATACTTATCTTTTAACTAATGTTGGTTTTGCCTAAGGGGCCACTTTAAATCCTCTGTGAAATGAGGCAAGGCAGACATACATAAATAGGAATAAAATTATTCATATAGCAGCTATTTTTATTTAGGTGGTGCATTAAGGGTGAGTGAAGAAAGAAGTTAAAAGCATTTATCAGGGGCACTGGTGAGTCTCAATATGGACGGGGCAATATGGCACAGAGGTTTTACAGCATGAGTACAGAGACCAGACACCTCAGGCTGAATCCCAGCTCCACTATTTTTATGTTAGTCTTCATCAGGTTACTCAAACTCTCTAAATCTCAATCTCCTCTTCTGTAAAATGGGACTCGTAAGAGTACCTTCCTCTTTGCGGTCTTATGAGGATTAAATGAGAGTACCCATGTAAAAGCACCTAGAATAGCACCTGACGCTTAGCAAGCATTCAGCAAATGTGAACCATCACCAGCATCATCATCTCATTGTACAGCCAAAAAACAAACAAACAAACAAACAAAAACAACGATGTGAAAGTAGTTCATTAAATTCAATTCTTCCATACAGAAACCAAACCAATGGGCAGAGCCCAAGCCAGCTAATGAACCCCTATATTCAGACCATAAAGTTGTCACCCCAAAATTGGATTCTACAGTTACAGTTAAATGTGAAGAAACCACACTCATATCAAAATTCATTCAGTGGTGTCCAAAATAAATCAATATAAACAAATCTGAGAGGAGAAGATATGGATAGTCCACTGAAGATGGATTGTCAAATACTGAGGACAAAATGCATCATTATTTTGAAGAGAACAAGCATAAATGATGAGCAAATACTATTAACTTACACAAGCAATGACCCCTTGTCTTATGACAATTTTCAATAACTGCACATAGATCAAACTTAAAAACATGTAAAAGAGGAAAGTTTCACCCTTAAAGGAAAGGACCTTATTTTTATCACTAAATGTCCAGATAATAAGACGATAAAAAGTTATAATGGAATATAAGTTGTTTTTTTCTGCCTAAGATGAATCTCCTATTAGAAGAGATAACTCCTTTTTCCCTAAGGTTGGTTTATAATTAGAAACTAGATTCCTCAATAATTCAATGACTGAAACCTTTATTAAAATCAAATGACCCTTTTAATTAAATTGCTTCCTAATATATAGGCTTTGCTAGGCAGATGTCATCTCTACAGATAATAAAGCCTTTATATGTTATTAAATGAGGTTTTCCCTCTATGTTCATCCTTTTTTTGTTGTTTTTTGATTTGACATTCTAACAGTAATTAATTATTGGTAAACCTTTTAAAAAATAACAAATTACTAATGTATTCCAGTAAATGCTCTGATTTGTGTAATATTTATACTGTCCCTATTTTCATTTTATCATGAAAAATGTTCAAACTAAAATGTTTTACTGTTGCATAGCTCTTTTTTTAAATTCTCATTTCAAGAGAATATAGCTGGTGAGGGGAAATGTGTTCAATTTTATGATAGCATTAAGAAATAATAGGATTTTAAAACCTAAAGAATATAATTGAGATATGTACATAAAATTGATATTAGGTTCAAAAGCTCTTGCCACAATGCATTCATAATACAGGCTCATCCAAACAAATATATGAAAGATGCGTAAAAATATGGCAATTGCATTTGAATTACTTAACAATTTTTACCTTTAAGTATTTGTTTAAAACCCAAAAGTAGTTAAATGACTATTAAAGCATCATGTTAAATGCTCTGGAGTTTGAAAACCCGAAAATACATTGTCATCAAACCTCACTTTCCCTATGAGTACCACTTTAAATTTAGTGAATTTCATTAGCAATAAACCAAAGAAAGTAAAACCATTGAGTATGTGGCTGTTGTGTGTGTATGTTTGAAATCACATATTCACCCATCACTTCACCATGTCCATGATGTTGTAGGAAAAATGCTTTATCATGACTTTCTCATCACTCAGAATAAATGACAAAACCAAGGCAAAGTGGTTTAAGTGACTTACTCAAAGTTACCAGCCAGTTGTCAGCAATTTTTCTTTTTTATAACGTTTCTGAGCTTTCTAGTTCATGGGGGGGAGGGTGCATAAAACAACGAAGAGTACCACTTGAGAGATAGAGCATCATCTGAGAGAAAAGAAAATGCACTTTACGGATACTAACATTCCCAAAGGAGATGTGGGAATATCTAAATCTGACACAGCACTACACTCTTCCAGAAAAAAGAAGGAAAGGAAACAGGAACCTTCTGAATCCCAAATCACTAACCATCCAAATGAAGAGTAAAGTGCAATCTCTGGATTGTCCTCCCTCGGGCCCACTCTCTGAGCTGCTGTATATTTCTACCTGGAAACAGATTTCAGCTTTCATAATGCTTTCAAATGGGCTTTTCTTAGCAAATGTCTGCACTCCTCTGGCAAGGCCCTTAAGGTAACTTACTCCCTCATGAATTGCTCAGTGGAAGAAATGCCGATTCCCAACTCCAAAATTAATTCTTGAGCCTTTTCTGTAGTAAGAGTTACGAAGAAACCCCTAACTGTAATTTAGATTCAGTATGTTCTCTTGAAGGCTGGCAGGACAAATAAGACCTTATGGAAAGGAAGACGATGCTGGGGGAGGGGGACGCAGAGAGAGCGCCAGAAAGATGCTGGTCCATTCCAAGATGATGCAGGAATGACAAGGCACCTGGACGACCCACGTCCACGGTCACCCGGCTCCCTGCTGCGCCTCGGTTTCTCTGACATACGCCTGGAGCTGTGACTAGGTGCGCACGCGAACACACCACCTTTTCTTCTTGACTCCCAGGGAGGAGAATGGTGGGGAAGCGTGGCTGGATGAAGCTTCACCACAACAAACGAGGTCTTTCTCCTCGTGCCCCGCCTCCCCTGCTAGGGGCAGGCGACGACAGTCTCGAACAGTAGACAGCTGAGAGGAGTCGGGAGCCGGGGTGAGGAGGGAAGCATCTCTTGGGGGAGGGGGGACGGATAAACCCCAGGGCTCCGCGGAGAGCCTCGGGGAGGCAGACAGGAAAAGGAGGGGATGTCGAGCAGGGAGAACAGAGGACCGGGGACCGGGAAGTGCCGGCGCGCTACGACGCGGCTGGCTGCCCGCCCGAGCTGGCGCGCCCCGCGGGGGGAAGTTGATGCTGGGGCGGACCCCCTGCCCTGACTCCCGGCCGCTGGACGTGGAGGAAACGCTTTGTATGGCAGGATGAAAGGCAGCCTGGGGGCCAGCAGGCGGGGAGGGGCGGGGGCCGGAGGATGCCCACAGCCACGATCACCCCGCCCGCCCCCGACCCGGCTGCTCTGCCCCCCACTCCGCAGCAGCCCGGGGTCCCGCCTCGGGCTCCAACGGCCAGGAGCGGGGTCGCGGCCCCACGCCCCCAGCGCTCACCTGCCCACGAAGTTCTCGAGCACGGAGCTCTTGCCTGCGCTCTGGCCGCCCACCACGGCGATCTGCGGCAGCTCCAGCAGGCAGCTCTGCCCCAGCGCCGAGAAGGCGTCCTGCAGACGGTTCACCAGCGGGATCAGCTCCTCCATCTCCCGGTTCCCCATCTCGCCTGCGCCCGGGGCGGGCCGCCCGCTAGTCCCTGCTCGCCTCTGCGACCGGGCGGGGAGCCGGGGCTGCGCTGCCCTCCCCGCAGCTGCGGCGCTGGGTTCACTCAGCCGGGTCCAGAGCCGACGTCGGATCCCGCCACCCGCCCGCCGCCTGGCTCCTGACAGCTAACGGCCCACAGCGCGCCTGCGCGGCGGGCGGGGCGGGGCCTGGATCCGAGGCCCCGCCCCCACCCAGACGCGGCCCCGCCCCAGGGTTCGCAGCCAGACACCCCGCGCCCGGCGCGCTCGCTGCCTTTGCCGCCCAGCTGTGGCCAGATGCCCCGGCCTCCGTCTGCTGCGGCCGAGGCTCAGAGGCAAAGTTACAGCCTCGGTCAGGGCCTCGCACGAAATCAGCAGCAGCCGGTGGCACTGTTTCCTCTGAGCAGCTACGCAGCCCAAGTCCAGGGGAACCACAACCACTGATATCTCAGCACTGTCACCACCAGCAGCGGCATCACCACCGCCGCCTCCAGAGGACACTTCCCAGAAGGGAAGCTCATATTCTCACGCCATGCTCCAGAACCTGGCTATTCCCGGGGTGGCCGGCCTGGTGGAGCCTAAATTCTCCCATCAGACATCCATTTCGTGCTCTGCATAGTCCGACCCCACAACGTTAATGACCCCGCCCTCCCAGCCCCGCCTAAGCAAACGTGGAGTCCCTCGTGCTTACCCGCTCATCACTGTCCCTCTCCAGTCAACCAAGCTCATTCTGTCCTTTGTGACTCTCCACCCCAATCTATGCCCTTCTATAGCGTCCATCAATAACCATGTACTCTGCACCCATTCGGTTAAATGTAGCAAATTGAGAAGACGTGCATGAGGTCCTGTGCCTGGTGATGGAGACACAAAGATAAATGGTCATGTTTCTCTCAGCCTCTTGGAGGATTCCTCTTTTCAAATATCCATAATCCTCAGGATTTCGTTCTTACCTTGTCTCACACTTTACACTCCACCCCAGGATTTTCCCATGGCTGTAACTCCACATCTGGCTAAATGGCTGGCCCAGTTCTCTCTCTCCTGTGCCTCAGGCTGCACTTCACTCGCCCTGGACCTCACTACCTGAATGTCCCACAAGTCCCTCTGACTTAACTTATTCAAAACTGAACTCACCTTTTCCAGTCTCCACATTCAATGCTGTAAATTGCCCTCTCACCCTAAAAAGAACTGTATAAAAATGTCCACAATAACCAAAGAAGGAAAAACAACCCAACTGTCCATCAAAAGGCGAATGACTAAACAAGTGTGATATGTGCATACAGTGAAATAACCTCAGCGACGAGTGAACTTCTGATGCAGATACAACATAGTTGAATCTCAGACGCATTCTATTGAATGAAAGATGCCAGACAAAGTACGTGAGGCATGATTCCATTTCTACGAAGTTCTAAAACAGGCGCAACTATGCTACGGCGATAGAAATCAGAGCCGTGGTTGCCTCTGAGGGGTGGAGATTGACCGCAAGAGGCATGAAGACCTTTGTGGAAGTGATGGAAACGTTCCGTGTCTTGATTTGGGTGTTACATTTGCTGAAACTCTTTGAACTAAACATTTCAGATCTGTGCATTGCATTGTGAATTATACCTCAACATTCTTCAAAAGGTAGAAGAAAAGGACATATAACACTGACCACATCATCGTCTCCTCTGAAGTGGATCCCTACTGGCATGTCTGTCCAGCATGGCTTTTCTAAGAACCATTCCTCTGTCCACCACATGGTGGTAGCCAGAGCATAAAGGGTGACTAAGTGTCCTGGTCACAGCCTCTTACACCAGGGGGACACCCGCCCTAGCTGCGTCAGAGCCCTTTCCAAGGACCATATAAGTGAGAGAGAGAGAGAGAGAGAGAGAGAGAGAGAGAGAGAGAGATTTGACTTTGTCTGAGTGACTGAACTATGATATATGTAAAATCTGGAACTATGGGGAGTAACATTTTCACTGACAGCAATGATATGCAAAAGATGCTGGTTTTCGGAGAAAGAGAAGAACGAAAGGACACAAAGAGAAGAGCAAAGGGAAAACAGAGAAAAATCCCAATGGTACTTGTGTCCCCATTCCAGTTCATTTCTGATGCTCAGCTACAACCCTGCCATGAGTTCCATGAGCCAGCCTCCCTCAAAAACTTTAAATAAACTCCCCTTTGCCTAACCTGATTTAATTTGTATTTCTTTTACTTGCAACCAAAGAATCCCAACAAACATATCCTCCAATGTGGTCCCTATGTCAGCAAGAATCCTGGCCAAGTCCCAATCTGGGATCGGGAAGTCATTCTATAATAGCTCCCTTTCTCTCTCTCCCTCATCCCCTATATCAAGTTGGTTCCCAAATCATGCTCATTCTACCTCCCTAGAACCTCTCTCCTCTTCTTCATCTTTTCTGCCAGTGCCTCTATTATTTGTTGAACAGCCACCTTCTTCTCTGCTTCCCATGTATACAGACCCTGAGTAGATTTTCATTATCACACTTGACACATTGCACTGAGTCTCCAATCTTTTCTTTCCACTAACATGGAGGGCAGAATAATGTTCCTCCCCCTCCCAAAGATGTCCACATTCTAATCCCCAGAACCTGTGAATATGTTACCTGACATAGAAAATGGGACTTTACACGTATGATTAAATGAAGGACCTTGGGATGGGAGATTATGCTGGGTTATCTGGATGGACCCTGTTTAATTACATGATCCCTAAGAACAGAGAGCCTTTCCCACCATGTCAGAGGGAAATGTGACTATAGAAGAGTGCTCACAGACGTGAAACTTTGCTGGCTCTGCAGATGTAGAAGGGGGGCCACAAGCCAAGGCTTGTAGGCAGCTTCTAGAAGCTGGAAAAGGCGAGAGAACAGATTATCGCCTAGTGCCTCCTGAAGGACTACAGCCAGGCCGACACCTTGATTTTAGCCCAGAGAGACCTGTGTCGGCCTCTGACTTAGAGAACTATAAGATAATAAATCTATGTTGCTTTAAACCACTAATTGTGAGAACTCATTGCAGCAGCCACAGAAAACTAATACAACTAACGGCAAGCTCCTTGAGGGAGAGCTCCATCTCTGTGATTCTCAATGCTTAGCACCTAAGATCAGTCTTCCAGGGACAGACATAAACAAATGATAACCCAATGTAATACGAGTTCTAAGGGTGCCACGCACTGAACTGTGTCTCCTCAGACTTTGTATGTTGAAGTCCTAAGCCCCAGTACGGCTGTTTTTGGAGTAAAGAAGTAATTATGGTTAAATGAGGTCATAAGGCTGAGCCCTGATCCACTAGGATTCGTGTTCCTATAAGAGTAAACACTGGAGTGTCCTCTCTCTCTCTCTCTCTCTCTCTCTCTCTCTCTCTCTCTCTCTCCTCTGTGATGACACAGTGAGAAGGTGGCCATCTGCAAGCCAGGGAAGGAGACCTCACCAGGAACTGAATCAACCGACACCTGGACCTCAGACTTCTCAGCCCCCAGAATTTGGAGGCCATAAATGTCTGCTGTTTAAGCCCCCCAGTCTATAGTATTTTGTTATGGCGGCCTGAGGAGACTGAGACACAAGGTTTGTGTAAAGGACAATGAGATGGAAATCAGGTAGGAACAATTCAGTCTGTACAGGGTCGTGGAAGGTTTCAGAGATGATTCCTGAGTTGACCTGGATGAATACGTCCTGTATTTGCCTATCTGCTGTGAGGACACACAAGATTCAGAAGCACCAGCCCTGCCATTGTGATGCAGGAGACGACGCTGCCATGCATTTGACAGAGAACATGTCATTGTGCTACAAATTCAAATTGCATGTGCCCTGCAGATACGCATGTCATCTGTATGCTACAGAACGTACTTCAAGCCAGTCCCACCCACCTACTTCAAGAAACCATCCTGAACTTCTCTAGCTAATTGCTTTCCTTCTGGACTTCCCATTTCCAGAATTAGACCTGCAATACCACGGAATCAGGAGAAATCTAACACACGCAGGAGCACTCAACACCTTTTCCTCCTAAGTTATTATGGATAAAACAAATAGCAAGAGAAAGCTTGAAAGGGAAAAGCAGAGGGGAAATTTTGACAGCGACATAATCTATACCTTTGAGGAGGGATATCAAGCTGAAAAGAGGAGCCTGGTCTGCCACCCCGGCTTCCTGACTGTGTCACACGATCACCTCAGCCCTGTTCCAACACCAAGTAATTAATGCCAACTCCTGCTCTCTAACTGTCACATTGTTTCCATGCCACCTTTCCAGCAAGGCAGAAGATTCCTGAAGATGAACAGTCTTTTTTAGGCTTGGCTGTCTATCTAAGAAGTTAGAAATTTTTATAAACATGTCAGAGCTCTTATATCTAAATGAGAATTTTCCTTCAGGGTCATTTTGAGAAGAGACTAACTTATTGCAATAAGAGTGTATTTCACACCATATCAGTGGAATTCCTCCTTTGAAATTGATGGACCTCACCCCAAAAAATCAAACTCAGTATTCCACAGTCACGCAACATTTTAGATGAACAGAATATACTATCCATGTTGTTTGCTCTCCTACCTCATTCACAGAACTTAGCACCAAATGACTTTAGCTAATTCTAAAAATTAAATCTATATAATATAGATTATATGATATATAGGTTATATACATATACATACATATTATACATATATTTTTAAAATATGCTACAGGCTGAAGGCCTAAGAGAGGACTTAGAAAATTTTGGAATAGTGAAAACATCCCCGGAAAAATATTTAACCTCTCAAAGAAGAGCACATACTTGAATATATTAATTCTGGAATCCATGTGTTTTAAAAATCAGTCCTATTACTGCAGAGTCACATTTGATGCATTTCCCACAGGGCCTAGCTCAGTGCTTAATAAATATTTATGAAGCAGAACAGAACCAAAACATGAAGCATTTGTCATGTCATCCATTGAGAATCACTGGGTAAATAATATTATTACTGTGTGTACAGTTTAGGACCCAGTCAAGTCCTTCAGTTCTTTCTCCAGAGGTTTATCTTGTGGATGGATTTTCGATCTTACCACAAATCAGCTTGTCAGCAGGCATCTTTTGAGTTCCATTAAATCCACTGGACATCCGATATAGACACACAGACACTCATTACTAGCCATTGTAATTGACACGTCTATCTCTTAGGGCTTCTCTCCTTTAGCCGATAGTGGTGGTGAGAAGGTAAAGCTTCCAGTTTTATTGCCCATATTTTTCATCAGCTGCCATCAGGAAGCAAAATAACACTGAAAGAACCACTCCAATTTCCTACCTCTATCACTTCTGTCAATTTGAGATCCAACAGATGGAAACTCACCAGTAGTCTCATGGAAGCATAGCTAAATAAATCCACACAAAGGCACAGAAGGAAAAGCCAATAGGCGACTTGAAGGTGTTAAGAGAAGGGTTAGGAAGAACTCTCTACATCCCTTACGTCTGATACAACAGCCAGTGTGTGCTTCCTTATTAAGTAGGTACAGGTGTGTTCTGCTGTAAGTATAACATAACCCATATATTCTAAAGCAGAACAGGAATCACACAGGGTTCTTTACAAAGGGAAGGTCCCCTAGCATTTTTAAATTCTCATTTATTGAATTATGAAAATCTCTCTCTCTCTTTCCATATATACATACATGCATATAATTATAATTAATAATAATGTAATGATACATTATATATTAGGTAAGCTATAAATGGCCATTTATGTTTATGAATATTTTTCAATGATACAGAGAAATACTATAAATATTAAATTTAAAAAGCAGGGTATAAAATTTTACATAAAGTATTATCATAGCTACATAAAAGACCATGTCTAGGGAAAAAAGCTGGAAAGATATGAGCCCACAAATTTAATGTTATTCTCTGTGAGAAACCATGGGAAAAAATTATGGTCTTTTTCCTTTTATTTCTCAAATTTTCTATAAGAAGCACGTAATACTTTTACAATTTAAAAAAGTTTAATAAATGTCATGTGATTGAACCGTAATAGGTGTACATACACACCAGTTTATCAACGACAAAATGTAGCATAATGTAAGGTTAAAATAACCACAAACAGAAACAGGGGAGTCCACAAGCTCCCCTACCCCAAGCCTTTGCCACTCACTGGCAGCTGATAACTGGCTAATGATCACTAAGATTTTTACATGAGAAATACTTCTTTCTGACTCAAAGAGCAGAAATGTCACAAGCCCAGGCCACCATGGTGACGTGGACTATCATTATCCAAGAGTTCATTCAGCACATCAAACTTCACACTATCCACAGTTGTAGGAAAGTAGTTACGTGAGCTGCATTATGTTGGCTTCAAGGATCTGCCATAATCTATGGTATCGATAAGCCAGACATAAAAGGTGACGTCTTCTATGGATACATTTATATGACATTCTAAAGAAAGCAGAGCTAATCGATGATAGAAAGCTGTCTGGGGCAGAGGCTGGGGACAGGAGGCGCATGGAACCTACATCTTGACTGTGGTAGTGGTTACATGGTTGTATATGTTTGTCAAAACTCATTGCACTATATGCTTAAAATGGTGCATTTTGTTTTACGTAAATTATACTGCAATAAAAATAAATAACCGATGGCATTTATGACACACTTCTATATGACATGCAAGGGTAATACAGAGGTATTATCATGAAAGTATAATGGTAATAGCATGATACTATGATAGTCTCAGTCTTGGAACAACCATAGTAACAGGCAGCCATAATCCAAAATAAAAATATACCTTCCCCAGGAAGCTTGCAATCACTCCAAAATTCTGCCAACATAGAGTCATTCCCATGGGGTTTCTGAGTGTTATGTTGATGGTAAAACATCACTTGGAGAAGAGAAAGAAACACCTTAAGCCAACTATCAACTACCTCTTAGAAAAGATTACATTCCAGCAATGCCAGCTCAGGAAGGAGGGCCTGGGAGAGGGCAGGGGGATGAGAGTGGAAAGGGCCTCACGGACACCAGAGTGAGAGAGTGCTAAGACAACTCTGCCTATTCCACATGGTCTCCTTTTTACAGGAGAAATCTAAATCTCCAAAGAGTTCATCCCAAAGGATACATGCGACACCCAACTGAACCCCAGTTCCCTCCCTCCTGGACCTTTTGCCAAAGATGGTGGTGATGAAAAAACACTGACAGCTCTTGGATACTCTTTATATCCGCAGACCATTCTCATGTCACTTATTTCATTAGACCTACACAGCTGTCTTCGAAGTAAGAAGTCAGAGAGCAATAGCATTCCTGTTTCACAGTTAAGGAAACTACGAAACCAGAGAGATGAGGCCAATGTCACACAGTTAAGAACTACCAGAAATGGTCTCTGATGTGCCTCACTGAGGCATACCAGGGTCATCCCCATGTGAAAACCTTGAACCTGCTAACATCATAAAGTACCTACATTTGCCAACCTAGTATTGAAATTGAAAAATGCATGGTAAGTTATTGCTTGTGAATGAGAGCAGGTTTTATCTTACATCAGTTATTTCAATTGCCATGACCTAGAGTCAGCAGACTGGGATTCAGGCTTCTACTGACTGTATGATTCACCCTCCCAGGCTGTAATTTCATCCATAAAATGGGTATATTAATGTTTGTTTTTCTTAATTAATAGAACTATTGTGAAATCAAATAATGAACACTAAAATATTCTATAAACCGCATGATACCAAATGACTACTAAATGTTTTATTCATAACCTATACAGGATTGTCAATATATTTGATAAATTACCAAGAGACTTTTTCCTTGATCGACTGTAATTTTTAAATGATTTATGTAATGGAAATCTATGTGATAAAAATATCTTCAAGTATATTACTATTTGGGTATCTCATCAATTTTAGAATTCCTTCATCTGGTAAATCAGAATTGTGGAAGAGTTCATGCTTAGGAAGAGCCCAGAATAACCAAACAGAAAGTGTAGTTGAAATTCATAATTCACTAGAATCAAGCATGACAAGGGAATGGAAAGCAAGACGCGTTTTCACAAATATGGAAGAAGGTCCAGGAAGCAGTGAGATAAGAGGCAAAAATGGCCTAAGACTCTAATGGGGAAATTACAACTCAGCTGAATTCCTTCATAACTTCAGTTGTTCTTTCCCATGCACAGCTGAAAAGGGCTTGAAATAGGATCGAGGTAGCCAATGATACAAGTATAATTTCCAGATTCTCGGGCAAAAGTGTGCGAAGGAACCCAGTATCTCTGAAGCCAAATCTCCAAAAATGGCCGCTCCCTGCAGAGGCATCTTTAGACTTTCCCTGGTGACTGTTCAAGCCGAACTCGCACTTGACCCTGTTCCACTCAGCCTGCTGACCCTCCTCCTGGCTAGCATCCTCATGTGCTTTCGGAAAATATTTGCAGATCTAAGAATCAGCCCTTTATCAAGCCTGCCAAAGAGCAACTCACTGTGAGTCCACACCCCGAGGCCTTGTAGTTGAACCTGGAAAAAAGTTAAGTCTGTAGCCCCTTGATTTTACCACGTGTCACCATCCCATGCACACGCCACTCTAATAAAATGATCTCCGCGCTTCCCTCTATGGCCTTCGAAATCTGCTCCTTCTAGAATAGCTTGAGGAAGTTACTTCCTTTTCTGCTTTTCTTCCATCCTCACATAAATTATTTTAGAAATATAAATGCTGGCAGATAGCTGCTGAGAGCAGAAAAAGAAAATTCAAAGGCAACATGCAGTTTTGACCCCATCTCCCTCATATGCAATTTATTTTTTTAATTGGTGAAAATTGCCAGAAAACACCTTATTGCTAAAGAAATATGTTCTCAAAAATAAAAATTCAGCTGGGAAGACTGAGCTCCAACTCCAGTGTACAATGTCTCTGATCCCATTAGGGCGCGCTCTACTTATATCCTGCTGCAGAACAGAAATTACACACACACACACACACACACACACACACACACTGAGAGAGTCCCCTTCAGGCCACTGACAGCTGCAAAATGACAGCTCCACCAAGGAGGCCATGACAGCAGCAAAGAAACAATTATGTTTTCTGTGAATGACTGGTGCACATGTTTCGATGAGCCATTTATCATCTATCCTAATAAAAATCCATTTTCCCTTTTTTTTCTTTTAAAACCAATTTTCAGCAGTGGCAGGTTACAGATCAATCTGGCTGGAGTGTTGCTATTGATCCTCCGTTCACTGACACAATTTCTCTCACAACCCAAAGGGGCTAGGCACAGCCAAAGGATGGAAAAGTTTGCCAGTACTAAGTCCTGCACGCAACCGAGATAGGCTCTTCAAGGATTTTTCTGTCCTATCCAGATGTCTCCATCCAAACAGAATGACAGAGAGAATCAGAGAAGTCTCTTTTAGGGCAATTGGTGAGAGAGCTGACTGATGTTATGTCTAAACTTGCAGTGTTGGCTGAGGGTTCCTTTGTCATCCACTTCTCCTCTCTGTTCCAGGAGCTGGCTCCTTAGACAGGAGAGAACTGGGGCGCACTACCTGTTGCAGGCAGAGTCCCAGTTCATGGAAAATGGTCAGCCAGAAGCAGGCATGGGAAAGACTTTTCTTACGCAAGCATTAAGAATCTGTACCTTACATAGGGGGTCACCATTATTTCCAGAAGATTCTGCTGGTTGTCTCTTCCATTTCCATCCATCCAACCTCCTGAAACCCCTCCACTGTGCCCTCTGCACCCCTTAGTCTATCAGCAGTAAATTCTCTTCTACCTTCATCTTTTCTCCAAAGTTACTAACAGAAACCTCATTCTCCTCGGAGGACCCTACTATGACTGAAGTAGTCTCAAGTGGTAGCTGTTGTCTCTCTCGTGCCTCCTAAATTCTTAGGCCTAAAAATGGGAAAAGAATACTTCATGTTTCTCACTGCTGTTTCTAAACCATTCTCTCTCTCTCCCTAAAATTTTCCAGATTTGACTTTATATTATCAGACTATTACCACCCCTGCCTCTCCTTGCGGTAGATGTCTACCAACCACTTGGTCATTTCCTTTCATGTTTCAAAGATTTTAGCTCATGACTCACTGCCACGCTCTCTAAGGACATGCTTGTCTTAATTCTTAGTGATTTCAATTCCCCGTTGATGCTGCTTTCAAACACTGTCCTCTTTGTTCTTTCATCTACATATCTTAATATGCCCCAGAACTATGGTGGTGTCTATCTCAGAATACTCAAGACTGGTTTGCAACAACTCAAAACCAGTGCAATTAGGCTGTACCTGAGGCCTCACAGAGGAACGGTGAGATCCACCTATGAAAACATGAAGGCAGGAAACTACAGACAACGGGAAATGAAGAAATCTCTAGTTCTGCTAAAGATAATGGCCGTCACTACAAAGACCTTGTAGCTCACCCACAGAGAAATGTCATCTAAGCATCTAAAGCAGATTTATCAGATGATTATTTATTTACCTAATTTATTTATCTGGCAAAATATTTGACCATATCTGTTGCTAACAAGAGATGGGTGATAGCAGAGAGGAGACAACCGATTTTAGGAAGCTTCTCGTCACGATCCACCTCTCCTTAGCTGTCTTCTCTCACTACTAAGATGACCATTTTGACATACCTTTACCTCCAGGAAAACCAGTATTCTAACAATTTCCATGCAGGCAGGCACCACTCTGCCTAAGAGGAGACTCCAGCTAGGACAGTACTAACCAGGCACCTAACTCAGGGAAAGCTGAGCATGGCTGACAGGATGGGACAGGTGTCATTATTCTTGAGAGTTAGACTGAACTTTTTTTTATTGGATAAAGATTCAGTCTCAGCTCTCCATTAAAAACATTTCAGAATGTTACCAATTTCCAGAGGAAAAGTTAAATATTAGGGATAGGAGGTTGGGCACTAGCAGTAAGAAAAAATTACTAGCAAGAAAAACCTAACCAGAGCCTGATCGCAGATATGACCCCCTACCTGGGCCCATACGGGGTCAGTTGAAGACCCTGATACTACAATATTTAGTTTCTTATCTCTTCTAAACTGAAGAATTCTAGAGAGTTAACCTACTTATCAAAAAAAGGTAGCGCAGAGTAAGGTTTCTATTTTCATATCATTTCCCACATTTCTGTTTTAGTGTAGATCTATTTTTGTAACCAACAAACCCAACTGTGATATAAAACTATTCTGGGGGTGCTCAATTTTCTCTTTCTCTAATTGGAGACACATTACCCCACCCATTTGCCTCAAGAAGTTGACATAAAAAGAGGTAATGTCCCGAATGAAGGAAAAATCCAGTCCAAGCCAGATACATGGAAATGGATGGCTTCCCTGGGAGAGCCTCACACAATCTGTCATAATCAGTTCACTTTGAGGTTCTTCCTGGAGTTTCCCAAGGGATCTATCAGCACTTGCAGGAACTCACCATCCTCGCCCACCCTAGAGCTAATGGGAAATGAAGCACAGAGGGACGTCGTAACATAAAACACATCAGGAGTCTTGTCCAAGGTCCAAGGTAACTCAGCCACAATGGCAGGATTGAAACTCATGAGCTTTGTTTGCCCCACGTAAGAAGCTACTCAAGCCATGAAGTGGGGGATTTGCTGTTTGTCTCTTTGGTTTTTCTAGGGCAGATTTTAAAATAAAACTTCAGGGATGGCCGGTTAGCTCAGTTGGTTAGAGTGTGGCACCGGGAGCACCAAGGTTGCCAGTTCGATCCCCACATGGGCCACTGTGAGCTGTGCCCTCCTTAAATAAATAAATAAATAATATAAAATAAAACTTCAGAGAAAAAAATAACATTCCATTAAGAGCATAATTTTAATAAATATTGCTTCTGAAAAAAAGTTCTTTATTTTCATACCCACAGCATCACCCAGGAGCGTTTATTAGGCTCTATTTGCAAATAGTAACCTTCTTCATGTGACTCAAAGAGAGCTAGACAAATCTACATGTGAGAAGCTAGACAAAGCTACATGTGAGAATTTATCACCCAAATCATACTACAGATCCACTCAAGGACAAAAATGTAAAGCTTTAGAATATTACTGTTGAGTTAAAATGCAACCGGGAATGAAAAAAAATGCACAGTATCATTAGTCACCAGAGAAATGCCAATCAAACTCATAATGAGGTACCACTGCACCCACACTAGGACAGCTGAAAATTTTGAAATGGGAAATAAATGTTGGTGAAGAGATGCAGAAATTGGAACACTTATACTTTGCTGGTGAGAATATAAAATGGTGCCCCTACTGTGGGAAACAGTTTGGCAGTTCATCCATAAGTAAAATATTGAATTACCACTATGACCCAGCAAGCCATTCCACTCCTAGGTGTATACCCCCAAAATTGAAAACAGGCTTTCAAAACAAACCTTGTACACGACTTTCACAGCAGCATTATTCGCAATAGCCAAAAGGTGGAAACAACCTAAATGTCCATCAACCGAGGAATGGAGAAACAGCATGAATATTATTCAGCCATAAAAAGGAATAAAGTACTGATACATGCCACAACATGAATGAACCTTGTAAATATGATACTACGTATTAAAAAAAACAACAAAGCCAGACATGAAAGACCACGTATTGTACGATTCCATTTATACGAAATACTCAGAACAGATAAATCTGTAGGGACAGAATGCAGCCTTTCCCAGGGGCGGGGCAGGAGAGAAGTGGGGAGCAAGTGCTTCACGGGTGTGGGTGTCCCTCTGAGATGATGAAAATGTCTTGTAATCAGATAGTGGTGCTGGTTACACAACATTGTGAATGTACTAAATGCCAACGCATTGTACACTTTACATTAATGGAAAACATATGGGAAGAAAAGCCAGGAGAAGGGGCCCAGCTGGGCCCACGCGCTGTATCACCTGCAGCCTGACCTGGGCTGGGCAGGCTGTGTGTTAGGCTGAGGTGTGGCACAGTTGTTCTTTGTCACCGGAAGCCCTGAGCCTAGGGGACACAGGGTTGAAACAGACATCCCGTGTGGCCCATGTACTTCCGAGTGGGCAATGTTCTCCTCGTTCTTCTTCAGGGAACTGACAGTAGGTTCAGCCTGTTTCAAGAGCTCCTCCAAGATTCACTTGAAGGCCCAGAAGCCTTGGCCTTGCTCCCGGCTCAGAGCCAGGGATTTATGCATCCATAGCAGTGCTTCTAAGCAATCCCATACCAGTGGTATTTCCACAGATACCTGCCCACAGCAGTTTGGACAATGTTCCTTTCACGTTGCCTTTCACAGCCACGTCCTGAGCCCTTGATTCTTCACATTTCTGCAACAAGTGCTTGAGTGCTACGCTGCTTTCAAGCTTTGCAATAACCTGACGACTACCTGGGGAGACCATCACCACCCTTACTCATCTCTTTCTACTGGGCCCCAGAAGCGAAGGCTAGGACAAGTGTGTCTCGCATGTCACGAGGCTCTTAATAAAGTAAACCTCTTCCAGAGAGCAGTCATTTTCTGTCTGGCAATTTCTAAGATTGCAGTCTAGGCACACACTCATCTTATGCAAATCACTTCGTAAAAGCACCTGCTAACTAAGCTCACTCACCGTGGCTCCTTTTCTCAGGCAGTGGTATTTCAAACACCCTTGGAAGAATGCTCCTAGAAAGCACTGCGGAGGGCAGGCCCTGCTCTCATGGCGTTCTCCCTGCACCAGGCAGCGCAAGTACCATGCCGTTTCTTTACTGATTCATCGGACAAACAATTCTTGAGGACCTTCAGAATAGCATGCCTGGCATCGGAGATTAGAAGAAGGAACCAAGATACAACTAGATAGGACTCAACTATTTCCAGCTCTTTTTGAAAAGGTCTATTCCTAAACCTGAGAGAAAAATGACCAAACAGCCTCAACAGGTCAGTAAGCTGCACCTCTACACCCAGTGTCAACGCAAACCCCATTCTTCCAAACCCCTTTTCTGATCGTCCCATTTTAACCCTAATCATTCTCATCTGTATTGCTTTGTTTTGCACGTGTGACTGCATTGCTTTGTGTGCATGTGCGTGTATATTCAGATATCTTCATATCTTTCTTTTTTTTAATTAATGCATCTTATTTATATGGACATTTCTGTTAATATGATTCTTTGTTAATAACAACTAGTGGTCTTATCACTAAAAATTAAAAGGTACATTTCTGACTGCATTTGTAAATGTCTTATTGAATGTTTGAATTAACATAAAATTAATTTGAAATACCACTCAGAGTAATTTCTACTAAATTGGTTGAACTTTGAAAAATTCTTAAAACTGTATAGTAATTTATTTCTGTCTAGTCACACAGAATTTGAATATGATACAATCTAGCCTATTTTTTAGTACATGACACCGTGAACAACCTCCAGAACGACAAATTTTAATTTTGAGCACCCTAAGCAAGGAAATGAGAATGTCAGGGAAGATCCATTTACTAGCAAATTCCTCTGCATTGAAGGATGGATTGAACTGTGTTTTTTAAAGCTGTATTACCCTTTAAGTTTTTTCACATTTTTTCCTTTCTAATTGTTTGTGATTATTCTTTTTTTTTTTTTTAATTTATTGGGGTGACAATGGTTAGTAAAGTTACATAGATTTCAGGTGTACAATTCTGTAATACATCATCTATAAATCCCATTGTGTGTTCACCACCCAGAGTCAGTTCTCCTTCCATCACCATATATTTGATCCCCCTTACCCTCTGGTTTCATATCTTTCTATATGTGTTATATGTAGATATAGGAATAGATACACACACACCTTTATATCCTTCCTTCTAACTGTATTACCTCTTCTGAGGGAGTAGTGACTACGTCTTGTACCTGTCAGCACCCTTTGCCCAGCCCACCTGTCCTTGGTCCCCTGCTCACCCCCAGCACCAGCTATGGGCTGTACACTTAGCAGGGTCTCAACAAGGGGGGATGAACTAACTGGGAAGTGAGAAGTTGACCTTGGTCACTGTGACACTGCTGTTCCCTCCTCCTTGAAAAGTCCAACAATGTCACACTCAACATCCACAAAGCTCTCCAAGGCTTTTCAAAGCCTTCTGCCTGCATCTCATTCTATTCTCCGTACACTGTAGGTCGGGTGATATCCCGTCTTCCTGATGTAAAACACTGACAACCAGAGAGGAAACTAACTCGACTAGCTAGCAAGTTGCACTAGGTGTTTTCTGTTTGCCCCAGAGCCATGCTCCCCCTTCTCCACCCTGTCCTTTTCCCCAGCAGGTGACCTGTACATCTGGCACCAACAGCTGCCGTGCCCTGTGGTCTCCCGTTCGATTTGGCCAGTGGACGGATCTAAGAAGGGAGGTGGAAGGAGCCTGAGGTTGGCTATTCACTCCTCTAGCTCCCGTCTTGTTGGGTGACTGTGGGTGGACCGTGACCCTTAAGGACGGCCACAGCTCCTCTCGGGTGACCCTCGCCATGCTCTTACCCCCCTCCTTGTTTCCTCAGCCTCAGAAAAGTCCCTATTCTTGCTTGTCCAGGGGCCGCACACTGTCCCTTCTTTCCCTGAACCCTGCTCACATCCTCAGAAACAGTCTATTAAACGCCCTTCCGTTGCCCAGTGTGGAGGTGCCATCTGGGACCCTGGGTGACACATGTAACACCTTCTACCTCTTGCTCAATCCTTTGGGCTCCCACTTGAAACACTTGCTCATTGCGATACCAAATCGGAGGAAAGAGCGTCTTCACATCACCCTGGGCAGCCCCTCTGCCTGGCACACATTAGGACCCCCCAGCAGTGCACAGGCTGCCCACACAAGCCTGCTCACTCTGCCACTGAGGCAGGAGCAAGGGTCTGTACCTGCAGGCAGCTGGAGCTTGCTCTCAGTAAACAAGTCAGCCCCAGCTGCTGGGACATTAATGGAAGCAAGACAATGACTCATCAGAGGAGCTACAGTCACTTGACCCCCTGTGACTCAGACACATTTTGCTGTCAGCAGGGCACTGAGCTGAATCAAAGCTGCATAAACCCACGCTCTGCCTCAGCCTGTTCCCAGCACTCGATGAGTTAAAAAGCACTAGGAATGGTCGTCTGTTTGGTTCTGTCCTCAAATAATCTCTCTCGTCAGTCCTCCAACGGCCCTCTTTCCAGCCCCCCCCCCAAAAAAAAAAAAAACAGCTGCTGCTGAAAACGAATCAGATAGCGGTGCTTAGGCCTGTGCTTCTGAGACGAGCACCAGCCAGCAGCCACCACGGTACCGGGCTGTCATTTTGTGGGCACGGTGTCCACGACTCCAAAACCAGATTCTCTTGTCTTCCAATGTTAGCTTCAGCAAGAAACTCATTTTGAGAGGTAAGTACCCTCTGCTGACTGGTTCTTACCCAGTCTGTCTTCCCCAGGTCCTCTCTTAGTGGAGAGTCTTCCGGGTGTTGTAACTGGGAGGGAGAGAGGAAGGAAGGAAAGATGGATGGATAGAAAGAAGGGAGAAAGAAGGAAGGGAGGGAGGGAGGGAGGGAGGGAGAGAGAGAGAGAGAGGTGGGGAGAGAAGGAAAGGAAAGGAAAGAAAGGAAAAGAAAGAAGGGGAAGAGGAGGAGGGAGGGAGGGAACGAGGAACAGACATAGAATGAAAGAGAGGGAGAAAAAGCCAAGGATGGGGGTGAGGCTGGAGTTGTGCTGGGAGGGGGCAGGTTAAAAGGAAAATTCCAGAAAAGAGGTGGGTTATGAAAGGCAAGGAGGTAAAAGAGCCCCCAGGACTTTCAATGGAACCCATTGGACACATGTCTGAAATTCACACCATAAAAGTTACCCCAGGATTTCATTTTATTAATGTCACGTTTGTAAATACAGTCATGGTTCAAAGTTAAAACAATAAAAGGCCATCCATTTAACAATCTTGTTCCCACGCCTCTGTCTGTCTTCCTCATCCTGGGTACCCATCCCCATCCTCTACTCCCATCTCCATCCCTAGGTCACTATTTCCAACAGTCTGCTGTCTATCCTTCCATTGCTTCTGTGCAGAAATACAAGCCAAGACCATTATACGAGTAGATGCACACAATTCAAGACTTACGTGCTTTGGTTTCACTACGCTACAACATTGTATTACTTGGGGAAAGTAAAATGTTCCACATTTTAACATCTGAAAGAACGGTTTTCTTGGCTTGTTACTATTGTTAGCCTCCAAGCCTTCGACATACCATTATTTCTAGAGGTCACAACACTCACTTTACAGATGAAGAGAAATGAGACTTGGAAAGGACAAGTACCTTGCCCAGTTCAGAGAGCCAGCGAGGGGCAGCATCTTATTTTGGAGAAATGGCCCTACCATGTACCTCATTATCTGCACCCGAAATCTGAGTCTCTCTCACTTCATATACCCAGCACCTGCTTGAAAAATCCAGAGGCAGACTCACAACTTCACTTTGGGATCTATTCTAATGGAGGGAGAAGGCTTTACTTGTTGGAACTTCCAGTAAAAATCACAATGTGTCAGACTTCCGTTTTTCCATTAGCTCCTGAGGGTTGGGGGCTATTTCTTACTCATCTCTGTACCTGGTACAGTTGATTGCTGTAAAGAGGTGACTCAAGAAAAGATCTGAGGAATAAACTGAGAAATCACTTTTCATATTGAGATTACATGATTCTTTTAGCCATTTAAAAAATATATGTATATTTTGTGTCCCAGACCCATCCTATTCCACTACGCTGTCACGTTCAGTTAATAAGCAGGATGAAGAGTGACATATTAGGGTCACTTCCCAGGAGATGGCCAGGGGGTCCAAGAGGCCCAGCGGGGCTCTGGAAACAAGCACTGACCCGGGAAGAGGGGAACGTGCTTTGGGGACACAGCTGGTGATCTTACCCACACCTCTAAGAAATGGGGCTCCTGCACGCCATCCCCCAACCCAAAGTTACCAACTGCCCCCTGCCGATCTGGGTTTCCATCACTGCTACTGGTCAATTTTTGCTGCCAGAACAAACAGGGAATCAAAGACAATGGCAGAGAGAGAGAGAGAGAGATTGATTGATTGATTGATTTAGTGTGCCAATCATTTATAGACATAATCTCTCAGAATATTCAAAACAACAATCCTGGAAGGTAGGCATTTTTATCCTTATTTTATAGGTAAAGAAACTGAAAGTCAGAGACGTTAAGTAGTTTGCTCCAAGTCACAGAGCCTGTCGGTGATGGCTCCAGGATTTAAAACAAGGTTCATCTAATGCCAGAGTTAGTGCTCTTTCTTCTATCCACGCCCCTCACTACTGACAGGTAAATCCAAGAGCTAAGATAAATGTTATTGGCCCATGGAGAGGTTCCCCCTGAGAAAAGAGGGCATAGTGAGGACAGCGTTGAAACTAGAACAAGCAGACCAAATTTTAAATTTCAGTTTCTAACTTGTTTAGTAAATGCCTTAACCCTTTTCAATTTCTTCCTCTGAGGGCAACGGAGAAAATCCTAGCACCTGTCTCAAATAACTCTTATAGGATGAAATGAATAAACATGTGGGTATGACTAACACATATTAAACATCCATTTGAGTGTGAATTTTAATAAGTAATTAAAATGCAAATTAAAGCACCTATGGCATACTACATATGTCGTTTGGATTTATCTGAACTCCCTTCCCCACACTGTAGCATCAATAAGCCTTGCCGAGGGGTGGGAGGTGGGGGTGCAATGAGAAAGGGCAGAGGACCTTCTGGTCACTCCTAAATCCGGCCGAGCTAACAATCTCTCTCAGCCACAAGGCATTACCTCTCAGGGCTCTCTCCTCAGGCTGAGGAGTTAAGGAGCAAGACCTCTGGGCACCAGAAAGCCAAAGGTGACCTCTGTGAGCGCACCATGCCGGGAGGCAAGAGCTCCACAAACAGAGGCTAAATATAACTGCACTGCCCAAGGGCCCTAACCACTGCCTCTCAGAGGAACCATCCTGTGGAACCAAGCAATACACGGGATGTCACCGTGCCTGAGGGACACAGACACGTGTGGGGAGGGGAACTGAGGCAGAAGGGGTATTCTGGCCCCTCCTCTTTGCTCCACAGCCCACTGGGCTGGAAAAGACCCTCTAGGAGGAAAGTGCTGGAAATGGCGAAGTGTGCCAGGAAGGGGCCTTGGATCTCCTCATCACGTGCTCCGCAGGAGCTGTTGAAACAGGAGGTATCTTAGGAAGCAAAGTGCCCTTTTCTGAATTTCATGGCTTGCTTGCTAACAGGTGACATTTACAGCCCAAAACTAGTACAATCAGATTTTCAGACGTTAGTCTATGATTTGAGGGAACAAAAATTTCCACCTTGTATTTTTGTAACTATAGTGCCTTTTTTCCCCCCAACAGCTCAAAGTATCTAGTAGTTATTATTTCACGAATCCTAATAAATTCAGAAATACTGTTACGGGGATGGGAAAGGGGTCTCAGGAGACCTAGAGGTCCTGCTTGAGCCAATGGGGCCAGATACTAGATTGCTGCTGTTCACGTGCTTCCCGGGTGTCCGGGGACCAGAGGCCTGGGGCCCTCCTGCTGGGGAAGACGAAGAGGGGACTGCAGCCTTCTCTTCAGCCAACCCTGCATGTGCCCATTTTCTTATTCGTTCAAGTCATTTATCAAGGGCCTTTTTTGTGCCAGGCACTGCACTAAACATTTGGTAGAAAGGGCGTTGTACAGACCCATAGAGACAGAGAAGAAACTGATGGTGGCCAGAGGGGGAGGGGTTGGGATCTGGGTGAAAAAGATGAAGGCAGTAAGAAATACCAACTGGTAGTTAGAAAAAAGTCACAGGGATGTCAAGTACCGCATAGGGAATACAGCCAATAATGTGACGACTATAGTGCCAGGTGGGTACTGGACTTATGGGGGTAATCACTGCATAAATTAGGGAAACGACTAACCACTATGCTGTACGCCTGAAATTAATATAATACTGAATGTCAACTGTAACTGGAAAAAAGTAAGTAATTTTTAAAACACACATTTAAAAAAAAAACACGACTTTATAGGATGGGGTTATCACTTTAAAGGGGACAGGAAACCAGAATGAAAACATGTGGCCTGAAGGAAGAGGAGTCAGTTACCGCCTAATGTCTAAGCTCACACATGTCGTTGAAATCAGAGCGTTTCTCTCTCCCTTGAAACAACGGAAATACAAGACAAAATAGATGAAACAAGGGTTTTCCTGACATCGAACATCAGGCCATAAAGGACACGGATGCCCGAGAGATGAGAAGAGTGAGGGGAGCCCTCCAGTGACTGGGCCAGCCTCACGGGAGTTTCCAGGCCATGGACGCACACGCAGCCTCGGCAGCTCTGTGAGCTGAAGACACACAGACCAAGTGCCTGGAGTTTGCAAGGCAGAGGGTACCCTCAGGTGCTCAGTGAAGGGCTGTAACGATAGATCGGGGTAAACAATCCCAGGGCTCTCCCTCAGGAGGCTGTGTCGTGCTGGGTGGGAAACGGCATGATTCGTGGGGCACTGCATAGAGTATTCAGAGGCTTCTCCCTCAGTCCTGGGGCAGAATTAACCTCCCACTAAACACGCCTCAGGGTTTCTGCCTAATAATGCTTAAAAGCAAGACTCAAAAACATCAAACTCTTTCCAAGTAACTTAACTATGTATAAATTACACAGCTCAAGCGTATGTGTAAGTCGACAAACATATCCAGCACCCGAAAATGTAAAATTCACAGGGTACGGCATCCGATCGAATATTAACAAGCAGCAGAGAAGCAAAAACAAAACAAAACAAACCAATCCACAAGAAGGAGAAAAAAAATCAATCAAAAAACACAGATGATAATTAGTGGACCTTGACCTTCAAACCATTAACTGGAACAGAAGCCTAGAGATGTAGGTTCTAGTCCTGGCCCCGCCCTTTCTCATGACTGAAACCAGTGGTCTGTTCTTGTCCCTCACTGGCCTTCCAGCTGCTGGATCTGTGGAGTGAGCAGCACACAGAACCCTTTCGGGCAGTGTATTCATTCCCTGAGGCTGACAGACCTCGAATAACCATAAACGAGGTGGCCTCAAACAACAGAAATTCATTCTCTCACAGTTATGAAAGCCAGAAATCCTCCCTCAAGGTGCTGGCAGGGTGGGTTCCTCCCAGACGCTGAGAGAGACTCATCCACACCTCTGCCCTGATTTCTGGTGGCTGTTTGCAATCCTGGGCCATCCTTGGCTCATGAATGCATCTCTCCAATCTGCCTGTGTCTTCTTCCTGTGTGTCTCCCGTCTCCGTTTCCCCTTCTAGTCTAAGGTCTTGTCTTTGGATTTAGGGCTGCCCTGACTCAGGACGATTTTTATCTCACGATCCTTAATCACACCGGCAAACACCCTTTTTTCCAAATAACGTCACATTTACAGATTCCAGAGGTTAGGACATGGATCTTGCTTTTGGGGAGCCACTATTCAACCCATGACAGGCAGCCTTGCATAAAAAAAAAAAAAAATCCCAATCCATTATTTCAATCAAACTTTATTTTGCCAATTTTTGTCATATCTACTAATTTCCTACTATGATAGAAATGACTTATATCCTGGCAGAAAACTTCACATGCCAGCTCAGGCCCAGATACATATATGCTACATTTGTATTCCTTACACGCTTCCTAGATTTAACCTCCTTCACATCCTATGGGCATTATCCCATTACTTTATTTCCTGCTACTGTTTCTAAAATCAGGGATGTGGGGCAAAAGGATTTTTGCCTTCAGGCAGCAGTCCACCATCGCAGGCTTCCTCGATCAGAGAAAATCGTGCTTTCTCCATATGCGTGGGAAGGACAAAAGGTAGACAGGGAAACGCAGAGTGCATACAGTACCGGGTGAGAGAGAAAAACAGGCAAAGCAGGAGTCTATCCTCAAACATGAGCGAAAGAAGCAGGAAACACGGTTCGGGTGACAGAGCTCCTTGAAAGAGTTCTGCTCTCCCAGGGCGAATTTTCCAGACTCCCCAGAACTTAACTGTGATTTCTAGTGCCATCTACTGGGAAGGCTAGGAAACAGCTCACACCAGAGCTAGAAAAACAGAACAGTGCGTCCGTCCGGCCTTCAATCCCTTTGAGGAGGCAGGTTGTCCTGAGGCTGGACCCCTTCCTGTCTGTTCTCACAAGGATGTAAGATGACTCTGAGCAAACACCTGACCATTTCTGTGCCTTCCTCACACTTCGTACAGGTGCCCCACAACTCATCCACGTGCTGTAATTCGTCTCCCAGTCTAGTCAGTGAGCTCTGTCATATCAGGGGCCACGTCCCTTTCCTCTTTCTGTTCTCAGCACAAGCACGGTATCCGACACAGAATAGGCTCCAAAAAAAAAAAAAAAAAAAAAAAAAATTCCTATTGACTATAAAGAAGAAAAACCCAGCTTAAGAATTCTACTTCTTACCGACCGTTATCTGTTGACAAACTTATAGAAACCAAATGGCAAGACGAGCCCCAAGAGGGAGACTGGTTTACCTACGGTTTACTCCACTACAGGCTTTGGGCTTTGAGGCAGTTCTCAGATGGACACTCAAGGCCGAGTACTAGTGGGAGCGGGGCTGTGTGCTCCGTGGAGGGTCCCCCTGTGCAGGAAGCTGACCTACCGTCATCCACTCAGAGAGCAAAGAGCTGAGGTGTGCGAGTGCAGAGGTAAGCTAATAAAAATACATGTTGGTCCCCGGCCCCAGCTCCTGACACAGAGCTCCTAAAAGTCCTCTAATTTCCTGGGTGATAGGAGCACCTTTTGTTCTAATGAACTGACTCTTGGATGGAAGCTGATCACCGGAAAGACCAAGCCCTGGTGAAGAGCTTGGAGCTTTCAGCCCCACCCCCATCCTCTAAGGAAGGGAGAAGGGCTGGAAATTGAGTTATTAATCCATCATGCCTACATGATGAAACCTCCATAAGAATGTCAGAGTGCGTGGCTCTGAAAGCTTCTGGGTGGGCAAACACACGGGGTGCAAGGGGGCTGGTGTGCCCAGAGGGCACGGAAGTTCTGCGCCCCTTCCCACACACCTCGCCCAGTGCCTCTCCTAACTGTTCCTGAGTTGTGTCCTTTTGTAAGAGACTGGCGCTCTAAGTAAACTGCTTTTCCTGAGTTCTGGGAGAGCTCTAGCAAACTATCAAATCCGAGGAGGGGGTCACGGGAACGTCTGATTTACAGCGAGTTGGTGTATCGATAAGTATTATCGATTGCTGTGCACAGACTTAATTTCAAGGCCCGATAAGCAAGACACACCAACATAAGCTGGGATGAAGGGGTTAAAGAGTTTTATTACAAAGTGAAAGTAAGACAAGATAGAGATTAGGGGGATATATCATCATACCACTAACAAGCGAGGAGGCAATTCATCATACCACCAGGGCCCAGTCAATTAGAGTCGTAGAAACAGCACCGGCCCTTCATCAGCGTGGGCGAAATCCCAGTCAAGTAAAGTCATCAGCACGGGCGGAATATCTTGCAGCCGAGGCGGCCGGGGAACAACGGCTACTGCTGCGCCTGCCTCAGCTTTTTGGGGTTTTGAGGACTTCACTGACAACAGTGGCAAGGAGCCAATAAGCATACGTGTTAACAACACAAGGAACTGGACTCGGATCTGGCCAGGAGCCGGGGCCAGTCCTTGGTACGAGATTAGATGTATCGGAGCTCGGCCCACCTGCGCTAAGGCAAAGGCCAGGCTCCACATCCTGTAAATATTTTCTTGGTCCTTGGAAGGGTAGCCAATCCTTCCAAGGCCAAGCATGTACCCCAGCCACTGTGAGTTTACATCCCCAAATGTTCCCAGGCAGGCCTTCATATTTTCTATTCCTTACAGTTGGTCAGAAGCGCAGTGCCAGCCGGGACTTGTGATTTTTAGGTGGGTATCTGATTCGGGGTGAGGTCTGCACTGACCCCAGGCAAACAGTGTCCGATTTGAATGAAAACGTATGGCACCCAGTTGGTGGCGGGGGTTTGGGGAGAACTGCTTGGTGTGGGGGAAAACCCCACATATCTGGTACCAGTGTCGTGGTGAGTAAAGGCAAACACAACGTTTTCCCTAAACTGGGTGGGGGGGGGGGGAGGACGAACTCCAACTATCACTGCCTTCTGCTCATATCTCAGGGCTAAGCCGATATTCACTGATGGGACGGCACCTCCTTCCGCCTCCCCTAAGAGCACAGCCACTCACACAGCCTCTCCCCCAGTGGTCCTCAACTTTGGCTGCACAGAGCTTCTTAAAATTCTGATGCACAGGCTGTGCCCCAAGCCAACTAAATCAGAACCTCGGGGGTTGGGACCCAGGCCTAAGTACTTTTAGGTTTCCCAGGTAGTGCACTGTTAGTGGGATGTAAATCGGTGCCACTATGGAAAACAGCATGGAGGTTCCTCAAAACACTGAAAATAGGGCTGCCATAAGATCTAGCAATCCCACTTCTGGGCCTTTATCCGAAAAAACAAATACACTAACTCGAAAAAATATCTGCATCCGTGTGCTCGTTGCATGATTTACGATGGCCAGGACACGGAAACAACCCAAGTGTCCACCGACAGATGAATGGATAAAGAAGATATGGTATAGTATACAATGGAATAGTACTCAGCCATAAGAAAAGATGAAACACTGCCATTTGCGACAACATGGAAGGATCTTGAGGGTATTACGCTAAACGATATAAGTCAGACAGAAAAGGACAAAAACCATATGATTTCACTTAGATGTGGAATATAAAACAAACAAAAAAACCCAAACAGAACAAAAGCAAACTTACAGACAACCGATTGGTAGTAACCAACCACAGAGGGGCGTAGGGGAAGTTTGAAATGGGTTCAAGGGGCTCAAATATATGGTAAGATGGCTGGAAACTAGACTTTTGGTGGTGAACACACTCGAGGCAAATAGAGATCAAACGAATTACAATGTTGTACCACTTGAAACTTACACGTTATTAACTATTACCTCAATTTTCAAAAATCAAAATTAAAAAATAGTATCAAATGGAAGCCCCCCCCCCAAAAAAAAAAAAAAGTGAATAGCTCTTCGTGGGAAAGATGGGATACAGGCCAATGGCATCGCTGGTATGTACAGAATCCTCTCCTCACAACTCGCCAGCACAGAGGGCGTTCGACAGGTTTGGGTCAACACCGTTCTGGTCTCCACTGGTAGAAATCTTTCTAGGAAATTCAGCCCAAAGCTGCCCAACTGTAACTTCTGCCCATCAGTCTTTCTCCAGCCTTTGGACACACACCTGTAATCAACCTCACTCTTCTTTCAATCCCACGGCCTTTCAAAATTTTTAAGACGAGTATCATCACCTCTGAGTGCCTCTTGCCCCCTCCAAAGGCTCCTTTCCAGTAAACCTGCTTATTTCCTTAGACGACAGCTCTGAAGATACAGGTGACACCTTGTCATCACTCTGGTAGCTCCTCAGGTTGGCTGGGCCACTCGTGTGCTGCTTCTACGTGTGCACAGGACTAGCAGGTGATCGACCGCAGGCCTGACTCGGGCCGCGTCCGAACGACGCAGCTCACAGATGATGAACCAGGGAGGGAGGGGTCCCAAACTGAGGCCCTCTGAGGTCAGGGGCATGCCAAGAGTTCCCTTCCCTCTACATGGCCCCCGGGGAAGACACTTCCTCCTCAATGGGCTGACACAATTTTGTAAGGATGACAACCTACCTTTAAATACGCTTCACCGTAAGAGGTTAGAGTCCACGTTAAAGGGCCTGGGGAAAGAGAAGCCAGGGTGGGGGGTAGTGACACTGCCTCTTTTCCATAGCACCGCTCATTAATTCAGACTTGGCATAACTAGAGAGGTGAAATTCTAGCCAATCTCAGAACTGCTGGTATAACAGTTTCAATAAACAGGTAAGATTGATGCTTCTGACTTAGGTGAGATTGGGGGTCAGACGTGGTTTTGGTTTAATTATCCTTTATATCAGATTAAAGTGAATATAAATCACTTAGAAAAGTTCCTGGAACTTGTTAACTTTTAGCCCTGACCCACGTGTTTTGGCCGTTCTTAAACATCTTTACTTCCACCCCAGCTCTTTATGCTGGGTCTGGCATGTAGCTGCCACTCAACGTGACTTCAATCTGCTAAGTCTCTGCCACCCACAGTCACGAGGCCAGTTACATCCACTCCCTCCACTGAGGAGAGAGCAAAGTGCTTAGGCGACAAGGTTTGGTGAGTTGAGAAAAGCTACTAAATAGTAGAGTGGATTAGCACATTCGCAAACCTTGGGGACATGTTAGTGGCACTTCCATGCAGAGAGAGATGTTCTCTCAAATCCGCCTCACATCTACGGAGACCCTACTCTGTTTACGACCTTTTGGCACAGAACTGAGGTCATTCCCACAGAATCTACGGGAGAGCAAAGCACAAGCAAACCAGCCATCATGTCTGACTGTCTCCAGTCCTGGGAGTTTGGTGCACACGCATGAAGGTGTCAGCCTGTGCTGGGGGCTCCAGCTGGGAATCCTACTCAAGGACCGTACGGGACGCAAAGGAAACTGACCCAAGTGGAAGTGAACAGGACAGGATGGGAAAAACATTTTTATTTTCCCAGGTCTTCAGGCAACCTCACCCAGTGGAGGTCGCATGCGGTTGAGTAGGAAGCCGAGAAAAACACGAGGCTTGAAAAGTTTTGTGCCTGTTAGTTCTTCAGTGTCTGGCAGGCCGGGAGCCCACGGATGGTTGGGAAGGAAGCTGAGAGGACCACACGGCCAGCGATCACACAATCTTCACAGTCTTGAGCATATCTGACAGGACATACGTGTCATCCCAACCCCGCCCTGGCTTCCTCAGGGTCTGCTCCAAGGCCTGGGCCATTTCCAACAGCTCCGGCGTGGCACGTGTCTGCTCGGGGTGCAGCTGACAGAACAGGATCTCGTTCACTTCCCCCTCAATTCGCCGGACATAGAGAAGGGGGAACACCGCCTTGAGCCCCCCCAGTACTGAGTCCTTTAGCCCCAAGTCTCGGCACACGAGGTTAAGGATAAAGACACCTGTAGGGTGGGAGGGAAAGAGTCAGAATGACCGCAGATCAGGTGACATGGCGGAGACGAGGTTAAGCTCTGAGGACAAGGTCACTTCCTGCCCCAGGGAGGCTGGTGGAGTAAGAACCACACCGACGGCAGCAGTGAGTTTGCAGAGCACACACAAAGGTGGAGAGAGAAAAGCAGGGGAAACAATGAACCATGAGAAAAATTCAGCCTAATTTTTTGCTCTTCTGTGCTGCTAACAAATTGTTTTACCATTCTCCATGGCTCAGTTTCCCAAAGAAGTGCTTTGGGAAAGAAGTAATTAATAACTCCAAGAAAGAGTGGGCCAACCCCTCAGGGATGGCGTCTTTTTGACAGACACTGTCCAGTATTTATTAGCCAATGAGACAGCCAAGGTTATCTTGCCCTGTGACAATTAAGGTCGTAAATCAGCTCTGTTCACCACAGCACCCTACACTGAATCAAAACATCTGGGAGGGCGGAAACATGTGGACTAAGGACCTGGGTGGGAGCCCCAGTCGTTACCTCGGGTCACCTTGGCAAGCCTCTTTACCTCCGTTTCTTCATCTGAAAACGGGTGCTATGAGGATGGAATAACATCCTGCCTCGTCCAGGGCACGTGGGGAGAATTCAACTGACAACCCGCGTTACCATGCTGGCGGGAATGCGAATGACTGCGGCCACCTTATAAAACTGTGTGGCAGCATCTCGAACACTGAACATACGCGTCATCCACGATCCAGCAATTACAACCCTGCATCTGTGCCCAACAGACCTGCAAATGTTTCACCAAAAGGCACCTGCTGGAATGCCAATGGCAGCAGTGCTTATGACAGCTCCAAACAGGAAACACCCAACGACCAGGCCGGAATGGAGAAACCGACCGTGCTGCGGTCACGCCGTGATGCTACACAGCAAGGAAAGGAACGGAAACCTAACACTAGAGAAGGATCTTACAGACATGGCGCTGGGCGCAAGAAAACTGAAACTTAAACACTACATCCTGTATGATTCCATGGAGAGAAAGACGAACGGGCAAACGGAGCTGTGCTGAGAGAAGCTAGGACAGCGGTTCTCCTGGAGAGGAGCGTGAGTTCCCCGCAGGAGGAGGTAAGCAGCGGACTTCGGGGGAGCTGGCACCGCTCTGTGTTCGGGGCCAGCAATGGGTGTGTCCAGCTTACGGAACTCGACCGACAGACACATTTACGATAGGTGCATTTTTCATTGAAGAGAGAAATGTTTTACAGGACCCATCCACCTCCCTCCCAACCCGTTGTTCTCCATACCTTCGGGATTCAAGATGCTTTTGACCTTCTGCAGGAAGGGCTGGTCCACAAACGCTGGGGGTGGACAACTCATTCCCAGGGTTGGGTCCTTACTGTCTACATCAAACATGACGACGTCGTAGCGAGGCCGTGCTGGGAAGAGAAGCAAACGAGGTTTCGTCTCTGCCGGCTAAAATGAGGCCACTTACATTCCTATGTCACCGCTCTCCCGTGACCTGTGGTGCGCGTGGGTGGCTGAGTCAGAAGGGTAACATGCCGGGTGACGTTTGCCTGCTCAGGACACTGGCGCCGGGAGCCTAAACACAAAGGCTCCAGGCAGCTCTCGTGGAACACGAACTGGGCACAAACCATTCGAACAACATGGAACCGAATTCCAGTAGCAGCAGGGCTATCAGAATTCCCACCGAGTGGAGTCGGCCTCAGGGCTCCTCAGCCTCGGCACTGCTGACATTTGGGGTCAGACACTTCACCGTCCTCAGTGGCTGTCCTGTGCACTGGGCAGGCTTACTAGCATCCCTGGTCTCTACCCACCGGATGCCAGAAGCAGCTCGACCCAATGGTGACAACTAAAAACATGTCTGTGGACACGGCCACGTGTCCCTGAGGTTTTACCAATCGACATGAAGGCAGCCCTGCTCTGTTTCTGGTTTCAGCTCCAGCTGAAAGATTTAGAAAAAGCTCCCCCAACACACACACCCCTGTTTCTTCCTTTTCTTCACCCACCTATAGACTTTAGGTTTCCAGGGATGGTGAGGAAGTAGCAAGGTTACAGGGTCCGAAGAGAAGCCCACTGGTCTGTGAGTGTCATCAGCACAGGAAATGGTACCCCAACCCCTACCACAGAGCTGAACATATGGATGGCACTCTGTATTGACTGAATCAATATGTCAAAAAATACACAGGTGAAAGACTAACGTGATGCTGAGGCCGCCCTCTTAGGCATGGATTCTAGAGGCCCTTGCAGGCCTGAGAAGCTTGGCTCAATCTTCCCTTGACACCCGTCCAGATCCTCCGAGGACAGTACCTGCTCCTCCCGCCAGGTTCGTAATGTAGTCCAGACCATCTGCAATGTGGACCTTCATCCGGTTGCTCTGGGAAAAGCCAAACCACTGTGTGGCCACTTCCAACATGGAGGGGTCGATCTCCACAGCATCGATGCAGGACTTTGGGAAATGATCGTGGACAAAGAGCGGGAGGCTTCCCCCACCCAGGCCTACCACCAACAATGCCAGGGGAGTCTCTGCAACAAAGGAATAAAGCATCATTTACCACCTACTCCACCAGCCTTGGGAGGGCAAGAGTGGGAGTCAGATGTTTGGCTCCACCCAAGGGAGACAAGATGTAGGGACCTGGCCTCTCGGTCTCATCCCAGAAATTTAGGAGTTAATGTCACATCTGAAAACCCTGGCCTGACTACCCTTCCTTTACCAGGTTCAGAAGATGAACCAGTGTGTTGTTATTCTGGCCCCTTAAAGCTCCCAAAGCTCTCAGCTGCTATTCATCACGAGTCCCCACCATCAGCATTGTTAGATCCCCTCTAAGAAACAGGAGGGACAATGGCCAGCATCCGGTTCATGACCCGTGTAGATGCCATGCCCTCTGCCCAGCTCTCTGCTCACAGGCCACAATGGCCCTCTCACACACGTCAACCAGGCCAGGGCAATCCATCCGAGTTCCAGAAATCACAGGAAAACAACAGCCCCAGTCCTGGACCTAAGCACAGAGAGACCACAGCCACCAGGGAAGGTGGAGGGAAGGCAAGAAACAGGACAGAATCACGGAAAGGAGACAGACCCTGATGATTAAATGTAAGAACCGAGCCTCTAGGGGCACGTATCCCCACCACGATGGGCCAAAAGTACAGGGCAGACAGACACACTGGGGGACTTTGGGTGAAGCGTTACAGGTGCAGGCAGACGCCTGAGTGTTTTCACCACCGTGGTCAGATCCAAACCTGTCACTGGTGATAAGGCTATGGTTGCACTATCTGTAATAGGGAGTTTTTTCAAAACTAGAAATTCAAGATAGAATTGCATCTGGTGCTCAAACAATGCATTAATGAAAAGCCAGAAATTTTCCTGGAGTGCAAAGGCATTTCTCCAGACACATTTCTAAATGTTCCATCTGGTTACATGGGTACATACATATGCAAAAATTCACCAAGCTGAACACCTAAAGAGCTGTGTACTTGACATTTTCTTATGGAATGTATTTTATACCTTCGTGTTCAAAATAAACGAGAAGAAAACAATCTAGACAATGTAGCCATTTCAAGATTACAATCTGAATTTGAGGAAAAAGTGATCTGGATGTTCACTAATTTAGGACACGGTTGGGAATAAGAGACGTGAATGCACATGGCTTCACTCGGCCTGTAATCACTGTTCTCAAACTGCAAGGCAGTGGTGTTGATCACGTCTGTGATCTCACATGCTCCCTACTGTGTGGGGCTGTGATGTTGATCACGTCTGTGATCTCACATGCTCCCCACTGTGTGGGGCAGTGGCATCTTCCTCACCTAGGAGCAGCTCCGGGCTTTTCAGCAAGGCCAGGCCGGCGACCATGGCTTTGTGGTGTTCACAGCACAGGTAGCTCTTATCAATGGACTGCCCTGGGGCTGCAGGGAGGTCCTCTGGAGTATCAGCGGGCCGCTGCTTCTTCCTGTCCTTTTTCCGTTTCTTCTGGGCTAAGCGAGACAGAGGCAGACGGATGAAGTCCTGTGCTTAGAACACCGCATACCAGCGGGCGTACTGCGGCTGGCTTCACCCTGCTCAAGAACCCGACTGGTAGAAATGCAGGAATTGTGTGACGTGGAGACATGTTGGTAGCTTGAAACCTGGCCTCAGTGGCCATTTTTATGCCACAGCAATCGCAAACAGTACACATTGAGGCTTCCTTTCCCCAAAGAGATGGCTGTTACACATTTAACACACACCACTGGATATCAGAGAGGAGGAGAAGGAGAGGGGGGCAAAGACACACTCAAAACCCCGGGAAAACTCAGCCTCTTTGCCGAGAAACATCAGGCCACTAACAAGAGAAAAGCTGATTCATAAACTTACAGGAAAGAAGGGCTTCCAGTTACTAATTACATCCTTTGTGCCAATTACTGTACGAGGACTTTTACTCTTTGAGCTCCTCTAACAGCCCTACAGTTCCAATGACTGGCGGACGGAAAGCCTGAGCGTCTGCAGAGTTAATAACCAGGTGCAGAATCAGCAGGAGATGGTGCAGCCAGGATTGGAACCTGGAAGCGCCTGTGCCCAGTGCCTGTCCTTGCCTGTCCTCCTTCTGTGCCGCGCAGACAGTAGACGCGCACAGAGGACAGCTTCCCTGTCCTCCATCGCAGGAAGCTCCACTGAACAGCGCTGACTACACGACCTGAGGCACCCACCACTCCAAAACCGCCTGAAACAGGTGCCAGTGGGTAGCCCTGTGGCGTCGGGCAGGGCTCGCCTGCACCGTCCATGTTTCAGGCTCAGCTCACGAGAGCTGCTGAATGAACACCTAGACGCCTACGGGGCAACTTGTAAAACAGGCGGCCCTGACATCAGAGGCACTAAAGCGATGATCACCTTTACTCAGCAAACCTCCCCCTTATCTTTCCACAACCAGGCTTTGCTCAAGAACGGAACACACACCTCCATGCAGCTAATGGCCGCTCACGCCCTAAGAGCCCGGATGGTAAGGGGACAACCCAGGGCCATGTGCCTCTGGGCACAGGTAGCTGCATCTCGGTCCAGCTCCCAGGGCCTCCCGACCACCCCAGAGGAGAGTCCACGCCCTGGCCCCTGGGCCCCACCGCCGTGCCCGACGCCTCACCTCTGTGAGACACGTCCTTCAGCAGTCGGGCTTCCGACTGCACCACGTTCCTGTTGCTGAGGAAGATGAGTCGCCGGAAGTACCGCTTGTCGTCCCCCTGCACGTCCTCCACGACGTAGTCCCCGCTCAGAGGGCTGCGGTCTTGGTGCTTCACAGTCCGCACCCCGATGTCTCCCCCCACAGACAGGAAGGGCACCTGGAGGGACAGCAGAGATGGGCTCGAGACACCGGCTCAAGTAAGAACAGGGGAAACCGCAGCCCTTCCCTTGTGTGTGGAGAGGAATCCCCACCCCAGGGTCTGGGCAGCGACAACTCCTAAGACTTGCCATTGTTTTACAGTTCTCCTCGGGGCCTGTGAAGAGACCCCAAAAGGTTTAACTCCCTTTGGGAAAACCAGCTGAGCCCCAAAACTGCTAGTGAAATGCAGCTGGTTCTCCCCAAGAAAAATACGAGTTTCTCAACTGTCGTCCTTAAAAGGACTCTCAACAGTCCAAGACAATCACAGCCAGGGGGACCCCGCGGGCAGGAGCTATAGGGATGAGAGAAGGAACCCGAACAGGGATAAGGTAACCAAATCCAGGGGAAAGCAACCCTCCGAGTGTGCAGACACGCCTCCCTTCCCTGTTCCTCTCACCTTTCTACTGCATTACTCTAAACAGGAGGAAAAAACGAGAAAAACAGGTTTCCCCTACACGTTTCCATGTCCCTCCCGCGTCTTTACATCTATTTCTTTTGAAAGACCTCAGTGAGTATTTCATAATCACCAGGGACTCGTGACTTTGCTCAGAGGGTCACTGGTGAGACGTCACCATGGACCTGCACACAGTAGCGGGATCCCTCTGACGGACACCAACCCCAGGAAGCAGTAAACATTCATCTGTAAGCACAGGTCTGCCCTGGGGCAGAACCCCAGGCTGGAAGGCTAGGAACCCGGGAATCTCTTCTTGTTTTCAGATCTGTTACTATAGCACCAAGCCTCCAGGAACTTTGGCTTTCCCCTCTAATAGGAAGGATAAAGTCCTTACTATAAATACAGTACAATCACCTGTCAATTACCCTGTCTTGTGACCTGGATGGCACAGGACAGATGGTGTCAACTGATAAGACCATGTCACCATTTTGACAAAAGCCTTCAGTTTCCTTCCCGGTAAAACACCAGAGCAGCAATGCTCATATCCTGAAAATCACGCTGCGCCAATGTGGCCCTTTCGCATGCTACCCTCAGAGAATGATGGTCCTAAGAAGCAAAATGGCCAAGGAAGTCCTGTGCAAAAGTGGGGAACTAGACACCCAGTCTCAGCGACTGGCAGTATGAAGAGCTGGAGCCTGCAGGGCAGACAGCGTCTCCTCCAGGCCGTCTCTGTGGAGTCCGAGAGGCCCCAGACAGAGATGCTCTGTGGGTCCCAATAAGGGCAACCACTCACCTTCCTCTCACTTCCTGGGGCAAAGGAACCTGATTCCTGCCCACTTAGCTCGCAGTTGCAGGCACGCCATCCAGAACGGACCAGGGTCACACCCGTATCCCAGCTCCTTCCAAGGCACCCCCTGCCTTCCCAGCTGCTAGTACAACTTCTCCAGACACCTGTGAACGCTGCTGCCAGAGCTCTTACCTGCTGCTGGGCGGGCATCCCGGCCGGGGCCAGCTCCATGACTCTGGCCGACAGCTCGGCCTGGATGCTGTCCATGCCGTCGTACTGCTGACCTCGGTGAAGCGCCACGGTGATCAGCCTCCTGAAGCCAGCGCTCAACGCCAGCTGCTTCCGGCCATCTTCCATGCCAAAGAGCCACTCAGTCTCCCGACCCTGGGGGACTGCAAACAGGCACTTGGTGACAGGGAGTCCCAGGGAGAGTGTTCAAGCCCACAGCCAGTATGAGCCACGTGGCAGAGAGCCAGGCCCTGCCCAGCCCAGCAGCCCTTCCAACTGAGGGGCTATCGATGCATGAGGGCACAAGGCACAGAGCAAAGCAGATAGAGGACATGAGGGAGGACCAAGGGGGCAGAGAAGTGGGAGCATGTGGGTAAGGGATGGAGGCAGGCACCTGGCGCAAGGAAACGAGCAGAAACGCTAAAGCTCATCACACGCCAGGCAGTATTCCAAGCAGTTTACAAACAGAAACAAATCAAATCCTCCTAAGAGCCCGGGATGCACGTAGCATTGTTATTCCCACTGCATAAATGAGGAAATTGAGACACAGAAGTTACATTATTTGCCCAAGTTCACACAGCTAATAAGTGGCAAACTGGGACTCAAACCCAGGCAGTCCAGCCCAGACTCCATGCTCACCCTAGTGCACTATCCGTTCTTACAAGTAGACAGTCGGGATTATGGAATCCTCGGGAAAAGGGCTCAGTCATCAAATGACGAGCATGACCATATCGACACCGCCTATTTGTCTAATATTTTCTACTTTTGAAAGCATTCCCTCATTGTCTCTGTTTTGATTATTAAGGAAAACCTGGTATGATCCACCCCTTTCCATCACGATGCTTACATTTGTAAAGCACGTATCACAAGCCAGGCACCGTCCTAAGAGCACTTACACTTCTCACAACTACCCAAGGTAGTTAGGCTCTCGCTTTATAGATGACCAAACTGAAGCACAAAAAGAGAAGTAACACATCCAATGTCATGCCACCAGGAAGTGACTGGGACAGGACTGGAACCCAAATGGTCTGGTTCCAGCACTCGCATTTGTAGTCATTACTCTGTCCTATCTCCCTACACTCAGCGGAGAAGCACAGCAACTTCCCCGGGTCTGGCGGCTCACAGGTGGCAGCGCGGGGACTGCACTGCTTCCACTGCTTCCATTACCCCCCCACGTTACAAAGTCACTAACAATGTCTACAATGTGTGACGTCCCTCAATTGATCTGTTACTTCTCTCTTCTCCCTACCGACCCCTTTCTCCCACTTCATCAAGCCTTTGCAATGGAAGATGGAAGAAATAAGCTCCAAATCGAAGCAGGTAGCTGGAGAGCTGCTACTGTCCCTTCCTCGTGCCTTGGCTAGTCTAACCAAAGTACCGCCCCCTGCAAGATAAAACCAGCCAAGGCATACCCATCCACCAAAGCCCCACCCCAGCCCCTCCAGAGAAGAGAGGGACCAATGCCAACTCACTGATGAAAATGGCAAAATGATTGTCCCGCGATGGTTTCACATTGGGGCTGTCCACCACGTGGAGGGTGTAGCGTGGCTTCCCCGTGTCCCCACTGCACAAGTCCAGGGACAGACTCCCCAGCCCAGCCTTGCGGGACAGCTGGCTGCACAGCCAGGCATACTGCTGCCGCTCCCGCACCGCCTCAGCCAGCCGCTCGGCACTCTCCAGCCGCATAGGCTTGCCCTGTTCCTGAGCACACAGCTCAAAGATCTGAAGGGCGGAGCCAGGGATTGGCCTGAACTTGGTCATGACGAAGGCAAAGACAGGCAGGGGGAACCGAAGCTCTGCTTCCAACACCTGGTCCTGGCTGTTGGCCACCTGGTGCACCCTCACCATCCACCCCTCCCGAGAGAAGTGACCCACTGCTTTCTTCAGGACGTGAGCCTGAGCCAGGGAGATGCAGAGGTAGCGACCGCCCACCTGCAGGACACGGCCAACCTCAGCCAGCATCCTGTCCACCTGCTGCAGGGTCTTCTCCTCCTCGTCTGTCAGGACAGCATCCAGGGTGCCCTTGTCCAGCACCACCTGGAACGAGGCATCGGGAAACTCCATCTGGGTCATGTCCATCTTCAAGAAGCTCATCTGGGGCCGGCGGCTGGCATTGCGCTCCTTCATCTGCTTGATGGCGACCTCACTGATATCGATGTTGACTATATCCTGATAGCCCACGTCGTACAGCTGCTCACTGAGCTCTGAGTTACCGCACCCAATCACCAGCACCTGGGGGGGAAACCAACACGTTGGCAGTGACCGTGACAAAGGAATGAGCTTCCCGTGCTTCGAGGAATCGAGTCTCGCCTTGGCTGTTGCATGTTTTCAAAAGGGGAAGATGCTACTCTCACAGGACACAGGGCCATTACAGAGTTGATTCTAGGACCCACTGTGGAACACCATGGGTTAGAGGACTCACTAGTGAATGAAGACGACACTCAGCAACAAGGTAAGTTATGTGAAAATAGCTTTCTATGTTGCAGAAACAAACAAATCACGGTTGTTCTTTTTCTCTGAACCAAACCTAATTAACTCAAGAAAACTGATAGGAAGTCAGAATCCAAATGCACTAGTTACAGTTGAAATCTCCTACTTGTTTTACTGTTGAAAGCCTCGTTCTGGCAGAATCCTACTCCACTCATACGTTCGGCTCGTCCTCCTGATACTCTATCTGTCTGAAGCCAAACATAAACACAGGTTGTTGCATCCCTCTCTGTGGTGCAATCTCCCATCAACCCTTTAAAACTCTGTCCTAATACGACAATCTCTGGAAAAGCACAGTACAATGAGAAGTGCATAGGCTTTGGAGCTAGACGGGCCTCAATTTAAATTCCTGTGTGACTACTTACTACATGTATGATCCTGGGCAAGAAACTGGCTCTTGGAGCCTCAGTTTCCTCATCTGTAGAATGCACGTACCACCACTCACCTCACAGTCTGTTATGAAAATGCAACTACTGAACGAACACACACACACACAGAGCACCAAGCTTGGCAGCTAAAGCTTCAGCAATGTTAGTTTTCTAATCTTCCTTCCTTCCTTCCCTACCTCCGCTGCAACCCCACCTCTGTCAGACCTTCTACCATCGTACTTAACACATTTCACTTCTGGAATGTGCCCAGAATCTACATCTTAATGCTGTTAAGACTTCAGGGCGGCCCAGACACAACTGTTCGATAACAGATCCAGGTATCAGTAAAGCCACAGCTGCTGCCTGCCTCACAGCGATGCACGCTTTCCTTCTCGAGGAGTGTTTATCTAGGTTGGGCTACTAAAGAAGTCGGTCTTCCAGTCGGGTTATTAACAGAGGGATGAGCGGGGGCTGGAGGTCTGTTATCTGAAAACCTTTAGGACGTACTTAGCGGCCGTGTAGCCTGAATCCTGAAATTAGGGGCCGAATTCGGGGCCCCTGTCATGCCTGTCACCGGCTACTCTGCGCAGGGTCGCTCGGTGGGCAGCTCCCACTCTTCGCAACGCACACAGGGCTGCCGGGCGCGCTCACCTTCTCCCGGGGCTTGATGTACTTGTGCAGCACCCCGCACAGCTCCAGGTAAGTCCCATACCACTCGAAAGCTTTCTTTCCTCGCTGCTGGAAGAACTTCTCCCAGTAGTCAACGGAGCCAAACTCCTTGGAGCTCTTTGGTAAGAGATTCATATTCTCCCCGCGCCTTCACGCCTGTCCCACGCCCTGGGAGGCACCAACGGAGGGGCTTCCCCGCCCGCGGGCTCCAGGACACTGCGGCGGGAATTCTTCCTACGGACAAGCAGCCACATTGACTTATCCCCCACTCAAAGCACAAAGGAATGACCCTCATACGCCCATCGCACGCGGGAGACACTGAACCTCTCACACGCTCACCTCCTCCTCCGCACCCACAGCCCGCCTCACGTGCGGAGTCTCTCACTTTCTCAGAGCTCGGGTTCGGAACCCGCAAGCATATCCGGGTGCGAGGCTTCCCGATTGGTCGGCCGCCCAGACCATCCCAGCATCTCATTGGCCACTGGCTTTCGTTCCTGACACCTCATTGGCTGCGACGCGCTCGCCTCACGCAGGCTTCGCTGCAGGCGCGGAGCGTTTACGTCAGAAGGAAGGGGGTGGGCCCCAGGGGTCGGGGCGGAAATGGCCCGTAGCCCGGACCTTAGGCTCCGGTCAGCGCGCAGGGGGAAGGCAGCGGTCTCAGAGCTGGGCTTTCCAGCGGCGGCTGAGAGCGCGCAGCCTTCCCGGGCTCTGTGTTCGCATCGTTTCCGAGCCGGCCTCTCCGCCAGTTCTGATCATGAGCCACACAGGGGCTGAGCGCGGCTGCGGGGCGCCCTGGAGGGCCTCCTGAGAAGAGAACCTGTAGAAGGAAGTAAGGTAAGGAATGAGGACATTCTGTCCACAGCACAAGAAAACTGCCCATCCTAGCCATTTATCTTCTGCATCTCTCGCCCCATCCCCGCCTTAGTTTAACCACTTTACCCGTATAATTCAGGTTTACTTTGGAGAATGGCACTGGACTGCACTTTTTCTATAGCAGAATACAGGGGTCCACTATTAATGTAATAACATGAAAACTCAAAGGAAAAGAAGAACTACTAGGGATGCAGGGGTGTCTCCTCTTTTTCTCCTCCCCTTAGAGCACAGGATGTAAAACGTAAGACCCATTTTGATAATCTGCCACCTTCGGCTGTCATCCTGATGTCATCGATAAGTAGTTACTCTGCTTATCTTATGTGTATAATGAACATGCTGTACTGTCAGATGCGCATCTTATCCTCATATCCTAAGGACGTTCCCGTGAAGACCACTGTTTTTAAAAAGACTAAATTCACAGCGCTCTAAGTCGCAGGAGGCACGCGTGGCCTGGGGAGAGCAGCGAGGCTCCGAATTCAGCATCTGTCGTCTGGGCTGTCACAGACCCCGTCTGCAGAGACAGCCGAGTAGACAGCCAATGGTTGAACAGGTTAAAGCAGACTTAAACTTTGGTTTAAACGAGTAGTTCTCAGAGCTTGGCATGCATCAGAATCAGCTGGAGGGCTTATTAAAGCGGATGGCTGAGCCCCATCCCCAGCGTGTCTGATTCATCCAGTCTACAGGGGGCCCAAGGATTTGCACTTCTAGCAAGTTCCCAGGTACTATCGACAATGTTGGCCCAGGGACCACACTTGGAGAACCAGTTTTAAAATATGATTTGAGAGATATCACAATGGATCTAGTTCCCATGCCATAGTTTTAAAAGATTACTCCAAAAACCCTCTAGAAGTAACAGCAAAGAAAATATTTTCAAGTTCCACCTGCTGCCTTCACATTATTTCCTGTCCACCCAAGATAAGAACTGGCAGGGACCTCTGAGGTGGCGGCAGCCACTACGTCATGCAGGGTTCCTGATGGGTGAGAGGTGGTTCTTTCAAAACGCACTTTCCAGAGCTGAGGACACTTTGTGCTCGAAGTGCTACTTAATCCCAAAGAAACAAACAGCCTCTGCCCTCTCGCCCCAAGGGTTTATACAATCCAATGAACATTTAAATTGCAGAAATACTTGAGAAATAACATTAGACTCTGTCTTTTAAAATACTTATATGTGAAACATTTCTCCCAAGGTTTGACTATGAGATATAATTAATAGGTATGTTATCATTAATATCGTTAATTTAAGCCAATTAGATATCACAGTGCTCTGTTTTATTAGGATTCCTGGAGTGGTTACCGGTATGATTTAAAATGCAAACTGAGTTTAGATAAAGCCATTCAATACTGTGGGGTTTTTTTTCCTTAAACTACAAATCCAGACCTCTGGATGTATAATTTGCAGTTACCCTTACTTAATTGAAACATAAGGTTTTTTTGATAATAATATTCAATTAATAGATTGTTGCTAAGATAATTGTAAAATGAAGAATAAATCATTGAAAGCATTTCTCAGTTTGGGGGACAGAAGATGGGAAAGAGCATGTGGTAGGCAGAATAACATTCCCCCAAACATGCTCACGTTATGATCCACAGAACTCGTTAACAAGTTAGGTTACGTGGCAAAGGGGAGTTAAGGTTGCGTAGCAGCTGACTAGTCTCGATGATTCACGTGAGCCCATTGTCATCACAAGGGTCCTTAAAAGTGGAAGAGGGAGGCAGAAGGAGAACCAGAGAAGGGGTGGCAGGAGAAGGGCTGGCTTTGAAGATGGAGGAGGGGGCCGTGAGCCAAGGAAAGTGCCTTCCAGCCTCTAGAAACCAGGAAAGTGAAGGAAACAGATCCTCCCCTGGAGCCTGCAGAAGGAATACAGCCCTTAGATACCTTGATTTTAGTTCAATGAGACCTTGTCAGGCTTCTGATCTCCATAAACGAAGGTAACAAATTTGTATTAAGTTACTAAGTTTTGAGTAACTTGCTACAGTAGCAATAGAAAACTAATACAGAGCATAAACCATGAGAGGGAGTGTGGTGGGGCAGATCACAGCGGGAGAGCGGCAGAAAACTAGAAACTGAGGTGAAGGTCAGGTTCTGAGAAGTCATCTATTCCCAGTATTTAGATTAAACCTGTCATGGCACAGGAAGAGAACCAGTAGAGAACCAGGGTCACAGCTGGAAAGGACTGATGTTCTCAGGAAGAACTGAAGCATTTCATGATTGATTGTATATAGGGAATAAAAGACAGGGACTCAAAATGGCTTTCACATTGGCCTCTGGATGACTGGGGAAATCTATAGAAAGAAACAGGGAAGGAGAAAGGCATCATTTGTAGAACTGTTGCTTGAGAGGAATTCAGAGGTCATTACACTAGCAAAAACCCAAAGCCAGAGCTAAACGCCAGTCTCCCCACCCTGCATGCCTATCCTAAGGGCTCCCACCCTTCTCAAATTCTGTCGGTGGTATCCAATTGGAATTAGTGGTCCAAGATATGAGGGAAGACGCTTCATAAGTGGGATAGAACACTGTTTAAAGGGAATCTCTTCTTGGTGTACAGTGAGTGGTTTATATTATGCTGGAAACTATTTCATACCGGAAGTCTTCTTTGCACATGGGTTTGTTTTCCACATTTAAGAAGAAATTAATGGTTTCCTCTGTCTTGGAATAATGGAAGGCAGACATGACATCCAAGGATAATGTTGTACCCTTTTAGGAGCTGGCATCAAACCTTTCTTAAAGGTATTGACCTGAGCAGTAATTCTCCAGCTGACATTAGGCTGGACACACGCACACAAACACACACATAATTGAGGTAAAACTGTAATTCATCAAAAATAAATGAAAAAGTTATATATGACTAAGTGAATTCAGCTATGCCTCCTCTGAGTGTTATATCTGATTCCCAGGCTTCTCTTTGTTCGGTAGTTTCCTACTCTGTCCCTGGACACCTGCAGACACACTAGTTTCCTTAGGTCCAAGGACTGTTAAGCATTTATATCATTTTATAGGGAAAAACTGATGGTGTGGCATACCTGGCAAGTTGTTTGCCTTTGGGCCAGTGGACAGTAACAATTTGAAAACTAGAAAGCCAGGAGAGATGAGAGAATGGCACCAAGAGCAATGTCTCCTGCCTGTGGCATCAGCCCCTGTATAAGGGTCCCAGGCCTCCTTCCAAATCCTGGTTTTGTTTTTTGCAACCTGGATACTGGGAAACAGTACAGCATTTTCTCCATCATTTAATTCTAAATTAAGTTCCTCTGCAGGAAAAGGGAAAAAACCTTGGAAAACAAGCTGTTTTTCTCCTAGGCTCTAGCACAGAGCACATCTACTGCAAACATATCATGTATCCCACTGTATTGAATGTTACCGTGTTCCCCCCAAAATAAAACTGGGTCTTATATTAAGTTTTGCCCGAAAAGACACATAATGGCTTATGTTCAGGGGATGTCATTCTGAAAAATCATGCTAGGGCTTATTTTTCAGTTAGGTCTTATTTTCTGGGAAACACAGTATCTCTCCTCAGCCCATCATATTTTTCTACCACCGAAAAAGGGAGTTTAGAACAGCATTTAAGAAAAATCATTTTGGTATTCCACGCAAGGTACAACTTTAATTTCATGCTGAAGATGGTGACATTAATCTTGGGTGCTACTTCAAAGTGAATAGAGTCATCCATCAGATATGTGACAGGTGTTCTGTCAAAGTCTGTGGATATAAAATGGTAAACACTGTTTGCTGTCCTCCAAGAATAAATAATGCAGGTTGGTGATACTGAAACCCTGTTCTGACTCTAAGTCTGGTGTTGCTTATATTCTTTCAGGCTTACTGTTTTATCTGATGTATATTAACTATGAAATGCCATTTTCTAAGCTTTCAGAAATGTTGGGCATTGTCAAAGGGACTTTGTTCAGGTAATTAAAGGGGGCGGAGCTCACATTAGCCTTCCTCTAACCAATTTACCAAAATGGTTGGCAGAACTAAAGAATTACGGTTAAAAAAAAATGGTTTATTCACAGAAGCTATGCGATGACATGCCCGTAGAGCTCAAGACTCATAATGCCTTAAATTTTCGTGTAAGAAGGGCTGAGGCTGTAATTGGCTAAAGCTCTAATTGGCTACGGCACCAAAGCAGCGAAGCACCCCACAAAAAGCGATATACAGATGTTAAAATCAACTGTAGACAAAACAAATAACTTCCGAGTCACGCATGGAGTCTGGGGTAGTCTCCCCATCAAGCCCAGGGATAGAAGCTGTAAGCAGCTTTCCTCCTAGGTGGGCCCTCTCACTCCAAGTCAGCCTGGGCCTGAGTAGTCGACTCTGAGAGGAAGTGATTCTAAACACCAGGCTTTCAGATGCTTCAATTAACATCCCAGGCCAATTAAATCAATTTCAGAATAGTGCCTGGGCCCCAGTCGTTTTCTAAGGCTTTTCAGGTGATTCAACTATGAAATTAACTTGAGAGTCCTGCCCTAACCAAAGTATCTTTCAATTTAGTGTGTGTTTGGCTTAAATATACACTAAGTTAAAACACTGTATCAACAAACAGGACCCATAGATACTAAGTAAAAAAGACGTGTAGCAAATAAATCACAGGGGAAACAAAAATGAGTGCAACAATCCAGCTGGGGCGTGTGTGGGAGGAATGGATAAATAGAAACCTTTTGAATTACGATGCCCAGCTACTGCAACTTACTGTGCTAACTTGAAGGGGGGAGAGAGTGTTGAACAGTGGAATGCGTTTGCAAGGGTGATTTCCCACCTGCAACCTGAAGGCTCGGGTGACTGCCTAGTGTCTGGACCTAGGTATTGTGAGTGCGAACTCTAAAGGGTACAGGGGAAAGAACAAGGTCCTCGTCCCGAACTAGCTGTGCAACCTCTCAAGTAAATCTTTCTGGATCAGAGATTCCTAATGTCTAAAATGAGGAGCCATCCAACTCCGATTCCATCAACAAGGGGTCACACACATCTCCCTTCTTCGGGTAAAAACCGTAGACGTTCGGAAGCCGGTCCTCCGGCTTCGAACCCCCACCCGCCCAGACCCCGTTTTTCCTCCTCGGCTTCCTTGGCCGGGGATGGACCGCGCACACAGCACCTGCTAAGGTCTCACCAGCCCAGTCCCGAGCGACTTCTCTGAGCTCCCTCCACCTCCCCTGAAGCCCTCCGCGGCCGCCCGGGGCGGAAGGCGACCTCGGAAACCGCTCCCTAGATCACAAGCACAACGTAACCCTGGGAATCCTGATCTAAGCTCCGCGCCCGCCGGGCCCGCTCGGGGCGAGCGCGCGCAGGGGCGGCATCGACTCCTTCGGCGATCGCCCGGCCTGGTCCCGCCCCCTCTGCCTGGCGCCGGCCGCGGAGCGCCGATCGGCTCGATGAGCGGGGGCGCAGCTGCGGCGGAGCGGCCGACGCCGGGTGGGCGCCCACTGGCTCGGCTCCCCGCCTCCCTCCTCCTCCTCCCGGCCGCCCAGCGCCCCCCGCCCCGAGAGCTGCCCGGAGCTCCCCGGGAGCCTCAGGTATGGGCGCCCGCCTGTTCCCGTGGAGGGGGGGATGCGAGGAGGACGGAAACGGAGACGACGCCCCTGCTCCCCACCGCCCGCGTCGGCCTGCAAGACCGGCGTCGGGGGCCGGGGAGGGAGCCCCGGTGGGCAGCGGCCGGGGGTGCAGTGAGGAAGGGCGACTGCTGGGCGTGCGGATGGGGGGCGGTTGGGGGGAGAGGAACGGGATGGAGGGGGCTCCGGGCGACGGGAGAGCAGGGCCGAGGGTGGACGCGGAGGCAGCCCGGTGGGAGTGGGTCTCGGGGGGCAGAAAGGACCGAGTTAGGGGCCGACCTGGTGCGACAGACGGACCGTGGGAGGCGACGGAGCTGCTGGCGGGAGGGGCTCGGTCCCGGTGTTTAAAGGGCCCGGGTGCGAACGCCGGCCCGCGGCGCTCACGGTGACCGGCAGGTGGGGCAGTGTTCGCGCTCGGACGGCCTTGGCGATAACGTCTTCAGGCCGTACCCGGTAGGGGGCGCTCGCTGCCCCGAGTCTGCACCCGCCCCAGCTGCTGACGGGCGATGAGGGCGAGGGGTCAGGGCGGCGAGGCGGGGAACAGGGAAGCCGCTGCCCGGAGCCAAGCTTTTTGGGAAGTGAAATACGCAGGGTTTTTGTGTGTTTATTTGTTTGTGTGTTGTGTTTTTTTTTTGCGTAAAGTAAAACAGAAGCCAACCTTTATTAAACAACAGGTTAGAAGTGTATCACGTGTAAAGCCACTGAACAGGGAACGCACCACCGCTTCAAAAAATACAGGAAACTGTAAACATACGAGGATGGCAATAAGAAGCCTACGGTGGTGACACTTTTTAAAGTGAATTGTGCGTTGGCGTTATACCTTCAATGTTGAAATACATCATGAAGACGCTTATTTACATACATACCGAGGCACAGAGACCTGAATGCATGTGTATTTTGTTGCAGGAGAAATCTTAGGTGGAACATGGATAAGTCTAATTTCTAAGCATGGTTTTTTCCTGCGAGTTGTCTGGTACAAATACCACCAATTGCCCTGTGGTGCATGATGCCTAATTAATCTGTCTGCTGCTTTGCTGGTGGTTTTTCTGTTTGTCAGACACTGGGGTCTTGCCTTCCTTGGGCTATGGGACCTGAATATCGGGCTTGCTCATCATTAAGTTAGTAGCTTCACTGTGTATTTCATAAAGAGATACTATGTAAGTCTGCCTGTCATTTGCTTTGGAATGTTGAGTCAGCCCCTTTGTAGGGTTTAACATGTAAATAAAATACAGACGTAATTAAAAGAAAAGCTCAAGTTCTTCAGTTGCTTCCAGTATCGTTTGTTTTTCCATGCGTTCTGTAACATTTCTGCATGAATGAATTATTCTGACACCAAAGTTTGAGGAATAAAATGGGCCAGGTGTATGCGACAGAAATTGTGGAATGAAGAACTAGAACTGTTACAAGAATTTGGTTTTTGTTACATGTGGTTACGTTTCTGGTTTGGAAGTATTTCTTATCAAAGAAAATTGATTTCTTATCAATTTGTCTTGACAGGAAGCCAACTTAAACTATAACTTTTATTTGGTTTATGAAACTGTATTCTGGGCTTGTTTATTTATTTATTTATTTAGTGTATAACATTAACCAACAAACTGATGTCTATATCGAATGTAAAGAGTGTCCTCAGTTTCTTGTGGAAGACGAAAGAGGGCTGCTGGGTTGTTACAGGGAAATGCTCTTTCTAGAACAGAACTGTGTAACCTGATGGGCAACTAATTGAGTAACTGTTACAACAGATCGTGCACAGCCATTGATTAATTTGGGCCTGTGTTTCTGCTATTTCAATGAGCAGAGTGACTGACGCTGTTAGTTACTTATGTTTACTAAGACTTAGCTTTCTCTTAGTTTTCTAGTATTTCAGAGAAGGAAAAGGAAATGCATATAAATCACTGAGCACAGTGCCAGCACACAGTAAAACACTGGGCTGGGCATACCTTAGCTATTCTTGTTATTCCTCCGTCTTCCAGTCCAAGACATTGAACACTCATGTTTGCATATGTCAGCTTTTTCTCCAGAAAAGCTGAGCATGTTGCGTACTCAAGCATTTTCCTGGAAAATCCGCAATTGCGTATTTGCATATAAAAGGCTGTGAGACTTTCTGTAGGGGGGAAAAAACTAGCTTTGTTGAACAATACTTACCCAAGATCCCTTTTCTTGGAACACTTAATGCTATGCTTCAGCAAAGGACGTTACAGTTCACAGAATTTTTTTGCATGTATTTGATTAGACCATCCTAATTCCAGGCAGAAACCTAGAAAGCATTATTTTACAGATGAGGACCCTGAATCACTGTTCCAGCAACTAACTACAAGTGAGAACTGGAAGTGTTTCGCTGTCTTCTAACTCCGAGTTAAAGTCCTAAAGCATTTAATGTCTCCTTTTCAGGGAAGCAGTGCTGTTTTTCCCCTTTCCTGCTCATACAGTCTTCTCTTTCATTTTATAAAGACTTCGTCACTGATTCCCTTCACATGTCCTAAGAAAGTTACATCCGTTTTCTCATGGCTTTCATGATTTCTCCTGTATTGAAGCCTGGCATGGAGGCCGTGCACCGTCCCTGGAGTGGAGCAAGTGAGAAGGGAGTAGTGGAAGTCAGAGAAGTGAAGGCAGCCCCATCGTACAGGGCCTGTACTCTGTTGTTGTAAGTGCTTTGCCTTATACCCACATGTGTCATATCTGATGTAATCTATTTTCTCTTTAAGGTGGTGAGCACTTATTCTGCTGGCAAGTAAAAGAGTACTTCTAGAGCAAAAAATATGCCTCCCAAGTTCAAGCGCCACCTAAATGATGATGATGTCACTGGTTCTGTGAAAAGTGAAAGGGTACGTTCAGAAGCTTAAGCTTTAAAATAGTAATATTGCTGACTGTCCCGTTCTTTTTGTTGGAGTTTGCTGATGTATCTTTTCTACCTCTTTTTCCCATCTTTTATTTAACATTGGTTTTCGGTGAATTTCTTGTAAACAGATACTGCCTGGAATTTTTTGAACTCTACCCGTGTATAGTTTTTGTTTATTACGGGAAAACTCCAGCGGTTCCCACGGATTATGACTGATACACCGCGGCTCTCGGCACTAGCTGGCCCCCTGCTGGCAGAGAAGACTCGTCACCCTGGACTATTCGGGCTCTTTGTTATCATTTGGGTCTCAGCTTAAATTTCACTTCTTGCAAGTGATTTTCCATGACAACCTAGTCTCATTTAAGCCACCCTGTCACTTTCTGTCTCATCACTGTTTTCATTCTCTGCATAGGATTTATCACCATCAGATATTTTTCTGTCAGAGCTCAGATCTTGTCTGTGTTGTTCAAAGGTGGTGCTTGGTAGTTAGAACAGTGCCTAGCATGTGAAGATGCTCGAGCATATTTGTTCAGTGAATACTGAATAGAGAGATGGGAGGGCAGGAGGAAGGAGAAAGGACTCACTCCTTCCTGATGGCCCCCAGTTCCGCCCTCCCACACCCGCTTCAGTGACTTCTGCCCTGTGGTCAGTCATGGGATTCTGGTAACAATAGCATTTTCTGCAGAAAGTCTGCAAATGTGGTTCTACGTCTTTGAGCTTCCAAGGAAGCACGTGTAATTCCTCTTCCCGCCTCTGGAAGCTTGGAGTTAAGAAATTTCACCAGATTAGAACTTGTTACTCTTCCCTAATAGTTTGTAAGCCCTCTCAATCTGAAAACTCAAGTCTTTTTTTTTCTGTCTTCTTTTTTTTTGACAGAGAAATCTTTTGGAAGATGATTCAGATGAAGAAGAGGACTTTTTTCTGTAAGTTTTTTTTACAGCGTTATTGGGATGTAATTGACATATAATAAAATGCATATAAAGTGGACAATATGAGTTTTGACATACATACTGTAAACCTGTGAAATCATCACCAAAATCAAATACTGAACATAGCCATCACCTCCGAAGTTTCCTTGTGCCCCTTGGCAGTCCGTCATTCTCCCAACGCCCAGGCAGCACTGACCTGCTTTCTATCACTACAGTTTGTATTTTCTAGACTTTTTTTTTATAAATGGAACTATACATTATGTCTTTTTTTAAAAACTGGCTTAATTCACCCTGCATAATTATTTTGAGATTCATCCATGGTATCACACATATCATTAGTTTGTTTCCTTTTTTTTCCGAGAAGTATTCCATTGTATGAATGCACTGCAGTTCATTCACCATTCACTTGTAAATGGATGGGTACTTGCTGCAGTTCTGTGTTCCTTCTAGTATAAATAAGGCTGCTAGAAACAGTTCCGTACACGTTTTTGTGTGAACATGTGCTTTCACTGCTCTGAGATAAATCCTTAGGAGTGGAATGGCTGATAGATGTTTACAGCTGTTTTCCAGAGTGGTGTCCCACCAGCATCGAGCATCGAAAGAGCTCTCGGTGCCCCAGTTCCTTATCAGCCCTGCGTTCGTCACTCTTTCATTTTAGCCATTCTTGTGGGTGTGGAGTGGTATCGCCTTACGGTGTTCATTTGCATTTCCCTAACGACAAATTATGTTGAACGTCTGTTTTTTTAAGGCATATTTTCCATCCCCATATCTTTTTTGATGAATTACATGATAAAATGTTTCGCCCAAGTTTAAATTTGTCTTCTTATTAATTTGTAAGAGTTCTTTATGTATTCAAGATACAAGTTTTTTGTCAGATATATGCTTTACAAATATTTTCTCCCAGTTAATATAACTTAAATCTTTTCATTTTCATGAGTATCTTTTGAAAAATCAAAGTTTTGATTTTGATGAAATCAATTGATTATTTTCTTTTATTGTGTTTGCTTCTTTAAGAAATCTTTGCTAAATCCAAGGTCACTGAAATTTTCTCCTATGTTTTCTTGTAGGAGTCTTACAGTTTTGGCTTTTCCATTTAGGCCTATAATCTATTTTAAGTTAATTTGTATATATGGTTGAGGATAACCGTGGAGGGGGCTGTCCGATTGTTCCACCGCCATTTGATGAAAAGATTGTCCTTTCCCATTGAATCACCTTGATACGTTGTCAGAATTAGTTGCCCTGATCAGTTCTTTGCAGCTATGGTTAGAAAGGACTCCCGCACAGACCTAGGTTTGTATTTTCAAACTCAGGAAGGATGACATTGTTGCCAGAGTTTTCTCTGGAGATTGATGTGGGTGGGGGGAGTGCCTAAGAGAAAACATTTATCTCCCTCTTTGTTGTAATGTTTAAACTTTTTGTAGAGACTTTTTCTCCCCAGATAAAACTATTTTATAAGAAAGAATTGATAGCCATGAAGCAATGGACAAAAAGAGCCTATAGGATAGAAAACAAATCCAATAACAGAAAATAGTATTATTTTTCTCAGGAAGGTTGATGAATTGGGAAGATTTCCTGTAGGTGACAAGATTTACAGAGTCAAAAAGCTAACTGCTCACAGTGCCAATTACTGTGAAAAGCTTTAGGCTACAGCAATAGCTACCTGTCAAAAAGGAACTCAATATTGAAAAGAAGGCCAGATGCTTTGGTTATATGAAATGATTACCTGAACGTAGGTTAGATACTCTTGTGGGAAACACTAACTCTCCCAGCTAACACTTACCACTGGAGGTCCACTCCCAAGTAATGGCATGTCTCATCCAAAGGCCTGACAACAAAATGGGCCGCTTGTTCAAAATGCAACTTCCACACGCTATGGTTTTGTCTGTGTTGAAAGGGAGAGAAACCAAATAAAATTCTTGAAATAATTTTTAAAAACTAAGCAACGATTTTCACAATAGCCAAAAGTTGGAAGCCACCCAAGTGTTCATCACAGATGAGTGTGGGTAAACAAAATGCTATATAAACATACAATGGAATGTTCCTCAGTCTTAAATAGGAAGGAAATTCTGACGTGTGCTATAACATGGATGAACCTTGAAGACGTTATGCTAAGTGAAAGCTGGTTACAAAAGGATAAATGTCACACGATTCCACTTATACGAGGTACCTAAAGTAGTCAAAGTCATGGAGACACAAAGTAGAATGGAGGTTGCGGGGGGTAGGGGTGGGGGACACTGAGAGGAGAGGAGAACGGGGAGTTAGTGTTTAATTGGTACAGAACCTATTTGCTTTGGAGTTTTATGGTTTATACCTTATTCTCTATCATCAGAAGAATGGTAATTTCTTAAAATATCCAAAACTTTTCATTTCTAGAATATTAAAATTGGTTAAAATGTGATATAGCGCTCAACTATAATAGAGAAGTAATAATTTGAGAAATGTCGGTGTTTTAATAGACTCATGCATTTCCCTTTAGCCATGTTGGTAAGTTTAAGATGAATCATCAAGAAACATATGTTAAAAATATTAGTGTTTGGAATGGATTTTTCTCTGTATCCATCCCTGACAATCAGCATTTCGTTATAGCCCAAATTCAAGGTGAATTGTACGTTTAGTGTTCTATAATGATTATAAAGCTATTCGTACTCACTGTTACCTTAATTATTATGGTACTTCAAAGTTTAATCATCAGAACATCCTGTGTGTAACTGAGGACTATATAAACCCTAATTTCTCTGAAAGTTAATAACGTTCAGAAGAATTCAGTTAGTTGGGGCCAGCACTAAGTACCAATGAAGTACAGACATGATTACATATCATTCAGTTCCATCAATACCAATAAAATGTGGTGCCTTACAAATGACTGATCCATGTTTAGAATTCAGCTTGATTGAGTGTGTGTGTTTTCTGTTTTTGTTTTTGTTTTTGAATCCTCTCGTTAATACGCACCCGGTATTTTGTTTTCAGAAGGGGACCATCTGGACCAAGATTTGGACCTAGAAATGATAAAATTAAGCAGTAAGTTTCCGAGATACTCATTTGTTTAAATGATTATCATATCTCCTGTGGACCAGGGATGGGCAAACTAGTCTCTGAGCCAAATCTGGCTGCCGCCTGTTGTTGTCTGTAAGGTTTTATTGGAACACAGCCATGCCTATTTGTTTTCTTATGGTCTGTGGCTGCTTTCAAACTGCGATGGCAGATGTGAGTAGTTGTGCAGAGACCCGATGGCCCACAAAGTCTAAACTATCTATAATCTAACTGGCCCTTTATAGAAAAAATTTGCTGAACCCTGATGCAAACAAAGTATAACTCCTGGGTTTTAAAAACCTAGTAATTCTTGTTATTTTCACAAAGCTACCTCTGAATGATAGCTAAGGAAATGCAATACGTGATTGTTGGCTTTTCTTAACTTGATTACCTTATGTCAAATCCATTTAGTTGGCATAATCGTGCCATATTGTTGAGGTACTTCCCCTAGGTTAATGATAATCTAGAATGAATTAATCTGGAATTTTATGAGTTCTGTTCCAATTAATCTGTCTATATCCATGGAGCTTTTTGTTTGTAGATTCTAGGACCATAACTGTTTTTTCAGTTACTTATTTTTTTTGAGGACTAAATTTCCTGATTTATGTTTATTATTATAACAGATATTTCATTTTTTTACATGTAACATCTCAAATTATTTGAGCAGAAGAGCAAAATAAAATAAATCATTTTTAAGGAAAGTTTTTTTCCAACTACAGTTGTCATACAATGTTATATTAGTTTCAGACGTACAACATAGTGATTAGACATTTATATACATTACAAAGCGATCACAGTAAGTCTAGTGCCCATGTGACGCCAGTTATTACAATACAACATTCCTGACTATCTTCCCTGCTTTCTACTTTACATCTCTGTGACTATTTTCCTAACGGGCAATTTGTACTTCTTAATCCCTTCACCTTTTTCACCCATTCCCCTAACCTCCCTACCATCTGGCAACCTTCAACTTGTTCTCTGTCTCTATGAATTTGTTTCTGTTTTGTTTGTTCACTTATTTTGATTTTTAGATTCCACATATAAGTGAAGTCATATGTTTTTTGTCTTTTTCTGTCTGACATATTTCACTTAGTATAATACCCTCAAGGTCTATCCATGTTGTCATAAACGGCAAGATTTCTTCTTTTTTATGGCCGAGTAATATTCCATTGTATATGTATATATACCACCTCTTCCTTATCCATTTGTCTATTGATGGACACTTAGGTTGCTTCCAGATCATGGCTAATTGTAAATCATGTGGCACTGAACGTACATCTTTTCAAATTAAGTGTTTTGAATTTTTTAGATAAATACCCAGAAGTGGAATTTCTGGGTCATAGGGTAGTTCCATTTTTAATTTTTGGAGGAACCTCCATACTGTTTTTCATAGTGGCTGCACCAGTCTACATTCCCACAAACAGTGCACAAGGGTTCCCTTTCCTCCACATCCTCACCAACACTTGTTTGTTGGTTTATTGATGATCAACATTCTGACAGGTGTGAAATGATATTGTGATTTTAATTTGCATTTCTTTGATGATTAGTGATGTTGAGCATCTTTTCATATGTCTATTGGTCATCTGTATGTCCTCTTTGGAGAAATGTCTCTTCAGGTCCTCTATCCGTTTCTTAACTGGATTATTAGGTTTTTTGGTGTTAAGTTTTAGGAGTTGTTTATATATTTGGGATATTAACCTCTTATTGATGTATCACTGGCGAATATCTTCTATCATTCAATAGGGTGTCTTCGTTTTGTTGATGGTTTCCTTCACTGTGCAGAAACTTTTTAATTTGATATAGTCCCATTTATTTATTTTTTCTTGTGTTTTCCTTACCCAAGGAGACATATCAAAATATGTATATGTATATATTAGTAAGAGCAATGTCAGAGTTTTCTTCTAGTAGTTTTATGGTTTCAAGTTTTACATTTAAGTCATTGATCAAGTGACTTTATTCTTGTACATGGTGTAAGAAAGTGGTTTAGTTTCCTTTTTTTTCTGTCCATCTGTTCCCAACACCATTTATTAAAGAGACTGTCTCCACCCCATGGTATTCTTGCTTCCTTTGTCATAGATTAAATGACCATATGTTTGTGGGTTTATTTCTGGGCTCTTTATTCTGTTCCATGGATCTGTGTGTCTGTCTTTATTCCAGTACCATGCTGTTTTGATTACTATAGACTTGTGGTGTAGCTTAATATCAGATAGCATGATACCTCCAATTTTGTTCTTCTTTCTCAAGATTGCTTTGGGTATTTGGGGTCTTTTGTGGTTCCATATAAATTTTAGGATTATTTGTCCTAGTTCTATGAAAAATGCCATTGCTGTTTTGATAGGGATTGCATTGAATCTGTAGATTATTTTGAGTAGTATGGATATTTTAACGATGTTAAATTCTTTCTATCCATCCATGAGCATGGTATGTCCTTCCATTTATTTGTATCTTCTTCAATTTCTTTCTTCAGTGTCTTATAGTTTTCCAAGTTTAAGTCTTTTACCTCCTTAGTTAAATCTATTTGTAGGTATTTTATTCTTTTTGATGTAACTGTAAATGGGATTGTTTTCTTAGTTTCTTTTTGTGATAGTTTGTTATTGGTATATAAAAAAGCAACTGATTTCTGAATACTAATTTTATATCCTGCTACGTTACTGAATTCATTCATTCTAATATTTTGGTGGAATCTTTAGTGTTCTGTCTATACGGTATGATATATGCAAATAATGAAAATTTTACTTCTTGCTTTCCATTTTGGATGTCTTTTATTTCTTATTCTTGTCCAATTGCTGTGGCTAGGACTTCCAATACTATGTTGAATAACAGTGGTGAAAGTGGACATTCTTGTCTTGTTCCTGATCTTAAAAGCTTTCACCTTTTCACCATTGCTTATGATGTTAGCTGTGCGTTTGTCAAATATGGCCTTTACTACCTTGAGGTATGTTCCCTCTATCCCCACTTTGCTGAGCTATTTCAATCATGTCTAATGAAAGTTCCAATACTTATAAAATTCTCAAAAGAACAATTAATAATTTTTTAATCTTATTTTTAAACTAGTGTTCAGAATCAGGTGGATGAAGTTATTGATGTCATGCAAGAAAATATTACAAAGGTAATTGAAAGAGGGGAGAGACTAGATGAACTACAGGACAAATCAGGTACGGATATTTCATAAATTTCTTGACATTACTAATCTATGTTTTAATAATTTACTTCTACTTTTCTAGCCAAAGTTTAGGAATCTTGACTTAGGAAATGGTATTTGTTTTTTAACTTTATGATTTTAATGTTTTAACTTGAGCTCTCTTTACTTTGAATCTTACTGTTGCATTTTTTCTTTAATTGATCAGTTGTTGAAGAGTTAGAGTTATTTGTTTCTTTTGTCTTATGTTGATGTGTTTTGTATTTCTCATAATCTCACTTCTTTTCAACACTTGTTTCAAAGTTATCTGATACTTTTATCATATGCTTTCTCTGGTAACTTAGTAACCTTTCTTTACTGACAGATGTTAGTCTCTGTATTTATAAAAGTTCCTGGCACATACTAGATACTCAAATATTGTTTAAATGATGAATGGCTGAATATCTGATTATTCCTTGACAGACTTGTTTAACCAAGGAAACTTATTTAACCACTTTTAAAATTCATATTGTTTTGCTTCTAAAGCAGTCACTTTTGGTGTCTCCTAAGAATCTAACCTTTTCCACATGTGATTTTTTTTTCTGTAGATGTGCCAAGTACTTGAATTTTTAAAAGTATTTTGTTACCAGAATTCATAAGTTTATTTGAAAGAGTTGAGGCCCTGAGAAGACTTCTCTTAATCTTACTATCAAAATGGATTGAGCAAATTGACCTGCAGCCATTTTTTTGCCTTTTTTTTTTAAATACAGAATGCCAGAGTTTGTGGGTAGAGGAAAGGGAAAATGTTGCTTTCATGTTTAAAGGGGAATAAATTTGCAGAAGTAGAAATTAATGTATTCTTTGTGTGACTAGACCAAAGAATCCTGTGATGTGATTTAATCCTTCTCTCCTTCTGTGTGATGTAGAAAGTTTATCGGATAATGCAACTGCTTTTAGCAACAGATCCAAACAACTTCGAAGGCAGATGTGGTGGCGTGGATGCAAAGTAAGTACATCAGAAGATACTGGGTGGGTTGATGAGCACCTTCAAAGACAGGAATTCATAAAGGGCCTGTAGATTATAATCTCTGTGAGGACAGACACTGTGGCCGCCTTGCTTTTTAGTGTATCTTCTGAACGGGCCAGCATAGCAACACCGTAAATATTTGTTGAATGAATTAGTAACTCTTGAGACAGAAATAACTGAAGGAATCAAACGATGCCTAAAATGATGTTTTCATGAATTTCTTCATAGAAAGAGATCCACATTTTGTTAGTAATTCAGTTACCTCTAAACTTAAAAGAAATATTAATTTCTTATAATTTCTTATAAGCACTTTTGGAACAGCCTATGGCATTACATAGAGATGTTAAAAAGATAAATGGAAGCTAGAGGAAAATATGTTTGTTTGTTTTTAGTTTTGAAAAGGGGAAAGAAAGCAGTTTATATGTCAGAATCCATTATGACAAATGTGGCTAAGGAAAAAACAAATCCCACTATCTCTCATTATTCAGAGAAATAAGAAATAAGAGAAATGTTTAACAAGGAAAAATACGAGAGTTATTATATACTAATGTATTCCTGCAAAACATTTTATAGAAATGAATTTACTTCTTAAATCAAGTATGGCTCCTAATCATTAAACAGAAAATGTTTCTTTTAAGATTTTATAGCAAATTTTATGGCATTTGAGCAAATCTTTTCTTTTTCTTCCTGATTCTGTGTATCATTTTGGCATTGTTGAAAATGTTAGACATAAACTCATTATTTTTAATCTCTCATTTTCAAGTTTAGTAATTATAGTTTCTAAATTTGACTTTGACATATACTAAGGATTTCCTCCAAGATTTGCCTTGGATTTGCTTATTTTTGTCTGTCTACCTGTTGAAACCTCTTGCTTTCAGAAATAGAACTTAGGAAAGAAATACGTCTTATTGCTCCCCGTGTCTAGAATTTAAACTTTTCATTTTAAATTCTTTGTTCTTTAGATTATAAACCTTACATTTTAGTCAAGCTTTGTATGTCTATAGAAGTTTTCTATCTCATAGACTAATTTGGAAGGATGAAAGGTCCCTAAGCCATCCACCTCCTCTCCCCACAGGTTAGCCATTCCCGTAGCCACAAAAAGATAATCGTAATGGCAAATTGACACGTGTTTTGGGTGAAGTTGAAAATTACTGTAAAATTCGAAATTACTTTCAGGTTAAAAAAAAGCAACAAAGTTTCCCTATATCCTCTGAATCACTTTGTCATCCCTAAAATACTTCATCATTTATAGAATTGTGTGGACCCAGACAGCTACTGAAAGTGGACTTCTATCCATCTGGTCTGAGTCTGACTCTGCATTTTTTGTTTATCCAAATTGCAAAACTTCCCTGTATTCTCTTGGTCACTTTGTTCTTGTCATAAATGTAAGGCCACTAAAATGTCACCAGCAGTTCTATTTTAGAAACATTTCATTGGCTACTTCTGGTTGCTATTTGTGATACTCACAGAATGTTTCGTGTGTTTTTAATAACTCGGTATCCTTTTTGCTGAATGAACCATCTTTAATCAGTTCGCTGTGAAAATGTCTGATGAAAATAAGACTTTCATTTGAATTCACCAGGAAAATCAAATCAGTTTGTAATTTATGCATTTTAGGATTAAATGAGGAGTGTGACAATATTATAAAGAGAAATGATGGGAGCTTAAAACATTAAGCAGCTGAAGGTTTCTCCTCTCCACTGTAAAACTGGCACCCAGAATGCTCTTAGGCAAGTTTTTTATTACATAAGGTTATTCATGAAGAATCTAAATTCTCTTCCCCAAAATGGAGATAAAAATGCCGAGAAGTAAGGGGAGTAAAAACTAACAGAATTCTCACATACTCTGAGAATACACATAAGTGCTATGAAAAATGCTGCCTTAACTGTGTGTATTAAATCATTTGCAGTGGGTGCTGAGGTTATTGATCATATCCTGACGCTTTTTAACAGTTGGTAAAATATCATACTTTTCCTGGTCTCGTATTAGAAATAAGTGTGAGAAATCATAGACAAGAGTCCAGGCCCGTGACGGCTCTGATGGGTATGATTAGCTGTGCAGTCCAGCCATGAACAATACAGTCCAGGCAAGCACAACCCTCAGATTTGGGGAACTCTGATTATAACAAAAAGATACCAATAGCCAGCAAGTTCATATGAGAAAAAAGTAGAAAACCTTTCCAGGGATTAACCTGTTTGTTCGCTGATGAGTAAATGTAACGTGGTAAATAGCACAAGACACAGTCGCGTGAATCAAGATTAATACAACTTTCTTATGCTTTTTGTGTGTTACAGATTAAAGCCATCATGGCTTTGGTTGCCGCTGTCCTTTTGTTGGTGATTATCAGTAAGTATTTACTGGATTATTAATTTGGGGGAATATCATTTGTTTCGGAGTTCATTTTAATTCATTTTTATGTCATCTAATATGACTGTCAGACTTCAGGAATGATTTTTGACTCGAGTCAACAGCTCTTAATGTAGAATCTATAGGTCTCTGAAAATACTATTAAATTGTATGTAAACGCAGGGCTGAGTCATTTGTTTGAGGCCAAATATGGCTATAATTGCACCCAGGACCATAAAACTCATTTTCTACTCATTATTAACATTCAGGTTTAGCAGCGTGCGTTTCATAATGTTGGACAAATCTAGACAAAAACTGTCATCTGGAGAATTTTTGTTTTGTTTTTGTTCTGGGCTTGAGGTTGATTTCAGTCATGAAAGCATACTTCATGTTCTTTGTAAAGTCCGGTCATTTTAACATCAGCTTTTCTCCAAGGCGTCTTTACCTATGTTTATGGAGGTTTGGACAGTGTCGCAAAATAACCATTTGAAAATTTCCATGGTGATATTCTCTTTTTACACAGAAAAGAGTTTTGTTACAGAGAAACAGAGTTGATCCTCCTCCATATTATGGGTTCGGATTTGCGAATTCACCCGCTAGCTCACACTGATTTGTAATCCTGAGGTGCTGGGCAGTCCCTGGCAGAGGGGTGCAGACCGGTGAAACATTTGAGTCCCTAATGAGCGCATTTCCAGCTGATGTCTAATGAAGCTATGCTCTGCTTTCTTGTTTCTACTCTCATAAACAAGTGTCCTTCAAAGCGTTCAGTGCCCTGTTTTTCACACTTTTGTGCATTTTGTTGTGATTTCACGGTTTCAAACAGTCCCAAGTGCAGTGCTGAAGCACCATCTAGTGTTGTTAAGTGCAAGAAGGCTGTGATGTGCCTTGAGGAGAAAATAGATGCGTTAGGTAAGCTTCCTTCAGGCCTTATGGTGCTATGGGCAACGACATTCATGCTAACGCATCAACTGTGTATTAAATATGGGCGTCTGTAAACAGAAACGCACATAACACAAGGTTACACACTGACTGGCTGACAAAAGGCTGTGCCCAGAGGCTCATGGGAATTTAACCCTGTGTTTCTCCTATGAGCAGTGGTTTAGTGTTGATGGTTTAGTAAACACTAATTCAGTGTTTGGTGTTTGTGATGACTTTATAGAACATAACGACTGCAAATACCAAGAATTGACCATGGTGGTGGTAAACACAAAAACTTGCATGCCTGAAAGCCTTTCAAAAGGAAAGGGTTTATTGAGCCAAATGCTAGCCACAAAAGGACCAGGTCCTGGGACATGCAATCTAAACCACCAACAGCAGGGCTGGATGGAGAAGACAGCATGTCCGCTGTCCTGGAGTTGATGGGCTCTTTTGTGATGGGCTCTTTGTTGTGCTGTAATGGAGGCAGCAGCGTCACTAGCGATGGTTCCTAAGGGAATAGATTCTCACGTGTGTGTTCATGAGATGCAACACCCCACCCGCCATGGAAGAAAAGCTCTCCCAAAAGAGTGGGTTTGGTATACTCTTTTCAAGGGAGATTTCCAGCAGTTGTGAGGGACAGGGAAATTCTGAGTAAGGAGTTACCTTTCTATGCCTGAGTAAGGGTAACAGTTGCAATGAATGTATACATATACATCCTTATCATCTTCTAATGACAATAGTGACTTAAAACAGGCAATCTAAAACACAAGGGAGTTGACCAGCATAGCACGACCAGAATTATCAGTTCTCCGAAGGACAAGGTTTCTATAGCAATTAGAAGTATAGCAATTAGCAGTACCGTACAGCTCAGTACTTCAGGTTTATACAGGCCTGGTTTTAGACCTTGGGCGGAAGCTGTCTACTTTGAGATGTCAGCGGCTTCTCTTCCTGGTCAGACGAAGATTGAGGTCAGAGAGGGTGTACCGGCCCATTCAGGTGGATTAGCCTCTTCTGAGTGGGCAGCAGGCGTCCAGGAGTCAGCTCCCTCACGCTTGGCGGCACAGGTTTCACAAGAAGTCTCTGTAAAGAACCTTCCCAGCGGGACTGCAAAGAACTCTTTTGGAGATGTCTTTTCCAGGAATCTCTCTGAAGCTAAAACATGCATGCAAAAAGCATCAGAGTAAAACAGTGACCATCTGTGAATAACAAAGACTAAAACTGACCTGGGTTAAGATCTGATTACAACACAGTTGACAAAGAGATTTGCTTTTCTCTGCAACACACGCCATTTTTAAGATAGTGACTAGAATTACAAATGAAAACATATCTGGGCATTGTGGATTCTTAGACATTTTATATAGTTTTGAGAGCATTCATGTTAATAACAGTATATACATACAGATAGAATTATTTTTTGTTTGACAGTGCTCCCCATGTAATTTTAGCATATCAAATAGGCCTAATTAGTTTAATTTCCCCCTTTTATAAAGAGAGAGAACTTTTCTTTGAAATGTTTCTGAGATCCTCCTGAAAAATCTCAGTTAACTTTCAGACTTAAATTTTGGGGACATTTGTCAAACATGTCAAAAGTTTTAAAACATTTGGTCAAATAGGATCATAAGTCACTGTGAAACTACTTATTTATTTAATCATGATGACAAATTGAAGACTTTGCAAGCAAATACAGAAAATTAAGTAGTTATAAGCAAAACTTAGCTCTTACTATTAAGACTCAGTTTACTTTTTAGCAAAGACTTGATGTTACAGAGAATAGGAAATAATCTTAATAAAACATAAAATCCTTGCTTTAAAAAAATATATATAATTTCTTACTAAGAGTATACCAGTAGTACAGGAAAACTGTCCTTATAATAGAGAGAAACCCAAATTCTGATATTAAATCAGCTTACTTTTGCTATTTGGATTTATTTACTTAAATTTATTTTAGTCTTATTTAACTTTACCACACAAAGTTTCTCAAGATTCTTTTTCCACAAACCTTCACCATACCTTGTCCAATTTAGTTTCTCTTCATATTCATTTAGAAATAACCAACTTATTAGGACAAACCATTTTTAAACAATTTTCTCAAAAATGCATTCCATACCTTATGCCTTCTTTTACTGAAAACATTTTTCATATTCATTAGAATTCTCAATCCTTAGAAATCTTATAATGACAGCTGAAAAGTAAGCACTGGCCTCTTAGGGCTTACCCAAGTTGCAGAGTGCAAAGGGGGGAGGCTCCTGCACGTCAATCAAAGAATGCATTCTGATGTCGCTGAGAGGTTTGGAATTATCTCTTTAAGGGAGGGCCCTGGATGTGGACTTCAGGTTTTTTCTTAACGGCCATTAGAGTTTTAAATGATTTTGGCTAAGTTGGTCCATTTTATAAAAAAGGCACAAGAGGAGGGACCAGTTGTGTGTATATATAATTAGCTGGGGTTCCAATTAATAAACTTCTTTGTTATTGCTTAGTATGTTTAATCTCTGATTTTGACTGTAAAAAGTTTAATTATGCCAAATCACAAGTGCCTGCCCTATTCAGGGAATTGCAAAGACTTGTCAGCTTTAGTAAGGTCAACCCTTTTAGATAACATACACGATTCCGCCCCATATTTCTTATACTTGTAGCACCAGCCGGGGTTCCCGAAGAGGGGCTGGGGAAGTTTTGGGGTTCTGACTTCCCATGAAGTCAAAGTTTTGTTCTTGATCGACCGAGGCCGAGAAGCTGTTTGGGGTCTGAAATGGGCTGCTTCTGAGGGCTGCTTCCTACGGGTCTGTCGCTACTGTCTCACGTGTCTCAGAGGGGCCTGAGCACCACGTGGTATTCAGGGGGGCTCGAGGTTCGGGGTGACCAAGCCCTTATGTGTACCATCCAGACAAGCCACAAATACTCCTTCTAACCCTGAAACTGGGGGTATGCTGTTCTGTTGGGTGCCCTGGGAGGCACTACATGTCTTGGACAACAAGTCCAGACATTTCTGCAAAGATTTCTGGTCACCTGGAAACACCCCTGAGAGGGCCAGAGAAACAGTGGTTTCTTTTCTTTGGAGTGGAAATTACCCTCATCTAATTTCAGAGCTAAGCTAACAGCCTTAGTCAACCAAAAGTGAAAACCCTAACTGTAATTGCATCCAATAGCCACAGGATGCCACTATGAGCTCAGTTTTATGTCACAAAAAAAAAAACACCTCAAAAACCAATGCACGTACTGGTGAATAACAAAAATAATAAAGCTGACTTGAGGGGTGTCTCCTCAGTAACTCACAAATACCACACATCCCAGATAGCGTCCTATGGATGTTTTGTTGAGGGATTACCCTTGCTGGCCCAATCAGGGTGTAGGGTGCACAATCCAAGGCTTTGGAGGGGACAAATAGGAGGCACTCACCTTGGTCCAGTAAGTCACAGTGGCACTGCTCTGGATGCCACACTCGTCCTGAGGGAGTCTCGTCCTTTTCTGCTCCTTCGAAGATAGAATACCGCTCCTGAAAAGATGTGTTAAACAAAAAACTTACACGGCCAAAAGCTTTTCATAAAGAGTTTATTGAATCAAATGCTAGCCAGAAAAGGACCAGGGCCTGGGGCCTGCAATCTAAACCACCAGCAGTTGTTAACTGATTTCCCTCTCCTGTCTCTCCCTTCTGTCCTCCAGTCTGCTGTAATTCAATTTAGGACCTCTCAGAATTTTCTCCTTTCAGTGGACAATTTGGAAAATGTGGAATAGCATAAACAAGAAAATAAAATTCAACTGTAATCTTACCGCAGAGATAGCTACTGTTAATATAACTACTATGTAAACTTCAAGTCTTTTCCTATTAATATATGTTTTTCAAAAAACTAAGGTTATATGCATACTTTCTTATTAATATGCTGTATTACTACATATTTTTAAAATAGCAGCTGTATGCTAAGGTTATGCCATAATCTGTTTGATCAAAATGCCACCGTTAGAGGTGTAGGTTGTTTTGTGATATTTTTGCTTCTCCGTTCCCATTTGTTAGCTCTCATCTCAGCCCAGTTCAGTCCTCATTACCTGTTTCCACAAGTGGACACAGCTACATTTAGGAATATTGTTTCTAACATGACATAATGAATCTAATTTTGACGTGTTCCTTTTCCATTTCTTTCTCTTGCAGTTCTTATAGCTGTGAAATACCGCACTTGATTTGATGACAGAGCTCTTCATTAAACAGAATCTGGGACAATAATAATAATAATAAAAGATTGCTGCATAATTTAAATGAAACCCATGTATATAGCTTTCAAAACTTTTTCAAGAAACAAAGAGGCAAATATCACTTCAAATTGGAGCACTGAGAATGTCCGTTGTTTTCTTCCCTTCTAGCAAAATGTGCTTTTAATAATTATGTTTACGGCGAAGACAACCAGCCTCTATTTTGCCATATTCCAAGGATCTAATTTGAAATTAGATACTTGCCAGTTTGTGATTTGTGTCTGTAGTTAAACACTGATAATGATATTTCATACTGTTGCTTTAATGGCATCAGGACTTGTATTCTTGCAGTAAGTTGGGGGTCAGGACGCCTATGTAGAGAACCAGATCGTTACGCTTAAAAGAGATGCTTAACCAGTCCATCAATATTTGCAAGATTCTTCTCACAATACAATTGCTTTGCAAGCAATTTCCACATGTTTGTGGGTGTAACAAAAGCTGTATTGTAAATGTTGCTGCCTTCCGCTAGAACTAAAAACATTCCAGTAAACCTATTTTTGATTGTGTAAAGGAATGTGTAGTAATCTTTTGGCGTTTGAATTATGGAAATGGGAAATTTAAACACTGTGAAAAGCATGGTATGTCACCATGAAACGAGATAATAAAGTTATTGGAGAACGTCATTGGAGTTTTTCAAAATGACCAACATGTAGCCACAAGCCACGGTCCAGTCTCTTTTTCCATTGGCCTCCACTAAGGAGGGACCCGTCCTAATGTGAGTGAACGAAATCCATGGGTAACTCGGTCCCTAATTTTATTTTCGCTAATAGCTTTCCTCTTTAACTTCAACTATTATACCAGAAGCACTGAAAGTAGCAAAGTCACCTGCTTAGAATTTGCTGCTTTGTGTTCCCTGATCACACACACACACCCACCCACCCCCCGGAGATGCATGTTGTACCATCAAGCGTCAGATCAGCCCACAGTGACAAGCAGAAGTCAGGTTCCTGGTGGTCATCAGTCAGTCTCTAACCACATGCTAGCGTCACCATTAGCCAAGCTCAGTCTGTTTTCATAATAAACAATAAAACGCCTTGTTGCCTTTAAAGTGTGCTAACCTCCTTGGGTTGTGTAAAAAGTCAGAGTAAAAACACAGTCCTCTAATGTGTCGGGAGCTTTTATAGTGAAGGTGGCAGTTCTGTAGCAACTTGCGCATATGGGTATCTTGACATATAAAGGTAACTAAATTTGAAATAGGGTTAATAGGAAAAAAACAGTATTTAATTGAGGGAAGGGGTGCCCTGGATAGCTTTTATTTCTTTGGTCGTTTTAATTCGAAATGTACAAAACATTGAATTTTTTTTTCTTTTTTTTTCAAGTTTTCTTTTTAGTTCTACAGAATGAGCATTCAGAGGAAAAAATGTTCTGTTTAGAATGGAAAGAAATTGGGAGGAAGCAGAGTAAGAGATACTCAAAACACCTGAAAGTTATGCAAATCTAAATATGTTTGCCAAATTTTATAGTTCACTGAGAACGTTTAAAAAGAGATAAAGGTCTTCCATACTGTGGAGTGTTGTCTCTGGTCTCTCCAGTCTGTAAATGTCAGTGAACGTAAGTAATGTAATAACTACTACATCTTTTGACACAATAGCATACCCAGGAAAATGAGTATTCTTGGAATTTCAGTAGCTAACATAGTTCACGAATGGGAATATTTTAACTGAATGGAAAGAATCAGTCCTAACATGGATGTGTGTCTTTTTTTGAGGGATTGGAACTAGAGTCATCAGTGGCTAATTTTCCACTAGTGGGTGTAGAAATCTGGTTTCTCCATGATACCTGTCAGTGAAGATGAAGATTATTTCTCAAAAAGAATCCATATTTCCAGTGTTCCTTTTAATAAACTATGCTACTTATAAAGAAATATAAAAAAATAAAATCATAAAATTATTTTTAAAAATTTTAACCATAAAAAAATAAAGGAAATATTTGTATGACAATAGTGTATATATGTAGCTCTCTTTGTATTTAAATATACTGCTGCTGAGAATACTGGTGGTGGACGTGTCACTGTTAGAGCTTTGTGCTAGTGGTGGTTTGGTTTATCATTTCATCTTTCTTGGTCTTGGTTAATCCTGAGACCCTTAACATGGCTATTAACTATTGTAACCTTGGAGACATGAACCTTCTTAAAATCAAAAACAAGAAAAATACATCATTCAAGTTGATGCTAGGCCTCCCCACCTTCCCTCTTTTATTCTTTTTCTCATTCAGCTCAGGTCATCCCGCACTTGAAAAATGAAGTTTTTACCACCATCAAAACTATCGTTATTTAACAACAATGAAGATCAACAGAAAAATTCAAGTAGCTTTGTAAATACTGATTGATCCCCAGTGAAACCAGGCCCCTCTTTTTATATTGCCTGGAACCTACTCTCCCTCCTGATTTGTGTTTATTTAATTACTGAAGCCTCTCTCTGCAGCCGTTCTGTGATTATAACACTGATTAATTAGCTCTTCCCTCTGACTGTAACCCCATAACACCCGGGGTCTTTTGCCTCTTCTACCATGATGAAGCTCACTGAAAATCGCCCTCTGATTTTATAAACTTGGGAATTCTAGATTCAAGGAAAGTGCAACGCTGAAAACGGAGCATTATGCAAAGCGGAGGGAGGGTGATCAGTGCCCATCAGGGGCAGATATGCAAAGTGTCCCCTCTCCTACGGGTCGCGTAGTGTCACAGCCATCCCGTGTGACCACCTGCATTAGGAAGTTACGATGCCAGTGTTTTTACAGCACAGACTGGCCTCTTTCAGTTCTGTGCAGCATGTGGGTGTCCTGAAAGTGGTTATACCTGGGCAGACCAGAGGCAAGCAAAAAGAAATGCAAATGTCTCGTCAGTAAACTCTTAAAGATGCTTGCTGCCCCGTCAGCTGTGCTGCCCACGCTGACTCTTCTCTCCATCTCCATAGTTTAGACACTATGATTAGAAAGGATGCAAGAAATTGTTGGGCATGAATACCATTAGAAGAGGTCCTTAATTGCACCGAATCAGAGTTTTGCTAAGTCAAGGATAACTGTTGTGTTAGTCTGACTTGGTGTTTTCACATGGAAATGTGATTGGGTCCATTTTATTTCCCTGTGATGGGGACTAAGAGCACGGATCAATCTGAAAGCATTTCTACGTTTTGTTTCAGAACGTGGTGTAGGGCTTCTATTTGTGTAGGAAATCCCACAAAGCCATGTGAAGTCACTGAGTCGTGGAGCTGAAAGGTGCCCGACTTCTCAAACGATCTACTGGTTTTGCCACGTTGTAGACATAGAAATAGAATCACTCCAGAGACAGACATAGGGCTTTGGACCTTCTTTATAAGCTTGGTGTTGGTCTTACTCTGGCTTTTTCTGAAAATCAAGCAAATCAGAGGTAGGGGACACCAACTTTTATTCTAGCTCCTGTTTTGTTTCTAAGAAGCTACTTGGAACAAGTCAGTAGGCATTGAAAAAAAGTGTGACCAACCCAATTAAAGAGAATAAATGTGAGCCTGTGAAAGCACGAGTCTGCACAGCAGTCTGCTCAGTGCTGTGTACCAGGCAGCTGCTATGTGAATGTCCCTCGGAAGTCACAGGCACAGTGTGCCCCTGTGTGCGTGACAGCCGTTGCCAGCCCTCACCACAGAGATAACATGACCGACATATAGAAGGCCTCTACCAACAGGTAGTAGTGCTCTTGTGTAAGAATTGGGCATAGAAAAATTCTGACTTTACAGTATTCCATTGGGTTCTTTTCATTTGAAGGGATCTTGATATCAGATCATCTAGTAAGTATGTTAAGGCTACCAAGTAAATTGCATAAATCAAAGACCATGGTCAGTAACGTGTCTGAAATCAAACTATAAGTCAAGCCCTTGATTTTATGCCTTGGGTATGTGTCATTGTTTTAAATTCTACACTCCTTTATTTAACCCTTTTGACAAGTGCCTTTGATGTTTTAACACGTCTGGTGGGAGATAAGCAAGGATCAATGTCGTGTGCCCTGTTCTCTAGTGTCTCAATTCTTCACAACCATTTTTACCAGTGTTCCAAAGTTTAGTCTTAGTGTTCACATCAGATATGTATTTGTAGCCCCTCCGTAGTAAACAGTAAAATAAACTCTTTCATAGAAAGCAAAATTAAACACTGGCTTATTCAATATGTGTGACCTGTGGCCTTAACCTCAAAGCATAGCTTATTGAAAATAACATCTGGCTGGGCGGCCGGATGGCTCAGTTGGTTAGAGCCCGAGTTCTCAACAACAAGGTTGCTGGTTCAATTCCCACATTGGCCAGTGAGCTGCGCCCTCCACAACTAGATTGAAGGACAACAACTTGGAGCTGATGGGCCCTGGAGAGACACACACTGTTCCCCAATATTCCCCTATAAAAATTTTTTAAAAGAAAATAACATCTGGCTGATCACCCAGTAGGAAGAAGCGGTAGTCTATTACTAAAATGCATGCCCAGTGCACAGTCTATTGATGGAATCCAGAAGGAATTTCTCAGTATAAAAATCACTGAGTCTCAACTGCGGAAAAAACAGTTGGTGGGATGCTCGTGCTTTACCTCAGGGATGTCTACTTGAAAGAGGATGGCGGGAGATTTCTCTGAGGATTACGCATCCCAATCAGAAAACCTGACGCATGGCGCTCCCCCAGCTGTGTGGAGACAACCACAGTACTGTCCATTCTTCTCAACCCCACGCACCCACCCACTACATTTGTCTTTTTAATGCGCCAAACAGGTGTGGGAGGGGATGACACGGGACGCCTTGTACCCTGAGACATACAGTCTCAGCACAGAGAAAAAGTGCTGCCGTCAGGAATGGAGGTGGGAGGCAGGCACCCTGGCCGGTGCAGTCTGAGAATGGCAGTCATTCAACATGACCCAACATCCAACGTGAGAGAACCAGGCAGGAAGGTGAGATCCTCCCTGGATCCAACAGTCACACCTAGTGAATGCCTCGTAGATGCTACAAGCTGCTGTACAGCCGCAAACGCCAGCCTCCTTCTCAGGTGTAAGAAGGGATTGGACTAGTAGCCAAATGGACAACTGAGCAGGGCCGGTGGCAGTGCCCCTCCCCTGTGTGCCGAGTGAGGGACTAGATCTCATCTGAGGACGTCTAGACAGACGCACATGGGTTCTTAGGAGCACTGTCACAAGGGAAAACATCCTGGCTCGTCCCCAGCAAGGTACAAATACACTGTTGTTTCTTCCTTCTTAACACGTTGCGTACGGATCACGAGAATCTTCACGAGGGATTTAAACTCCGCCGGACGCAACGTGTTAAAAACCCCCAACCATGTCTTTCTTCTCACCCGGAAGTTGTCCCTCTCAGCTTCTACCTCATATCTGGGCTCCTCTTTACAGCAACAACCCTGGAAAATTGTGTCTGTGCTTGCTGTCTCTAGCCCTTTTTTGCTCATTCTCTTAAACACTCCACCAGCTTACTCTTGTCGAGCTCACCAGTGCCCTCTGCTGCATCCAGTGGCCCGTCCGCAGCCTTCGATGCGGCTACTTCCTCTCTCCTCCTCAATACACACTTCTTGGCCTTGCTGCCCTCCCCCAGCTCTGAACATGGGATGCTCCACACCGCAGCTCCTGGTCCACTCTCCACACACATCTCCCTTGGTCACCTTCCCTAATCTTAGGATTTGAAATGGCATCGATGTGTGGACAGATCCCAAATTTACGTCTCCCACTTGACTTGGGAACTTGAACTCATAACCCGCATTCTCTCTGACATCTTCATGGTTACTCATTTCAGATGTATCGTGTCCAAAACAAAATCCCAGCTTGCTCCCCCAGGCCTACCCCACAAGCTTTCTGTGCCATCTCAGTGGATGGCAACTGAACCCTTCCAATTGCTGAGGCCAGAAACCATGGAGTCACACCGACCCCATTTCCCTCACCACCCACATCTCCTTGGTCAGGAAATCCTTCCGGTTTTACCTTTAAAATGCATCTATAATAGCATCTGACCAGTTCTCATTACCTGCACTGCAGCCACCTGGTCCTTAGCTACCACGGTCTCTCGCCTGGAATACTGCAAAAGCTTTCTAACTGGTCTCAGTGCGTCTACTATTCCCCCCCTCCCCACAGCCTCCACAACAGATGGTGGAAATGATCTTTTAAAATATAATCAGATCATGCCTTTGCTCAAAACTCTCCAGTGACTTTCCATCTTTCGAGGAAAAGCCAAAGCCCTTTTGGTGACCGACAAGGTGGCATGATGTAGCCCCAAGTTTCGCTTCCGACCTCTTTGCTTGTCTTCTGTCTGATTCGCTGAGCTGCAGCCTCCCTGGCCTCCACGCTATTCTTCAGACATGCCAGGCGAGCGCCTGTGACTGCTGGCTGCTGGTGGCTCCCACTTGCCCCCTTCTCTGGAGAGCTGCCCTCAGACCCTGGAAGCCCCCTCTCCTGGAGATTATGCCCCACCCCTAAGGGTACCCTGGAGCCAAAGACTGACTGATACTGTGGCTTAAAAGAATGACCCTGGGTTCAAGGTGATACAACTGTACACTGTGATGTACACTTCAGAAGACACACAGACACACACACACCACCCTCTCCACCTTGAATCAGCCAAGACTAGACTCAACCCAAGACCACATCCTTGCCTGGTTGGTTCCCCTTCCCTCTCCTGCATCCCTGAGTGCCTTGGAGGCTTTGTCCTGGAAAGTGCTCCTTCGATAAAACAAATGGGCCTGAATCCCCGTGCCCCACTGTTGCTAAGGAACCCAGCTAAGATGGTTGAATTGATTAATCACCTGTGGTTGGATTCAACTTTGTATCGGAGAGCAAACCTGAAGTAGAACAAACAAGGGCTTCCCTTTCTTTGCACTGATTAATCAAGTGCCTTATTTAACCCTCATGAAAACAAATCTCCCAGGGCGGTTCTTGGACTTGCCATTCAGTCAATTCCGTCTTCCGTCACAACCTGCTCTAGGCCGGGCACCCTCCCCTCCTCCTTCTCATCTCTCCGCTCAGCTTTCTCTCTGAGTCAAGAGTGAGGGGTCGCGATGATCACCAGTGTCATGGTCGGGAGAAATTACTACCGTATTTCTACCCCACTCCTCTGAAATCTCTTCTCATGTGTTACGTAGTCGTCTGCCCCACCTGACTGGCAAATTTGTCCTCTTAGTATTCCCTGGAGGTGTGACCTGCAACTCTGAAATTTTTTTTTTCCCTAGAACCCAGTTCATTAGCTAAAAGCATCGAAAGCATTAGCCTGAGCAAGCAAGGTAATACGTACTCAAAATGGTGAATCTTTGGGAGGGCTGGGCCCAGGGCAGGGCCGCAGCAGGAAGTATGTCAATCATTTCAAAGCACTATAGCTGTACTCACATGTACCCACCAATACCCAAGGTCCCTGAGGGGCCCTCTTGCTCTCTGTGACAGATGGAAAACCAAGGATAAATCACCCCTATGGGAACTTTCTGGACAGTTGGTCATACCTCAGTGCAGTGGCCAGATCCAGCTGCAGTGCCACACAAACCCCTCGAACGCCAGCTCCCTTTGGCAGGACGCGTGAGGAACAGGATATCACTGCCAGGCAGAGGGCACCGAAGGGGAAATGGGAGAAGAGAGAGGAGAGAGGCCTGAGACCATCCGCTGCCCCTCAGGACTGGCGTGGCTTGCCCACGTGGAGTTTTCAGCACACACGTTCATGAAGAGCAGCTGGGGCTGGCAGGACCAGCCTGGGCCGTAGGGGGAGACAGACCTGCGCTCACATGTGAGGATACCTTGAGTTATCCCACCCACACTCGTTTACTCACTTAGCTGGCTTAATTCGCTCGCTTACGTTTTCTGAGTCCCTCACACTCTCTTTAAATGCACGGGCCTCTCCCTCAAATGATTCCCACTGCTCTTCACTGCAGTCAAGCTAAAATGCAAGCAATTAGCATTTATTGGGTGCCTTACCTCCTGGTTTTTTGAATCTGTGTCAAAATGGGCGTGAATTTCAAGAAATCTAAATGTAATATGCGGACGTTTAAAGCTGTGCTCAATCAATGGCTTACATAACATCTACTTTCTCTGCCCTGGAAATAAATCCTACTTGCCTGATGGGTGTGTATTTTTCCGCAAAGCTAAATCAATATTAATTGGGGCTAGGAAATGCCCTGTGTGTCAAGGAATTCAACTGTAGAGATCATTGTGACAAAGAAAACCAACGTTTTGATGAAAAACTCATGCAGTCCTTTTGCCCCACCGGACGGCTCCACTCTCTACCATCTTCTACCTCTCCCCACGTGCTGACCTAGTGCCATGTGAGAATCAGAGGGCAACTAACTCCACACGTCCAAGCGTCCAAGCGTGGAGAGTATGGCATATGCTCATCTTCACTCTCTTCTCACTCACCCTCTTCCCCGCCCTTCTCTCTGTCATCTTCGGAGCCATCATTGTCATCACCAGTATTTTTAAGCACATAAAGCAGACCGTCTACATGCTTTACATGTATCATCTCAACACTAGTTACTTTGTCCCAGTCTATTGCTGAGGATACCAAGGAAACAATTAAGCTTACTCTGTTTTTACTGTAACTAAAAAGTGAACCTATGAAAATAAACCAGGGGTTCACAACTGGGGGTGATCGTGCAATCGCCCCCTCCCCCCCCAGGACATTTGTCAATATCTGGAGACGTTTTTTTGGTTGTTGTAACTTGGGGTGAGGGGATGTTATTGGTATTTAGTTGGGGGAAGTCAGGGATGCTGCTAAGTGTTCTAGAATACACAGAAAGACTCCCAGGACAAAGGATTTGCAAACCATGCACCATGAAGACAAACTTAGGTTCCCAGTGGACTCTTTTACATCATATTATACAATTCTGAAAACAGCATTAATCTTCGCACCTTGCTGCAATCATCAGAACTGTTTCAAAGTATTTAAAACAAGTCAAAGTATTTTATGTCTCCATAAAATAAAGAGCAGAAGTAGATTTTTTAGCATTATAAAAATATAATTTTCTTAATGAAAAAAAGGTTACTGCCTCAGTGAACAATGGCTTCTTTTATACGAAAACTGGAAAAATGTCATTGTTTTGCAACTTTTTCCCTTTAACCTTCCATCTTGCTGGCAAGCACTAAAGTGAACCTGTTTATTGCTCTTCAAGGAGAAACTCATTTCTCTTCTTACTTTTCTTGAATCGAGGGGCTTCTTCAGCGTTGTAAAGGCGGATTTGAAAGAAAAGTTTTAAAACGCACTATTTCAAGCAAGAATTAGCCAACAACAACAAAGCCAAACATTTTCTTTGTTTTCTTCCATTTCTGGTACTTACCGTCATATTCTTATAATTTTATTCAATGGAGCCCTTATTCTGTATCTTAACTCGTGGCAGGTTTTTTCCTGGCATTCCTATAAAGTTTGTCTTCCCCCAAAAGTTTATATTATCATCCTTTCCCCGGAAGTGTATTGTCTTCTAAAACCGGCCTCTGCACCCGTAGCCCAATTCCCTCTTCTTCTTGATGGCTCTCCCACTTGAGCTTTCTTCAGGTCTACAGCCAGCTCTGGGCTTAGCCAAGCTGGCTTAGCATTTATCATACGTGCCTAAAATTGCCTGGAGAAACACCGACGCCAGGAACAAAATCCAGGCATCTCAGACCTCCTTGTTTATTTTTAAAGTCCATATTCCTTTCAGAACGCCTCTTCCTCTCCCTTCACCCTTAGTTCCAAACTAAATGAACGTTCAAGACGGGACTCAGTCTAGAGCCAAAATCTTGTTTATCCTAGAAACTTGGCCAGTGGGTTTCGAATTCTGAACAGTGTGCCCTACTTAAGGGCGGGGGAGGAGTGGGGGTGGGGCGGGGAGGTTAGGGAAGAAAAAAAATAGCTTTTCCAGAAACATGCAGCTACAATTTTTCTACTCATCTACTTCTAAAATCTGGAATGATTTCCTCCTTCCTCAATTTATTACAAGAAAGAGTAGTTAGAGGTCACTGTTGCTGGAGGTTTTCCAAATGCAGCCGGGTTCTGTTTCTGTGAACCGGCTGTCTTAGCCTCCAACTCGTCCTGCCTTTGTCTACTCACGAGGAGTTTATGTGCTTTCTGAAAGGATATTGTCATCAAATACTTGTTTTACTGTATTAATTGGAAGTGCAAGTCAGCTTTAAAGAGGCTGATAATTTCCTTTCTGGCATTCCTCTCGTGATTGTAGTTGATGTTTCCAAGTAAATATTGGATCCTTACTTGGCAGTGGCCGCCAGTTGTAAACTTGCTTCAGATGTGACTGAAATTATCAGGGTAATTTCAACCATCACTTTCCTCCCCCTTCCCCTGTAACTCTTTTGCTTAATATCAATAAGTATTTGCAAGGAGACGTACAGAAACATACTCACCAACGTACAGGTGAGGCTCTCATCTCACGTGGACCTGAAGCAGTGTCACCTGGTAACTATTATATCTCCCATTCTCCCAAAAGTGTTTTTTCCCAATTGCTTCCATGTAGAGTTTGGATATCAAAGGCCTAAACAGAGCTTCTGTCTGCAGCGACTGTATTTTTCACCGAGTCACCTTGCTGTTAATTCTAGTCGCTGATAAAAGACTCTCTCATGGGGTTGCATCCCGGAGACCAGGTCTCTTCTGAAGACTTTTCTCTGTAATTTTCTTTTTTCATTCCTAAAATGGAGCAAACTAAAGAACTTTTGCCGTATAATAGTTTCTTTTCTGTCAAGAGAAAACTGCTACATCTCAAAAGAACGTGTGAAACCTCCACCAAGCCCCATCGTTTCTGCCATGTTTTCAATCTCTTTAGTTCTCTGTGGTGCCATCTTGGGATAGCTTTTGGTTTATCCTCCAGCTCATCAGCTTTTTTTTCATCTCCATCCAATTGCTATTTAACTTATACATTTGAGTCTTTAGATTGACTATAGTTGTCATGGTTTAGAAGCTAATTTATTTTCCAAATCTGCCTGTATTTTTTTTTTATAGTGTCTTGCTATTTTCTTAGGATTTCAAGTCTTTCTTTCAAGTCTTCAATTATTTTCACAATGCTTGTTTTGTGTTCTCCTTCATATTATTGTTAAGACACTAATAGGAGGTCCCCTGTTGCAGTGGCTTCTGGTTATCGCTGATGGCTGGTGAGTGGGGAGGGGCACTGCAATCCACACCTCCGGGGGCTCCGTTCTCATAGCCCATGTTTCCCTGCTGTGTGGGCTCTGTCTTGTCTTACACATTTTTAGTGGTACGTTATCCTTAGTAGGGGTCTTTTGTTCCTGTGGGAACCTCATAGAAGTTGCTTTGCAGTTTTACATCATTTCTGGCAAGCGTTCCAAGAGTGTTATCAGGAATCGATTTTTAAGTTATGTCTTACCTTGGGGGTTTCTCAGCCACTCAGCATCAATTCAACCCACAAATCTGTGTAAGGTGCAAGACAGTTTCAATGTCTCAGGAGACTTTTCAGGAGACAAGCTCAAGCGTCCTTTTCATTTCCTTGAGTTGGTGAGGGTTTTGTTGTCGTCCCCTTGTCATTCTTTTGCTGTTAGACAACACATGTCTGTTTTGAAAGCCACCCAGTTTGTGGTACTTTGTAGCCCTAGTAAACTAATATGTTACCATTCGTCCAAAATGGAAAACAACAAGTGTCTACCAACTAGTAAAAGATAACCATGTTATGGTACTATCCATAGTATGTACATCTATACTATGAAACAATCCTCAGTAATAAAGAGGAATGAACCGCTGATATAAATTGCAGCAACATGGGTGATCTCCAAAACACGTATGCTAATTCATGGAGCCAGAAACAAAAGGCTGCATGTGATGTATTTTCACTTATACGACATTCTTGAAAAGGCAAAACTATAGGGACAGAAATGAGATGAGTGGTTGCCCAGGGCCAGTGAGAAGGAGGAAGGGATTAACCTCAAAAGGGCACAAGGGAACTTTTTGGGGGCAAAGGAAATATTCTGTATTTTGACTGGAGTGGTGGGTACATAACTGTATATATTTGTCAAAACGCACACACACATAAAAAGGGTGAATTTGACTCCATGTAAAGTATACTTCAATAAACCTGATTTTTAAAAATTGAATTACATGGCAAAAAATACAAAGCTGTAGACCAAAATATCACTTATTCTCATCACCTAAATACAATCACCAAGAATATTTTACTATATTTATATCTAGTTTTCATATAAATAATATATAATTTACAAACTTAGGGTCACATGGTACATACAGTTGTATAGTTTACTTACTTTATTTAATAAAAGATTGTAAATATCAATATTCTTCTGGAACTATTTCTGACTATCTTGTTTTATGGTATATGCCTTTTTTCAACCAATTTCCTATTGTTAAAAAGTTAGGGTCTTCCTGCAGTATTTTGCCAATCTAAACACTGCTTCAGTCAATATTCCTAAAGTTTAATTGTTACACACTCTTATAAAAATGGAATAATGGTGTATATTAAACAACAACAATAAGATAGTATCATGTGATATATTAATACAAAGCTACTGGTTTAAATAAAAACTGATCCTTTAGAATATATCTCTACTGTAAACATTTTTAAGAGGTGGCCTTCCTCATCCACACTTTCTTGCAGCAGAATCCAGACCAGCTGAGGACACACACAAATGGCATGGGTGCTAGAATCGGGAACCCATAAGTCTGTGCTCCGGCTCTGCCTCTTTGTGGCTCAGTGGTCGTGATACACTCTAGCTTTCTCTTCCGTAAGCTGGAGCTGAAAGGAATCCAATGGTTGGTTGGCAAACCAGATGTCCAGGCCAAACGCTTCGTTCTTGCTCACCTCCACTACGGACGGGCTGGAAAAAGCTAAAGAATTGCTTTCCCGAGGGACACCGTGCTGGCCCATGAAAGGTCTGTTTGGGAAGTGTTTGCTTTTCTAAATAAAAGCCATGCTATCCCTGGTGCTCCACCGCTCCCAGCCTTCAACACAGACATGGTGCCTTGGGCAGCTCTCGTGCAACCATGAGGTGACTCTCTGCAGGGTGAGAGGCCAGCATCAGATGGGGAAGTGGGAGGTCCAAGGAGCCTGGATGCTGATGACACTGTTAGGCCACCACACCTGTGCCAGAATGCCACGTCTCAGCCTCTTGTTAAATGAGAAAAACAACCTCCATCTATTTGAGCCAGACTTCCTGTTTCTTAGAGATGAAAGCGTTCCTGACTAATCTACCACTTATTATGCTGGGCAAATGAGGTGTATGGGACGGTGCCTTGTAAACCGGGAACCAACATAAACATTTCAGATACTCTTTGCTGCTCAATTCAATGTAGAAGGAAGAAAGAACATGCTGACTGTCTTTCCACTTGTGATCGATTTTTTCCTCTCCAAGCTTCTCATTCATCAAGAATCTATATTACCTGCCCTGTCCTCTTTCCACCTGTTTTTTCAATTCTTTTCTCCTGATTGATTGGTGTCAGGAAATTTTTAGGATCCAACCCAAATATACTGTGCATTGCAATTTTTAAAAAAGAAGTACAAAAAAATCAGTTGCCTTATTTAGTGAAATGGGTGTGGTAAACAGTATCAGGCCCGTATCATTAAAAGGAGGAGTAAGAGGTCCCCCCTCAAAAAGCAAAGGTGTATATAATTGCCTGTGCCATCTCACTCACAACAGGTGGGTCAGAGCTCTTTAGAAAGGTGGGACAGCCAAACAACCTAAGTCACTGCTCTCAGGAGCATCCCCTTTCCTGAGCTGGAATTCGCACCCTGGTCTCCTAGATAGGGAGCGTCAGAAACAAACACGTGGCAGTGATCTCAACATGGGAGCACCGTAAGTCCCAGCAGAGTGTTCAAAGAGAAAAGACGAAGGATTTAAGCAAGTCCATAGCCACGCAGGCTCAGTTTTCTCACTTTCAAAATGGGGAGATTAAAAACAAAAAAAGGGGGGGAGCTATACCTACCCTGAGGGAAACCATAGCGTCACAATTAATGTAAATAAAGCACTTGACAGAAGCTTGGCTTCCATGCCAGGAAAGGTGGCTATCTCTGCATTCCTGAGCACAGCGGTTCACATCCCCTGGATTTCAATCACCCTCCCTGGGTGACCTTGGACGAAGCCTCACTCTTCTCATCTGTAAATGATCAGTACCTACTTTGTAAGTGTGTTATGATAATAACAGCACCTACTTTATAAGTGTGTTATGAAAGACTAGAGATGTAATCCTGATCCAGGCCTATGGACATGGCTACTGGCACACGGCTGCGCTTCATAAATGTCAGCTGTTATTATCGTTAATCCTTACCCTTCTGCTCTGTTGGCTCTCTCCCTTTACCATATAAACACACTAAGTTTTTTCCATCGTAAAAGGAGTAATAGACCACAGCCCAAGTACAGGTCAAGCACCAGGGCAAGAGAAATACGTGGCTCAGGAGAAGAGCGTGAGGCTGAGCATGAGTCCGAATCCTGGCTCCCCCACTTTCTAGGTGTGTGACCTCGGGCAAATTTCTCGTCATCTCTGAACCTCAACTTCCTGACCAATAAACCGGGGATGAAAACGTCTGCCTTGCAGGACTACAGGGAGGTTAAACCAGAGAATGCACATAAAGTAGACAGTCAAGGCGTGGTGGGAAATAATTGGTACCTCAATAAGTAAAGTGCATTTTTAACTTGCAATCTATTAATAGCTGAATACCAGGAGGCAGGATCTTCCAGGGCCGTCTTGGAGGCTGGCTACCACAGATGAGCTCACCAAGCAACGGTGTAGGTTGTGAGAAAGCTCAGTCTCTTGGATATTCTGAGGCCTATCTCTATTGTTGGGATGTGGGTATTCCCCACACCAACAAACAATTCTCGGACACCAGCTGAGTAGCCAAGATTTCAACTCAATTTTGACGCTGTCGACCTGGAGATAGCGTCAGATTCCACAGGTGAAGGGTTCAGTCTTACAAGACTGCCTCTCCCCACAACTCAGATGCCACTGGCAAACCCAGTGTCACCGGCACTTCTGTCCGACCTGCTACAGATTGGAAGTTCTCAAGGTCCCCTCCTCAGGTTCGATTCATTTGCTGGAGTGGCTCACAGGACTCAGAGAGACATTTTACTTAGTAGGTGACCAGTTTATTATAAAAGGATATAACTCAGGAACAGCAGCCAGATAGAAGAAATGCACAGGGCAAGGTGCGGGGAAAGGGTACAGATGTCCCATTCCCTCTCCGGGCCTGACTCTCTCCAAATCTCCGCGTGTTCACTAGCTCTCGGAACCCCATCCTCTTGGGATTTAATGGAGGCTTCATTGCATAGGCTGTGGGGTGGGGGGTGGTACTTAAAGTTCCAACTCTCTAATCACGTGGTTGGCTGCCCTGGCAACCAGCCCTCATCCTCAGGTGGGGTCCAAAAGTCACCTCATTAACAAAAGATACCTTTGTGCTCTCATCGCTTAGGATATTCCAAGGATTTGGGGGTGCTGTGAGTCAGGAACCATGGATGAAGATCAAATGTGTGTGAGAAATCTGTTTTGGTCATCCGGATGACCCACAGATATGGGCAGAAGGGAAGCAAGAACCCAGCTAAGAGAGAGGAGGAACAGCCAGCGGGGCCCAGGAGACCCAGGGAGTGTCTGTGTTGCTGCCACAAGAGTGAAGCAAGCTTCCAGAAAGCGTACAAAATTGATTTTAAAAATGCTGCAATGATCAAAGGGAAGTAGCCATTTTTTAAAAATTCAAAATCATATTTATCTTAGGCTGCCCTAGGCTCTTGGGTTTCGTTTATTTGTTTGTGTTTTTAGCAGTTGTGCGTTTTCGGACTCCCCTGAGCACACGCTGCCTAGACTTTGTGGAACGATAGCCTGGGTAATTGGGAGCTTGTTAGGGAGCTCGCTGGACCTGAAATCCATCCACGGACCATCTGCAATGTGTGCACCTCCCAACAGAATGCTCAGGGGTCACGGACAAAGGTCATCTCCGGATTCTCCACATCCGATGTTTTTCCACTTTTATGTGGGGGCAAAGAAAATAGCTCTTTCTTTTGAGACAACCCCCCACCCTGCCCCTCAAGCATTGGATAGTAACCTACCAGAGCTGGGTTTCTAAAGGACAAACCGTTCTCACTTAAAACCACATTGCCAGTATGTGTGCCTGCCTCGTTGGCATTCTCTCATCACTTAATTTTGCTGGTGGGAGATCACAGTTCCCGCTTTAAAAACAGAATACACTGTAACGCATTCTTGATTAAAAACCCTTTGAGTCATGCTTACGAAAATCTGTTACACGGATTGAAGCGATCAGCGGGGAAGGGTTTTCCTGCTCTCTGTGGAATGAAAGAATCCAGAAAGGAAATGAGTAGATGAAAATGTTCCAGTAGTGAAATCCTTCTCTTTAAGAATACATGTCACATGGAAGTATTATCTACTGGTAAGTTTACTTAACTTCAGTCAAATAAGAAAGAACTAGCCAGTCACTCAGGGAGCCCAGGCCCTGGGGAAAAGCGGGGTGTACATCCCAGCTCCCAGAATTACTAACGTGTCTCTCTTTGAGACTCAGAAACAAAATTTCGCCAGGAGTAATGTGGGGAACATATTATATTAACCATCCAGTAGGGCAGATCAAAGGATGATAGACTCTATATGTGAAACTCCTAGTGGGTTATCAGGGCACAATAAATGGTGGCGATCTTATTGGGAAATGATTCTTAGCCCTTCTATCGCCCACCAATGTCTGGTAAAATGAACTCAGGAGGAACTTTCACCCTTCTGGGGTCCCTCTGTTCCGCTAGAAGTAAGGATGAGGAGTAATGAGCATTTGCAGATGCTGGTGCACTGCTCTAAGGGCTTCCACGGTCCTTTGGTGACGTAATTGTCACAGGAAGGTTTGGAGGCATTTTAAATCTGAAGAAAGTGGGGCGTGGCCAGTCGGCCAGCGATCCCAATGGCACAAGGAGTGACCAGACCATGTGGAAAGACCTAAAGCTCGTCCTCGTTCTGCTGTCACATAGTGACTCCTAAGAGAGCAGAAGTAGAAGTAAAATGTAAGATTGGGAAGAAGCTGAATAAAATTTTAAGATAAGTTATTTACTAATCACTCAAAACAAGTTCAAGTTGGTTATTAATCGTCCACTCTTGGACTAGAAACAATCCAATGGCAATATTTTAACAATCTTGTCTCGCTTTCTGTGGAAAACATTCTGCTTTTCTGTGACTTCTTCATAGACTGTCACGCTGAACAGCGTTGCCTCCACACCAAAGATGGCTGGTGGGTTGTGCCCTCCCGCCCCCAGAAGCCATAAACTTTGGCCTATGAGAAGCTATTGTAAACATCAAAACATTGCACAGAGGCCCACGTTGGGCTTGCACTATGCACTGACTGAGAAAACGCATGTGACCCACAGATTCCAGGCTCCAGCTCCCACCTGCTCAGAAGAAACACGCATCTCTTCTCCCATTGCCTCCCAGGAGAGTCTATGAGTGCATTTAAAAAAGAAGTACGTTTTTCCCTTCTCAGTTCTTTGGCTGGCCTAATAATTAAATCGACGTGAGGCAGATTTATAGGAGAAAAACAGATCAGTTCTGTACATATGGGAGCCCCCCAAAGACATCAGAGTCTCCCCAACAGTCAGGTGGTTGAGGCTTACATGCCATCCTGAGCTGGGGAGAAGGGGTTAGAGGTCTGGGGCTTCAAAAGGGAGGAAGACAATTCACAGGAAGATGGAAAGAGCAAATGTTTGGTCAACAAATGTTTGTCCTGCCCTGCAGATAAGACCTTCTTTTATTTTTTTAACAGATTTTATTGGGGAATATTGGGGCACAGAGTGTTTCTCCAGGGCCCATCAGCTCCAAGTCGTTGTCCTTCAGTCTCTAGTTGTGGAGGGCGCAGCTCAGCTCCAAGTCCAGTTGCCGTTTTCAATCTTTAGTTGCAGGGGATGCAGCCCACCATCCCATGCGGGAATTGAACCGGCAACCTTGTTAAGAGATTGCACTCTAACCAACTGGGCCATCCGGCCGCCCCTCCAGAAGCTCAGCAGCAGCTTGTTATCTTCAATCTAGTGTGGAGGGTGCAGCTCACTGGCCCATGTGGGAATCGACCCAGCAACCCTGTTGTTCAGAGCTCACGCTCTAACCAGCTGAGCCATGTGGTCGCCCCCAGGTAAGTCCTTCTGACGCACAAACTCCTCTCCGGTAATAGCTCTCTTTCTGGTACAGGACCTGTATCTAAATTCTTCTAGGCAGTTGAAGGCGAGGTTAAAATCTCTCTTGAGTCTGTAGGGCCTTGATCATTTTCAGCTTCAAATAATCCATATGCCAAAGTGGTCCATTCTGGGGCGTCCTGCCCTGAACCCCATCACTAGTTAATAGAGTGGGTGGCGGAGAAGTACCTAAAGAGCCTTCTAACATTCTTTCTTGAGGGTCCCCTGCAAGAGCATGACATTTAGAAACTCGATGGAGGGAGAAGGTCTAGTATCCAGGTCCTTGTTCCATTTACCTGGAATAAACCGGTTAGTGACTCTGATGCACAGATCTGTACAGGAGGGATGGTGAGCTTTGCCAGTTTACCTCAGGGTTACACGAGAGGGGTCAGTGAGACAAGACTCAGGAAAGTGTCCTGTAAACACGCTGGCCTTATTCAGAGGTCTGTCTTTAGCAGGGAAAAAAAGAACAGCGCCAGCTGCGGGAAAGCATTTGGCTGTGTCTGCTGTTTAGTGATGGGGGACGTTGCTCCTTACAGAAGCTGAGAGCCCATATGGTGAGTCCATCAGAGAGGAGCGAAGAAACCAACACACGACTGCCTCATGGCACCCGTCCGAGCGAAAATTCCAGACGTGCAAAGAACGATGGAAAAATGCACGCTTCCCTTGTTTTTAATTTCAGGGGAAGAAAGTGATGAGAACCACAGGTCAATGACTAAGGAAAACAGCTCGCAAACACATTTACAAATTGATCATTAGGTATCTGCTCCCTAGGAAGGAACCTCCCCGTGAACCTGAAAAAAGAAAATGAGGGAACACACAAAAAGCGTGATCTGATCAGATCCCAGCGTGGATCATGATTTTTAGAAAAAAAAAAAAAAATTAAAAAAAACATAACGCCCCCCCCCCCCAAAAAAAAAAAAAAAAACATACCCCAAATAGCATCACTGTGGGAGGTGAGCTCAGGAAGGTCAGGCTTGCGGAAAACATAAAAATAACAGCAAAACTCAAAATATGCAAATGCAGGAAGCAAATGGGGCCTGGGTAGGCTTCCATATCAGAGGTTGATTAGATGGTTGGACCCATTCACAGTATCTCCTCGTCTGTATGAAGAGATACGAACAATTGACGGACTAGGCGGTCTTTTAAAGAAAAGATGAAAGAACAGAGAGTGAAACAAAAGACAGTCAAAGGCACGTGGAGTCTGAGTGCGTTTAAACCAGTAGGGCTGCTGCCAGGGAACCTCCGGCTCTTTAGAAAGTCCAGTTTTCCTAAGGAATCCCAAGAAACTCTCGAAAGATAACTAATTCCGTGTTTCCCTGAAACTAAGACCTAGCCGGACCATCAGCTCTAATGTGTCTTTTGGAGCAAAACTTAACGTAAGACCCGGTCTTATTTTACTATAATATAAGACTGGGTCTATAATATAATATAATATAATATAATATAATACAATACAATACAATACAATATAATATAATATAATATAATATAATATAATATAATATAATATAATATAATATCATACCATGTCTCATATTAACTTTTGCTCCAAAAGATGCATTAGAGCTGATTGTCTGGCTAGGTCTTATTTTCGGGGAAACACAGTTTTAATCATTTTGAGTATAAAATAAATATGTGCTACATAACCTGTTTAGGCATGGGTAAAAATTTTGTAAAGTCAGGCATACAAGGAGACCATGCGCAGCTCCGGACAAGTTAGAAATCATTAGAAATCACTGTCCTCACCCCAGCCTTCCAGCTCCTCTGTCACGACCCTCGGAACACAGTCCCAACGCTCTTTGCCAAATTGCGCTGTTGTTTGATCTTTTGAACGGATCTCGCCTTTTCTTTCTGTGCTTCCTTTCTCATCTCCATCTCTCCCCCGCCTCCCGAATACCTGTGGAAAGCCTACCCATCTACCACTGGAAAAAAATCAGCCAAACAAGCCATGTCATAGGGCATCCTGGGAGGTCTAGGGGACTAGTGGTATAATCTGTAGGCTGACAATTGGCGACAGTGATATTGTGATGATTTAAGGGTGGTTTGATTTTAATTAGATGCTAGCATGATAGTTGGAGCTCTCTGGACTCTGCTGGGAGGGCTGGCACCACACCCACCGGCCCCATAAACGCCTTCTCTTGGGGGAGGGACAGGCTCCCGGGCCACACTACGTGACAGCCGCTGATGGGTCCTGCCCTTGGAAGCCTCTCTCTGCCAACAGGAAGAGGAAACCCCAGGACCAGTGCCCACCAGGGCCAGCATTGGATGGAAGCGACTGTGCAGGGCTCTCTGGTTTAAGACCTCCCCTTTCCTCCTGCTGGGCCACAGGGTGGCAGGAGGCAGCAACCAAAGGAATAGACGTGTTTAATCTGAAAGGGATTCTGCATGCCTGGCCATCAGATGCAACCTAAATGGAAAGAAGCCAGGCAGGCCTACCTGTAACCAAGTCTACAACCTTTGTGTCTCAGCCATGGGTTCACATGTCACCTCATGAGCTCCCAGTAGGAGCTAAAGGCTGCTACTCCCCTGGGAAGCCCTTCCCATGCATACGGGAAGTCTCCTGCTCCTAGACTTCTCTGACACTTAGGTTCCTCGAATGGCCTTACCCAGTGTTACAGCTTGAGGGCTCCTCTCAGGTGGGGTCTGTGCCTTACACAGTTACGTATGTTCCACAGCCGTTAGCACATAGTAGGTGCTTACTAACACACCATTTGAACGATGAACCAGCAAGGAAACCCGTGAACACTGCGGGATAAAGAATGGAGCCGTGAACTCCCCAAGTCAGGACAGTTTCTCATGATCGTCATTTTCATGCTATTAAGCTGTCGCGTAATTCACCATGTTTAGCAGTAAGCCTTCTTGTCCATAGTGAAACAAAGGCATACCTTGGGGGCTAGGTATGTGCATTTGGGGGAGGTGAGAGTGCCCCCAGCAAAGGATTCATCTGTCCTGCCGGCAGACACCAGGGAGTCACCCACACTGTCCTGAGCAGCCCAGAATTGTGCCACTGGAGGCTTTATCCTCATTCCTTGGAGCCCTTTTGCATTCTATTTCCGCTTGAATTATGTATCCATCCATGCGTCCACTGGAAATTTATTGAGGATTTCTATCTGCCAGACACTGGGGACAAAATGGTGAGCAAAGCAGCCACAGCCCTACCTTCGTGGGGGTGACAGTTTCTCATAGAAGAATTGCAGAAGAAAACCAGCCGCCAACCCGCTGAAACCCAACAGAAATAAACACAGGCTGGAATCGAATTGAATCACCGATGCACCTTAACAGCGCAGCTCCCAGCAGCCCCCACTGCCTTGAGCACAGGAGGCCCCAGGCAGCACCTTGCACTCCGGCTCCAGCAACAAGCCCAACCCTGCCGCTGGCCGGACTCACTCCCCAGAAGCTCTTCCTGGCGGCCGGGAGCATCTGAATGAGAGACTCCCTGGCTCCAGGCTCCAGAAAGGAAATGGACACAGAACACAGTCTGACAGCCAAGCTGCAGTGGCTGGTGTTTCCTCATAGGGAAAGGGGTCTCCACGTCCAGGAGGTGGGGCCTGAAGCGAGTGGAGGCCTGGCCCCAGGAGGGTGGGGATACAGGAAGGTGAAGAGGACAGGCAGAAGGAAGCTGACCAGGTGTTTACTGCTGTGCAGGAGTCCCAGAGTTTCCTGTGCCTCCCAGGGAGCCCTTTGTTTTGCTTTCTGGAGAATGCATAATCCCATTTCATGAAAGGATGCAGTTTCACAAAAATCACTGCAACAGCTCAAGGGTGTGTGTGAGTGGTCCTTCACTGACAGCCTTTATTTAATGGGAATACAGGAAACGAGCTCATTTCCTACAGTGTCAGCCCGGAGAAGTGAGTGGAGTCTTTGCATGTGTTCTAGACAACTCCTGGGCACGTGGGTGGACTTGGCTTCTGCCAGACGGTGGAAAACCTCGGAATCAGGAGACCTCCGTTTTCTTTCGGGATCTGCCCTTCCTTGGCTGTGTGACCCTGGGCAAGTCCCTGTCCTTCTCTGGGCCTTCCTCGTCTTGCCTGTAAATGTCCTGTGGCTCTAGCATTCCATGAAGGCTTTGAGCAGCAGACGCTGAGAGTGGCAGCAGCAGAGCTCACGCAGCTGAGGTGTGGTGAGGGTGGGCCAGCGACGGAGGCAGTGGGGGCCGAGCAGCCCTTATCACCTCAGGCCCCAGGGGGAGAAAGGGATGGTAAACACCAGGATTGAGAGAAGCTCAATGAACTGACAGCTACATTTCCTTCCCCTAAGCGTGTACGATGGCGTTTGCCAGGAACCATACAAACACTGAGAAAGACTGATAGATTTCGCCTGGCTTTCAAACACTGGGTTGGACCAAGTAAAAATGGGAAGGATTGTTAAACTCTCCCCGACCCGAACCCACACAGCTCTTCAGAGACTGCTCAAGCCACGACCAGCCTGCGGTCAGGAGAGATAAGGAAAAAAGCGGGGGATAGAATGTGAGTGAAAAAGACCAAGATTCATTAAAGGGCAGTGGGAAGCCACTGGAAAAGCTCAGGAAGTTCGGATTTATGCCCCTGTGTTCCAGAAGTCAGTGTGCTACTGTGGAAGGGAAATCAAGGGAAACAGATGACCTGACTTCTAGTCCTTTGTTCTTCCTGGACCAGCAGTCACCCCAAGCAAACAGAGGAACTAAAATCACTGCCTTGTCTGGACAGTTTCCCTCCATGGGGTTGGCATCATGGGAACCGCCTTACTTAGTCCTTTTAACGGAAAGAAAACTTTTCTAAGAGTAAAGCCAAACAGATCCAAACCACTTCTTGCCAACGATAAGGTTCCTTTGTTTTTCTGTTTTTCCTTTCGGTCATTTTGGTAATGTTTATTATCTGATTCAGAAATGGAGATTAGTACCCTTTTTAGTCAGCAGAAAACGGACACCCATTTGTAAATGTCTCAAGTTCACGGCTGACTTTAAAACCAATCAAAGAAGAATAGAATATTTAAAGCAAAATGTAAGTCAGCTGGGGCATGTCTGAAATATTTGCTTCACAAATATTGAAGATGGCATCAGTATGAGAAAACCTAAATGGCTCAAATGCAAACATTATTTTAAAAGTTACTGATGAGAATATTATCACGCGTTCTGATTTGCATGGACCTCCTCTTGGCATATTTGGTGGTTTTTCCCAGTTAGTTTTTTTGGAGTTTGTTTTTATTTTCCTCTTTAGGTTTATCAGTGTAAAACAGGGCGTGTTAACCTAAGGTCCAGAAAGCCTATGAGTTTGGATGGGAAAAGAAATGCATCTTTATTATCCTCCTAACTAAAATTTAGGGTTACCATTTCATTCCATTATGGCTATAGCCATAAATCTAAAGTTGTATCAGCAGTTCCTGCAGCTTTTTCAGCACCAATAAGAAATCAGACACATTTTACAGTCTATTACAGTTGCGGCCGATACCATGTGATAGCATTCACCCTCGAAACTACTTTGAAATTAGGCCCCCCCACCCCTCTCAGCTAGATCTGCTTTTTAACGTGCCAATAAAGGAGAACAGGTATATTTCAAATTTTAAAAATATTTTGATTATCGTATTTCAATATCATATGGGTTTTTTTTTTTTTGCAACCCTGTGTATTTTAAAACATCTTCCTGAGACAGGTTCCACAAATTTCATCAGGGAGGGTCATGGCACTTGTGTGTGCACACACACTCTCACACACGTACACACTCACACACACTCACACACACGGTAGAGAGTAACATTGTCATTGGTGCTTGAGATGCAAGACTGGAATTAGAAAGTTCTCCCCAAGATACACTCACAGTTGTTTTAAAGCTAGGGACAAGGGGAGAATTCTGCTTGCAGCTGTGTCTCCTGCTCCCTGAAGCCTGGTGGCCTGCCGCCCGTGGGTTCTGGCCACTGTGGTCTCTGTCACTGCTACAGGGACAGAGGGATTGCGTCTTAGGCATGTCTGTATCCCAGTTCCTACCACAGTGCGTGACACGGAGCAGGTTCTCAAGAAAAGTTTGCAGAGTAAATGGATGTATAAGCTGGAAAAAAACCCTCGCTGAAATGGGCACACGAGCAGTCACGTGGGCTGAGGTGGGTGTGCGTGCAAAACAGGGTGGGGATATAGGCACAATTATGGGAAGGTGGGGTGCATAAAGTGGGACGTTCTTTTCTCAAAAGAAATTCAAAACAGACTTCTGGAAGGTCATTTTCTAAGCGTCTTGCTGGCAGTGTGAAAACACCCCCCTGCGCATGGCCCCACCCGGCCCCACGTGGCCACCTCTCCCCCCCATGCAGGGCTGGTTCCCAGTATATAGGAAGCAGCAGGGCCACCCACCCAGACACCCTGCCGTGGAGGAGAGCATTCCAGAGGGAGCCTCGCCCGGCCGGCCTCTGCTCTGAGGGCTCTGTGCACGGCACTGCAGCTACAGGCCCAAGATGCCAGCTGCCCAGCTGCTGCTGCTGGCCTGTCTGCTGGGTGTGGGGGCAAGGACAGCCCAGCTCCGGAAGGCCAACAACCAGAGTGGCCGCTGCCAGTATACCTTCAGTGTGGTCAGCCCCACCGAGGCCAGCTGCCCCGAGCAGGGCCAGGCCATGTCAGCCATCCAGGACCTGCAGAGGGACAGCAGCGCCCAGCGTGAGGACCTGGAGGCCACCAAAGCCCGGCTCACCTCCCTGGAGGGCGTCCTCCACCGGCTGACCTTGGGCCAGGTGGCCGAGCCCTCGGAGGCAGAGCAGGGGCAGCTGGACACCCTGACGAGGGAGCGAGAACAGCTGGAAACCCAAACCAGGGAGCTGGAGGCGGCCAACAGCAACCTTCTCCGAGACCAGTCAGTTCTGGAGGAAGAGAAGAGGCAACTTCGGGCAGAGAATGAGGATCTGGCCAGGAGGCTGGAAAGCAGCAGCCAGGAGATAGAAAGGCTGAGGAGGGGACAGTGTCTCCAGGCCCACAGCTCCTCTCAGGATATGTCACCAGGCGCCAGGGAAGGTAAGAATGTGATTCGGGGGCCACTGGGGCCAGCAGGTGACATGGTGACATGTTGCTGGTGGCCCAGGCCTGCCCTTCCTGCCCTCTCCTTTTCCCCAGAGACCGTACATCTAGTGGGAGGCAGATGAATTGACTTAGTGGGGAAGACGGTCTTTGTGTCACTTTTTGTGAAATTGTGCCCCCAATAGTCACTATTTTGTAAGTCGTCCAATCATGAGGGAACAAGCAAGCAAATCCAGCTGTGGGACAATTAGTCTGGGCTGTTCAAAGATGCTGACGTTGAAAGAGAGAGAGAGAGAGAGAGAGAGAGAGAGAGAGAGAGAGAGAGCGGGAGGGAAGGAGGAAGGGAGAGAGGGAGGAAGGAAGGAAGTGGGGGTGAGATGGGGGTGGGGGCTTGCTCTAGATTAAAGGAGACTAAAGAGACGGGCTGACTGACTGTGGTGACGACCCAGATTGGCTCCCGCATCCAGGGGAAAACCACAAGGGGCCGGTTTGGGGTCCCTGAGGGAATTTGCATATAGACTGCTTAGTTGGTTACGTCATTGGGTTAATCTTAGAGTTCTTGGTGGTTATGATGTCGGGATGTCTGCAGTCTGCTTTCACGTGGTTCAGCAAAGACTGTAAACATATAGAAAGGTAAAATATATGGCAAAATCCTAACAATTGGTGAAACCTAAGTGAATAGTAATCGTACTATTCTTTCAACTTCTGTATGCATTTGAAAATCTTCGAAATACGATGATGGAAAAATCTTTTCTAAAAAGACTTTACATGAAAGTCACATTTGCCTCGGTGTGAGGCTAGAAAACCCAAGCGTCAATGCCTGGGTGTGACCTTGGGGCAGGCATTTAACCTCTGTGCCTTGGTTTCTTGCCTATCACACAGCATGGATATTCCTACTGTAAATCATAATTACTGCGAAGCCCCAACGAAATAACTCTGACTTGTAAAGGATTTTTTAATCCTTTTATTGTTAGAGTTGGAAGAGATCCAGTTTTAACTTTTACAACTAAGGAAAGTGAGGCGGACAGTTGTTGCTAAGAGGCCCCGGGTTACAGAGCTGATCCAGGGTAGAGCTGACACTTGAACTTGAGTCTTTGAGGATGGGTGAAGGAATCCTTATTAATAGATGTGTCGTGAGGCAGTTATTTCAGACTGTGAACCAAACGAGCTCTATTAGCAACAAAAACCCTTGTGTGTGTGTGTGTGTGTGTGTGTGTGTGTGTGTGTGTGTGAGTGTGTGTGAAATTAGAGGAAATGTTTTGTCTGTTTTATTGTTCGTGGTCATTTAACAAGTCCCTGGGAATTTATGAGAGGTGTTCTCTGATTTTACATTTCTTTTGGTCCTCCCCAGCTGCTCTATTTTTTGAAATAATAGAACCCATTATAATGAACCCCAAACCTGGGAGTTCTTCTCGAGCAGTGTGGGTTTTTTCCTGAGCAGGAAATTACATTAGCACAAGAATGTGAGCTAGAAAGTGGCCTAGGGAGCAGATGTGGAAACTGAGGCCCAGAGAAGTTACTTAGCTGGTCCGTGAGCTCCGGGACAGCTGGTGGTGGCAGGGCCAGGACTAGAATGCACCTGAGTGAGGTCCAGTGACCCTTCAGGACCTGAGGTGACCTCTAGTTTATGGAACCTAAAGATAAAACTTACACTTGAACATCAGGGAAAGAAATGCCTACAACAGAAGATCTGCTTCAAGGTCCTGGATTCGAGGCCGAGAGGGTATTTTGGGTGTCTGGAGTTTACCTGTGGGTGTGCGTTCATGGAGAGGTGGCGATAACTGAGGCGCAGAGGGTAGGGCGTGAGGGCTGAGGGAACAGAGGGGAGGCCTCAGGAGGTGGGCGTTCTCTTACCCCACCTGTAATTCAAATTGGCACCATCACTTCCTGTACCATGTGATTGTCTTATAGAAAAAAGCTCTTATTAGAATCATGGAAATGGCTTGTTTATCTCTGTGTGTATCAGTTGAGGTAATGTGTATATATATTCTAATTTTGTAGTAATAGTTCTGTAGCCAAATGTCCGTAAACCTTTTCAATAAGCCCACAGTAGAAGAAGACAGATTACCAAAAGATAAACTAGGGCTGGCGATTAGTGTCACAAAGGAAGCCACGCTTTTCCCTTAATTGTACCTCTGCTTTGCACTGCCCCCTCCCCCAGAGATGGGGATGAGGGCATGTGTGCAGTGGCTTCTATGGACCACGATCCCAGGGACAAGTGGAGGGCAGGAGACAGTGAGACAGGCAAGGGAAGGGGGGTGTTTTGCAGTTGGTCACCTCCGTGGGTGGTGAGGCTCGTCCCCAGCAGACCTGTGCAAAGTGTAGCAGAGAGAGGACGTCCATCTCTGAACCACTACTCTGTTAGCCAAGCGTCATCCCCATGGGTATATGGCACTTCCACGGTGCACCTACGCGTGGGGATAACAGTCCTCCATGGGGGGTTGTCACTTGGATTGGAAGTCGCATGGGGAAACCTGGCACGGGGCAGCCTCCCAGATAATGGAATTGCAGCTACCAAGGGTTTCTTTTGCTTGAGCTCCACTACTGTTGTAAAATGTCATTTAACGATCAAAGCGCTGACATGTACTTAATGTTTCTAGAACACACATTGATTCTAGAGACAAGCGTCTGCTACCTGATCTTCACTTTCCTAGAGAACGAGTGACAACCGGCAATGATGGTGGCACCTTCTTTTTCTTCATCCTCTCCATTTATATAACATTGACCTAACTTGGCAGGCAGTGAGAGAAAGTGACTACAAAAATCATTACAATGACATTTGCCTATATATAGTCCATAGTCATCAACTTGCCTGTATATACACATACAAACATACCTATGTGCCACCTCTTCTTGGGCATATAAATGTATAAAAACAAGTTAATAAATTCAGTTTCTAGGCTAAGCTCTCTAGACAGAGTCTATAAAACAGAGGGAAGGGAGATAGGGAAGAACATGCAGAAACTATTCAGAATCTTGTAATAGACATGAACCTTTCAACCCTAGAAGCACTGACCTGTAATAGAAACTAAGCCCTAAAAACGTTTAGCTGTCTATACAATATAGCCTTTAATATTTTCATAACCTCTTTTTGTTTCCCCCCACCCTACACCCAGAATGAGATGTGATTTAGAAACATTCCAGAGAAGTCTGAGCTTTGACACATCCTTACTGAGGACCATTTCATTTCCAGTTTGAGCTAAGGACACCAAGGCTCAGAGAGGTTGAGTAATTTTCCCAAAGTCACAGAGCCAGCACATGGCGGCACTAAAGCTAGGAAGCTCCGACTTCTTGCCCAGTCCCTGCCTTTGGGCCCCGCCTCCTCTCCCACAGGCTTTGGTCCTCACTCTAGATAACTCTACTTTGGGAATCTGACCGTGGCCAGCTGCTCCTGGCTGATACAACCAAGAAGAAGCCAGCAGACTTACAATCCAACCAGTCCACCTGCCAACTGAGAACTGGCTTTGCGGTCATCCTGGAAGCCATGCCCTGACATTATGTTTTATTGTGGTTCTTGTTTATTCCAAAAAGCACAAGAGGTGTGGTTCCTGCAAAGAGTGATGAAAGAGGGGGTGGGGGAGGGGCAAAATGGAGCTGAAGAGGGAGAGAGAGAGGGAGAGAGAGAGGGAGACAGAGAGAAAGGGCCTCCTACTCAGAGCCCTGAGGGTCTTGGTGGGACCAGGAAAGGAAGTCCTTCCAGCCGGTGCCTGTGCCATCTCTTCTTGGGCAGTGGGGGAGGAAGAGCTGCTGGGGGCTCTCTGTGCTGTGCACCCCTTGGGAGCTGCGTGTGAGAATAACCCCCCTGGAATCGGAACTCAGCTCCAGGTGGGTCACTCGCCAAAATGCTAAGGGTCATCCTCGAGGCTCTTGTGAAGCCTCTGGTAGCAGTCGGGTCCAGTCACAGCAGAAACCAGAGCAGTTTAAGTTGGGGATGTTTAATATAAAGAATTTTTAACAATGATGAACGAACAACTATGAGGTCTGAGTAAACTCGACATCGCACCCTCGGGCTGAGGCAGGACAAACTTGAAGGGGTTTGGATCTTATTAAGAATGGGGTTCAGCCCATCAGATAGGAGAAAATACGGTCGGAGCTGGTCCACAGCCACCAAGGTCAGCTTCCAAGGAGCAGCCAGTAACCCGTGGCTGGGCACAGGGGTCTCGGGCAGCCCTGCAGAGCCAGGAGGGGTCCCTGCGCAGACGCTCTGGGGTTCTGTGTTGAGAAGGCTGTGGAAAGGTTACGGCCAGGTCAAGGCTTCAGGGTCACAAGGGAACCACGTCTTGGGCTCTATCTGATGTCCTCACACTCACACTCCCTCGGCCAAGCCAGCTCCTGTGGGACACTGCAGGAGACCTTCTGCCTCCCACAATGTCCCTCCAGCGCCCTCTACTGAGAAAGTTTAGCACTGAGCTCTCTTCTAAGAAGTGCCTTGTTTGTCAGAGCACCGAGGGTGCTTTTGGCACTGAGATGCAGTACATTTACACGTGACACACCTCCCCACCACAGGGTGGAAAGTTTCTCAACTACCACGGCCGTGGCAGACATGGGTTCAAATCCTAGTCCCACCACTCACCAGCTGTGTGACCGTGGGTAAGTTGCTTAACGTCTCTGAGCCTCAGTTTCTTCATTAGCAAAATAAAGATAATGAAGTTCACTTTTAGGATTGTTGTGTGAGACACAGCAACACCTAGGGACATAGCAAGCACCTAGCCCAGTTCCTGCTCCTAGGAGACACTTAGTAAGTGGTGGCAATAATTACATTAGGGGCAGACTCCAATTCTCTCCAGGGCTCTAACCCGCCCGCCAATTCCTACAGGAATCCTGCACACTTTCGTCCATGTCCAAAACTGGTCTCAGAAAGAGATCGCACAGAATCTTTCCATAGAGACTGTGACGCTTACAACGCTACTTCTTACAGGCACGTTTGCATTACGGCAAGGCGAGACGCCCTCATTCATGCCAGGAACTGTTCGTGGTCGGATTTCAGACACCCGGGAAGAGGCTGGGGGCCTTCCCAGTATCCCCAAGTCATATCCCTCATCTACTGGGAAGCCAGACCATCTAGTGGGAATGATTTTAATGGTGGACTAGCTGCCTCTATCTTGTTTTGAAGAGCCTACTCTGTGGTCGGCACATGACGATGCGATTTCTTATGTGTGAGCTTTGGATTATGGAATTTTTGAACCATTCACAAAAGTAGAGCAAACAGTAGGAAGCCCAGCGTAGCCATCTGCCAGCTCTGACCGTTGTCAGCAAAGGCCTGTCTGGTTGTATCGCCCCTTCCCCTCCCCCCACGGATGGTCTGAAATCTCAAACACCATCCTATCCTTGGAAGCGTATTTGAATGCCATCCCCAGGACCATCACTGGGTGACCTGCCCTCACGGTACAATATCGTCTCTTTCTTTTCATACAGTTCCTAGATGGAATTTGGAGAACTTGGATTTCCAGGAACTGAAGTCCGAGCTCAGTGAGGTTCCTGCCTCCCAAATCTTGGCGCGTCCGACGTCTGGCCATCCCAGGAGTGAAGATGGGGACACTGGTATGAAGTTCAATTTCTTCTCTTCTGTACCAGTGTGGTCTTTGTCTGTGTCTAGTCCTGTATTCTGCTCCTTTTCCAGGAGACACTGGCAGAAAGTCGACCTTTCCCCAGCAAAGCCCTGTATCTTTCCACCCACACTTGGGATGGTGGGCTGGGCGGGGGGAGGATGAGGGAGCTGCTTCTTTCAGCCACTTGATTGTCACATGGGATGGATGACACCTGAAAAATGACGTTTTTCCATAAAGCCCTAAGTCCTCCATCTTAGGCCCTAAAGGACACCATGTACCATCTCAGTCTGTTACTGAAGGTGTCTTTTCTGAACTTTGGGGACTTGGGAAGAACACGGATGCCCCTTTCCCAGCTCTTTCCTGAGAGCCTGACCTGAAGACGGTGGCTATGGTTTTCAAAAACCGTGTCTCTCCAGGTCACTGACGAGCTCTATCACTGTTACTAGCGCCGAAACGCACACACAAAGATGGGGAGCTTTGAAATATTCAAACTATGAGTCCCCGAGCGACGAGCACTTTCTATAAGAATATTGACAGTTTCCATTAAAGGACAGCTACTTGTAATTCCGCGAAATCGAGGTTTTCAACCACCTCCTCCCTATACGTTGAAATTACATGTGTACTAAGATTTTACTGTAGTTAAAATCATGCCTAAGATAGGTGGTCTATGGGTTAGGGCTTGAAAAACTCTGTTTTACAGAGATGATTGTAATGACTTGGTTTTGGTCTCATTTTTTAAAATCATGCAATACATCAGAAAACTGAGGCTTAGAGAGCAGAGTGACTTCCTGAGAGTCACACAGCCAGCAGGTGTCACAGCTGGGATCTAAACCCTGACAGTCTGTCTCTGGGGCTCTCGCTTCTGTCACCTCTGTCATGCCTTGCTTTCTTTTGAATTCCCCAGGATGTGGAGACCTCATCTGGGTAGGAGAGCCTGTCACTCTGAGAACAGCCGAAAGCATCACGGGCAAGTACGGCGTGTGGATGCGAGACCCGAAGCCCGTGTCCCCCTACACGCAGAACACCACGTGGAGAATCGACACGGTGGGCACGGCCGTCCGGCAGGTGTTTGAGTACCACCTCATTAGCCAGTTCACGCAGGGCTACCCTTCCAAGGTCCATGTGCTGCCCAGGCCACTGGAGAGCACAGGCGCCGTGGTCTACGGGGGCAGCCTCTACTTCCAGGGGGCCGCGTCCAGAACGGTGGTCAGGTACGAGCTGAAGACCGAGTCAGTGAAGGCGCAGAAGGACATCCCCGGAGCTGGCTACCACGGACAGTTCCCGTACTCCTGGGGCGGCTACACAGACATCGACCTGGCAGTGGACGAGACGGGCCTGTGGGTCATTTACAGCACGGAGGAGGCCAAAGGCGCCATCGTCCTCTCCAAGCTGCACCCGGAGAGCCTGGAACTGGAACAGACCTGGGAGACGAACATCCGGAAGCTGTCGGTGGCCAACGCATTCGTCATCTGCGGCACCTTGTACACAGTGAGCAGCTACTCGGCGCCGGAGGCCACCATCAACTTCGCATACGACACAGCCACGGAGAGCAGCAAGGCCCTGAGCATCCCCTTCAAGAACCACTACAAGTACAGCAGCATGGTCGACTACAACCCCCTGGAGAAGAAGCTCTTCGCCTGGGACAACTTCAACATGGTCACCTACGACATCAGGTTGTCCACGATGTGACGAGCCGCCGAGCTGGGTTGGGAAGGGCAGATGGGCACGATGTGCAGGGCTCCCCAGGGGACAGTCCGCTAGCCAAAGCCCGTGCAGCTTTGCTCTGCTTTCCAAGCTTCTGTGAACCCAGGAGAACGGGCGCTGTCGCCGTGGCCCACGGTGCAGGAAGAGCAATCTGGGGATTCAGGCAGTTTCACAGTAGATATTATTCTCTTCTGTCAGCTTTGAAAGGTGTGTTGATCGCCAAAATAGTTTGTTTTCTGGTGGTTTTGGGCAAACACTATCATGCATAGTAGTTTCTTCATGGAAACCACGAGGCTTTTTGTAAATGGCCTCCGGTGGGGCTACAGAGGATATGTTTGCAGGTGAAGAGTTTGAGGAAAAAGAGGCTGCCCTGTGTGGAATCCGGGCCGCCCCAGGCTCTTGCCTGCTGCATGGTCACCACAAGCCAGTGAAGAGCAGCACTTCTGAAGGCGGAAAGCTCTGTGGCCAGCTCTGAACATATACACGGTGCATTTACTATAGTTGGCTTCTGAGGCTTCAGGCAGAGTCCAGGTGGGTATTATGTAACCTTTGCCCCTGAAATAAAACGCTCTGACACACATTCTCCCTTCACTGTGTGAATTATTTTGTGTAAGAGAAGAGGATGGATTCCAACTATCTGATAATCGCTTTGGCTTGGGAACTGTGATGTCAGGTGGAGTGTGTGTGTGTGTGTGTGTCAGAGGCCTGCATCTCGCTTTGAGGTGCTCCCAGGATGACACCTGGCAAATAGTGGAATTCACTCCTTCCTACCCCACCTCCTGGTGCTCTCGGTCCTCCCTGAGCCGTCTTCTCATCTTTCCCCAGCCCACCCTCTCTTCACCCCACTTCCACTCTGGTTCTCGTTTGCTGCCCTGTGCATGAATTCCACAAACCACAACCTCCGGGAAGCAAGCCTTATAGCCTTATTTTTTAACAACTGAACTTAATGTCTGTGTGGAGAGGCCATTATACGTGATGGTAGGACACTTCCTCTTGACAGTCCAGCTTGGACTCCGTCCCACGAGCATGCTTTCAGTCAATTCAGATTTTTGACAACACCCACCCACACTGGGGGGGGGACTCACCTGCTTTACTGGGTCCACTGATTCAAAGGCTAATCTCATCTGGAAACACCCTCACAGATGTGCCCAGAAGCGTTTCATCTGGGCACTGCTTGGTCCGGTCAAGTTGACACATAAAATCAGTCATCACATAGTACCCACTTCTTAACAAGTTGCGTACTGCAGGGTTTAAATCCCTCGTGAAGAGTCTCGTGATCCGTACGCAACGTGTTAAGGTGTGCGAGCCCTGGGACTTAATGTAGGGTCTTGTGCTTCTGGTGAGCTCATTGTGTGTCACGGCATGAAGTGCTCTCGCTGGGCTGATGGCTCGTCACATGTGTATCTCCAGATGAGACGTCACCCCCGAAACAACTCCAGATTCATGGATTCATTTGCCCACCTGACGTCTCCACTTAAATGTCCTTTAGACATATCACGCCAGCAAAACCAGAATTGCTGAGTTTTCCTATCCCCGTCAGGCAAATCACATCTGCTCTTCCCGAAGCTGATGGAGACACCAACCCACCAGATGCTCAGGCCAAATCCTTTCCTCCTTTCTCTCATAACCCCACATCCACCCCATCGGAAACGTTTGTTGGTTCTGTCTTCAAATACGTGTATTCAGAATTTGCCACGTACCCTGATCCATGAAGGTCTCCAACACCCCATTTCGATGTTAAACTATTATGTATAATATCCTAGTTATCGACTCACTAACATCTTACATCCCAATAAACTCTAATTTCAAGAAGCATTTCTCACCACCCCAGCTGCTACTTGTCCAAATGACCATCCTCTGCCTCCTGGATTCCACTAGCCTCTGAAGGGATTCCGCTCCCTCCCCATTGCAGCTTATGCTCCACACAGCATCCAGAGTGACCCCATTAAAACACAAGCCGGTTCACAACTCTCCGTTCCTGAAAGCCCTCCAGGGCTTCCCGTCCCATTCAAAAGTCAGAGTCCTTACAAAGTCCCCACGATCTACCTGCCTCCCCCACCACTGTGACTTCATCTTCTAATGCCCTCCCCCAGTCCCTCTACTCCAGCCCCCACTGGCCTCCTTGCCCTCCTTTGCATCCACCAGGCACACTTTGTTTGTGAGTCCTTTGCACGGGCTCATGCCTCTGTCCCAGATGTCCACACACCTAACTCCATCGCTGTTTTCAAGTATTTACTCAGTGTCACCTCCCTAACGAGCTGTTCCCAGATGACCCTATTTAAAATTATAACTGACCTGCTGCTTCCTCTACCACGTCTAATCTTCCTCACCCTGTCTCACTATTTTTTAAAAAAAATGTTTCCATTTATCAGCTCCTGACATGTGACATAATTCACTATCACAGAGTTTGAAATTCACTTACATCTCCTAGAATCACATGTTGAAAATATTGTTCATAAATGTGAAATGCAAGCAGCCTAGCACTCGCACCGGAGATGGGTCAGTCAGATTAGCACAAAAGTCCATAAAACTGGGGTGTCCCAGGCTGAGTTTTGAAACCCCAAATATTTCAGGGTTCTCTGGAGCTCAGCTCTTTCAAGTCACAGAGGCCTGGACTTTCCATCATCCAGATTTAGTAACAAACATTGAGGCCTGATCATTTTTCTTTAATTCAAAAACAACTAACTATTGTAAATATTCTACAGCAAGGCATAAATTCAAGATCAAATATATACACGTATCAGGGACTTGGCTTGAAGACCCAAGGACGACTCTAAGTGCATTTGTGAGGGCACCCATGGCCCACAGTGGGTATAGGAGAAGAAATACGGGAAAGAAGGAACAACGCTCTTCCAAGACAGTCTTCAAAGACAAGCCAAGGCATTTCCGGAAACATTGTTCTGGAGTTTTATGTCAAAGTCCACTTCCAAATGACTGACGTTTTACATGCCTAGGAGGCTTTGGGGTCCTCAGCTGGAGAAGGAGGTGGGGCTGGGGGCACTGGGGGGTCGGCCGTGCCAGGGGGCGGGGCTTGTTCCAAACCCAAACCGGACAGCTTCTCCCTGGCTTCATCACTTTTCGTGGTAAGTATCTCTTCTCTGGGAGGAAAGGCACAAGGGATGCTATTTAAATACAGAATTTTTCAAAAGACGTAGAAAAGAAACCCCCCCGACCCCAATCCCTAAAGAGAAGCACTTCCCGTTTCGGAGGACACCCTTCCTGACCCATCTACCCACACTGACAGCGGTCACCTGACAAAAATGAGACACACACGTTATACTTTAACTGTGAGTCAGTTCTTCTGAGAGAGGACCTGTCAGCCCTGGTCCCGTGGAACCAACGGCACCGGGCTCCACCCCTACCAGCCAGCTGTCTGTCGTCTCAGCCCAGGGCAGGCTCGCCCTTCAGCTTTCGCTGGCATTCCAGCTCTTCTCTGGCCAGTTGGGCTGCAGGCTCCCTTCACCTCTCCTATCTGCCTAACCTACCCCCCACCCCCAGCCAGCGGGTTTTCCTCCGTCCTACCCAGGGCCGGGCCAACCCTTCCTTAGAAGAAAAAGCACTAGCCCGTCAAGTGCTTACAGATGCAGCTTTAACTGCTCCCCGACCACCTGCTAGGTCCCAGGGGATGGAAGTGAACTTGAAAGGAACTACATGCAGATTCTCAGCCCCCCTCACCACAAGTTTTTCAGCCAAGACAGACGGCGATTTTCCTGGTCCTGTGGCCAGGGAAGGCAGGGCTGGAATGCAAACTCACATCTCCTGCGCACACGTTCACTGCCTAATCTCTTGGTCAGAGCTGATCCCCAGTGTTGCTCAGGGGATGTGGGGTGACAGGGAGGGGTCATGTGTGGGCTAGGAGAGGCCCCAGAAGTGTGGGGTCTCTTCCTTGAGTGCATGTTAGAGTACAGTGACCACAGACCCTGGAGACAAGGCCCATTCTCACATCTAAAGCAGTGGTGACAAATCTGCCACGTACCCCGATCTGGAATGATCTCCAACACCCCACATCGATGTCAAAAAATTATGTGCAATTTCTTAGTTATCAATTCACTAATATCTTAATTCCAATAAACTCTAAGTTCAAGAAGCATTGTGAACAATATTGGATAGAGGTCCATATTTCAGACCAGTCATTTTAATTTTTTTGGCCAACGTATCAGGTTTAATAAAGTCATTATGTTTAAGATCATACTAGGCCTGACAAAGAACTCAGCCATGTCAGCTCTGGTAGAATGATTTCAACCCAGGTTTCTTGGCAGGAATTTGGTCAGGCCAGTTACGTGTCTTATTAGAGGGTGACAGTCGTTAAGACTAGATAATATAACCCATAAATCCACGTGACCAACACAAGTAAACGGCAACACGTGAGCGTTTGCTGCAAGCGGAGAAGCCCCTCCGACTTTCTCCAGCTTTGCAGCTCCTGTGCCCCCATCAAGCGGGTTCAGCCTCCAGAGCCAAAGGACGTCCCAACACACAGCCAAAGAGTGGCCCTTGGCCACGTGTGCATGTCCACAGAGCTCCGTTTTAATGTAAATCGGAGCCCTCATGTGTCCTTTACACACCGTTACATACTGACATCTCGGGCACCCAACTGGATCTGGGGATTTCAGACCAGGGAGGGGAGGGCACCCCACAGTAACCACGCGCCACATTGAGCAAATGAAAATACAGGGGACCCAGGTCAATGGGCATTTCAGAATTTCATGTCAACGATGACTAATTTTTACTCTACGTATATCTCAAATATTGCACAGACGTACCGAAGCCCCCATTTATTTATTTTTTTGTCGTTGTTTACGTCAAGTTCAACTCTACCAGGGCCTCCTGTGTTTTATCCACTGACCCTATTATCAGGAAACAGCCACATATCTGGGATTCTTTCCAGCACCAACATCATCACCTCTTGTAGGACCCCATGAGAAAGGTCTGTTTCCCAAGTTGGTGACACATGGACGACATAGTGGTTTCTCATCCACAAAATGTGCCCCCTCACTGCTGTGGACGGATACATTTGAATAAGCTTGAATACATTTGCATAAAGCAGGTCTCTTCCAGCTTCAGGCCCTCACCCCGCCCCTGCTGAGTACCTGGTGATCATGGTCACTCTGCGCCTGGTCACCTCAGAAGCCAGGTCCTCGTAGGGGAAGTGTGTGCCGCTGCGTGTGGGGCTCTTCTGAGCCATGGCTCTGTGCTGAGGACACCGCACCTGTGAATCTACAACCCAAGCGCCCGGTGTCAGAGGGAGGCCCCACCTGCGTCCAGCACACAAGGTTCGCAAAGGACTTTCAGTGCCGTGTTCTCTGGGTCCTCCCTGCAGACCTCCCTCCACCCCCGCCATCCCCACTCCACGAGCCCCAGCCCTGTCAGAAGGCAGCTGTGTCCTCACAAACCTGCCATGGAGGAGGGGTGAGGCCTCCACATAGTTTAGGTACAGGCATTATCACTCCAACCTTGTAATTTGGAAACTGAGGGCACCTGCGGTTACCCCAGGTTACCAGGAGACACGGAGACCCAGAGGTGAACTGACTTCCCGGGTCGCACAGCTGGGCCCCGTCCCGTGCTGCTTCCCCTCTAGTGGGTGCCACTGCTGTGCAGCCCTTCCCTCATAGGCCTGTTGGGCATCGCGGACACCCACAGAGCTTTCTTCCCAGAGCACTTCACCTCTGAAGCACAGGAAGGGGACACGGGCAGAGCTGGGACCAGGTACTGGCACAGACACCGGGGCCTTGATATTGATACCAGAAACCAAAGCGGCCACCCATCCACCACGGGTCCCCGTGGGGTATCTTCACATGATCTTATCTGGCTATCACAGGAACTCTGCAAGGTAAGCATGAAGGTCCCTGTCGAATGAGTGGGGAGACTCGGTGGCTTCCCCAGGGCAGGAGCTCGAATGTGAACCTCGGTCGGTCTGGCTTCAGAGAGACTCTCTCTCCACTTTGGGGCCAGCAGCCCTACGCTCTGCCTTGGTGCCGTCTCCCATGGACACCAGCTCACTCGTGTGGTGGGGGCAGGGGGTGTTTGGGACATCTCTGTACCCTCTGCTCAATTTTTGCTGTGAACCTAAAATTGCTCTGAAAATCAAGTCTATTACAAACACACACACACAGATGCAAAAACCCACCAAAAAACCACTCATCCTTCATTGTGAATAAGGCAAGTAAGTTTACTCACACTTCTACTCAAAAATATATTGGAGCCAGTGCCATTAAGAAAAACGAAATAAAGGAATACAGACTAGGGGAAAAAAGTAAAACTGTCTATTCATCTACATTACCAACTACGTACAAATGTGCAATATCCTAAGCAATCTATAAACAAGCTAGCCGAGTTAAGTGCATTTAGCATGTTTGCAGGATGCGAGGTCAATATGGTGACACCGCTGTCCTTAGAGCATGAATTGCAATGGCCTGAGCTGGCCAGCCTCACCTCGTGGCTGGAAAAGGCTATTCTTAAGAGGAAGCCCGGCTGACTTACCTTTTGATGCCAGAAGAGCTCGGTCTAGAAACCCCTCTACACTTCAACTCATGGTCTTGGAAAGAAATGCTCTTATGACAGACCCTGTACCCACATTTCAGTTTCTCCACCTCCTCAGAGAAGGAAACGGTTGAAACCACCACCATCAATTCACTGCCTCCCCTTGAGTCTTTTATGCTCCTGTAGGCAATCTCTCTCAGGAACTTGAGTTAATGGGATTGATTTGCGCCCTTAGAAGGTAGCAGCTGACACAATTATCCCTGCGGATATGACCTTTACGACAAATCCCGAAAGCAAGGGCAGGGGAAGGTGGGTCTGGAGTGCCAAGCTGGGGGAGGGCATTCTGTCACCTTGGCAGGGAAAAAGCACCAACGTACACACTGGTAAACATGACATCTTGACCTAACATCTATTGACTACGTTTGAAAAACAGCAATTCACGTACACCCCTCCTCCCAACACCATCAGAGTTTGATCCCACCCCTTCCTGACGGACAGCCTTTCAGCTGAGCTGACAGGTGCTTTGGCTTTGAAATGAAAGAAGTTGATTGTTGGCACACCTCTCACTTTTGAGCTGAGTGACCTTGGGCAAGTAATTTAACTTCTATGAGCCTCAGTTTTCTTACCTATAAAAGAGGAGTAATACTCTTTCTCCAAGGGCAGTTGTGAGGATTGAGAAAGTATTTGCAAAAAGCCCTAATTTTCCTTTTTTGGGGGTGGGGTGGTATTTTCAAATGGTTTAGTATGTGCGTTCAGTCCAGGTAGGACTATGAGTGTGTGTGTGCGTAACAGATATTACCCCTCACATACCACGAATAAGCCTTCTCCTCACAAACGCAACTATATACTTTTTGAAAGCAGGTGCCCATTTTCCCCTCCCTCTTACCCCAGGGTTTGCCAGTTAGAGCCCAGCAATTTACTTAAATTGAATCAGAATCTGCAAGGACATTATGTTCCCGTCTGTTTCCTTTAGCCAGACCTTTACCAAACTCTTAAACTGCGAAGGGTTTTACAAACAAATTCCTGTGATGGGTTTGAATATGTGAGAAGCAACCACTGGATGTCGACCTCAGAAGGGACAGTGTGAAAATGGTCCGTTTTGTGTTTGTTGCTGTGTTGGCCCGACAGCTTTGGAGAACAAAGTCTGGGCTTCGGAGTGAGCTGGGGGAGCTGAAGTGATGAACGCCATGCAATCCGGGAAATCACTACCTCCCTAATGGCCGTGGGCTATGACGGTCCACACTGAGCTTAGGTTCCCGAATCCCGACGGCCAGACTTGAGGGGTACATTTCAGAGGCGTGAGGAGAGGTCCTGGGAACAAAGCAATCCGACAGCGGGAGAGTCTGTGTTTCTTTACGCTGACCAGAGTGAAACCACAAGAAATCTGCTGCTTGTGAGAGAACGTGGTGAAGCTGCCATTTAACACATCCGTGAAGCTTAACAGCTACAGTTCCCACTCACAAAACACGTAGGTGAAATCAAACGAGAATATGTGTTTTTCAGAAGCAAGAGAATAAATATAACTACTAAATGTTATGATTAAAAATAAGGGCACTGAAACTTCTCCGTGCGGCTCCCACTTGGATGGAAAATAAGGCTGAGGATATTTAAGTGGCAGGGCTTCTGGTGAGGACAAGTGAAAACAGGCAGGGCCCCTCGTGGAAGACAGAGTAATAGGTGACCCTTCTGGGCTTCACAGGGACACTGGAGTTGCAAAGCAAAGGCACCAGTAGGCACCGTATTTTCTGGTCACCCCTACAACAGCAAAAGTGTATGTGGCTCTAGCTCTTGACCGTGAACGGTCAGTCTCAATCTCTGCAAAATTTGTAAGGCCGATGTGATTTTAATGGACACACATGCAGCTGAGATAACAGGGTAGCCAGCACGAACATGGGACGAGGGGTCCCTCAAGGCAGCTCCCTGGACCCACTTTTGAGTCTTTGTACTTGCTGGGCTGAGCGCTCCCCCAAGTTACACTCAGCCCTGTACCCAGGCAGCTGTATGTGGCCAGAGAAAAACACACGACTTGATGACCGGTCTCACTTGACATTCATGACCACATTCAGCTCTACTGTTGACGTGAAGCCCAGCATCCAGCCACTGCTCACCACCCCGGTTTACAACTCGCTGTCATCTGGGGCGTGAGGTCTGCCCTCAGTCCATTGTCATCACGGCCAGAGCATGTCTCAGTCCCGTCATGTTACGTCTCCACTCTCCAGTGCTTTACATCTCAGGGGAGAAGCCAAAGCCTCACAATGGTCTTCCAGATCCAAGACCATCTTCTTCCTTCCCCCACCCCCAATTTCTCTGACCCCAATGATCACGCCCCCTTTTCCTCACTGGGCTCCAACCACCTGGCGTCCTTACTGTTCCCCGAAGTCCGGGGATACTGCCGCTGTCACCCCTGCCTGGAATTCTTTTACCCCAAACGTTTGCATGGCTGGTTTCCTCCCGGGTGGCTTCCTGAGTCCCCCGTTTAAACGTGGAGAGCTGGGATGTGGTCTGCGTTCACTGCCGTGTCTGAGCACCCACGGGGTAGCAGGTGCTGTGTGCTACCCAGGCCCCTCTCCGTCTCAGGCACTCATTTGTTAGTTGCAGCGGGTGTTGCTGGCCTGGGTCCCTCTCCAGGCATTGCTTTCAGCTGAAGACAGTTGGCTCAGCCAAGTTCATGGCCCATCCATGCCGAGGGCTATGGATGCATCTGAGAAAGGCAGTGAAAGGCTGGGGGAAGTACTCACCATCTGTAAGACCAGCTGAGCAGACATCTCAAAGAAATGGCGTGGTCTTCATCAAGACTGGATGGAAAATAAAGGTACACCTAAAAGCAAGCAACTAAGACCACCATAGTTTTTGATTAACACTTTGACCGGCCACCAGTCGAGAAAGATCTGAGGACTTAAGAATCCAAGTGACGCCATGTCATGTTCACCCTACCCCAGAACAGAACTTCTACTCATCACACCCCAGGAAAGGCTGACAACCAATGGCACTCTTGCCTTGAAATCAAATGCCATGGTCTCCTGGGTGTTTCACACAAACCAGAGCCACTGCTTTGAGCAGCAGCGGCAGACCCAGCCCTACCCCCGACGGAGTGAATGAAGACCAACGGTGGGAAGGAAAAGGGCCAAGGAAACTTTCTCTTTGGCAATGTACAGGAAGCAACACACAAATGCTAAAATGGCCAGTGTAACGTTTAAGTCACAATGCTGCTCTTTTCTATTTCACTTGACAACCAGAAATTTGATGGCTGAGAGTTCTTAAAGAACCTAAAACATAATCAAATTAAGATGCTTTTCACAAACAGGTCAACTGTGGTAACTGAAGACTATGGGTAGGAGATGGCAAAGGGAATGTGGAAACACCGAAAATGCTAGGAAGCTATGAAATATGCAGCAATGAAAGCATGAAAGGTCACTGGTGACCGTATGTCGAGTCCACTTAAATTCTGACAGTCTACTGTCAACTTTAATCCATGGTACATTGATTCTACCTTTTAAGTCTTGCCTCCAGCCACGTTAGAGCGTTCTGTAATTTGTAATGTGAAAACAATAAAATGCCTTTCAAACTATGCCACCCTCTCCTTCTCCAGCCCGACTCCCCGAATCTTTTCCTCCATCACAAAGCAGACTTGATTAACCAAGGACAAAAACATGTCCTCATCCCCCTTACTGGATCAGTGCAAGGGGCACAGACTGTTTAGTTTATGTGGACCGAACCTTCGGTCATTTGCTACCTGCAGCATCTTTGGGTGTAGCTGCCATGTCAGAGAAACCAGAGATGAGATTCGTATGACCGAACGGCAGAGCAGCAATTATACTGGTATCTTCCTTTCACTGGGTAGGTTTTTCTTGCCATTTTGTCCATTGTTGGTCCAAGCTAACAAAGGGCCTAAGGGATTAGTGGTGTTTCAAGTTAACACAACCCACTGAGTGGAACAAAGCTGGTGGCTCGCAGATGAAGGCCACACGAGCTATATCCCTGGTTACTTTGTACGTCCTAAAATTTAGGATTGAATTCTAGGACTTGACTATGGAAAACAGTGGCAATGGGAGTGAATTAGTAAGAAGTGACTCATGTGAAGTGGTGACTACAGGTGGGCACAGGTTTGTGCTCCCAGCCTCATCCGTCAAGCCAGCTGAGAGCACATTTAGAGAAACGCCTTAAACTAAAACGCTTGGCTATCAAGGCAGCACTTATTAGCACTTTAGTATCACGTGTTTAAGGGTCCATGTCCACAAGTAAGGAAGGCACACAGGCCATCAGGGACTGACTGGTCTTCCCGGGGCTGGGGCTGGAATTTTAGGCGAGGAAACCCCCTCGGTACCTCACTCTATAAGCTGAATAAATGATAAATCAAATCCCTTACAGTTTGTTTGTGTACGTGATGACTATGAACGTGCTGGCAAAGATATGAAAAATACAAACATACCGTGTCTCCCCGAAAATAAGACCTCGCCGGATAATCAGCTCTAATGCGTCTTTTGGAGCAAAAATTAACGTAAGACCCGGTCTTAATTCACTATAAGACCAGGTCTTAATATAATAAGACATATAATGTAATGTAATATAATATAAATAATATTATAGTATGATATAATATAATTAAGCTTTACTATAAGCTTATAGTAAATTAAGACCTGGTCTTATATTATTTTTTGCTCCAAAAGACGCATTAGAGCTGACTGTCCAGCTAGGTCTTATTTTCAGGGAAACACGGTAAGTACTGTTTTGGGTCCTTTGACTTCTGCCCAGAATGGTGCAGCGATTTTCTACACTCAGGACTGCACATCAAGAAAGACTTCTCTCCTCTTCGCTCCGCCCCAACAGAGAGGCCATACGCTTATCCTCCATGACACTGACTGTGACTGAACACGCTTCATAGTTCCTGTAAGTCACCAATAAGTCTCTGGATAATATTGTTCACTATTGTGGGTCCACGACAGACCTTGCTTCCGATTTTAGAAATGGATTAGAAGCTTCAAGATTCATTATTTAGAGAATACTTTATTAGTCTGTAATCAAACCCATGTAGATAAGACCTTACATATTTAATACAGTGTATTACCCCTGTACAAATGGAAAAAAATTATGTTTAACATTTCTAGACCAATATGGCTGTTAATTTCTGTACAATGCCAACCCAACACGATACAACTGGGATACTTTTTCCAAAGTTGACAGCACAGCTAAAGTTTCCAAAAATTCAAATTATATATATATGTATATGTATATATATATATATATTTATTTATATAAAAAGACCAATAGCAGTATGTTTTGCATCAATAGCAGCAACAGCTTCTCCAGGCTCTGCAGTCATCTGAACAAAATTATAGACATCCAGCACACTCCATTAAAACAACAAAAAAAGTAAAAAACCAAACCCCAGAAAACAGCAAAGTTCTGTTACTGTTGTGGTACCTGGCACCATTTTTTTTTTAAATCAGTTTCTCAATCATCATCTGGAAAGAAAACATTCTAGAATAACGTCATTAAAAACAGCTCTGATAAAGCACGGTCACTACTACGTATCCTAAAGCAGGTACAAGATATTTTACATTCACACAGTATGATACAGTACTGTCCTACACCTATGAGACTAGAGGATACAATTAAAAGGCATTATTTCCGACTCGGTTCTACGTTCCCGCGGAGGGCCCGAAGGACGGGACGACACGGCTCTGGTAAAGAAACGCACCTTCTTAGACAGGACTTCCTTTCATCAGTGGCTCAGTACTAGGTACTCACTGCCCTTCACACAGATCAGCTAAAAACCGTTTAAAAAAGACAAAACAAACAAACAAAGAAAAACCACCCCACTGGATTCATACAAAAATGACCGAGTGGAGGCAAGCAGGACTCAACCTAAGTAGTATTTTACCAAATCTGCTGTTTGAATGGTGAGAGCTCCGCGGAAGAACGGAGGCGCCTAGCCGCACTTCAAAGCTTCAGGCCACGAGCAAACACAGCGTCATTTCCAACAGAAGCAGCAGCCGACACTGCCCACTTAGCTGTGTTCGCGGATGCTGACATTACCATTTCCCCATCTGCTCACTCATGCAGGGAGAAAGGGACATCAAGTACTGTCCTCTGATTGTGTTCACCTCAGTTACCACGTTACAAAAATAGCAAAGCTGCCAGAGTCAAAACCAAGGCCCCTCTGCCAGCACCAGCCATCTGCAGCTCTTCACCACCAACCTTAGAAATGCCATCACCATCCGTGCAGGTCACAGGGGAGCAGAGAAACCACACCTGATGGGTGAGCCGGGTCCAGCGGGTGCAGGCCGAGCCGCTCTGAGGCAGTGATTTTCCTCTCATTTCTGTCTCATCTAACCACAAGGCCTTAATTCTACGTTACATCCACTCAGGAACGCGTGCACGTTTGTGTGGAAATTAGGACTGAAGATGCACAGCCCTGACAGAGCGTGTTGTACCTACTGGTGCAGCAGCTGTCAGTGTGGAGCGCCCGCGTCCTTGTGGACCTCCAGGGTCTGGGCATGGGCTGCTTCGCCCCTTTGGCTGCTGGCATCAGCTGACTTCATTCTTCCTCTCCCCTCTCCCCTCCCCCAGCCCCCTGCAATAAACCACAGCCGTTTAAGATTTTGTTTCTTCGGTTTTGATGGCCTGAGGTTTGATCGGTCCAGTTCTAACAGGTTTGGTGGCTATGGTGGGTACAGGGGGTGGCTTTTCTTCTACTTTTTCCTGACAGACACTGGGAGTGTCGGTCAGTGTGTCAGGAGGTTTGCTTGAATCACTGTCCACTTTCTGGGCTTTGCCTCCTATCTGTTTGCTCTGCTGCTGTTCAGAGAAGAACCGTTGCGTGGACTGAAGAACCTCTGCTCTCTGCTTTGCCTTAAAAAACAAGAAACAACAACTGAAGACGCTGTAGCATTACCAAAGCCTGTCAACCACTCTCGGTTCCAATCCTTTACCAACTGTAAATCAGCGTTCCCCACGCTCACTTGGCCCAAACCAAAAGCACCTCATTGATCTTTCAGCTTTTAATGGACAGATTTCTTCCTATCTATCTCTGAAAACATTCCATGTCATTTTTTTTTTTAATATTTGAAATGAATAGCAACACCTCCCACCACCTTTTCAAAATTTGCCCTCTTGTAAGACATTAAGATAGAAACTGTTGTTGGTTTGTTATCTTTTATGGACCAAATCTAATTAATATCAAATGTTATACAGGGAGCCTGCTTGCAAATTTGAAAACATATAAGTAACACTTAAAACGTGTAGTTATCAATACGTGGTCTACAATACAATGAAAAGGAAGCACTTATATTGTGGCATTACCAACACCTAGGAACAAATGTCTTGTGGCTGAGTCCTCTTCCCACAGCTCTTTTCTGCAGGGGAAGAGCATCAGAAATTAGTCACTACAACTTCACTTATCGCTAAGTTCTGACAGCTCCCACCACACACTGCGCTGGTAGAGAAACTCCCTAGTTTTATTGACTATGCTCCCCAGTCAGATACTTACGTCAACCTGAAACTTACACCACTGTGACATACACAACTAAAACTGAAGTTTCTACACCGCTTGCACATAAAAAAGCCCTTCATGTTTCACAGGTAACTTGTACTATCCAAAAACCTGAAGCAATTTTCAGGAAATGTATGCTCTTGCCTACCCCATTATTAAGCTCTCATGCCATTACCAACACGAGAATTTATGAAAATCAAGTGACAAGGAGCCAGGAGGAGAACTGGAAACCGAGGCTAAATAGTTTCCAAAGATTTCTACACATACTAGTATTTTTCAGTTATGAACAGATGGAAATCCCAGGCACACAGTCTTAATAAAAGCAGATACTGTTTAACATGAATCTCACTGCAGGGCAGTCCTTAAATCGGATTTCTCAGGATCAGAAACAAGGGCTAGCAACCCAGAAAAAAACTGTAGCCAGTCAACCCAAATCTCTAATAGGATTATCACAAATGTGTTTCTACTTCAGAGCAAAGCATGACTATGCACGTTTCCCTGTTTGAAAGCAGTAAGCTTTCCTTTGTACTAGTCTGACCTGATATACGTTAGTGACAAAATAGGCCAAATTCCTAAGACCTCTAAAATCAGTAAATACAGAAGTAAACAGCGCCAGCTGGCTGTCCGGCAGACAGGTAAGTTTGTGCTCTGCCACTGTCCCCACACAGACTCCTGAGGGAACTCGTCTGCATCGGCAAACCTCCCGTGTATCGTGCCTTTTATCGCGAAGGATCCCAAAGTGCTTTTTTGAGTTCTTTCTCTACAACACCACAATCTACTGCAGAATACAGCCACCCTGGGTGGCAGGCAAAAGAGGGGCATGAAAACTGAGACGAAAACTGTACTGGGATGACTCAGGAGCGAAGAAAAAGCAAGACAGGTAACATGTCTTACCCATTCCAGTTTTCACATAACCATGATTTATGTATGTTAAGCTTTGGGAATGGGGGTGAGGAGGGGAGGAATAAAAACAAAGAAAAATAAATCGAAAGAAAATGGGGAAGCGTAGAATAGTCCACATTACTTTTTAGCTCTTCCAAAAAAAAAAAAAAAAAAAAAAGCAGGTAAACTCAGATCTCCCTCAAATATTTATTTTATAATACAGCAATTCATTTGGCCAGCACTTCAAAGGTTAACTTGTTTGCTGACCATAGTTGCAAAAGAAAAAAGAAAAGAAAAAAAAAAAAAAAAAAAAAAGGTGGGGGAACAGGGAGAAAAACAAAACAGACAATAATGAAAAAGGAGTGAACGAAAGGGGTCAGCTCTGGGAAGTGCGCCCAGACAGTGAAGCCTGGACAGCGGGAGGCCCGGAGGCATCTGAGGACACTTCAGAGGCAGGAGCTCGCTCTGCCGGCTGGTAACACTGTACTAACCTTCATGTCTTGTTCAGCCTTCAGCGCAGCCTGGGCCTGATTACCTCTGGCTCCAGACAGTGATCCACAAGGACCCCTGGCTACATGTGGCAAACGAGCATGGCTCATAAGGCCTGTGGTCAGCGGAGGAGGCATCTGACTGGCCAGTGCCATTGGCGGCCTCTGAACAGGCGCTGGGAAGGTGTTAGTATGTGGGGCTCTTACCAATGGAGGGACCAGGTTAGGCTGAGAGAGGATCTGAGTGAAAAAAACAAGACATACAACATTAAACTGTTAAAAAACTCGCTTTTGCCAACCAGACAGGGTTGGCTTATCCCAGAGTAAATCTGTATCAGTTCTGCCAGGGAAGGGACGTGTACAGGTTCCTGCCATTCTAGTACGGGGACCAAGAACAAACAGGCCATGCTTGGAGAGCCTAACAGAAAAATTAGGCAAAGCACGCTATGGCACTTCAGCTGCTTCTAGCATTTCAGCTACGAATTCTGAAGGGGAGATAGAAAGGCTATTACTTAGGATAGCTTTTTAAAAATATATATTTGCAGAAAAGGCATACACCTATACCAAAGATAATCTGAAGATAAATTAAAAATGACACCAATTCAGCAAATACTTGTTTTCTCTGGAACCAATTCCAGTTTGAGAGTGTTCTTATCAATTTTAGTTCGTCCTTCCATATGATCAGCAAACGGAAGAGAAGCCAACGATTTACACATATATTACAGCATCTTTTGGAACATTTACCTTACCTACATGTAATTATCTTTTAAAAAACAAAAAAAAAACACCCCAAAACAAAGTAACAAAAAAACACTTTAAACCTAGAAAGCTTTAAGCACTGGGACCCTTCTCTGAAAAGTCAACTTCTTCAAAAAGATAAAAGGAACAGGACTGAAATAAATTACCAGAGCTGTGTGGGGATTCTACTGTCTGCTGTAGAACTATATGGATACTACCTGTGTTTAGCTAAAAACTTCAGAGACTATATTGGAATGTCATAACTTTTCTGTTAAAATAGAAACTGTTTCTCATTAAAAACAGTGCTTCTGAACTGGTTATAATATGGCAAGATTATAAAATCAGACAATTAGCCAGATTAGCAATCATTTGTAAGTAAATAATACTCATTTCTCACTTATATCTGCCCACCTGGGGTGCAAACTGTGTAGGAAATGGTTGTGTCATTCTCACAGTGGCGGGGGCTGACTGGAACTGCTTCTGATACACAATGCTGTTCATTTTGCTGGACTGGCTGTTCGGACTTGTGGAAGTGGCCCTTGGAAAGAAGTCGTCACTGGTCAGTATAGCAGCGCCAGGTAAATAACGCTCTTAGATTTGCAGAGACAGTACGCTTGGCAGTTTCATCACACTTGGGAGTTGATGAAAATTTACCAAGGTGAGTTACCAAACGTTATGGTAGTGGAGAGACATTGGAGGGGCAGAGGTGAGAAAGGATACTGGCTAGATTTGCCCTGTATGGAAAAATATTTTCTTAAAATACAGTTTAACAAATACATTCTTAATGCTTTAACAGCTTAACATTTTAGATAAAACGATCAGAACGTCTTGTGCCTACCACAGGACTGGTGACATATTACATATCTAACAAAACAAATGGTGCTCAGTCATCTGGAAATGCCACAGGCAAGTTTAAATGCCCATTTTACCGGAAGGGGCTAGACGTTGGTGTGGTGCTTCTCCCACTGATTGGAGGGGTGCCTGGTTTTATGTCAATGCCACTTCCAAACGCTTTCAGTTCCATTTCAGACATCTGAGAAAAAGAACAAGATAAACGTAACATTTCTGCAATTCCGGGAGCTAACATACTATGTTTCATACTCCATACGTGAAGACTTACTCTAGCAAAGGGCCAAACTCCTATAGTTTTCAAATACCATGGAATCAACAAGGCCCAATCTCTGGCTAAAAAGTCTTAAGAGCCTGTGTAAATCCAATTCTCCCACAAAATCTGTGAATTCTTTATTATTAGATAAAAAAGAGACGGCCCAAAACATTAAAAGTAGAGAAAAAGTAAGTATATGGGGGTTTGAGATTTCCCAGAGGTGGTAAAAACTGATGCATTTTCTTTTTGCAGACGACACAGATGCACACATCCACACACACGGCCTGAAGTTCACAGAGAAGGGCCCATCCCCTCCCTCCACTTACTTTCCCCGTGGCTGTGATCATGCTGTGCTGTGTCCCAGCTGGGATCAGCCCCCTGAAAGGCTGGCTGACTTGTGCGGGACGACTCAGGCTCTGGGCCTGTGCCTGGGGGGTGGTGTGCTGCAACGGGGGCTGAAGAGTCTGAGGCAGAGCAATTAAAGGCTGCCCCGTGGATCCAAAATTCGGCAAGGAGAGCTGGGATGCCGGTAGAGGTACCGTAACCTAGGACACAAGCAAACAGAAACCGCAGCCATTTGTTTCTACTGAGCCTGCTGAGTGTACATCCCTATAACTGTACACACCACTCTCCAAACACTTCCGAGTAAGATTTTCAACAGAACCCATCAACCTACTAATATTAACACATTTCACATAGAAATCTTTCACTTCGTGACTATCTCCATTCTTTAACTAAAGGTGCAGCAAGAAAACAGATCAGCAGTGGAGAAACTATGTAACTGAAATAATTATGACTGTGTTTGAAATAATCCACAGTACATGTCAAATAACCATAAAATACAATCAAATCATGGGGATGCAATTTGAGAAAGTAGTCACAACCGCCCAAATAGCAATTTATTTTGAACGTCAATAGGGTACCATATTTATGAGTTGTTACCCCTAAAGGAACCACCACAAATCGCTGAGAAAACAAGTAATGGCTGCCTCGCCCCCAGCCCTCCACCAACTTCCAAAGAGGAAGGTGTTTAATGACACTGCTGGAGGAGATAGTTTCAAAACACAAAACACAATTTTCACGGACAATTATCATTACATTAACACACTTAAGAAGAGTGCCTGTCATCTGCCCTCTGCCATACTGTCACCCAGCCCTGGGTTGTGTTAGCTGGTGTGGTGGTCAGCGCCTATCACACTTACGTGTAACTATATATCCTGAACAACGGCTTTCAGTTTTATATTCATGAGATCCTTTGTTAAAATTAAGTTACATGGAAACTCATTTTTAAAAAAGAGGCAAAAACCAGAACTGACGGAAGTGGGGGTGGGGAGAGGGTGTGAGACTGAAGCACATTCCACCACCCAAGGACCCCGTGGAAATGCAAGGACAGAGGAAAGCCTGAGAGCCACTGCTCATCTCCCCATCTTGGTTCTACTTCAATTCCCCAACAACAAAAGCAGCAGCGACAATAACAATAATAGTAATAATAATGAAAATTGAGGAAATTTACCATGCCATAGTTTACCTGCTGCAGAGTACTCGGTGACTGGGCAGTGTTATAAAAATTGGTCTGACCAGGCTGTTGTACTTGTCCAGAATAAAGGTTTGAAGCCTGGGTAAGATTTGCTCTAGCCTAGAAAAACGTAGTAAGAAAACAGCCGTAAGATACCAAGGTTATGGCATTAAAGCCGTCTCTAAGAATTTTAGCATCAGATACAAAGGAAGACCTTTGTATTTAACGTTTGTTTTCCCCTTTAAAAACTGCCCTTCAGTAATAATCCGCTGCATATGAATACAACGTTGGCGCCCGCTCTTGCCCGCCCTACCTGGAGGAGATGGGTATCGATCAGCTGGGACCCGCCCAGTCCTGACGCCTGGCCCAGCTGATGCTCATACAATATAGGAATAGGCTGAGTACTTGAAGTCTGTTGAAAGGCAAGACCCGACTGAGCCTTGGCAAGTTCCTGGTGTTGGACAGCTGGAAAGTTGTGGATGGCCGTCCCAGAGAGGACCACAGACGGCTGGGAGAGGCTGCTTTGCATAAAGGCGGGCTGAGATCTACATATGGGAGAGAAAAGGCTTCTGTCAGAAGGTAATTCAATCTGGAAATCTTAAGAATGAGTATCCCAAATGACCAAGCACTCTCACTGGCATAAGACGCAGAGACTACAGATTGTTTCGAAGGCACTTGTTTCAAGACTTAGAGCCCCCTATACAATGACGCTCCACGCATACAAGTTCTAGAGAAAGGATTCCTCTTCCTGAGAAACTGGGAAGATTTTTTCCTCTTGAACAATCACAATGATTCTCTTTACAGGTGTTTACTAGAAAACTCAGAACTAAATCTACTGTTTTCCCCTTGGCATCATCCATTCAAGTTTATAGCAACAATAGCTCTGACTTTTACTTCTGTATTTCATGACTTCTCCTCACGTATATTTCTTATAAGAAGAGGTCTCAAGGCCTCTACGGAATGAAGCAGAATAGAACGCCACATCAGGATTACTCACAAAGTTTTGTTTTTGTTTTGTACTAAACTGTGTTTGTACTAAACAGGTCTGGTCTTCAAAAGCACATCCTTCAAGGCAATTGTTAAAATGGGAATTATAAAGACTGTCGTTGCATTGCTACTCCACCTCCCTTGGCTATGGCAGACATTACTTACTAATCACCGAACTCTTTCACAGAGCTGGAAAGTAGCTGCAACTTTTCAACAATGTTTCAAGCAGCCAATACCAATTAAAAGGAGATGGGTTTGTGAGATTGAATCTATTTGCTATTTTAAAGTTTTATTTTTTACTATAATTGCCAAGATAACCTCAAATTTAATAATACAAAAGACACTGTCTCTAACTTCTGGTTGGGGTAAATAGTTTTACTTTTATTGGGAGAGAATTTCTTCAAATAACCAAACAATGATGAAGTAATACCAAAAAATGAACATATTATATAACTAATCATACAGATGTACTAAATTCTACTGAAGAATCTTTAATCAAAAAATAAAAGTGACAGCCACATTTATTAAGTTTACTAAAAATTCTGCTCCATTAGAAAAGTTTAACTGGCTGAACCTAGTTTCTTTAGGAATGTAATTTTTATGTGCCCTAAAGAAATAAGCTGTATCAACTGATGCCAAGTTTAATCTATAAAGCATGGAAATTCTATCTGAACTGCATCAAAAACCAACATATTTCTAAAAGCGAATGTGTAACTTTGTAACCTTCCTAAACTGTCCTGACAATAGTTTATTTTACTTTTTGATGCTTTACAGCCATTTGCCATGAGTATCGATGACGGCTATGCCAGGATCATTGCTGTCACTGACGCTTACCCCACCCTTCCACTCTCATTAAGTTGGAGATGAGACACTTGGGGTTGCAGCCAGATCCTGTCACTTCCTTAGGTGAGTATAACCCTAGGTAAAAAAACCCAACCCCTTCAAGTTCCACCCTCCCCTCCTGTGTCAGATGGGGATGACTTAGTCTACCGTATGGGACTTTGTGAAGACTAAACTTCCTAAGTTACTATATGTAAAGGGCTGAAGAGTGATCACACAGAAGGAAAATTCAATAAAGATCAGTTTTCCTACTTCCTTGCAAAGGTCACACTTGCAGTGAGTCTTTCAGAAGAACGGTTTCTTCCCCACCACACAGCACACTTGTCACCACTGTCATCACTACTCCTGCTCTTTGTCTCCCTCGCGACTCCTCTTTCACTGCATCCCACCTGTCCACGCTGTTATTTGCCACATGTCAGTTCTTACACGGAGCAGACTTGGGTTTCCAACTGTTAGCCATCAAGATGGCTCTTCAACCTATAGATCTTTTAGAGCTGTTTTCTGTGGCTTCTAATTGTTACGGGATTGCTGTTACCCCCTTCTTCAAGGAGCGTTGAGGACTGACTTTGTTCAATAAAGTCTGACTGACATGACCAGAGGCTTAGGTTCATGATACATAATCAACGCGATGCATAATTTAATGCAGTTTATGACAGGGAAGGAAAGAGCAGTAGGGCTATGGCAAGAAAGCTCAGCAATTGCAGTGTTTCCAAGATCGCAGACATAACTGCACACAGTTTACCTATATGGCTGAAGGGAAGAACTGAATAGCTCCTGAGCCTGGGAAACAGCAGGTCCGGCACCCAGACTCAGCTGGGCTTGATGCTGTCCTTGCAGCGGCGCGTAAATCGGGATTGGGATCTGCTGAACGGAAGTGGGCTGCAACGCAATGAAGAAGGAAACAAAGGCAAACAAATTGCATGTGAACTCCATAAACACAGCTCACAATACTTGCGCAAATAAAAACTTGAGATGCGATGAAAATAAATGACTAATGCCATGTATCAGTTCCCTTTGAAAACAAAACCAAATATAAACATCTAAATTTCCTTTTCAACCCATTACTTGTTCTACATTGTTAATCATCAAGCGTTGAGAAATTTGGTAAAGTTTTAAAATTTTGCTAATACTTATCAAGGCAAACATGGATTATCCCACGTTGTTGATAGACGATTGTAACTTCAAAGAGTGTATTATTTGTCACCTCAGATACTATTACACCATAAAAATGCTAAGAAACAAATACAGGATGGAAGAAGCCTGTGATAGTTACCTGAGAAAGACCTGGTTGGAAGCCTTGTTGCTGAGCCAATGACGGTGGAGCCAACCGTGCATGCTGGGTACTGAATAAATGACTTGTGTCCATATAGAAAGCTGGGATTTGAGCTACAGACCATCAGGAAAAATAAGCAGTAATAAGTGTTTAAATTTCAGAATTTTCCAAACAGAAACTAAAAACCAATTTTTACAATAGACTTCAAATTAAGTGAGCTCTTGGAAAATTAGTACAGCCAAGGAAAACTTAGAAATGTGAAAAGATGCAAGGCAAAAAGATGCAAAGCTTCTAGCAGACAGGTAATATGCAAATTAAACGACCTCTAGTACTCGTGAAGTACTAGAAGAAAGGTATAATATACTGTCAATGGGATATAAACTAGTAAAATTTTTACATATTCTAGTAAAATTGAACATGAACCTGTTGAACAGCAAATATATTCCTGTGTTAAATCTACCCACTACTAGAACTTGAAATAGCCTCACTATTCTTTCATTTTGAATTTAAATCATCGGTGAATTTGAATATTATTCAAATATTTGCTAGACTGACATTGTGATAGTAATACAAGTTACCCGACACCCAAGATGTAATTTTTTCTTCTCTGCTAGTGTTTATCCTTCCCCTTGACTTTATTATCAATTTGTCAAGTCTCAGAAAACAAACTTTTTGTCTCACATATGTTAACAGGTGGAAGGGACAATAGCCAAGAACCTCAGAGTGCCAACTGAGGAGACACAGCAGTCCGTTCTACCAGGAAATAAATTTGCAAAGCAGATCAAAAAACATTTAAAAACTTGACAGGGTAACCAAGAAGAGAAAAAGCAAGCGTTCAGAAGCCTTCACTTCCTAACTCCCTGAACGCTCACCTGCTGCGGACTGAGACACGTAGACCTGCGGGCTCTGCTGCTGGGCGATCAGGGAAGGCATACAGCTCAGCTGCGAAAAGTGACTCGCAGAGGGCAGGCTGCTTGTCTGTAACTGCTGGGGTTTCACTTTACAGATATTAGGAGGGTCTGACGTGGTGGTGGACTTTGTACTCAGAGAAGAGGTAGTGTAGGTACCAGCGCCTATGTTTGAGAGAGACAGAAAATAAGGGAACATCGTACTTTTTAAAGCGCTGCTGCCATCACAGTAAAATAACTCAAGCACCCGCCGGGAACTGCAGCATTAATGTTTGTGCCCCGTGTACTTAGATACTGCACCTCAGGACAGCGGGGATAGGTGGTATCTTATTACCATAATTATTTCTATCTACAGCTCTCCCTCTCTCCACTCCCCTTGTATACACTTCAAAAACTAAGACAAACTTAATACATAAGAGGCATTACACAACTTGAAGGGTCAATTCTTTCTGTTGTCAATGCTATAATGACTGAAATACTGGAGGAAATGACAATACCGGCATTTGACGAAAGTGAGACAGTTATTTTCAGCCGTCTAACGATGTTCTATCTGAGGACCACGGTGAAGGTACTACTGTCTCCTACCTGAGTCTCTACCAGCAGGATGACAAGAAGGTCCGTGTTAAAAAACTTATCCTAGTTGAGGGGAGTGTGGAGAAACTACAGCCCTGGCAAAAAGGAAGTTCCAAAGACAGAACTAGCAATCTTCTCAGTCCCTTCCTTGATCTCCTAAACTTCCGATCACACTCCTGGTTCCTTGCCAGCATCACCCCCTACCGAGCCGAGTAGACTGGGGCCCAAGGGAGAACCAGCAAGCGTAATGAAGACGCCTTGCGAATGGGGGTGGTAAGGGATGCTTGAACAGGCTTTAGAGGAGAAAGATACACAGCCGGAATACTCTCTTGGGTTTGGATCTCTGGGTTTCTCTTAATATGTACTTCTGATTCCAGGTCACATCAAAGGATCTAGTACAACCCAAAGACCAGTTCTTCTGGTCCTTAAAACTAGCAGAGAGTGACAGGACACTGAAAAGCAGGAGTTCGATCAGTGAGTAAGAACCAGTCAAAAACCCAAATTCTGTGTTGGATTTATTTTATATCTCCTGGAGCTGCCCACTGCTTTGAAAACATTAGAAAATATCAGGAACGCTTGAAATGAAATTTGTTTTCAATAGAAGGAAAATGGTTATGCACACAGTAAAAGGGTGTAGGTTCCCTAGAGTCAAGCAGTTTAGAAACAGACTGTGATTCTTTAAGAACTAACTGTAAAGCCTCCAAATGGGAGATACCGGTAGTTCAATCAAAGGATTACACACTAGTGAAAAATTTAAGAAAGAAAAACTTTTAACTTGGGGTGCTTATGGACTCTCCTTAAAAACAAAACAAAAGCCCCAAACCAGTGGATATCATCTACTCACAAAACAGACCGGAAATTCTCTACCCCTAACTCTTCACCAGAAAATATATGTCAACCCAATAGATTTAGGCCAATAGCTTCTTCAAAGTAGACACAGACTGCAAAATATTTAAAAGCTGTGTGGTTGTGTTATTTCTGAGTTGGTTAATTAGCTATGAGTTAAAAATTTTTAAAAAAGGTGAATTTTATAGAAAACTTTAGAGAAACAAGATAAACTAAGATGGAGAGGGCAAAGAGGGAGGGGGGTTAGAAGGGCAAGTTTATCAACAGCTGAGAATTACCTCAGGCGCAACCTGACGGCTTTCACAAATGATGCTCTTTGGGGGGATAGTAACAGAAATTATGGTAAGAAATTTGAAAGCGTTTCAGAAATGTAAAGGGAAGACACAGAAGAGTGCTACCTGACAGCGACGTGGTGGGAGTGACCGAAGCAACCGGAATCTGAGGCACGGATGCGCTGGAGAATGAGCTGTAACTGGTGGGGCTCGGCCCACTGGCACTACTGGGGACTCCACTTGCGATTGGGGGTGCCGCCGAAGTGACTGGAGATCCCTTTTCCCTCACATTTGGAGAATTCTCCCATGCTTTACGTGCAGACTCCATCTGCAATGAAATGGGACACTTTTTAAAGCAACAAAAAAAAAAAAAGAAAAAGAAAAAATCACTAACACAAATACATAGATATAAATACATGTATACATATATACATTTAAATCCCAAATATAATCTTTCAAAAACCACAAAAATAAAAGATTAAGATGCTACGGTTTTCAAACCTTTCACTTTCCCCTTTATCTTTGTTCTTTTATTTTACTTGTGAGGTAGTGAGTTTTAATTATATCTTGACAGAGAATTTAACGGCTTTAACACAACAGGCCAGTGAAATATAAAGTCACGGCTCTGGTATCATCTAAATACGAGTCCCTTCCCCACCAGTGAATAAAGAAACGGAACTATCAGGCCCTTCAGGATGGACTGCAGGCTGATTCTAGCAGGAAAGGCAGGCAGTGCAGGCCCTCCATAAATACCCATTCCCTCCATCCTTTCTTTTTAAGCCAACAGTTCTCAAATGGCAGATGACAGGCACCTTTGGTTTGGCTGTTTTCTGCTCAGTGTTTTAAAGGGTGGAAATGGGTCCTATTTCAATTTATTTTCAATCTCTCTAGGGCAGTGCTGTTCAACAGACATATAAATGCAGCCACATAAATACTTTCAAATTTTCTAGCAGTCCCATTAAAAAAAATAGAGATAATACTAATTTTGATAACATGTTTTATTCAACCCAATATATCTATGATATAATTAAAACCTATAATCATGAAATGTTTTAATAAATAACAATACCAACATTTCAGACCCAGCACCCATTTTCCTTGACACTTGAAGTACACGCCTCAACTTGGATTAACCACATCCAAGAGCTCAGTACCTACACGGGGCTCGTGGGTACTGAACTGGAGAACAGAGGTGGGCCCTCAACCAGCTTATGCCTCCCTGAACAGGAAGGGGAGAGAGACATAGATTCTGAAGGTTTTAGTTCTGCTAGTCAAAATACTGGGCCAAGAGGAAAATCCAAGATAAGCTATAAAACTCAGTGGAAATGACTTATATGAGGGTACTTTTGAAAGATTTTTTAATACCACTGTTAGGAAGTTTGTAGGTCTCTGAAGCACCAACTTTAACTTTACACACACTAGAGATAATTTAATCTTTTCTCAATAACGAATGTCATCTCCATTAACTCAAAATAGAAGACATCTTCATGTTTGCTCGAGTCTTTTCTTCTCATAATCACCATGCTGGTTTCAAATGTGTTTTATTTTAAAGGAAAAGTCTTGGGGGGAGGTGTTAAAAAAAAAAACAGCTAAGAAAGTTAGACATAATGCACTCTGCCTATACTAATTGAAATTTTATGGTTTAGAGCCATTTTTACAGAATGTAGTGCCTTTTACGTCAGTTTTGTTGTATTAAAAATACAAATTACAGCTCATCAAACTTGCATAATGTATAGGCCAGATACATTGGGCTTCATTTCATTTCTTAAGCAGCAAGAAAATTTAGATTCTATTTTTGGAAATTCAAGGCAACAAAAAAGTACAATTATTTATACTAATTTTTCCCCTTGGCAAATATACTGTCAATAATATCCATATAATAGAACTTTTCTATACCTTATATAGTACCCAAATAGAGATGTCAAGAGTAGTAAAACTGGGGCAGCCGGATGGCTCAGTTGGTTAGAGCGCGAGCTCTCAACAAGGTTGCTGGTTCAATTCCTGCATAGGATGGTGGGCTGCGCCCCCTGCAACTAAGATTGAAAACGGCACCTGGACTTGGAGCTGAGCTGCGCCCTCCACAACTAGATTGAAGGGCAACGACTTGGAGCTGATGGGCCCTAGAGAAACACACTGTTCCCCAATATTCCCCAATAAAATCTTTTTTTTTTTTTTTTAAAAAGGTAGTAAAACTAAGACACTAGAGGAAGTTTTAAGTGAATGCAATTTAATTTAAATTCATTTAATTCTAAATGTGTATTTTTATTTCTTCTTGGAGTGTTAAAAATATTAAGCGAGAGGCAATCCTGAATGGGTTTTCTGAAGAATTAACAACTGGCCTAAAGAATAATTAATGGTATTATATTTGCTCAGGTGAAATTAGACTATTGCCTTGAATAATGTAAGGGTGAAACCCACATGAAAGACATAATATGAAGCATGGGTTGAGATAGTCATTCAAGTGGAAAAAGAATAAAAAAGGAGCAGTAGGATTGGCAGTAAATAGTCAGAACTGGGTAAAGACGGGGATGACACAAAGCAGAGGTCGTTGTCTTATACGTTTTATATAGTCTCAAACTTATAATATTTATTAAGACTCTTACAAATGTGGGGTGGCAAGAGGTCAAGTGGCCAGGAGGCTGGAGACACTTAAACAGAGAGAGTCTAGAGATGAACACGGCCACATCATGAAAGACTTAGCCTCCGCCTCTCCTGAAGACCATCAACAAGACTGACCGTCAGCCAGCGTGAGGCCCACACCAGGAGGCCCTGCTGTGACAGCTAAATGCCCACCTTTAAAAACATCCTCAATTCCATGTGCACTTTTTTTAACCATTGATTAATCTTGAGATGAAAAACTGATTTAAAACACTCAACTGTAACAAAGCATTAGTAACATAGCTTAAAATTATAAACATTATAGGACATAAAGAAACAAGCCTAAACTTCATGTCAAAAAGCACGTGTTGCTTAAAAGATCTTTTGCCCCGTATTCAAAAATTATCCAACAACAATCAATTTAAAATCACTTATGTTCATCAGTTACTTCATAAAATATTCTAACTATATTGCTTTCATTCGATTCACGTATGCCTTACAGTAAAGGCAGAAAATTAGCATTCTTTTCATTACTTGTACTTAGGGAAAAAAAGCGTGCAACACCAAGCTAGTTGTTCTTTCGTACACGACCAACATATGCAAAGACTATTAGGCTCTCTAAGAGGAACTTAGGACAAACGTGGAATATAAATGTTCTCCTGTAATTTTACGACAAAATTCACAAGCATAATAGGCCTTACTTTAGATACAAGGATATCAAGTCACTGCTAAGTGGTATTAGAAGCTAATAAAAATATAAAGGTATGATTTGACAGCACTCCAGTTCCTCAGCTTAGTATTGTTGCTTACCACACAAAACTAGTAAAAAGACCAAGAGAATATCGTTAACGTATGTCCCCTTGCATGCAATCGTCAAGGACCTTTAGAGACGAATGTCGTACATACCTTGAAGGTGAGGCTGAAAGTAGTGGGAGGGACGGAAGTGAGGCTGGAGCTCTGTTGTCCAGTCTCCCTCTTAGGGAGGGGAAGGGTGTTGGGCAGGGGCACCTGAAAAGGTAGGCAACACATATCACAATCGAACTAACTACATCGGCTACAAAAGCCCCATTAAAGATAACGCTACGTAGGCTAAGGGTGCTTAGTTTTCATCAGAGGAAACAGGAACATCGGATTACTCAGCGCTACAGTGTGTTCATAGTAACTGATGATTCTGGGCAGCTCACATAAAACTCCTGCCTTTTTATGCCTGAGTTGAAAGAGTCTGTCTGCCCCAAATATAAGGTATACACTAGAAGGCAGTGCTTCTCGTATTTTACTGTGAATACAAATCACCCGGGGATGTTGTTACAGTGCAGATTCCGATTCAGTTGGTCTGGAGTAAGATCCGAAGCCCAAAGCTCTGCATTTCAAACGAGCTCCCAGGTGGTGCCAGCATTGCTGGTCCCTGGACTACACACTGCGCAGCAAAGCTCAAAGGAATACAGTTTCCAGCATTTATGGGATCCTTAAGTTTTATCAGAAGCATTTAACACGGTAGTGTAAATATAAGAAATTAATCTCTTTCCTGTAATAGTCAACTTCTGTGACTAGATTCAAAAACAAAAGTAATACGGGGCGGAAAGTAGGGAATATCACTGCCCCTCCCCAATTACACTAAACATCGCTTTACTATAGTGACAACACGATTATGGCAAACATTGTTAGAAACCTGAAGATATTAGAAACTCGCCACCCGTATCTTTTCCCTCTAAGCCTCTGGATCTTGAGATTGTATTGTGTACTATTTACTATATGACTGATTTCGATGCTTCATTCAGTGGCTCTGGTAAAATGACTGGGATGCTAGGGGTGTTAGGTAATCACCCTGTGATACTATGGACTATCTAATGGAGCTTATAATACCACGGATTACTTAATAGAGATTATTTTATGAAGCTTTAAAAGAGCTGCGCTGTAATAATAAAAAGCACCACCTGAATTTATTTCTTCAGGACAGTCAAGGTTCAAAACAACTGTAACTCAAAATACCTTAAAATTAGGTAACACTAACTAATAACTACCAACTAAGATCCTAAAACAGTATATCAAGCTTCAGCAAGGGGAAGAAGCCTTTGTTCGGTATAGTTTTTAGAAAGACAAAAGCTCTATGCATAAAATGGAGCCCCCCCCAACAGACTAATGAAGGAAACAAAAACATTTCACAAGTCCCTACAATTTCTCCCACGCAGGAAGGACATTGTTGTTATCACTACGTTAAGTTCACAGTCACCAGCACACTTGGCACAAATAAGCAACAATGTGCAAACATTCCAAATTGATGACCATTTATAATGCTCCCCGACCCAAAGTGAACTTTCTGTTTTCAAATATACTTCGGACACACTGCTAAAAATCAAATGCAGACAAGACTATTTACTTATACACAAGACTGGGTCTCTTCCCTTCAGTCGTCTCTGTGCACAAGTCACTCACTGTTAATTGGCCTCACAGATCACACAGAAACCATTAAAATGCTCATACGGATATTTTCAATGGGTTCTGAGAATAGTCTTTCCTTCCCCACTCATATTTTCATAAATTATACTTTTAGAGGATAGTTTGGCAGAAAGTGTTGTTATATACTTTCTTGAAAAAGTACACCTAAGAAATACTCCGTATTTTTTAAAAATGAAAAGACACTACAATTAAAGTAAATTCAACTTTACTGAGATGTTAGTGATTCATTATTTGATAATCTCACAGTGACATTTAGCACTTAATTTGCCAGGAAGTCTTTTTGTCCTTCCCAAGTATTCCATTACTTCCTATAAGTTAAATAAATGTAAACCTTTCTCCCAAAGGTCAGAGGAAAGGATGTGAAACGGATGAAATTTTATATCATCGGAAAGTTGGACAAATTACATCAATTGGCTCCTAAAGTGCTCTCCTAACACAAAGAGGAAACGTGTGACTCACTCCTTTCTCCCTTTTTCTCAGCTACATACACAAGCCCTTCAGCGGGACTCTGAAGTTGGATTAAATGATCCCTAATGTATCTCATCTTTCTGCAATTCTATATACTTGATGCTAAAGAGAAGAATAGAAAGCATAGGAAAAACATTGTAAGAAGACATAACTGAGGTTTTTATCCTCAAACTGACAGAGTTAAAGCCCTTTGTGAGAGTCTTTTAAATACATCTGTAAAGGATATTTTTTGAAAAGAATAAGCCTTTGCTTATTGTAGAGAGCTACATTTAATAGAGAGGGCAGCTGACCAAACTTCCACCATAACTGCCCTCCATAGCAGGGGCCGTACATGTAACTGCTTCCACAACGGGTTACCTAACTTCTTTTGGGCTTCCAATTTTTCAGTCAGCGAACTAGGCGAAATGATGGACTGTACTGACTCAACACAATCTTGAATTTATAACATGGTTGCTCTGGGAAACTACAGCCAAATGTACGTGATGTACTCGCTCCTTTTAACAGAGCATTGAAGAGCTTCTGGAGTACTTACATGTACGTTACAGCTCCATCTTCACAACAGGAACGTTAAGGTCCAGTATAATTTTTTTTTAATTAAAAAAGAAATACCTGCATCTCTGGTAACACTGTCTTTCTGTTTTAATTCAGTGAGCTTCCATTGTATTATAAAAAGGTTTCCTTTAAGAACAAAATGACCAACAAAAGGAAATGCTGACTCCGTAGAAAACGTGACAGCTAAGAACAAAAATTCTTACCAAAACCAGGTTAACAGGATGAGTGCTTACAAAACTCAGCCCAAGCACCGCAAGCCTGGATCTTAAATGGAAAGCTGTTGCCTTTCAGAGGAAAAACAAAAACTCAGCCTTGACTACTTTTGCTAATTATATTAGTGTTGCTAAATACAAATTTGCCATCAACTCCTTCCCCGAGAAGAGTTAAAGACTGGTTATACAACATGTGTTAGGTAACAATAGCCAGGTTCCTATCCCAACACACCACCTCTCAGGTTGCTTACTTACATTATTAACCAAAGTGTCCTCCATCTTCGCATTATTAGTAGCCACAGTGTTCGGCAGAGAAGAAGAAGGTGTAGTATAGTCTGTCACAGACTCCTGTGGGGTAGTAATAGGGAAAAAAAATGTTTTAAACTGAATTAATGAGTCACTTCCTAATGACAGCCGAACAGCTGTAAAGTTGTTCTAGAAGAAAGCAGGAGAGGGGAGCCAACCTTAAGACTGGACTCACTCCAACCTTAACTTAAAGGCCGTAAACGGATAAATCAAGCATGAAATCACCATTGAAATGATGGCATTTCAACTACTGCTGGGGTCCCGCACATTTTAAAAACCACACTGCACAGTACTAAATATTTATTTCTGTGGATTACTAGAAAAACCTCTTTGTGTGGTTCTCATAATCTATAGCTTACTTTCAACTATCGATTTTTCATTCTCTTCAAAATAAAACAATGTAGATGAATGTCAAGATCTTGTCACAATTATTACGTTTTAGTATAAATTTATCTTCATGAAATTCTTTAAATATGGTACAGTTGAATCACATGAGCTTTTTACTTATATACATTGTGTTGCATGGTTTTAATTAAAAAGAGAAAAATAGTCAAATAACATGAAAGAGTCCATCTACCTTTCTTCTCAGTGAGTGTCGAAATAGTGGGTATAAATTCATTCTTCCCACAAGTGTTGGTCCCTGTACGTCACTCAGTGTATCTTGCCTTAATGAGCACTTTTTAAATATATGCATCTTTCATTCAATGTGGTCCCTAAGCGCAAGCCAGCTGCTTTCTCTGGTGCTCAACAATTAAAACAGTCTGTCCCAAGTCTTTCCAGGAAGAGAACTAACTATACTGGAGTTACCAAAGTCTGCCTTACTTCCCGACTTCAAAGTCTCACTAGTGGGCAAGATATGGCTCCACTATAACTCCATTAACCAAGGGAAAGTATTAGGTTGGTGCAAAAGGAATTGTGGTTTAAACGGTTAAAAATAATTGCAAAAACAGCAATTCCTTTTGCACCATCCTAATAATATAGAGTAATTCTTTCAAAGCCTACGAACCCAATGGAAAGCACTTTAATCTTGTGTAGACATTTTTCACTTTACACTGCTGAATGGTCCGGAATTAAGAGTACATTTCCACAGAAAGCAGTACCTTACTGTAAGGAATTTCATGAGCTCACACATGCACACCATGAAATAAAATCTGCTCTGTAGAAATCACCCATGTAGTCCAGACTCAGGCCTAATGCGCACCCACGCGCGCAGCTCACCTTAACATCCGAGCCATATTCTGCGGCCGGCACTGAGATCATGGCTCCGATGTCACCAGACATTTCCGAAGCTGCCTTGGGGTCCTTCGTCGTCACGGGATCCGCACTTCTGACCGCAGCAGGGACGGGCTTCTCTTGTCCTTCTGGCTCCACCTGTTGGGCATCTTTCACTTTTCTGTTTTTTAATGAACGTTCCTTTCCAATAGGACCAGGCTTATGTTCTTTGTTTTCTACTGGACTCAAATCTGGAAGCTAAATTCAATGTTTATAACAAAAAAGGCATCAGGATCAAAGGCATTCACTGCAAACAAAATTCAACTCGAAACTGTTACTTGCTCTCCCTAAGTGTTCTCTGCTTTCATACAGTTAGATCTGGACTACGGGTCGTTTACCTTCTGGGCTTTGATAGGGCCTGCGCGCGGCTGCTTCTGCCGCTGTTCTTTCGGTTCAGGTATTTTGTCAGTAGTTTTTTCCGAAAGCACAGGAACAATTTCATTTTCATTCCCATTTGAAGCTGGAGCACCAAACTGAATTGTGTCAATTCCAATTTCAACTCCACTTTCTTGACCGTTCTTGGTTCCCTAGGTAAGAGAATATTTAAAAATTTGTTATCAAAACAGTTCAAATTTGAACGAATGACTTATGTCGCAGCATACATTTTAAAAGTATAATAGGTTGGAGGCAATCTACATATTAACTGAGACTGACTAATGAAGTTTTAAGGGAACTTGCCTTAATCACTATTGATTTATATGTATTAGGAAACAACTGATAAAATGAAAACTAGCACAAGACGTAAGTTTTTTGCTTTTTTTAAAGTCCTGCCTTTAAGTGCCATCAGGGGCAAATCATAGCCTCAAGTTATTTCGTCGTTTAAAACCAATACAAAAGGAACAAACACAGAAATACAGCATCAACAGCAAATAAACTGACGAATGAATGAATGATTGTGGGAAAGAAGACAGCAATACCAGTGTCTCCTAAGTGTGCTCTGAAAATAAAATGAAGTAATATCCATTAAAGTACTTTGTGATTGGAAATGGAGTACACACACCTTAGAAACCCATTCAGTTAAAGAACTCATTTATGCAGCACCTTCTTTGTGCCACGCACTGATCCAGACACACAGGAGCAAGGTTAGGTTAACTTACTCAACTTACGTTAGAACGGATGGAAAAAATAAACAACTAAAGAGTCAGATTAGGGATACGCAAAAATTAAAATATGGTTAAGCCACTTTAGATTAGTGGACAGAGAAAGGCCCTATAAGGTCACATGAAACTGAACCTAAAGGACAAATCAGTGGAAAGTATTTCAGGAAGAGCCAACACCTGGTGGAAAGATCAAGAATAAAAAAGGCTGGTGTGGTTGGGACACAGCAGGTATTAGGAGTGGTAGAAGATGAACAAGCAGGAGGCTAGGTAACATGGGTTTTGTAAACCACAGGATGTTCAGAACAATTACTTCATCTTTTCATGGAAGAACAAACAACAAAACAAAACTAGGGACAAAGCTCAAGCTAGGACCACGCTCTTACAATTGAATCACTAGTAGGTATCATTTTTGGTACCCCTGAACTTACTGTGTCAATCAATTACTGTGAAAGGTTATATTTTTTAGTGTAACAATGTCAACAGTATTAATAAGGCATGTCATACAGATTTATTTTTAATATCTGAATATTCACTTTCAAATACAAGCGAACATTATCAAAATAACTTAGAATAAAATTGTCCATATGCTTTAGTTGATGTTGGAAATTTTACCACGAGGACATCAACAACCAAAAAAATCACATCTATCCAGAAAACATAAAACAACATAAACAGAATGAAGAAAAACGAGATACCAAAACACATTCCTTCTTTCCTCCAAGCGGCTGAAGACGAATGTAAGCAACCCTTCAGTATGCAAACATGTAGCAGGATGCAAAGAAATCTTTCAGCCGATAGTGCTGAGAAATTACTATTCCTGTACTTGAATGTCAATTTAAAAACCTGAACCAAACATTTTAATAATCTTATTAAATCCAGTGCATCCATTCAAAACAAAGAAACAAATTTTACACTTCAGCCTTCATATTAGCATAAAACATCTTGACTTTTCTGTGTAAGAAAAGCTCTATGATTAATCGTAATGTCAATACCAATGGGCAGAACAAAAATAATTATACTGAGGATCTTAAATATTGAATCCAGTGACTGTTACTTCTACTTGTACAAGGTGCTTCTCTGCAGAACTTTTAAAATAGATGATGAGGCCGACACCAGACCTAAGTCAGAAGCTGGAGTCGGGGTAGGGACAGCAGGAAGACTTCTTAAAAATACAAAAAACAAAAAACCCCTCAACTGTACCTTCCTGTCCTGCCACATTCAGAGCAAAACCAGTGCAGGTTCTCTACCTTTCCTTCCATTTTCTCTCACATTTGCTCTCGTCAAAGTCACGAGCGACCTCCAAGTTGCTAACGCCAACTGTCAATTCTCAGGGCCTGTGTTACTGTCCTTCCAGCAGCATTTGATGCACTTGACTTATCACTCTTTGTTTAAACTCATCTTTCACTTGGATTCCAGGACATTTTTCCAATCATTCAGTTTCTCCATCTATCACATCTCCCTAGAACTTTGTTTCTAATTCTTTCCTCTTTTCTAACGACTCATAACTCATTCTCCCTTGGTGCTTTCATCCAACCTCTTTCCTTTAAGCAAGTTTCCAATTCGTGTTTCCAAACTTGATTGTCTGCTCTGAGCTAACTCACACCAACTACCTACGTGACATTCCCACTTAGATGTGTCATAAACATCTTAAATTTAACGCGTCCAAAACTCAACTCTCTTATCTTCTCCCCTGATGTGGACACATTTCATAGCTTTCCAATCTCAACTGATGGAAACTATTCCTCTTGTTGCTCAAGCCAAAAACTCAGGGATAACTGACTCCTGTTTCTCACATACCTCATTTAATCAGAAAATCTGTTAGCTCTATGTACAAATTCCCAGAAACCAACCATTTCTCATGCACCTTCAATGCCACGTTCCCGGTTTAAGTTACCAATACTTGATGATGCAATAGCATTCTAACTCCTACTCTCTGCCTCCCGCAGACTACCCAGAAGAATCTTTTTTAAGTCAGATCCTGGAATTCTTTTGCTGAAATCTGTCTGGTGTCTTCCTATCTCTCCCAAGGGCCCTCTAGGATCTACCCCCATTACCTTTTCTTTCTTCTTTCTCCACCCCTTACTTCTCTCTGGCCACATGGACCTCCCTGATCTTCCTGAAACATACCAGGTATGTTCCTGTGTCAGGCTTTTGTATTTGCTATTTTCTGAACCAAGAATTCACTTTTCCTCAGACATGTGAACACCATGCTCTTTTATCTCCTTCAAGTCTTTAACTCAAATGTCACCTAAGGAGCGTTTCCTGGCCATCCTACTTTAAACGGTCTCCACACCCCTGGGGAAATTCCGTATACACCTTCCCTTATGCTTTTTTCCTCAGCACCGATCACCACTGAATACACTCTATGGTATTTATTGTGTCCCCACAACACAATAGGAACCCCGTGAGTGCAGGGCTTTTTGTCCATTTTTGCCCCCCCGCCCAGCTGATTTATAAGCCCACAGGTTAGAACAGTGCCTGGTACATTGCAAGTGCTCAATAAATGTTTGTTCGACAAAAAATAAAGAACTGCTAACCTAAGCAGTCATTTACCAACATGGCACATTAGAGAAGTCATGTTAGAACAATCTCCTGTAAACTCTGCTTCTAAGTAACTATACTGCCTAATTATTCAAACTATAAAAAGTGGAGGAAAGTCCAGAAAATGCAAGTGCACTTATATTTTTTGTATCACAAGGATTTTTTTCTAAGAGTAGAATTTAAAAAACATTAACCATAATGTCAAAAATGCAGGAACCCAGCATCACCACCACCACTCGGGAACTTGTTAGAAACATATGCAGGCCTCCCTCAACCCAATGAACGAAGCAGAAGCTGCCACAGTAACAGATCTATAGTAAAACAGGTCTATTCCTACCTCGGGTGGAGCAGCTGATCCAAACGACGTCAGAGGCTTATTCCAGGCACTGACTGAAGATGGCTGTGGTGGGCTAATGGGACCTACTGAAGAGAAGAACCACAGGAAACGTGACCATTGAAGTGAAGAGGCTCATAATCGCTCATCTATTTCATCCTCTTTTATCGGTAGCGAGGTACTAAAAGGATGACTTTTCACATCACCCTGGGAGAGTCTTGCACACCAAAATAAATGTAAAGTCTCCCCAGACATTATGTATTGCTTTTCTTTATCAAAATAAAATAATGTCTATACCATATGGTTGTTAAAAGTATAACAAATTTGTTTGAAAACCAAAGGTTTTAGGAAAGGAAGTGAAGAAAAGATTACTATTAATATTGCTTTCTACGAAGAAAAAGGAGATGGCTAGAAAAAAAAAAAAGACAATATAAATCGAATTTAAAACAAGCGCCGATCTTCCCATGCAACGCCCCACCCCTCCCTTCTCTGCTGCGCACTCACGTTTCTTAGAGATGTCGTTCAGCACAGCTGGTGGGGCCACCTTGTTATCCCATAACTCAGCTGTAAGAGCGCCATGTGACTGTGAGGTCTGGATGGTTTTTCCTGCGGCTACATAATCTGTGCCATTAGGCGTCTGAGCGGAAGGCAGTCTAAGTGATGGTGGTGGCTGTTTTGAAGACTGTGCTGGAGTCTGTAGTGGACTCTGGACTGGTTTGTGAGTCTGTCCCTGAGTTTGGGCTGGGGCAGTGGGGCCTGTGACTAGGGCTGGGGCTACGGCAGGGGTTGGGGTTGGGGCTGAATTGGCTGGGGCAGTTGGGGTTGAACTGGCTGGGACAGCTGGGGCTGAGCTGACTGGAGCTGGAGCTGAAGCTGGAGCAAGGGCTGAAGCAAGAATGGGAAGTGAGGCTGAGGCAAGGATGGGGACAGGGGCTGGGGTCGAAGCGGAGGCGAGGATGGGGGTTGGAGCTGGAATGGAGGAAGGGACTGGGGCCGCAGCTGTAGCTGAGGTGGAGGCTGGAACTGGAGCTGAGGCTGATGGTGGCAGTGGAGTGGAGGCTGAGGTTAGGACGGGAGCTGAGGAGGAGGCTGGACCTGCAGCTGGGGTGGAGGCTGGACCTGGAGCCGAGGCCAGAGCTGGAGACGGAGACTGTGCTTGCTGGCTCCCGGTAGCCTGCTTTTTGGCAAATCTTGGAGGAAGCTTAGATGTCTGACTTCTTCCTTTCTCATTTGCATTCTTTTTGTTCCAGACCTTAACAAATTGGTAGATATCGTTTTTGTCAATAATATAGCTAAAAGCAACAGTTCATGAATGCAACTTCTAACAAAGATACCTACTGCTAATGTAGCTTCTTTACTTTTCAAAATAGGTAATTCACAGATCAAAAATGTCAAGGCTGCTAATGAGATTTTAAATTATGAGAAGTCAAGACGCTACCAGGGAAAAACCACAAATTATATAGGATATATGCACTACTATTTTTACCTTCCTAAAAAACAAAATATAAGTGACTTCTTTAAATATCTAATCCCAGAGTATATATACAATTGAATTCAACACTACCATCCCCATTTTCAGTGTTTCCTGTTTTTAAGCCTTCTCTTCTTTTAGAATTCTTTATCACTATGATCTCTGTGTTCTGTTTATTTTTATCCTTTGTCAGCATTTAGCAAAATGGGTGTTTGGGTTGATTTATATGGAGTAACTTACCTTGACTCATACAATGCATTTAAGTGAACTAATTTACATTACAATTCAAACTTTATAAGTCAAGACTCTGCAATTTAATAGATCATGGCAGTTGTCTGTTAAATTTCCAAGATAATTTAAAATTAAGTCTAACTTTGACATGAAGTAAGATGGGGCAGATAAGATGACCAGTGTGGGAACATAAAATATGTTGCTGAATTAGAGTAAAGATGGCTACTCCAAGGCAAACAGTGATTATATTCTACTTGAAATGTATCTCAATTCTGGTTAAAAACAGTGTAAGGTTGTGAAAATCAAGCCATTCTCCACACTTGAATAATAAACACAGCCTTGACTTTATAGCTGGGTGGAAACCTTATCCATTTGTTAAAACATTTTGGACAACGATCTAAATAACCAGCAATAAACTGAAACACGAAACCTGTATGATCTGTTCTTCCTTCTTCCGGCGTTCCTCATCCTGTAAACGTTTTTGCTGTTTTTTCGATACCACTTCAGTAAAACCATCGTCATTCAAATTTGACTGTGGGTCTTCAACTACTGTTACTTCAGGATGGTCATCAATTATAACAACACCTACAGGTATGGAAAAATATTTAAAATATTTTCTTTTTCCAATTGAAAAGATAAATAGAAATACTCAGTCCAATAGTGATTTAAAAAAAAAAACCAAGGGGCAAAAATCTAGTTCTTACAACTCACAGTATAATCCATTTCTCATACCATAAGATGGACATTTATTGCTAAGATTTGAAGATTTCATAAACAAGACAAATCTGCCATGGTTTGTGGACTTTTTATAATCTTCACTTGTCATTTTCCAAATGTGCTATTTAGATGGATGCCAGTCTCCTCTCCTGAACCACCATAAGGCAAGTATCCCAGCTGCCCCTGGCTTTCCAACTTCGGCACTACTGATATTTTGAGCTGGCTGTCCTGTGTACGGCAGAATTTCAGCAGCATCCCTGGCCGACACCCACTAAGTCAGTAGCACCCAGCCCCCAGATGAACCACTGGTCTAGAAATAATGCCAAGGCCCTGGCCCAAACCAAGTTTAGATGTATAGATAATCATTAACTAGATGAAAGAAAACTCAGCTACGTCTTTAACACTCGAATAACAGAACCTAACCTACGTTTCCCATTACTATGACCTGGTCCTAACTTAGCAAATCTCTCAATTTTATCCAGTATTTTCAGTTTAAGTCTCAAGTGAATAAAAGGCAAACAGCCCATTTTCACATGAGGTGTCTACTCATACTCTTTAACTTCTGTATGAAACAGCTTCTAATTGCTGGTGTTACCGTTTGCATTTGCTATCCTATCACTGCATGGCGCTCTGAAACTATTTATTCACGGCAATACTGCCTCCCATCCTATTATCCCCTATTGACCAGACCTTAGATACCAATTTTATCAAGGTCATAACTCACTGAAGACACAGCATGTGTACACAGATGTAACTCTGTTCAAGTTACATCAGTTAGTAATTCATAATCAGCCTCTATCTCTACCTGGTAGGTTCAACTCTTTCCTTCTTTGATGACTTCTCTATTTATAGCATTTTCCTTAATGTAACAGACACACAGACAGACAACTAAAAGGACCTAAGACGTACTTGCGTAATTGTTGAGATCAAACTGTGACAGTGCGTCTACTTTCTCTTTGGGTTTCTTTGGGCCTGGCTTGGGCTCTTCTCTTTTCTTCCCTGTGGGATCTTTGCAGCTCTTCTGTCCTGTGCCATTGGCTGCCCCCTCTGGGTGGTGTGCACAGCTGCCACTCACGGGGTCGACACCGGCTGTGCCTGCAGACTGGTCGTCAAATGGCCTACAAACAACAATTTGAGATGTTATTATCTCCACACCTGAAAAAAAGAAATGCTCTTTACCGGCAGTTTTTAAAGTTCAGTCTAAGAAGGAACAGCAGTGGGAAAGACGACTCTAAATCAAAACCAACAAGCCTTGGTGACTTTTGTTGAGAACAACTGCACTAAAACTGAGCTTCCAATAAAAGAGACGGACTAGCTCCCTAGAGTAGTTCTTTCCAGCAATTCAATTCTAGAATTCCAATCATTCCCTGAAGCTTGTTAGCATGTCATTTGTCTATCACGTTACAAATAAATCAGCTAATCAAGTGTTCATAGCAGAAAATGTCTGTGATGTAATAAGCTAGTCCAAAGTATTCACTACTGGATCTTCTCCACAAGAGGGCAGCAAATGAATAAATTTGGAAAAGCATTGTTTACCCTGTGTGCTTTTTTAAAGTTCAGATTTATACATTAATATAAACACACAGAAAACCACTTTTAGCTGGCAACAATTCACTTCACAGACCAATTGTATTTCAATAGTTTTTGTTTCCAAACAGACACATTCTATTCTTGGGTTTATTTTATAAAAATTTTATGAAAACAGACCATGGAAAATGAGTTTTCAAATTCGTTTTCATCTTAGCCTATAGTATCACTCAAGAGAAAAGCTTATCAAGTGCTTGATACAAAGGGTGACCTCCATGAATTCATATCAGCAGAATGAATTCATCTCTTCTAAATGGGACTCTTGCAAACACTCATTTTAATGACAAAGAGTCACTGCATTTCAGCAAGTTCATAGCTGTTAGTTAGCATGTACGTGGCACAAAAGTCTTGCTAAGTAGTTGAGATCTACAGTGCACAAAATCAAATCAAGATTTCCCTGAAGTATTACGTGAAATTCTAATAGTTCAGTTACAGTCAATAAACATACTGCTGTTTTAACTATGTATGTTATTCTTTTCTTTTCAACTTAAAAAGGGAGGTTCAAATTCTGTTAAGCAGGTTCTCAGGAAACAGTACCGGTCACATCATATCCCTGGAACATTTTCTAAATTATCAGAAAGCAAAAATATTTTCAATGATGGGTATAGTAACCTGAAATGCTAAGTATATGCAGCCACTGCAGATTAATATAATTTTGCCTAAATAAATTTCTTACCAGCTCAGGCTGCAAACCTGGGAATTTGGTCAAAAAACAGGGCACACCAAAGTAACAGTTGCTTGCTTACTACATAAACCAGGTAGGTATTAAGTGCTTCACAAATACCATGTCAGCATCTTCTCACATTTTTATAAATACTATTACTTTCTCCCCATTTTACTGATGAGGAAGCAAAAGTTTGTACCTCTAGTCAGTAACTGAGACTGGATTTAAAACTAGGCAAACTGCTATTTCATAATTTTCCTAATACTGAAGAAATCAATGCTACTTCCCCATAACTATCATTTTAATATTTAAAAGAACACAGTGAGGTTAGCAGTTTAGAAAGATTCTTTAAAAAACATCCAGTGAGATGGCCTCTGTTATTGGTGGCCTGGGTGGGTGGGCAGGACTTTGCTTTCTGGGTTTCTCTCTCGCTGGGTCATTTACTGTAGTTTGCGGCTAGAGGGGGAATATAATCTATCCTGATGGTTCATCACTCACTCTCTAGAAACCAGTAGAGAGTGCAAGTTTATGGTTACGACATAGTAATTTAAGCCCCAGACGATACCTGTGAGCACTGGGGTTTCACAAAGAGAAATAAGAAAGGTGCGCTGCTTATCACCAAGATGACAGGCTGCCAAACGGGACACTATCCGGGTCCATCCCTTGGTGGGAGATTTCCCCCAAGTCTAAGAGGCCTCTTCTGGAAAACCAGGCAGGCAAAGACCCCGGAGACACACTGACCTCTTTCCCTAAGAGCAAGAAAAGGACCTGGGGAGCACAATGGGGCTGGTCCTCTAGCTAGACTGGCTCCTTTCCTTTGCACAGTTCAACCAAGAAGTCTCCTCCACGCTCTTTAAAGACGCACAAGTAATTACATCTGAAACGAAGCACTCACCCTCGCTTCCCACTTTTTGACGGCGGGCCACTTCTCCTCTCATTCCTAGGACCTGAGAAATTCCTTCCGGATTTGGGGGGACCGCTGTTGCCGCGCCGATTCTGGCGGTCTACGCCAGGTCTCTGACTAGAAAAACTTCTCTTTGCCACTTCTCGTTTTTGGGGTGAAACATTCTCTCCGGCCTTTACCACAGCTTGTGCATTCGAATCAGCATTTTTTTTTTCATCCCTTTCCCGCCTCTCATTGAAATCACTGCTTTCAGAAGCCGTTTCCCACTCTTCATTTGCCTGATCTGAAGAGTTCTGATTAGACAAGTCTGGTGTCTTGTTCCCAGAAACCTCCCCGGCAGTACTAACTGGCTCCTGAACCACAGCGCTCACTGTGCCACTGGCGGGCACGGCCACCTCACTGGGTTTGGAAGCCGCCTCCCTCTCTCGGAGCCTTCGAAATCGGGGCGGCTTATCTTGCCTCGGTGGGCGGGTAGGTCGCTGCCTCCGAGGCCTCTCTCTAGTGGGGTCAAATTTCCGCTCAAATTTTGGAGGTCGTTTGTCTGCTGGCATAGGAACAAACTGCTCGTGTCTCCTCGGTGGCTCTGCGTTGTCTGGTTTAGGAGCTTCTGCCTGCCTGGGGTTCCACTGATTGTCCCGATAGGGAGGTCTCCGCAAGGTGGACGGGCGCGATGGGCGCCCCCCAGGGTCCCTGCCCCCACGCCTGAACGTGCCACCTCTGCCTCGCCGTGTGGGCTCTCCTTTAGGAAGGAAACCCGGTTTGGGTCTATCATCATCCCTTACATAAGGCTTTTCTAGAGGTCTACTATCCATTCGGATGTGATTTTCAGGCTTGAAAGAAGATGGAGGCTTTATAGGTTTTTTGTTTTCAGGCCGTTCCTCTCTTTTGGGGAGTTTACCTTTGCTCAAACTGTCCTTGTCACTTGCACTTTCGTGGATTTCACTGTCGGTGTCAGTCTCTGAACCACGCTGTCGCCTTCGTTTGGGAATGACCTCAAAATCGGAGCTCTCACTTCGCGTCTCACTTTCTTCTCGCTGCCTGAGGGGCCCTGCAGGCACGTGCTCCGCGCGAGGTCTGTTGTCTCGATACTGAGGATAGTCTCGCGTGTGCCCTCGACCGCCACGGCCGCGCCCGCCGTACGAGCCTCTGTAGCTCCGGCCTCTGGAGTAGTATTCACCCCGGCCGCGGCCTCGGTAGCCCTGATCTGGAAACCAGTCTCTATCTCTAGCTTCTTTCCAATAGGTTCTGGGGGGTAGGCATGATTCTTTTTTAACCACTGGCCTTGAATCTGGTCGAGGCCGCTCTGTGACAAGGTCTTTGCTGATGACTTTCTCAGGCTGTTTCTCTTCTTTGACTGCTGGCGTGGTGACAGTTGGCTGGTTTACAGTTTTAGCTGCAGGCTCTGCCTCGGCGCTACTTACAGGTTCTGAGGGCTTCTCAGCATCCTGAGGTGGCTTTTGCACCAAGGTTGGAGTTTCTGGTGAAGGAACTTTTTCTGGCTCTGGCTGAGGTGGTGGTGGACCCGACTGGGGTGGGATCGCTACTGCGGGAGGTGGGGGTGGCGGGACAGGATCTTTCCTTTCTGGTTTTTCCGGTTTTACAACTTTTTCAGTGACCTTTTCTCCCTCTTTCTCTTTCCTCTGTTCTCGCTCCTCCTTCATATCTCTAAGTACAGGTTTTTTAATGGGACCTGATCTTCTCACAGGCCTATCATTACCTTCTTCTCTTCTGTTGGAACTTGGCCTTGGGCCCCAACGAGTTTCCGATTTAGATTTATACAGTTTTTCAGGCTTTGGTCCTTCAGAAGATCGTAGAAAGCCATCCTTTCTGGGTTTGTCCTCTGATCTTTCTGCCGGTTCTTTTGCATCCATGCACCTGCTGATTACTTTGGGAATGCTGGCAGAAGGCTCGTTTCTTTGCTCCTCTGATTTCTGAGTGTGGTTAGGCCCATGGGAAACGCTTCTCTTCCGGGCAGGCTGACTCTCTCCGGCTGAAACCCACTCTTCCTGAGGAGTGGATGCAGCCTTCCGATCGGGGACATCACAGCAAGCAGACTGACGATTTGTGTCGGTGGGGTGAGGCCGAATGTCTTCCACAGAGCTGCTTAAAAACTTATGTGCTTCGGTTTCCGCTGATTCTCTAACCAAGTCTGCTTTTGGATGAGCCTCTAGCTGACTGTGTTCGAGAGGGTAAGCAGCAGTCATCTGCTCCTGATCCAGTGGGGCTTCAGGCCTAGGGTAACGAGAATTCAAAGGCAGAACCATCAAGCAACATCTTTCTTATGTTCAGTGCACAGCAAAATAATCCCTACTATTAAAACAAAACAATGGATCAGAATCGTAAAGAGCATCTTTACGCTGCTCTAAAAAGTTTAGTGCCGCATTATTCAAAATAGCCAAGAGGTGGACACTTAAAACTCCACTGATGGATGAATGAGTGAAGAAAACGTGGTATATATACATATAAGGGAATGTTCTTCAGCCATTAAAAAAACCCTGTTATATGCTACAACATGGATGAGGACATTATGCTAGTGAAATAAATCAGTCACAGGAGGACAAATACCACATGACTTCACTTCTGAGGTACAGACGTAATCAGACTTATCCAAGCAGGAGGTAGAATGGTAAGTGGCCAGGGACTGTGGGTGGGGGGTGGGAGCGCGGGAGGAATGAGGAGCTGCTACTAAATGGGTATAACTTTCAGGGCACAAGATGGAAAACTATACACTAGAGGAGGTCTGTCTTTCCCAGTGAATCAGAATGATAAATCATAAAATACACAAATGGTGCAAGTTCCAACTTTATGGTTACAAATTATCAGAGATCATCAATTGTCTGCTACTTCAAAGCATCTTCGTAAACCAGCATATGTCCTTATTTTGGCCTTAGTAAACTTCCGTAAGTTATTGACAATTAAATGTCTACTATTTTTCATTAGTGGAAGAATGACATCAACACGTCAGCCAGACTACATGTCAATTACCTAATCAATGGCAGAAACCTGCCAATGTTAACATCTAACACTAAATTTCAGCATTTAATTCAGTGTACAGAACTGGGCGAGAAAAAGCGCTAACCAATACAGAAATGCCAAAAAAGGAGAAACTATGCCCCCAAATGAAATGACACACACTACATGGGAGGCCATCCGTTTATGGCTCAGTCCTAAATCAGAATGACCGCCACACGGCTTTCATTTCACCACAATGTCCTTGATGGGGTCTATTAGCCGTCGGAGTCATTACCTCACAGCCTCAGCTGCTCCTGCTGCCTTGGGAGTAGCAGCCTGCGGAGGCTCGGTGTGAGGATAGGGGTCCGACCCCCACATCACACGAGGCTCAGGCAGGGAAAGTGCGTGATCTCTTGCCGATCGAGCTATATGCTCGAATGACTCGGAACTGTTTGGGGACCCTTCCATCTGGTCTCTTCTCATCAGCGGCTTAGGAGGAATCATTCCTGTACAAAAGGGCAGAAAAAGGTGAAAACAAAACAAAAAACACCCAAAGAAACAAAGTCATAGACATAGAATCTGGTTTATTACTATTTGGCATTCTCTATACTTAAGCTAAAGAAATACTTTTTGCCAAGTAGAACTGATTAACTCAACAAATGATCAGTAACAATTATGAGTTTTTCCACGAATGAGATTTTTATTGTTGCTGTTAAATAAATGGATTTAAGAAAGATTTAAGCAAGCAAAACCAGAACAGCAGCCTATTTTAAAGGAAAGAAAATATAATCAGATAACAAGCACTGTTAACTCTACACCAACAGTGAAAATAAATTTCCCATAGAAAATTCTATTTATCTAGTTTAATTAGTTGATCAATACACTATAAATTATGCCTCTTAAATTTTAAAACTTTAATGTATGTTTTAAAACCATCATGGGACTCTTGATCATGTTTTTAATCACCTGTAAACTTTCCTCTATGTCATTTTAATAATGGATTATTTGGATTTATTCTGGTAGGATTCCATAAGAGACTGTTAATTCATTTGTTTTCAGCTAAACTATGAGGAAACAAGTGTTAGGCTGGTAAATGATGGAGAAATTGATAAGCTGGAATATACAACATACGGACAAAATTCAAATGCTAAAACACAAAAGAACGAAAGCAATATAGCAAATAATAGATATTATTAATAAGACAATACTTTTTCATCTTAAAATTTTAAAATAATATGTACAAGACTGCAAATAACGAGTATTTTGGTCTTACCACACTGTTGGTACAGTGTCTGGCATTTAACTACTCTGTGCTGAAAGGAAGTCACATAATTTTATGATTAAAAATCTAAGGGTCCTTTTAAGTTCTTAGCAGATTATAACTCGGGGAGGAGAATGAAAACCTGATTTTGCTACCTGCCAGGGGGCCACAAGGCAGGGCTAATTTCTACTCACCGGGATGAATGGGAGGAATATCCATGGCAGGTCTACCTGACATCATTCGAGGATCCATGTAGGACTGCATCATGAGCCACCTGGGATCAAAGCCCATGGAAGCCAAATGCTGCGGGTGGGGCTGCATGGGCTGGTAGAGAGGCCGGTGTGGTGGAGGCGGGACGGCGGCACCGGACGGCTGTGACGGGACGGTCTGGGGAAGTGTACCCTGCTGCTGCTGCTGCTGCTGCTGCTGCTGTTGCTGCTGCTGCTGCCACTGCTGCTGTTTCATCTGCTCCTGAAAGACACGGGGCCCACAGCCTGACATTCTACTTCCAAGAGCTAAGGTAATACAACCAAGCATGTCAGAAAATAACGGGCTTTTTTTCAATCCTTCAGGGAAAAGAATTCAAAAGATATTTAACAGTGAGAGGTGGCAAGACAAAAGAACAAAGGCTAAGTTATGACATCTTGACTTAAGCAATGAATCACTCGTTAATTATACTGCGGAAACCATTTCCCAGAAAGGAAGATAGAGGGCGTCTATAAAAGAGGCAGAGGAAAAAGGGAATGACACAGTTCACGGTAAAACCCCTATCAACAAACTTTGATTTAAAAGGGAAAATTAGTGTGCTTTGAGTACTTTAGGTCTTATGTCAAATTATTTCTCAGACTGATGAACAATAAACCTTTTCAATTGTACATGACAAAATGTTTTTCTTGTTACCTGCTGCCGCTGGAATCGTGGTGGTAAAGATTTCTGAAACTGTTTAAAATAGCCAGATAAAACAGCAGGCCGAGGCTGCGACCCTGATTCTGGTTCTGTTTCATGCGCCACTTGTGTGGTCTCTTTTTCACTGCGATTACTGTCTTGTCTAGTGAAGACTGGGTCATCCTCTGTCCAAAGAAAAGGTGAAAGAGAATGGTATTCATCTATAACACTTAACAAATACAGGACATTTGTGATGAAGTGAAATTATTACATTGATTATATATATATATAAAGGTAAGAAGAAATACTCATCCTCAATACTCCAAAGTACTGTTTTGTATTCTAATATCGGTAGCCATCAATGAGGTAACATTGAGGTTTCCTCAAAGCTGGATTCTGATTAAGGTAGAGAGCACATGTCCAAATGTTCACCGTACAAAAATCTGTATTTGATTTTTTGCAATAATAAAACATTTCAAATACTATCTACTTTCCATGTTTTAATAAATATTCAACACTTATATAAGACAGAGAGGATTCTGTGATGATGGTGGAGTAGGAATACCAGCAGTCTCTTCCCCAACCCAGACAATAATTGCGCTGTCAGGCTGCCTGAGGTAACTATTTTGGGACTCTGGAGTCTATGAAGGTTTGTAACTCAGGGGAAGGCTGCAACAGAGTGCAGTTAATTTTAGTCAATTAGAGCTCTTAGCACAGTACCAGCTACATATCCCCCATCTCACACTCAAGTGCACATTTGAGCAAGCAGAAGAAAGAATAAGTGAACTTGAAGATACAACAATGGGAATTAAGTCTGAAGAACAGAAAGAAAATAGAAGAAAAGTAAACAGAGCCTAAGGGGCTTGTGGGACAAGATCAATCAGACCAAAATAAGAGAAAGGGGGCAGAGAGAATATTCGAAGACTTAATGGCTGAAAACTTCCTGAATTTAATGGGGAAAATAAAAACCTGAATATAATTATCTAAGAAGCTTAACGAATTCCAAGAGACGAAACTGAGACACATTATAATCAACTTTCTAAAGAAAAAGAATCTTGAAAGCAGCAACAGAAAACACTAAGAAGTAACACACAAAGGATTCTCAGTAAGATTATCAGATTTCTCATCAGAAACACTGGAGGCCAGAAGGCAGTGTTCAAAGTGTTAAATGAGGGAGAAATTAAGACATTCACAGATAAAAGCTGAGCGAGTTTATTACCATTAGACCTGCCCTCCACAAAATACTCCAGGGAATCCTGTAGGGTGAAATGAAAGGACACTAGACAGTAAATCAAAGCTGTATAACAAAATAAAGATCTCAGTAAAGGTAAACACAATAAAGGCAATTATAAAAGCTAGTAGTACTGTAACAGTGGTCCGTACTATGTGTTTCTACACGATTTAAAAAATTAATGCATTTAAAAAAATAAACTAATTATTAATCTAAAACCTACAGCCAACACCACACTCAATGGTGATAGACTGAAAGCTTTTCCTAAGATCAGGAACAAGACCAAGATGCCCACCTCTGCCACTTTTATTCTAAGTACTAGAAATTCTAGTCACACTAGGCAAGAGAAAAGAAATAAAAGATATCCAAATTGGAAAAGAAGTTATTTGTTCAGAGATGACATGATCGCATAATAGAAAACTCTAAAGATTCCACAAAAACTGTTATAACTAATAAATGAATTCAGCAAAATTTAGCCGATTCAAATTTAACACACAAAAATTACTTGCACTCCTACGCACCAACAATAAACAACCTGAAAAGGAAACTATAAAAACAATCCAATTTGCAAAAGCATTGAAAAGAATAAAATGCTTAAGAATTAACCAAGGAGGCGAAAGGCTTTTACAATGACAACTACAAAATACTGCTGAAAAAAATTAAAGAAGACATAAATCATAAACAAATGGAAACACATCCACTGTTCATGGATTGGAAGACTTAATATTGCTAACATGTCTATACGACCCAAAGCAATCTACAGAGTCAATCAAAATCCCAATGGTATTCTTTACAGAAATAGAAACACCCATCCTAAAATTCATACAGATTCTCAGGATAGCCAAAACAATCTTGAAAAAGAATAACAAAAATGGAGGACTCACACATCCTCATTTTAAAACTTACTATGAAGCTACAATAATAAAAACATTGTGACACTGACAAAAAGGCAGACATAGACCAATGGATTCAAATATAGAGCCCTAAAACAAATCATCAGATACATACTCAAGTGATTTTAGTCAAGGGTGCTCAGACCATTCAATGGGGAAAGGACAGTCAACAAATAGGGATGGGAAAACTGGATAGCCACATGCAAAAGAATGAAGTTGGATCCTTACCTAACAGAATATACAAAACTTCTTGGCTATGACACCAAAGGCAGAGGTTAAAAAAAAAAGGACAAATTGGACTTCATGGAAACTAGAAAGTTTTGTGCATCAAAAGAATATCCAGAGTGAAAAGCCAATCCATAAAATTAGAGAAAATATTGGCAAATTATATATCTGATAAGGTATTTCCACCCAGAATCTATAGCCAACTCCTAAAACTCAACAACAACCAATCTGATTAAAAAATGGGCTTAGACATTTCTCCAAAGAAGATGCACAAATGGTTCCTCAAAAATTAAAAATAGAAATTACCCTATGATCCAGTAATTCTACTTCTGGGTTTATACACAGAAGAAATGAAAGCAGGATCTCAGAAATATCTGCACACTCACATTCATAGCAGCATTATTCAAAGTAGTTAAAACGTGGAATCAACCCAAGTGGTCACCAACAGCTGAATGGATGAGCAAAGTGTGGTGTGTATATAATGGATTACTAGCCTCAAAAAAGGGGAAATTGTTATATATTAAATATGAATGAAATTTGAGGACATTATGTTAAGTGAAATAAGCCAGTCACAAAAAAAAAAGACAAATACTCTATGATTCCACTTATGAGGCACTCAGAATAGTCGATATCATAGAGACAGAAAGTAGGATGGTTGCCCAGGGGGGAAAAGAGGGGACAGGGAGCTCTTGTTCAATGGGTACAGTTTCAGTTTTACACGATGAAAAGAGTCCTGGAGATGGATGGTGATGATGGATGTACATTATGAAGGTACTTAATACCACTGAACTATACACCTAAGAATGAGTAATGCGCTAAATTTTATGTCACATGTATTTTACCTTCAGAAAAAAATAGGGAAAAAAGCATCTTAAAGTATCCAATGAAAGTTAATTTCTACCCCAAAAAGCAATCTTTGGTTTATTTAGATTCTGTATTAAATTATTTTTTAGATCTTGAAATTTAGGTTGGTATTAAAAATTCACAAACATCAACACCGTTAGTAACGTGAAGCATTTTGTCAAGTGTATGTGAGAACAAAGACTACTATACCTTTATTACCGCTGTTTTCACTTTCTGGTTTTTCTACCATAGGCTCTAAAGCAGGTTCTTTGTGTTCGATTTTTTCCTCCACTTTCTCCCTTTCTTTCTTCTCCGGCTCACATTCCTTTTCCTGTTCTTTTGTCTTTTGCAGTTCTAGTTCTTTTTCTTTTTCCTGCTGCCGTTCCAGTTCTTTCTCTTTTTCTTGCTTTCTTTCCTTCTCCATTTCTCTTAGTTTTTCCTGCTCTCTTTCCAGTTCTTTCTCCTTCTCTTGTTGCCTTTCCCTTTCTTTTTCCCTCTCCTTCTCGCGCTCCCGTTCTTGTTCTTTTTCAAGTTCTTTCTCCCGCTCCCGTTCTTTTTCTCGCTCCCTTTCTCTAATTTCCTCTGGCGATGGTTGCTTGTCCACTATGCCGAGCTTTTCATTTAACCGTTTCAGCTTCTCAGCACATGCTGCCTTCCTCTGTTCTTCCATTCTTCGCTCTTCCTCTTCACGCCGTTTACGAGCACGTTCGACCGCGGCAGAAAGCTCCGACTGCTGTCTTCTTCTTTGCTTCCACATTTCATCCTCATCAGGTACTTGCTGCTTGGGGGGAAAAGGGCCTGGTCTGCCAGGTACTGCCTGTCGGTCTGGAGGAGGATGCTGAAACACAAAGAGAAAGTACCAGATGAGTGTGACAAACCGATTTCTGACAAACACTGGACATCATAGGCACAGAGAGGGAGGAAAAAACTCCCACAAAATGTCAGTAGTTTTCCTGATGAAACATACGCACTAAGATGCAAACAAGTAACATGGGAAAAGCATTAAATCTAGATTAAATCCCCCAACTGAGACCAGGATAATTAGTAATCATCCAATATTTACTGAGCACGCGCCTATTTATCGTGCCAGACACGATGCTCATCAGTATTTGCTGAAAATGAGAAGCTGTCACGACTTTCAAAGTCTCAATTTAGAGACAAAGGAAATTTAGAATGTGAGTGCTTTAGCAGCAACTGCCAGATGGAATGCCCAAAGAGCAGAAAAAAGTCCAGAAAGATGCAAAATGGGACCACATAAGCCCTGAGAAGATCGAGGTGCAGTTAAGAGGAAAAGCAGGCAAGAGGCGAAGTGGAAAAGGAGGAGATCCTGCTGCTGCTGACATGCCAGAGAAGAAATTCCTAGAAATCAGCCTGGGTAGACAGAGCTGTATGTTTAAACTGAAAGAAATGCACATCTAAAGCCCAAAGTGGAACGAAGGAGGATCACCTGAGACCAAATTTTAATGATTTAATTTTCAATTAATGTCCTAAAACAACTAGTGTCCTAAAACAAGTATCATGAGGTCTAAAATCGCTCTTAGCGACTGTGCAAAGACAAGCAGAATGGAAAGAGCACATGAGAAGGATTGAAACATTAAGGAACTAAGAATAACTTGTTTTAAAAAACATTGGTTTTAATAGCTAGTAGGGTGAAAAAACCCTAAGACCCATATAACTAGTCAGAATCCTTTACCAGAGAGAAAATAATGGTGCGACGAAGACACTGGACTGAAGACGAGAAGATCAAGAACACAGACTGGCATTTACTAGCAGTGCTGTGTTAGGCAAACCACTGAACCACAATGGTGTCAGCTCACTTCATCTATAGCTTAGAGGCAAGCTGCAAAAACAAAGTAATTATATAAAAGTACTGAATTTACACGTAAATTCAGCATAGGCATTTTTAAAAAGCAACCTCACTGAAGTATAATTACACAAGCTGTGATGCACATATTTCAACTGTGCGGTTTGATGAGTTTGGACAAATGACATGTCTGCATACTACCACCCCAGTCGAGACACAGTGTGTCTTCATCACTCTGCCCGCAACCCTGATCTACTTCTGGCAGGAGAGAGCAGTTTCATCTTTCCTACAATTCCATGGGAATGGAGACTTCGTTCTATTCTCGTTTGAGTCTGGCTCCTTGTGCTAGGGCCACAGTTTGAGGTCACCATGTGTATCAATAGTTTTGCTCCATTCTAATGCTGAACGGTATTCAATCCTAGGCACGCCGTTTCATCCGTGGACAGACAAGTGGACCGCTTCTAGTTTTCAAACGAGGAATAAAACAGCTATGGGCATTCATGCCTAAGTCTTTGTGTAAATGTGTATCTTCATTTCTCTTGGATGAATATCTAGGAATGGACCTGCCAAGTCCTGTGTAAGTATATGTTTCATTTTACAGGAAACGGCCACACTTTTCCCCAAAGTCATTATAAGGTTTTATAGCCCCACCAGTAATGTGAGGGTGCCAGCTGGTCGCTCTATATCCTTGCCAACATTTGGTGTCATCAGCCCTTTTAATGTTGGATGTGTTCTCCTTGTGCTTTTAAATTGCATTTCCCTGATGACTTAAGATATTGCACATCTACCTCTTCATATGCTTATTGGCCATTTGTATGGCGTATACCTTATTTTGGGAAGTGAATGTTCAAATCGTTTGATGGGCTATGTGCTGCATGATTCAGTTTAAGGGTTTTATTTATTCTTTTAAAATATAACCAAAAAAACAAGTTCTTTGTTAGATATACCGGGGGTGCCAAAAAAATGTATACAAGTGGACACTTTGGTCAACGTTGCTCAAGCAGTAGTTCGCTGTAATCAGAAGTGTCCGGACGCTGATGGTAACCACTTTGAGCACCTCTTGTAATCGCAGACGTCAAACATGACTTGTATTCATCTTTTGTTATCGGTAGGTGTTGAGTATTACAATTTCAATAGTTTTCCTTTCTTAAAATGTGTATACATTATTTTGGCACCCTCTATATTAGTAATGTTCTTCTGTGACAAATCTTTACATTGCCTTAGAGATGCTTTTAGGGAAGGCCTCTAAAATGGTAATATCTGATCAAAGAACTTGGTCATAGGAAAGACCTCAGGAAAAGAGCCTTCTAACACATAAACAGCAAATAAAATGTCTTGAGGGTGAAATAAAAAACAGCAGCAATAAACGTGTGCGGCATGAACAGAGAGAAAAGCAGATGAACTCAGAAGAGTACCCGGGGACCTGAATAACCATGGGAAAGACCTGGGCAAGGACTGAGCTCATATGTACAGTTTAAACAGACCATACCCATATCTACAACAGCAAATCTGGGGTGAAGGTGCTGGGTGAGCAGGCAGCAAGAGAGGGAAGCAGGAAGACCTGTTAGGAACCTACTGTGATAGTTGAAATAAAATATAACAGGTAGTAGTAAGTACTCAGTGTAGGGCTATATTCTGAAGGCAGAAGTGACCTAATTTGCTGATAGGTTAGGCTGGATGTAAGGTAAAAACTTCTAGGTTTTTAACCTGAGCAAATGGGGGAAGGATAATGCCGTTACCTGAGATGGGGATGACGGGGGAAGAAGCAGGACTGTACATGTGGGACGGGGGAGTTGCTAAGGTTTGGACATATGGAGTATCCATCAGAGACCCAAGTGGAGATGTGGAACTGATTGCTGAACACATAACTCTTGAAGTCAGATTAGAGCTTTAAGGGCTCAAGACACACATGTCATCGGCACAGAGATGAGATGCTCTAGGAAAGGGTATACAGTTGACCCTTGAACGACACAGGTTGAACTATCCAGGTCCATCTATATGGGGATTTTAAAAAATAAATATACAGCCGTCCTCTGTATCACCGGGTTTTCACGTTTGAGGATTCAAACAACCATTTTCAATCCATGGTTGGGAATCTGTGGATGGTCCTGGAACCAAACCCCATGGATACCAAGGGGTGACCGTAGTTAAGTTTTGGGGGAGTCAAAAGTTATACATGGATTTACAAGTGTGTATGTCGGGGGAGGCTGGCGCCTGTAACCCCCGGGTTGATCAAGGTTCAACTGTAGTTAGAAAAAGGAATGAGAACAGCCCTGATGTGCCTCCAACATCCACAGAGCAGCACAGGAGGCCCAGAAGGAATACAAACTGAAGCAAACAAAACAGTGCAATGTCTCAAAATCAAGTTAAGAAAAAAAGTGTTTTAAGAAGGATGGAGAGATTAGCAATGTCAGCTGCCGCTGAGAGCAAGTGAAACGAAGACAAGAGAACTGGCTTTGGCAAGATGAAGTCATTAGTGACCTTGATCGTAATACCATTTCCCCGAAAATAAGACCTAGCCGGACAATCAGCTCTAATGCATCTTTTGGAGCAAAAATTAATATAAGACTCGGTATTATAGTATATTACAATTATTAGATTATATTATATCATGAGACCCGGTCTTATAGTAAAATAAGACTGGGTCTTATATTAATTTTTGCTCCAAAAGACACATTATAGCTGATTGTCTGGCTAGGTCTTATTTTCGGGGAAACACGGTAATTCCAAAGGTGCAGTGGGCGATGAAAGCTGAGAGTAAGTGAAGACCGTAGTGTGAAGAGCTCACTGCAACAAGTCTGCCATGAAGGAGCGTGGGGATGGAGGGTGGTGGGAGTCAGAGGAGGGCTGGTTTAAATAGTAATTTCAATATGGGAGACAATATTGCCAGTACGTGATGGACGATGGGATCCGGGAAACAAGAAGAAGGGTTGTCCTTAGCAGCAAGGACAGTAGGAAGGAAGTCAGAATAGCAAGGTGCGGAAGTGGGAAATGTCGGTGCTCCTTCTTTTCCCAGGAGTATGCTACCAGCTGAGAACAAAGAGGGAGATCCGGATAAAGAGGAAAACAGGTGGGAGCTATTTACAAGGTAAAGTCCATAACCATTTCATAAAAATTATAAAAACATACACAGAACCTTCCCATTAAAACAAACTCAAATAACACATACAGACCATAAACCAGCATTTTGTTAAAATTTACCTGCTGTGCAAGCAACTTTGGAGGTGGTGGCAGGTGTGAAGATGGTCCACGTTCCTATGGATTGTTACAAAATAATCAGGTTAAAGACATCTACTGGAAATATCTCTGAATATGCTGATTTTTTCAGTGAGATCACAAGATTGCAAAAAGCAAACCGTCTTTTTATCCCTTCCTCTTTTTAAATAAAAGTACACCACTCACTGCAAGATGCCTCTACATTCTATAGAATCACTACGATTTCAATAAGGTTAGACTCTCAAATGAACTTTGCAAAAAGTAGAAGTTTGGTGTATATATTTTGGAATTTCTAGCCCAGGTAATCTGGCTGCTTAGAAGTATGCCTCTAATTTAAAAATGTTATTTATGTAAGCCCAATTCCTTTTCTGGGTTTTCTTTCTAAGGGCAAACCAGAACTATGAGATTTACCGAAAGAAACATGTAAAACACGATGGAACCAAATATAATATGTGGAATATTCACTTGCTAATATGTACCTCAGTGTCACAAACAGAAAAAATCCAGACATCAAAATATGGTCTACAATATTCCTCTACTTTTTCACGAAGGAATGATCATTCCCCTTTATGCCAGTAAGTTCAAAGTCTTACAAAACATGGATTCTGTAAAAGATAATACTTGAACAATCCTTCTTTATCAGAGCTCACAAATTTTTTCTCCAATGGCTAACCAAACTTTAAACTTCCTGGCACAGCACGCAAGACCTAACAACTGGTCTTTTCACAGCTCCTAACTGCTTTCCCATATCAAACCACTGGGAACTTAGAGATGTGCCCCGTGTTCCCGACTCGTCTACTCTGAACCCACCCCCACTGCTTGGATTGGCTCTCCTCCATCTACTGGCTCCACCCTGCTTCAAGCACCAAATCTTCTGCAAAACCTTTCCAGAGAATTCTCTAAGAACTCACTATGTGCTGTCTCCCACAGCACCCATCAGTGTGCTGTAACTGATGCTCGTTGGCTTTGTTTTCCTTCCAGACTGCCAGCTACCTACTTTCCAGTTCCTCCACCTGTTTGTACAAATTCAAATATGTGCTGCGTGTACCAGGAGATAAGCGGACTCTCTGGAAGGAAGCTCTCTTCTATTCCGAGCTTGCAGTGCAGCTCTTGCTACGTCTTAGAAGTGGATCAAGCATGTCTGTTGCCCAGTTAGTTCCCTTCTGTAACAACGTTCTTCACAATGGCTCAGAATTACAGATTTCTCTACTCCCCATGTGTGATCTCCCGCCTCACATAGGGCACAATTTCACCTATGAACACTGACTAGGATTTATAGTCTTCAGCACACCACACAGCACCTCAGCAATGGTAGTTTGGCAAAACTGTTTATCCCTCCACTTTCATAATGACTGAGCTATTGTAAGGAAAAAAGGAAAATTTTCAGTTTCCACCTGGTAATTTCAGCTATTGCATTAATAGTTCCTCTAATATGCGATAACATTATGGTTTAGATCGAAGGCTATTCAAGAAAAAAAATAGTTTCCTTTTCCTGAGTCTTCTTCCAACTCTATAAAATTAATTTATCCATAGTATCTATAGTCACAAGAATCTCCTTGAGTCCAACAAACCTGATTAAATGGCGGTCCTTTCCCATAGGGGCCTTTTGCTACGGATGGCTGGGCAGGTATCTGAGATGATTTATTGTTGCACACTTCATCTGCCTCTTTTCGGGTCTCAGTGTTTTCAGAGGCTTTTGAACCTTGATCCTCACTGAAGAATCAAAATCCAGGTGAAATAAAAAAGTAAAGCGGGTGGACTGTACCACAAGTAAATGCATTTTCTCTATGTAAAACAGACATTATTTCCATCTAGTTTCAGGGGGAAATGTATCAAGGGATGAGATGGGTTTGTGACCTAGTGGAGCTAATTCATTTATTCAATAAATATCTACAATGTGTTGGGGACTGGGCTTGGCCGGGTTATCACAGATATAAAGTACAGCAGCTGTCAGATATGGACACTACTCACACCTGACACACAGCCTGCAAAAGGATAGAATCCCACCATTTCCTATCGCTCCCACCCCAAGTTTCATCTGAATGCAAATGAGTACTATTACAGATAATTAATAACTGTATTCTGATTTAATGAAAAAGATAAATCACATTACAGTATTTTAAAAGATCACAGCAAATCCCAGGCACCTCAGAAGTGATCACGAGACAGCAGCATGTCACCACACCAAGGCTGAGCACTGTACCAGTAAGTGTATGCAAGCTTCTGTGTACTGGTAAGAGCCCAAATGTTAGGCCACGAAACCCATACATTCCTGACTCAGATGCCCCAACACTCCAGAAGAAAGAAAATCGATAAAAAGCTCCCATTTTCTAAAATACTACTAGCTAAGCTTGAAAAATAATCAAAGACTTAGAGCCACCACAGTAACCCAAATGATTTTTCTCCAATTTTGTAAATACAGATCAGGTCAAGTAAGTAGTAAGTTCTAATTGGTCCCTAATATTGTCTTTCAAAATATCTCCAATTAGATGGCAAGCATCTAAACATCTTTTTTTAAATATTCATTGCCTTTAGAAACATCAAACTAATTCCTTGATTAGCTTTGAAAACTTGGCTCATTAATCAGGCCCCTTCCTACTCTGTACAAGTCCTTGGAGTGGAATGTAGAAATTCTATAAATAAGGAACAAACGCCTATTAATGAAGCCTCTCTGATTAAATGGCTAATATTACATCAACACACTCATACGCTTGCTCATACAAGACACCACAACCACTCACCTGATGTTTTCTTTGGGACTGTTACTTCCTTGCTCATCATCATCACTGAAATTCAGCTGTTCTGTATAATCTACTTCCATCTGGGCACCTATTAAATTAAGGACAACTCAGACTGACTGTTTAAAAGCACCGAAAATTTTAAATGTTTAATTAATTTTGCCTCTTACCTGCCCAACCCTCATCGGCTTCCGCATCTAGGTTATCAAACTTGTCAAGCTCCTTCAGCTCTGATGCACTAAGGATGGAGGGGCGTTCGGGCTCCGAGGCCCACGCAGGAGGCGGGCCTCTTCCTCGAAGGCCTCTAATGAATGACAGGTTGTAAGGAGAAAGGACGCAAAGTTTTAATGATACTAAATTAGAAAAATTAAAAGACTGGAATTCAGTGCATTTCAATTCAACAATGTTTTCTACACGACATATATTTTGCTCCTGACACGCGTATGAAGAAATTATGCAAATTTAGGATAATACATAATGCAATTCTTATGTAAGTATTTAATACTTTTAATTGTCAAAGATTTAAAAATAAAACAAATGTATGTTAAAGGATAATACAGCCAAGACTAATACTAATCTCAAAACACAGAAACTTAAGAAGAACCATCATTCAGGAGGATGCTCAAGCATTAAGCAATAAAAGAGAATGGGGCGTCTTTCAATCATGGAAGAAGGGAAAACAAGAGTCATCAATGTTTTAGGGTCATAATTCTCAGTTTTCAGAATTTTAAGATAATTTAAAGTTTTAGAAGAATGTTCTGTCTTATAAAAGCTGGCCAATTATGGCAATTGTACTTTGAGGACAGAAAAAATAAATTGCTGATCACAATCCAGCCAAGCCCCAGAAAATCGTAATGAGCATATATACGCTTTGCAGACTTAATCACTGAATCCTCTTACTTGTTTGTTTCCGACAAAGAAGGTGGAAACCTCATGGGACCATGAAGAGGAGTATACGCCATCCTTGGATACTGTTGAAACATCTGAAAGTAGGAGATAAAAACCGATAAATTTAGCAACCCAGTTATTAAAAAAAAGAAAAAAAAAAGAACCCCCTGACTAAGCCTGAAACTGTAATTTACAGAAAAAATGATTAAAACAGTCTGGTGGTAAAGCTATTCTTAAGAATTTGCAAATTCTTTAGATTTTTAAAACTGAGAGAACATCGTGTAAACGTCCTGCTATTCCTTTAGTGCAATACAATAAAACCCTAAGTTAAAAAAAGCATGATTAAAATAAACAATACTATGAATAATTAATTTTGTCTGCTGATATAGATCATCATTTAACCTCAATAACAAGCCATTTGTAAGATTACTGCCTCTACCAAGTCTTTACAAAGAGGGAATGACCAGCCACTTCACATGAAGAACTTGTTATCCCATTAACAAAATTACATAAAAATGATCGTGTACTGACATGAAAAACTAAAAAAGAAAACATGCATACACCCCAGAAAACTGCATGGCCTTAACCAAGTTCAAATACTTGAAAGGAAGTAACGTGAGACTTCATCCTAATGCAGGAGTAGATTAATTGAAGGCAGATTTGCTGGTAGAGAGGAACTCAGTTCAGATCAAAGTAAAGGATAATCCATAACCTCCGGGAGGTGGGCAAGGAATGACTGGAGATTTTCCATGGGTCGGGCACGGGTGGATTCAGAGTTGTTACTATGCAAACAGTGATTATAAACTGAGGCTCAAAGAAGATGCTCTCTGTGGGACTTTGGCTTTGAGAAGCTAAGTTTAGAAGTTTTAAGATAGATTATAAAGAGAAATAAAACACCAAGGGATTCATCCTACCATTTGGAAGGGAGGAAATGTCAAGGAGTGCTTGGTTATTTACTATTAGCTTATATCCAGGTCAAATTATGTGAAAAATTACATATATATATGAAATTGTGTTATCTTAAATACATAATTTATGTCCTGATATAGATTAGTTTTTCTGAAAAAAAAAGGCTGTTAGATGAGGAAATTACTTTCTACTTGAAGACTATGCTTGTATGATCATGCTGTCTAAAGAAAATATTTCTAAGCAGGGTTAGAGCCAAGTTAAGTAAGTTAAGCAGCAGCTGAAACTCAACTAAGAGTTTTGTGCGGGAACACTCTGGAGCATTTCTGCTTGCATCACACTTCCACAGGGAAGTTAGCAAATATACGACTGGAGGCAAATAGTCACAGTTAGCGTCATTAGACCCTCCTGCTGATTATTCAGGCACTGAAATTAATAATTTCAGGTGGCATTAAATGTTTAAAAATTAGAATTTTGCCACAAAATTAATCGTAGAAACAATCTTTAAATTCTCAATATACAGTAGTGGTTTTCAAAATGTTTTTGTTAATCAGTAGGAAACTTTGTTCAAGTAAAATCACTGATGAAACTGGGGACAAAGCCCACGTGGGTCTTCCCTCCTCAGGGGCCCTTGGAAACACAATCTGAAAATCATTAGGAGACAAGTAGTTGGATGTAAATCATTTTTCATGGATAGGTTGGATTTTTATCATATTCCCAATTTTTAAAATAAAACATTTAACAAGTAATTGTATTTAATCATTTATGTTCCTCATTTACCCCCGAATGGTTAAATAACAATAATACAAAGAATAGAAAATATGTAAAAAAGCGAAAAATAGGGATATTTACAGCTTGAATACTTCAGAGATAAATCATAAAAACATAAATGTAGGAACTAGATTCTTCTTCCCTTTGAGATTAATGGTCTCTTAAAAAATGTACATTTACTTGGGCACATGTATCTTGCCATATACTTTCATAGTAGGCTGAGAGCAAACAAATGAATGAGGGCACCAAATCTAACTACTAATTTATAGAAAGTGTAAGGGTCAGAAGCATGTATTAAATGATATTACAAAGATTGAATCAGCAAAATCCAGACTCCACAGGAAAACAAGTAAGTTCTACCAGATAAGCTCCAAAGAAAATAAGAGATGGAGAAAACGAGGTACCCACAGATAACAAGACTCCTGTGAGAAATATCAATCAATTTCAAGGAATAGACGTTATCTGGATCCCAATAATGAGATGATCAGAGAAGCTGGAATACTGACTTGATATTTTTTAAAGAATTTTCTTTCAGGTGTGATAATGATATTATGAACTTTCCCCCTCGTCAAAATACATACGGATGAAATGACATATCTAGGGTTGGCTTTAGTAATCCAAGATGATGGGAAATAGGAGACAAGACGAACCACAAATTGACAACTGTGGAAGATGGACAGCAGATATGGGAGGAGAGACGTTCACTGTACTATTATTTCTATTTTTGCACATGTTTAAAATATTCCATATTGAAAAGCTAAAAAAAACTGTATACTAATAAAAACTTTAGAACTAAAGCAGGTATTAACCTGTGCCACAAATAACCCATTTGGCAGTCTGGTAAATTCTGTGAACCTTTTCTTACAGAAACGTTTTAAAATGAATAATCTAAAATGCAGAGTATAGCAAAAGAAAACAATTGTACTAAAATTCTGTTACCACAATATTTAAAAAACAAATCTGTGACATAGTAATGTATGTGCTTCTTTATTAGGTCACGAAATAACAAGTGGGTCTACCCATGGTTCTAATAACTATTCTGAAGTAATGCGTATAAACAGCATTTTGCAATATCTAAAACAATGTACTGTGAGATGAAAACACCCATGGTCTCCATTAATGATAAAAACACAGGCACTGCTGATACTTCCGTGATTTCTTTCCTCCATTCATAATCAAAGAAAATGCTAATTTTCAGTTAGGAGTTAATGACAATGAACCTAAACTCTTCCCCATTCCACTTCTCTCCTTAGAACCCAGATGGAAACCTCTCCTTTACCCGCTGCTGAGCTGCCAATACTCACGTAAGGGGGCATCATAGCTCTGTACTGGGCAGTGAGGGCGGGCTGCTGGCCATTCAGTTTAGCCTGTGGGGGACCACAGGCTATTCTCTTCTCCACTACTTTGAGGATGTCATTTTGTTCTGACGACCCCGCTGTGCTTTCATCCTGGCCAGGAAGCTTTTCGTCTTGGTCAGACGTTAAGGGTGAGCCAGCAGACTTACCGCCATCTCTCCAACAAGCAACATCTGCCACGGAGAGAGGTAAGAAAGAAATAAGGAAAAAATCTGCAAGTGGAACAGAGTGAAACCAAACTAGGCACATTTCAAGCAAACTGAAGCAGCACCAAGTGAGCACAGCAAAGGACCAGTGTCGGGGAATCTAGGCGCTGCCAGGGCTTTGATGGTCAGGCAGGAGAGCAGCTTCCAAAGCAGGGAGGCTGCACCCTGGGGGAGCCGCCACAGCCAAGTACTGGGGCTGGGGAAGGAAATCCTAGTGCCTCTCTATGAAGCTTTCTCAGTATTTGATGTGGAGCTGCAAGTCCCTGTCATCCCTAAGGTGTCCTGAGGGGGCTGGGGGTCTACATCCCAGAAGGGTTGACAGCACTGCTGTCGTTCGTGTTCTTTCAGTCTACTACTGTGCGTTGCTACATGTGCCCCAGTGAGCAGATTTAGTGACTATACAATCTGGTTCAACCACACTTAACCAAATAAGGCCGCTCATGGTTTTACAAGGAAATCCGGTTTGGGAGATCGCCTCCAAGATGGCTCAAAGGGTCTCTATCTCCTTTTACTCACACCCTGTGTACCACCCTCTCACCATGTACTAGGACTGGTCGGTGTAACCTGGAGAATAAAACAGAAATGATGGCACGTCTCTTCTAAGATTAGGTTATAGAAGACTGTGGGTGTCCATCTGAGGCGGGAGGTGTCTGTCTGTCCTTACTTGTGGTGGGGAGGCCACGTTGTGAGTAGCCCACATACAAAAGAGCCACCATGAGTGAGCTTGGCATAGTAGCCCCAGTCAGGTCAGCCTCAGATGGCAGCTTCACTGCGACTTTGTGGAGAGAGTTCAGCGAGTTCTGAGCCAGAACTCCCAGCTAAGCGGCTCCCACACTCCTGATCCCATACTGTGTGAAACCACAAGGCCACTGTGCTTGTTGTTTTAAGCGACCAAATTTGTTAAGCTGAAATACTTAACTGATGAAAATCAATTGCACATGAAAACAGTACAGCGGACATATCTATTCCTCACACAGAATCATCAACAGCATTATGGCAATTAAAAAAAAACAACTGGGGGGAGGGGGGTTGACACAGTGTGAGGGATTAAATGTCTAAGTATTACTTTGTTTTGTGCACAGGAAACTAAAAAACAAACAAACAAACAAAAAAACTAAAAGAGGATTTACCCAGACCTGACAAGAAACAAGCCAAAGGAAATGTGAAATGCATCACGTTTTCAGACATGTAGACTTGTAACCAGTACTGTAACGAGGAACCACCCCATGTATACAGATCCTTGGAGATATTTGGTAATGACAATTTAAAAATCTCTCAAAGATTTCACGTTTCAAGTTCTAGTTTTTGCTTTATAATGTATACAAGTATCCCTCACTATCCAAGCTGATTTAGCTCCTGGATTTGGGTTTGAGTTCAGAAAGCAAGGGATCCCTGAATATTAATAGAGTAGCAGGTAAATGGATATAATTTATAAACAAATACTTGCATGTTTGGGGGGTTTGCTCAAAAAATTGTACTATTAGAAAAGTGACCAAATGTCAATGTGCTAATAAGTCACTGAGGCATCTCGTTGAGACATATACTTCCAGAAAGTTCTTGAGGTGTCCTGATGCTGCTCATGTAGAAACCACACTTGAGTGGCACTAGTTACTGTCTGCCTTTTTAAGGAAGCAGGTCACATGTGTAGCACCAGCAGGCAAGAAGCTACATCACAAGATAAACACAAGTATAATCTCAGTCCATATTTTTCCTAAACAGAAAATACTCTTACTTGGTGGGCGTAAACTGGGTCCAGGTCCATAGCTGTCATCATTTCCTTCTTTTTCTTTTTTTTCCTGATCCCCAGCTGCCTGCAGGCTGGGAAATTCTTGCTGAAAATGACTATTCACCTGGATGCCTACAGAATTTTTAAAAAAACATTAAATGTAACTTCTATACTGAAGGTGATTCAAAAACCCTCCCAGGCTAGAGTTCTCTGCCTTTTTGTCTGATAAATGATTCCACACTTTAATGACTATTCATATCCATAAAACTTTTAAATTTATCTAGAATTAGAATCCCTTAGAAAGTTAATGAACAGCCATGAGGAGATAAAACTCTAAGAAAGGAACCTGCCCGATGCTGTTCCAGGGGACGCCTTAAAGACGACGAGGGGAATGAGGAGGTTCACTGCTGTTTCTTATTATGACTCCTCACATTTTCAACACAAGTCACATCCCTTTGATAATAACTGAGAATCAGTTCAAATGTTATTAGGAATGAACACTGAAGCACCACAGTGAGGCCAACATGCCTCCACTTAATTTACTGCTGAGATACTGGTCACACCTCACTATTCACACACCTGCCTGCCTGCGTGCCGACCTGCCGACTTTTTTTACACTCCTATAAATTAAAAGAGCTGATTTTATTAGCTTGAGGGCCTAGATGGGTTTTCTCCACACAGTGTTTGATAGACGTTTCCTGTTTTGCAAGTGGCAGAATGTTTGCTGGGGAGTCCACTGTTCCTTGGGAGGAGGAGGGTATTACAGCAGTCATACTTTATGGCTGCTCTCTGCTCTTCTCTACCATGGAAATCGTGACTGACATGCTTAAAACAGAGAGGGTGGGAACACAGCTGGAGGTGAATATGGTTTCTAGCAACTATGCAGTGTCTGTGTGCTTATGTCTCAAAGAGTTGAAAGTACAAGACTATGTCTGGTCATGTAGGGTAAAGACATAACATGGGACACAGGGTTTCGTAAAGACCCCTTTTTTAACCCCAATCATTGGGTCAGACAGGCTGTTGACACTGAGTTAATTAACTAGCCCAAGAGATTTTTAAAAGACCCCTGCTTAGGGCCTGTGCATATACTCTGACAATGCTCTCTGTCCTCGCCAAAACAATACCCACCCCTATGTCCTGCATGGCTGTTCAGTAACTCTCTAGTCTGACCAGTTACCCCAGCTAATGTCCACTTACCATCTCCTTGCCCACCTTGCTTGTTACTGGCCCATGATTTGGGAGGAGGTGCTACTTCTGGGGGAGCTGCAACCCCAGGTTTTGGCTGTGCTGGTGGAGCTTCTGGTGTTCTTAAAAAAAATATGAATCCATTATTTCAGATATTATACGTTTAAACAAAATAAAACGAATACTGTATTTAAAGTGAATGTGTGTACAAACTATTCTGGCTACATGTTTACTCTTAGATGCAGCCTCCACAAACGCTTTCCCTCGGCAACATCCCTTTAAATGAAGAGCTGCTATTTTCGTCCCCTTCATTTTTACCTTTCAATAACCCAAGGAGAAGACAGCTCTGCTTGTTTTTCATTTTGTAAAAAAAAAGAAACTCAAGCTCCCGAAAATCTGTTTTGAATAAGGGAGCGTGTATAATTAGCAGCAACAGTACAGGCGTACCTACGGTCTGCACCAGAGGACTTAGCCGGGGAGGCTATGCAAGCTCTCCGTGTGCAGTCACACGCTCACCACTGTATTCAGTACTATGATTCAGACGGAACAGCACCCCCACGAGGAAAAGGCGCTTAAAAAGGGTCTACAGTTATATTCAATCCTTGTAATGAGTTAATGCTTAAAAACGAAAAAGGTTAAGAGACTTAAAAAATGCAGTATGTTTCTGGTCCACTCAGACCTCTAAGTGACGTGTCACTACAAAATCATTCTACAACTAAGAACCAGAGAACAGTCAGTCTTTGAGGAGCTTTACTCCACTCGTCAAATTTACTACAGAAAGCTCCCCAAACAGGAGGAAAGAAATTTGCTAACAGATATAGGCAAAAAGCACCAAGTACCCAATTGCTTGCCTTATTTTTAAAAATTACCATGACTTAACTTGGTCATTCAATAAACTAAGAGCCCAGCATAAGCCTTGACATATTAAATATTTTTTGTTAATGTTAAATATTAAGTGTTAAATATAAATGTTAAACATTTGTTGAACGATGATGAATAGGGACATTAACTCTAACTCAGCGTTCACTCAAATACTATAACCTCAGCACCGACGAGGTGCATCAGGCATTTCAGGGAACCAGGAAGACAGAAATCCTTAGCTTCATGGGAATTACGTAAGAGAATCAACTTCTAATCACATTAGAAAGAGAATGCCTGATCTGGTGGGTGTGGGACAGGAGGGAACTTGACAGCAAATAAGAGAAGTTGTGACTGGCAAGTATCATCTGCCACTAAGCCCACTCGCAGGGAAAACGAATCAGGCGACTACAGTAACACACACAGCACAACCGCCAGCACACAGAAGGAGCTCAGGCGAGTCCCCTACAAAGAAGGGGACAATAACTTACTTTTCTTCTTCGTGCTGCTCTTGCTTTGATGCCCAGCCCGTGCCGTCTTTAGGTACAATGTTCACGTTCGGATCGTTGCCTTTGTTTTCTGCTTTGAGACTCGGGAGGTTGGCAGGTGGAGGCATACGCCGTGAAATACCAACTTTTCCAAGACTCTGCAATCCATGCCGAGCTGCAACTAAAGATCGATAACATCAACTTTCTTAGAACATCTGTTTTAGCAGCTGATTTACTCTTAAAATACAGAAATAGGAATTAATGGAATCTTGAACTATTATTTCCTAATATTTTAAGGGAAGACTTTTTAAACTAAGCCACACACCTGCCACAAAATCCCATGCAGAAATTACATTAAAATAAACTATCAGAGCCACTGACCAGATGCTTCAAAAATTCTAACAATAAACCCTACACACTATGAAAAGTAAACACCGGCAATGCTGGCTTTGAAATCAATTCAGGGAATCTATTTCAAGCCCCAAACTTAGTACGTGGGAGAATTACACGCTGGCTTTATTCACAGTGCACATTGCTAATAAAACATAATGTGGTCCAGTTTTCACTGTAAACGCTGGGTCCGAGGCATCAGCAACCAAACAAAACACCACAGGACCCTCTATTCCATAGTTTGAAATGGTAATAAATACCCCCTTATATATAGCTCTACGCCTACCAATCCCATTGACTGAGTTTCCTCCTTGGAACCACACAATTCTACTGACAATAAACAAGAAAAAAAACGAAACATATTTATAATTTTCGAATCGTAAGATATTTAATTCACATCCCATGAAAAATGTGTGTGCACATACAAAGCCCCATGTGAGCAGGGCTGCACTGACACGGGTTTGTCCTAGCCTCTAACGGCAATAGCTGCGGAGGACCATTTATAGCAACAAAAGCATGAGAAGCATAAAAAACAAATGCCACTTGATTTTACTCACCTGTGGTTTTCTGAGTTTCTAATGATTTACCCTTGTAAGTATTAAATAAACTGAGTGTCGCATACTTTTTCCCATCCTTTGCTTTTGTGCTCTGGCCTGACTTCTCCGACATTTCGGTGGAAACTCATCGAGTCCAAAACCTGCCACACCCCTTAAAACCAGTCTTTGAGATGCACATAAGGAAGAAAAATAAAAAGGAAAGTTTTAGAATGTATTAGCTTACGAAAAACTAGTAAATCCAAATGTTCACAGAAACTCTGAAAAATAAAGACAGATATGAAGTCATTCTTCAATAACATATCAATAACAACACACAAATGAGCTCTCACACAATTTCCCTTCGATTTAATGCGGTGTACACACATCAATCAGTGTTTTGTTTGTTTGTTTTGAGGGGTTAGAGTGGGAGAAGGGCAGAGGGTGGGGAATTCTACCAAGAAAGCATCAGTAGCTAAACGCATGGAGAACTGATGCCGGGGCGGTAAAGGCAATGCAGAATAGGTGGACCGTACAAAAACCATTCCAAGTCAAGGAATGCCTGTGTAGACCCTAACATCATCGAAATCATTTTCTCTACTGGTTTTACATTTGTCAACCCCAAGATTAGCATCACACACAGAGATGTGGTTTTATGCACACATCAACTGCCACACTCAGGGATCGTGTAGTTCCATTAAGTTGATCAAGAATCTTCAGATCTGTTATGATATAATTAGTATCCTCATTGTACAGATGAGGAAACTGACGTTCAGAGGTAAACGAGAGAGAGGAGAGGCTTCTGCGTCAGTCCATGACACCATGCCACCTCCTCCCCACGTAACTGTAAATAACCCCTTAGCTCTCCAAGTATACATTTATAATAAGCCACCTTTCCCGGAGACAAAATGTGAAAAAACTCCTCCCCTGCAACCAAACAACTACACTAATACAGACAGCTTACTATTGTATGTGCAACAATGTATATAATTAATTACACCCCAAGGGTGCTAACAACCAACATGGTATGGAGAGAGCTGACTCCCAGAATGCACTGCATCCTTGCTGACAGACATTCACCAGCAACATGGACAAAGCTACAGAAGATTATTATTCATCTAGTGACAGAAGAGGCCAGTGATAGTCACTAGATGACAAAATTAAGATTCAAGATCTTTCTTCAGGTGAGAAAAACTACCTGATGTAAATATCAAGAATAACAGTCAACTTGTTCTCTCACCCTCATTTGATGGCAATTTAACACCTAAGAACCTCAAACCTCTCGACACCACACCTACGCATGCAACACTCTTAGTGGAGACTTTCACGTTCCTACATCACAGACAAAGCAGTATCAAGAAAGCAACTCATGAAACTTCCTAGGGGCAAACCTAGGAGCCCACCTGTACCTACATTCATCGTCCCCAAGGGCTTCCCTTCCTCTACCTACAGTGGTTCCCAGCATCACCTGGAAACTGGTTAGAAACGCAAATTCTCAGGCCCATCCTAGACCTACTGAATCAAAGGCTGAGGATGGGTGGGGCCCAGCACTGTTTTAGCAAGTCCTCCAGGTGAATGAATCCGCAACAACCGTGTGTCCCCGAAAATAAGACCTAACCAGAAACTAAGCCCAGGCATGATTTTTCAGGAGGACATCCCCTGAACATAAGCCCGAATGCGTGTTTTGGAGCAAAACTTAATTTAAGACCCGGTCTTATTTTTGGGGAAATACGATACAAAAGTTTAGGCCCCACTGACTCATTCTAAGCAGATATACTTGAACCAGTGGTTCTCAATCCTTGCTGCACGTTAAAATAACTAGGGGCTTTTAAACACACCAGAAGCTGGGGTGTTGGGGTGGGGTCTAGGCATGAATCCTTTCTTTGACAAAGCTGCTCGGGGATTCTAATAGAAGAGCAGTCTTCAAATCACCACAATAAAGGAAGTGTATCTCTCTTCCCACTCCACCTAAGGCTAGTCCATCCTCCTGCGCTGTACGCCCATCCTGTTCTCATTTCCTTTCTCAATCTAAACTCTTCTCTGTAGGAAATCTCATCCACTCCTATGTTTTCAACTAGCAATTGATCATCCAAAATTTATATTCCAGCCCAGAACGCTGTAGTCTTGAAGAATATATCCCACTGCTATTTATGTTTCTTCTTTGTTGAAATAAAGTTTCAACTTTATTTGTATTTCCAACCTAGAACACAGGCATCTATTTTATATTAAGGGTTTCAGAAGCAAGCCTACCAAATATTCTGCACAGCATGACAGGAAAATGGCAGTTAAAAAAATCAAAATGACAGCCAACAGACAAATTATATCAACATTTGACAAAATGCGAATGCTGTATAAGAACTCAACAAATTGAAAAAAAGAAAACTTGAAGAAACCCCAAAATTAATGCTATGAACAGACAATTCACTAGAGAAATAATACCAACCAGTAAATGTATCAAAATGTTTAATGTCCTAAGTAAACAAAAGTTAAAATAACAAGGTAGGGGGTTCAGCTTGCCCTCAACTTACACAGGGAAACAATATAACATTACACAATTCAACCACCTGGTGACAGAGTATCTAATCCAGTTCTAGCCATCACAAAACATTAGGGCTTGGAAAGAATCAGAAAATGAACCTTAATTTTCCTATCTAAAAGCAAAACAAAACAAAAATTTTCCTCCAGATAAGGAATTTCCAAATACAAAAAAAGAACAAGCAATTGACCCCAAAAGCCACAAAATACAGGTTCCACATAAGGTCAAAGTAAAACTTCCTGCAAGTTTATCATAAAATTCGTATTTGAGTAGTTCTTGATAAGGTTCAAAAGTCAGTAAAAGCTTCCTTTTCATTATTAAACTACTGTCTGTAACATGCCCGTCAGGACATGCTCTTTTCCCAAACATACTGAGTGTAGTGAGGGAGAGCGCTGGACAAAGAATCAGCTTCTCAGGCAACTAGAATAGAAAATAAATTCATGTTTTCATATGCTTATGAGTCTCTCTTGTTTTTATGGTTTTATAGTACCTATTATACCAGAAAAAAAGTAAATCATAACACGACTGGTAAGTGTAAACAAACAAACAACAAAATATCAAAGGACAATTCAATCAAAAGACAAAGCCGAACTATAAAAGAATACGTATTTCTAAAGACAAAGAATTGTAGCCATAAATGATAAGACTGAATAAACCAGAACGCCCAATTCCACCATAACGTTTAGACAAGGGCACTTTTAAAGTCAGTTTAATTTAGCCTATAACCATTTTGGTTATCTTGCTTCTAGAAGGCTTAGGAGACACGCTGAAACTTTCTATTAGGTTGAAACTTCATTCAACAGATACTTGAGAGAAAAGCCAGTGACTAGTTCAAAAATTAAAATTGCTTTTAGGACAGAGAATCCAACCAATCCAGAATAAGTTACCATCAAGACTTAGTCTCACTTTGTATAATTTATTTAAAAATGTTTTTAAAAAATGTAATTCCTGTTTGGATGCCTAAAATGAATCAAAGAATCGTGGATACACAGCAAGGAAGGCCAGCGATTCCCTAAGATGGAAAACAAATATAGTTTCCTGAACTGACTTACTGCCTGCCTGGAGAGTGCCCAGGTCGCAGCAATGGGAGTGGAAGCTGCTAGACTTCCTAAGTTGGAAAAAAACGAGGCTGAGAGTTCAGGGTGATCACGGGAGCTCGGATATAATATTGGGGAGAAGAGAGCTATAAGCAGAAAACGCTCCAGATCTGCAGGGGACCCCCTCTGAGTATTCAGCAGAATACTAATCTGCTGTTTGAGTCAACTCCCCCAAACTAGGAAAGAACCACCTGTAATGATTAGAGGGAAAGAGTGTCTGTTGCTCCATAGGCTGGGAATAGTGCCTGCTCTCACCAGCTAGACTTTTGAAAAACCCCGTAATTCACTGGGCATTGGGTAGAATACTCAGAAATGCCTTATCTCAGTAGTGGTAAAATAAAGTACTCTACAGAAAACATTGCTCTGGTCTTGCCTAACAATTCTGAGAACAACACTCAAAATGATCAAACTATTTCCAGGTAACTGAGTCCCAAATTTAAAGAATATTTATAAAAAATGAAAATATATCCAGCACCCTCACATAAAAATCCACATTGTAGCATCCAATTAAAAATTATCATGCAGGCAAAGAAGCAGGAAAATACAAACTATAAAAATACGAGCCACATTAAAGAGAAGAATCAACCAACTGAAACCAGCCCAGTTACCCAGATATCAGATTTACTGGACCAGAATATGAAGTTATTTTATTATAACTGCATTCTATATGTTCAATAAGAAAACAGCAATGAATGATCAGAAATTGAAATTAAAATTCAACTTATAATAGCAATTAAAATATAAAACGTTTAGGGATATAGTTGACAATTTGTAAGATTTGTATACCGAAAACTATGAGACATTAAAAAAGACCTAGATACATGGAGATACATATGCTGTGTTCATGAGTCAAAAGACCCAGAAGTAAGATGTCAGTTCTTGCCAAACAGATTTATAGATTCAAAGCAATCCCAAACAAAATCTCAGAGAAAAATTGGGGAAGCGAGGCGGGGGACGGTCATTTGAATTAGTCAAGCTGATTCTAAAATCCGTAACAAAATGGACAGGATCCAGAATAACCAAAATAACTTTGAAAAGGAGAATAAAGGTGGAGGGCCAATGTCACCTGATTTCAAGGCGCGCAAAGCAGCAATGAAGATACTGTGGTGTTGGTGTAAAAATAGACGGGTCAACAGAACAGAATACCGTTTAGAAGTATAAATAAATACACAAAAATAAATGCATAGACAATTCAGTGGATAAGGAATAGTTTTCTCAACAAATGGCACTAGTGCAACTGTGTATATGTAATATTAAAAGATGAACTCTGATCCACACTTCACACCATATACAAAATTCAACTCTAAATGGGCCACAGCAAAGGGTACAAACTTGAATTTAGAAGATGAGTAAATTCTGGAGATTGAACACACAGCATTGTGATTAGTCAATAGTACTGTACCATACAATTCAAAGTTGCTAAGATCTTAAATGTTCTCCCCACAAAAAAGAAAGAGAATTATGTAACCAGACGGAGGTGTCAGCTAAGGTTACAGTGGTAATCATACTGCAAATATAGAAATGCATCAAATCAACATGTTGTATACTTTAAAACTTATACAATGTCATATGTTAATTATATATCAATTTTTGAAACAGAAACATAGGCAAAATGTGAAACTAAAACTATGAAAAGTCCAACCCTGGGTTAAATAAAGACTTCTTAGTATACGAAAAGCATAATTCATAAAAGATGAAATTTATAAATTGGACTTTAGCTTTCTGAAAGACACTGCTAAGAATGAAAAGATAGGCTACTGGGGAAAAAACCTGCAAATGATGTATCTGATAAAGGACTTTTATCCAGAACATACATAAAATTTTCAGGACTCAATAATAAGAAAACAAACAACCCAATTAAAAAAAAAAAAAAAAAAGGCACAGGACTGGACACTTCACCAGAGATATACAAATGGCAAATGAACACATGAAAAGATGTTCAGCATTTTAGCATTAGTATTTGGGGACACGCACATCCAAACGTGCTTGAGGCAGGACGACACTGGCTCACATCTACTGCAGGGGCTACCGTTACGGAACAATCACACCAAGTGCTGACAAGGCCACGGAGGCCCTGGAACGCCCAGAGCCTGCTCACAGGAACGTCAGGTGGGAAAACAGTCCGGCAGTTTCATACAAGGGAAACATCCACCAACCCTGAGACCTGCACCCTCCCACCCCCGGCCCCATTCCACTGCTGTTATTTACACACGAGAAGTAAAAACATGTCCAATCACTACACTAGAAAGTGAGACGCAGGAAAGATTTTGTCTCTTGTATCTCCAGTCCACAAAAATAGTACACATAGTAGGTGTTCAACAAGTATGTTTTAAAGGACCGATCACCTAACAACGGTAACAACGGTTACAAATGTCATTACTTGCCATATTGCAGGTAGCAGCCTTGTATGTGTATTTTACACACTTAAATTAGTATTTCTTCAGGACAGATTCTTACACTTGGTTTAAGTTATACTTTTGCATTCTACAACATTCTTAGATCCCAGGCCATATACAACAGGCCACAGGCCAGATTTTAGCTGCCAATCCCTGCCTTTAGTTCATTGTAAATAGCATGAGAAACGTCTGTTAAATGACACCGGTATTCCCCTATGAAACTGCCTGGGCCACTTTTTGGGGGTGGCCAGCTTTTGAGTAACTTTATTTTTTTTCTGTTTTGAGCCAAATTTTCGTAGAAAACCCTTACTTCTCAAGCCTTCTCTTCATATGTCTTTTATACCATTTTTTTCATTCTTAGTTTTAACTTAAAATTAGAGTGATTCAGCTAATATATATTTTCCAAAATAGCTAGCTCTTGGATTTATCGATTTTTGTTTTTATTTTGATTTTTCTCTTCTTTTTTTTCCCCTCTCCTTTTTAAATGTATTGTTTTGTCTGGTAATGAAAGTACTTAATTAAGAGCATTCCCCTGAACCATGTGATTGTTTACTACATGTTTTTGATAGGAGGTGTTTTCTGTGCTAGTTTTGCAAGTTTCATTTTGAGTTCCCCCTTTATTCAAAATAGGTGTGTTTTTCATTTTCAACTGCTTCTCTTCTACATTTTTAGTTTTGTCTATTGGTTAACTTTGTAGCCACAAGAATCTTAAGCTGCTTTCTTATCTACGACTCCTGGAACAAAAACACTATTTGTTGATTCTTTGGTTATTCTGACATTTTCTGCTTTGTCAGCTCTACTATTACAGTGTTTTTCATTATTTATCAGGGCTGCTGATTTCTGCAATTTTGTATCTTACCAACCTATTCGCCTCCCTTTCATTCCCCCTTCCCTGTATAAAGAAAAAAACACTCCTGTATGTCTCCTATGCTCTTAATATACTACTTCCGACATTTCTGGTCACCACGGGTATGTGTGTGGGGGGAGGGGGCGGTCCCCCGACACCCTGCAATTCTTAGATCCTCCGGCCAAGCAGCTGAGTGTCCTACAATTTAACTCAATCCTGACACTGTCTCCCTGGAGATTGCATCAAAGCTCCCAGGTTAGTACGGGCTCAGTCCTACAAGCCTGCCCCCAACCCCGCCACACGGCAGCTGCCACCTGAAAGTCCCTGTTGTTCCCTGTGCTTCTGACCGGCTGGCTATAAACAAGAAGTTTGATGAAGTTCCTAGAGCTTTCCAAAGACCTCAGGGAAACAATTTACTTACTAGATTACCAGATTGTTACAAAGATATGAAAGGATACAAATGAACAGCCAGATGAAGAGAGTCACAGGAGAAAGTCCAGAAGGGTCCCGAGTGCGTGAGCCTCTGTCCCCCAGGAGTTGGTGGCATGCCACCTAGAGGTAGCCCTCCCAAGCACTTAGTTCTGGGCGTTTTGTGGCACCAAGGATTAAATCACAGGCCCCATGGTTAGTTAGCTCCAGTTTTCCTCCCCTCCTGGAGGAGGAGGGTGGGGCCTCTGTGAGGGAAAGGCTTCCGATATGGATCTAATGGGGAAGCAGCCAGCTTCAAGGCTGAAGAAAAAGCAATGCAAAGGCCCTCCGGCCCTGATGTACTAATCGTGTTCAAAAACATAAAAGCTATTACTACTGTATTTCCCCGAAAATAAGACCAGGTCTTATATCAATTTTTGCTCCAAAAGACACATTAGGCGTATTTTCAGGGGATGTCATATTTTTTTTTATGTACAACAATCTCCATTTATTCAAATACAGTCATGTCATCTTCTTCTGGAACATCCTCATAACGTACTAAATGTGTCCGTCTGGCTGACGCTCTTAACCGGGGCTTATTTTGGGGATAGGTCTTATTTTCGAGGAAACACGGTAAGAAAGGGAAAGTTGAAACAGAAAGAGAAGGTTGGGTAAGGCAGGCCTATTAGGACTTTAAATTTTATCTTTGAAGCAATGGAAAGCCATTGGATTCTGCGCAGAGGTGTGTGTTTTGTTTTAAAACCAGCATTCTGGCTCCAATGCGGAGAATGTATTCCGCGGGCCACAGGTGGCCTGGACAGACAGCGCAGCCAGCCGCAGCAGCCGCGGCACAGGAGGAGGCGGCTGGGGCCGGCAAATGGAGCCTCGCTATAGGACCAGCAGCAATCCTTCACCATTGCAGTTGTTCAATGCGTCTTCCTCTGCAGGCCTGGCATGGGGACCTAACCCACGTCTCTAACACTGTTCCCAAGGGATAACACGGCTCTCAAATCTGCTCTTGCTAAAGCTTCCTGAAAACAATGTCCTCTGAAAGCCCGCTGGAGTAATTAGCATCTTCTCTGAAACACAATTTAGTGGAGCAATCCTCTACAGGCCACACAGAAACAAGCCTTCTGAAAGTACCTCCCCACTGCTGCAATGACAGTCTTCATTCAGCATTTGTGCAGATGTGCTGAGAACTAATAAACTGGCACACGTTGCTTTAGATGTTAGGATGAAAAGACAGATGATGACTGCCTTCAAGGAACACTTAACAAACAATAAACAAGTAAACAAACATATAGGCATAATAATAACAAAAAAAACCCTTCAGCTAGGTAAAAGGACAGATAGCAAAGAGGGGAAAGAGACTTTGGGTAGGACTGTGAAAACCTGGAACACCTCCCTGGAAGTGACACGAGCTAAGAAAATCATCAGTGGTTCTCAACCCAGGCTGCACAGAATTACCCAGGAAGCCTTGAGAAGATGCTACAGTCCAGGCCCCAGGCCAGACCAATTAAATCAGAATTTCTGGGGCTGGCAACAGTCTTCTTTGAAAAGCTCCCTCCAAATGTCTCTACAGTAAAGCTGCAGTTGAGAACCACTGACAAAACAAACCAATGTTGACCTGGGAGAAGAAGGTTCAAGGGTCAAGGTCTTGCTTGAGGGAGAGAAGCCTCTAGAAAGGAAGTCAGTGCAGGCAGACGCCTTGCAGGGCCTAGGAATCTAGGATAAGGAATATTGCTTGAGTTTATTCTGAATGCCATGAAGAGCCACTAGAGGAAAAAACTAATCGAAAATCTCAACTGCTGAGTAAATGCTTGGCTGCATTCAGCAGACCCACACTTAAGTCACAAAATGGTACAATTTACATAATTAGTAATTCAAAAACCCTTGAAACAACAAGCTCCACAGCATTTCTTATCAACTTGCCAGCTTCTGATTTCAAAATCCCACCCGCACGCTTACAGAAGACCAAAGGAACTACATCCCCTGCTTGTATCATTTTTAGTTTTGAAAAGCTTTCATTTGCACGCTATTGGGAATATGTGTTATGTCACTGTCCTGCTGACTATGTACCTAAAGATCTAAGTCATTAAGAGCTGAGGGTCAGTCAGCAAAACCAAAGCCTTCTGAATAACAACCCCTTTCCTTTAAGGGAAGGAAAAGTAATATTGGTTAAAAACTAGCATTTTTCATCGAAATTAAATGTAGCAAAGCATGTGCATCTGTACTTGCCATATTTTGAACAAACACCTTATAAATTTTTTTTTTGGCCAAAAAAAAAAAAAAAAGACAGTTAAGATAAAAGGAAAACATGAAAAAAGCCCATGTTTTAAAGCAACATTGTTCATTAAGCTATGACCTCTAAAATTCATTCGGTGTTAAAAATTGTAAGTCTAAGGTTACTATCACAAAAGGCTTTTAAAGGTATTCAATACTGAAAATATTTTAAATGATACTAAAAATCTAGTATATTTGAAAAAAAAAGTACTTTCACAAATAGCCAATTTGCTAAATGCAACTAAATGACAATTGTATTTCTGGCCTCAATGGGCTTCTAAATATCCAGGATGTGTTTACGTCTTTTTCCTCATTATTCTTCTGGTGAGAATTTAGTTCCTCTGGAAAACACAGTACAAACAATGTCCCACTGATTTCAAGTTAACATGAAAAAGAAACTGTAAGCGTTTCCAGATGAGTACACTCCACAGATGTGCACTAAGTAATTAATAATAGTCAGGTGTCACATGAATATAAAACTAAACAGCTTCTTTGTAAGCCATCCTCTGGTGTCTGAGTGATAGCTGTCAGTCTCATTTTTCTTGCTGTCCCTCTACGTAAATGTTAATACGCTTTGCCATCTCTCTTGCCAGCTCCCTCTTCTCTATGTGCTTTCCTCTGGCCATCTCATCTACTGTTCACTGCTTCAGTAAGGAGAATTCCCCAAACTTTCCTTCAAGCTACAATCTTCAAACATATGTTTTTAACTGTCTACAGACCAAAATTTCTGACAGAACTACAAACTCAAAATGTTTAATTCCCCCATTCACTCAAGCGAACATTACTCAGTGCCTCCTATATTATCAGGCGCTACTAGAAACCAACGAAAAAGACACATGCTGCCCCCATGCACTGACTGACTGGAAGTAACAGTTTGGAAATCTGAGGCTGGAAAAGGTTTGCAAAGAACTGGGAGGGAAGACTGCTAACTAGGAAACCGAGGCACTGACAAGCAACACTGAGACCCCAGTGGAAGCTGGGGCCCAGGGCTACAGTGCTCCCCAGTGTGTGCAGTTCGAAGACTCTCGTCATGTCCAGCCCCATGTCCAGGCCGGGGCAGGGGAGTGATGGGGGGAAGCACGCAGCAGCTGGCATGAACAAGGAATTGAGTCGTGCAGACAAGTGGTAAAGAAAAGCTAGGCGATGAGGACACTGCCCGGAGACTGGTCAGAGTAACATTTCCTGCAAGTCTGAGGCAGAGCGAAGTAAGAGAAGTTGGAAGAAAATGAGGTGGAGAGCAGAAGGGACGGGCACTTTCAATAAGGTTGAATAAAGGCAGGTTCTAATAGTCGCCACTGAATGTTTATTGAGTCAAGCTTAGCGCGGATTGCTTTATTCTAACAAGTACAACCGGAGAAAAATATACCGAGTGAGAAAACTGGAGATACAGGACAGGAGCTTGTGATGTGAATTTAAGGTTTCAGGAGATGACACAGGTTAGCCAACATTAAAAGGTAGGCACACATGCCACGTACACGTACACACAGGGAATAAAACAAACATGGTAACTATTAACAATCAGGGACTGTGGACGAAGGAATACGGGAATTCTTTGTCCTATTTTTATAACTTTTCTGTAGGATTAAAAGTATTCCGAAAGAAAAAATTCACACAAAAAAAGTTCATTTGCTCTCCCAAATATGTTCCTTTCCCCAAGTTCACAAAACCTGACCTCTACATTTAAAATCTTGAGTGATCTTTGGTATTTATTTCTCCCACTTCTAGCATAAAGAGGAATCCAAGTTTTATACATTCTAACTTAGCAAGGCCTCCTGAAGCCATTTTTTTTAAAAATCTGAGCTCTAGAGCGGTACTATAATAGAAATATATTGGATTGGGAATAAGAGTTCAAAGCCCCAGTCACCATAACTTACCAATGAAGAAACCACCTTAGAAAGGTAAAATAACTTGCCCCAAACTCACACAGCTACAAGTGATGGGGCCAAGATGGAAGCCAGGCTGGACGCCAAAGCCAGTGCCCCAAGAGAAAACCACACGAAAATCAGAATTCACTTGTCATTCTAGAAGAGATAAACACCAAACTTTAAAATACATACTAGTAAGGAACATGTTATTTGAACTTAAAGGTCTCCAAAAGATTCAAGTTTTTATTTCCAAAACTTATTGTGTTACAATAAAAAATCAAGGATAAAAACTTATAGCAACAAAAGTCGTATCTCTTGATAAAAGCATTTCATCTGTTATAGAAATGTCATTTTGAAGTATAATAATTAAAAAGAATAAGAATCAATGCACTACAGATTGTAAAACAAAAAGGGGGTGTTATTTACTAAATTGTGTCCCCCTCAAATTCCGACATTGAAGCTCTAACTCCCCATGTGATAGATGGCATTTGAAGACAAGGCCTTTGGGAGATAACTAGGTCTCGGTGACATGAGGGTAGGGCCTCCCCATGAGGGATGAGCGCTCTTATTCAGAGCAAGAGACACCCAACTTCTCTCTCTGCGACGTGGACACAGCTAGACGGTAGCCTCGAGCAAGCCAGAACCTAAATGCTGGACTTCCAGCCTCCAGAAGTGTTCTGAGAAACACATTTCTGTTGTCTAAATCACCTAGTCGACGGTATTTTCTCCTGGTAGCCAGAGTGACAAACAGGGAGGACGGATGTATTAACTCCAGAAAACAGCACTTTGCTTATCACTCAAATTTTAACTAAATCTTCCATTTAAAATAAAAAAGTCAAGGTATTTACCACATTCCTACGAATTCCAGGCCACTGAGTCAGTGTTCACAAAATATAAACTTCCTAAAAAGTTTACTTTTAAATTAACTACCCTAACCTCATTTTAGACACATTAATTAATCAAAGTATTAATCTTTACACACTCTTCCTTAAATAAACACAACACAAATGAGAATTATAGAATATCTGAGGTTGAAATTATTTTATACTTAAAGAATATGGTCATTACGAAGTAACGTGGCCCGAGTAACTAATATATTGGATCTCGTACTTTTCAAAGTGTTTTTGTCAAAAACTTGGATAAAGACCTGGAAAGTAGATAACACATATGATATGCACAACTGAAAGAGGACCAATGCATTCGATGACTTTCTTAAGAAATAAAAGGTCTTAGAACGCGAGGGAGAATTAAATTAGAAAAAAGAATAAATACCTCTATAAACTTAAATTGGAAAAAAAGAATAAATAGCTCTATAGTCATAGTTCAAAAACTAAATTTCATAAATAAATACAGACCCAGCCTGTTCATATGAACCAGGAGAGCCAGTGACAGCTAGTATTGTGACAGCACTGCCTTATAAAAATTGCTACTTTAGTAGAAATCTAATGCACAGATCTGGAATTGTAAAAGTTCCACTGAATTTTGTGTTTTACACACAGCTTAAAGTGCTGTGCTCAAGTCTGGGCTTCATGAAAATAAATATTTAAAAACAAACTAAACTGGATACAAAAGAAAACCTTTTCAACTGTTGAGTTTATCCATAGGTGCAAACAAGTTACCTTAAAACTCACATCATTCTATTTTCACAATTTGCTACGTACCCCAAAGGGATGTGAACGAAGTGATATGTAATTTTGCTGAGGCACAAAATTCGCATCCAGTGCCATGAGGTACATGAGAAAAGGGGGATTCTAGGAGATAAACTTAGACCTCCCTCCCTCTCTTGCTGTATGTACCCTCTTCCCCAGGGTTTGTTTTCTTTTTCAGGGATACAATAACTTTTGTGAAGAGTTATTTCTTTGTAAAAAACAAAACAAAAACTCTAAAAAGAAAGCCAAATCATAGTGCAGATGATGGAAGTAAAGAGAAAGGGATGAGGTTTGACTATTAGTATGGTGCTCAAAAATTTGGAAATTTGGAAGCTCTTAAGACGTGAATGTGAAAGGTTGACTATAGTGTCTGGTCACCAGACGCGTTCAAGCAAAAGCAAGATACGCCTTTGTCAGAAATACTTTAAAGGTAATTCTTGCTTTGAGCAAGAGGTTGAAATGGTCACTTCCATCCCTTAATTGTTAATCAATCACTCAATAATTGACATCAATCTTTTTGACATCAATTTTTTTAGATCACATTTGCTGCTATAATAGTAAACCTAAGAATACCACCATATGTTAACTGCTTCTACTAATAGCACTACAGTAAAAACATTAAAAAGTGCCATTTAAAAAAAAGTGTAATACAAATAAATCTGTTGGAGTTTTAATCAGAATGGCAGAGGGCTCAGGCTGTTGGAAACTGAAACATGTCAACCGAGTTTGAGGCAGAAGCCTCAACAATCAGAAAAGAAATGTAGCTATCAAACCTTCTGTACTGTAATTACTGTTCTAGCAAAATAAAGCTGTGTGCCTACGATTTACTTGTGGTGATTGCCAGAGCACACTTTTTGACAACTTAGAGAATTTTAAAATTGATCATATTATACAATTTTCTTAAAACTGATTCAGTTTAAAGCCCAGCTCTTTAAACCTCAGCTCTGCTACTTAGTAGCTAGGTGTTTCTATAGCGTAATTGTGGCATAAGCTTCCCTGGTGGCTAAACATAATTCTGAATTTTTATGTCCTCATCTGTGGGCTACATCTTCTAGTCTGTTGTGAGATTTCATTAACCTCATGTGTATAAAGCTCTTAGAATAGTGTCTGGCACTTACTAAGAACTTAATACATGATGATAATATTTTCAAAAGTTATACATTACAGATAAAAACCAAAGCATAAATAGCTTCTTAGTCACCTTTATTTTTTGCAAGGCAAGAATGTTGGATGTGATGGGAGAAAAGAGCATTCTCTTCAAGATGCTCGCGGACATCATGAATTACTCTAAGCCTTTCATACAACTGAAGGGTACCTTTAAGGTTGGAATTTTAAGTTTAAATTGATAAATGCCAAGAATTGGTTAGCATCACACGTCCCCCTTCCCTCCCACCCCCAGCACTGGCTCTATTCCTCTTCCACTTAAATGCCTGTCATGAGACATGCAAACCTACCCATCTCTTTCTCCTACTTTCCACTTGCACTCTTTTCATGCTTCCAAATGTCATAATGTAAGTACATAATCAGGAAATCAGGCAATTAACACATGTAGGCTATTTCTGGCTTTTTAATCCTTATTCAAGTTTTTTCTTCAGCAAGAGAGGGACTTTCTCTGCCTCCAAAATGGCAGACATTCTTGTTCCACAACTGGGAACTAGTTCATCTTTCTACATTTTGTATCCTAATTGTGGCCTGGACTACACAAATCTATACATATTAAAACTCAAAGAACCGTAGAGCAAAAAATTCATTTTTCGTACTAAATTTTAAAACTCATACAGCAATATAACCAACCTCCACTTGACAAAAGCCTCATTTCAGTCACCTTTTATCCTGTTTTTAAAGTAAAATTCAATTATCTGCTTCATTTTCCTAACTTTGAGAAGCAATTCTATACCTCCCCTATTGTGCTTCTTCAATTAAGAGCTACAAAATTTAAACCTAACATTAAAAACAATTACTTAAAATACAGGTCAAGCTACTCCAGCCATATTGCCAAAAACCTAAATTTTAATTGGAACTGAAAAATTATAGTGGTTTTTTGAGGATTAAACTTCCCTCTGCTCTTTAAAATCTGACAATATATGACATTTAATATATTCTGTTTCCCAGTTACTAGAAATATTTAATAATGTACAATACCCATCTTTAAAATAGCATTGGATAAACAGGAATGCTGTACTTGCCCAACTATTTAGCCAATCTTAGGAAAAGGTCCTAAGCTTTTTGTTCCTTAGTGACCATTTCTCCAATCTCCCAAATGTTTCTGATGTATTTCTAAATGTATATCCTTAATATGTCTCCTTAAGGAGCCTTTCAAAGAATCCAGTGGCCTCCACAGGGCTTTTGGGCGAGAACATACCCTGCTGGGAAGACACAGGTGCTGATGCCTCGGGAGAGAGAAGTGGAGGCACAATTTCCCCGGGGGGGAGGCAGGACAGGGCACAGGACTCTGCAGGCAGAGCACGCGCTGGACCTCTGTCTTGGCTGCTTCCTTCAGCTGGTATCTCTGTGCAGTGCACAATGCACAGCCACACACAGCAGCCCGGCACTTTCAGATGATTCATTAGGAAAGAGGACAGAAGAAAGCGCAACTATGCACTTCGCTAGACACCCATTCTCCAGCCACATATGCATCCATCTCTTATCTTGCAGACTCGACATTTACTTGGGGGAGAGGGGCAGGAATCTTCCAACTTCATAGGGACTCTATTCTCTCTTTGCTTTTAATTTTACTGTTTTTCATGGTTCTCTTTTCCGTTTTAAATATGTTCAAGATGCACGTGATATCAAAACATATTAAATTCAAAAGATGCATGGAGACACATTTAATGTGATTTCTGCAACATGCTCTGACAGGGGAAACAGGTATCCTTAGTTCACGGATGAGCATACTTAAAACTTGAAGAAGCCAAGCCACTTGTCCCCAAAGTGAACGAACAGCTGGCACAAAGTAACAAAAGGGCTAAACCAAAGTTTTTAAATCCCTAGTCCAGAGCTCGTTGCGTATTCAACACATCTCGAAATCAAGAGGTCTCACTACTCAGTCCTGCGTAAACTTTCATCCTCATGACTTGACCTAAATTCTTTTAGGGTCACCAAGGATCTCTCAGCCAAATTCAAAGGCCACTCCTCCTATAAGTATGATTCTGAACTCTGCTACATTTGGCTCTAATCCCATTTTTAAGATCATTTTCTTCCACCTTGATTTCTACAGTGACTTCCTTCTTCACTTTCTCATCCTCGTTCTCCTTTCCTTGCCATCAATTGTCTTCAACATCCTGTTACATTTCTGTGTAAATAAACCCACTCCACCTTGCAGCTCATCATGGAAATGTCTGTCCCCATTACGCAGGTCAGGCTCTAGTTTGTATCTCTAGTCCTGTACTCCTGCCAGTTCCTCTGTGATGAATCTAGCCCATTCTATGCTTTCATCACTTCTGCCCTTCATTAATTCCAACGGCTGCCCGATCCTATCCAGCATTCACTAACCTTAGCAGTTATGTCCCAAAGGGCAGAATACAAAACACGGCTGGTGGTACATTAGATGATTTTAAGTGGTCCATAAAGGAGTATTTAAAATTATGTTTATTTTAAAACAGGTTGAGGAAAAACTGTAAAACCAAATAATCACATACATTTTTCTTTTAAATTCACTTAATTGTAAGACAGGTAAAAAAATATTGACAGGCAGATGGTTTGAAAATACAGCAAAAGTCATGAATGACTTGTTTGGGAAATACTGGCCCCTGGGAAATCCATAAGGTATAGAAGTTAAGCACTCAGGCTCTGGGTTAATGATTTGAATCCTACTTACTAGCTAAGTAATTTTGAACAAATTACTTAAATATCTTTAAATCCCAGTTTTCTAGTTGTATAGTGGAGATAAAAATATCTACCCAGCTCCTAGGATGATTGCATGGATTGAAAGAGGTAACCTACAAAATGTTCTTAGCTCAGCGCCTGGCATAGTAAGTGCTCAACAAACGGTAATAATTACAATTATTCTTGATCTGTCCTGGCCATTACTCCTTCACTTGTCATCAACTGGGAACTCAATCTGTGCTATAGGCAATTTTCCATATATGGATTTTCTACCCCAAATTTCCCTTACTGCTTGCATATCTTTATTTTTATCTTCTGGTATGAATTTTTTTTTTTTTAAATCACAGTAACATTTATTATTATTCCTTAAGACTGTGAACACCTTGGCAGTGGGACCCAAAAGCCATACTCCTCTGATTCACTTGGCCTCACAAAATTAAAAGAATTTTTAATATTTGTTGAACAAACCTAAAAATTACAAAGGAAAATCTGATGCAAATAAATCTCAGGATGCAAAATACATAAACACAAACTATTTGAAAGCTTTGACACTATTCAAATAGGTGAATAAAGGGGAAAATGACAGGGTATTTCTTTGCTCCCCTAACATATCCGTCAGTTAAACCTTAGCTGTAGGTCTATTGATTCTTCTGTGTTTCCTAATCTCATCCATTCAACAATCTAGAATAAACTCTAGGTATACGCCAACCACACAAGGTGATGGGGACACAGAAACAGTCTAGTAAAGAAAAAGAGACTAGTATCGGAATACTAACAGGTACAAAATTAGATCATATGCTATGTTAACAAGTGTTTGTTTTTAATACTAGATGCGCCCCACAAATGCTGATTACACCCCCCATTCCCTTAACGCAGAGCACCCAGCAGCATGGCAGAGAGGCGCGTGCACTACATTGCTGACAGTAAGAAATTTCCCTGCTATATGGTTAGCACGTGCCTAGCATTCAGACTCCAGGTAGGTACTAACCATATCAAAATTTTTGTCTGCCAGTGAGACAAGTGTTGAAACTCAGTAATAGCCCTGTTTGATCTGATTTGCCAGCAAATACGTGCACACACAGGCCCAAAAATATGACTGGCATTCTGTTAGTCTAGAGCAAAATAACGACTAGACATATGACTCGCAGAAAGATCAGCATATATTGAACCTTTCTGGAGGCTGGTAAAAAACATACAATAAAACATTTACTAAAGTTACCCTCTCTAGACAATACTTTTACCCAAAAGACATCCTGATTGATGATGCATCAGTGGCATTGAGAAATTTAAAATGCTGTGACTCAGAAAACTAATTCTCAAGACTTCTGAGCAACAGTAAACATAGGCTGAGATAAGCTGTCATTGTGTTACCCTATTTGTAAGATGACAAGTCTCGATTTACTGGAAGTACATTAGTCATAACTCAGTCACACACAATTTTTGGATCTCCTTCACTGGAGAATAGGGTTCCGTACCAATCTGTGTCATATTTCATCAATGATCAATCCTTGTCTTACATAAATATGGTATAAACAGCATCTGAAACACAACTTACTCAACTGACTTACAAACTGAAACAGCTTTGGGGGGTGGGAGGAAACCACTTGGAGGGAGAGGGGGACATAACAGAATGATCTTTAAAGATGTTTTACCAGTAAGGATGGTGGGATGGAGTAGGAGTAGGGGGGAGATGGGCTGGAATGAGCTGGAACTTCTGTATTTCAGCTATGTGTAATACACTGACCCTAGCATTACTGAGTGTGCAGCATGTAGAAGAAATCTTTAAGAAACAAAATCCAGTATGGAAGTGTGAGAAAGGTCTTTTTCAAAAAAGAAAAAAGAGAACATAAAAACTATTTCTTAAATATCAAAAGAATATATACTCCACACTGGGAATATAGATTACTTACTGCTTGCAAGACAGTATTTTCTTCTACCAATATTCTGCCATCCTCCCTCACTACAAGTTGACATTTATTACAGGTACTGAGCACAGTAATAAACCCTCTATATATGTTATTTTTGTTAACCCTACAGCAAGCCTTCCAGGGAGGTACGATTAGTAATATCATCATCTCCACTTTGCAGATGAGGAAATATTGTATCAATAATATAGGCCAGATCTCAAAATTTAAAAATTGTATCTGTCATACTGTCAAGTTTTACTCCACCGGCCTTTAAATAGAAAAGGGTACAAAAATTAGCTTCTACCCCAGCCCCAAAGTAGCTACAAACCATCTTTTTACACCTCTGCAACACTATAACCTTCACATGCAACAATGTTTCTATAGTGAAAGGGGAGAAACTAGGTTAATAATGCTGTGTCTTATTTAGTTTCCATAGGTCATAAAATTACAAAGAACAGAGAGGTAATTTGACAGTTCAGAGCATCCCTTTTGCATTTAGACAGCCTGGGGTTGAATCTATACAGCACCACCAATAACTTGCTGTGTGACCTTAGTCAAACTGCTTTAATCTCTCAGGTTTCGTTTCCTCATCTGTAAAATGGGGATTATAATAATAGCACCTTCCTCAAAGACTTGCTGTTAAGACGTAAAAAGGTAACGTGTGTGAAGGGCTTATTACTGTGCTCAGTACATAGAAAAAAAAGGCCAACACATGGTGGAGGGAGAACAGCCCCATAGTAAGCTCACCAGACCAAAATATAAAAATGCAAGTAAAAAGCCTATGTTCTGAAAATCCCGTTAGAGAAAAGGAGAGAGTTACTATCTGGCTATCTGCTAAAGTGAAAACTCAATCTATTCCTAATTTTTTGTTCGGTGATCAGTGCATTTGAGGTGGGCCAGAAACGATGCTGCAGTGCATCTGACACACACACACCTAAAAATGGCTCCAGTCAGAGCAGCATCGACCAACGGAGGAGGTGAAATCTACTTTTAACAAATGCAGGGGGGTAGGTTTGGTGGGCGCTTACGTAGGCCCCTATCGATTTTTATTTGCAGGAGTAAGCGATCAGGCGCTTCATCAAGAATCCTGATTCATCTAGGCCACTCCACACGAAACCTTAGCGCGCAGCCGCCTACTGTGCGATTCCAAGTACCCCAGCGAGGTACGAATCTAGGAACCTAGGCTGAAGATCGGCCAATGCGGAAATCCGGGTCGCTTTAGGAGCCAGCGAACACCAGGCATGTCGGAAGCCTCAAAAAAAAAAAGCACAAAAAACACACAAAACACACACACACACAAAAAATCTCAAATCGAGTCAAAACCAATGTACATCTCTTTAAAGGTATTAGATGCATCCGTCTCGGGCAAAGGAAGAACTGATCGGTGTCCCTATTGGCCCCCATGCCCTTTTCTTCCAGCCCTAAAGCGGGGCCCGGGCGGGCGTACCGGTAACACCGCTGCTCCGTCGTCGTCGGGAGCCGCATAGCGGGGCAGACCACGCAGGGCAGGGGATGCAGCGGCCTAGGGTGCGCGGGGCGACCCGAGCCCGCCGCGGGAGTCGGGGCAGCACGTCCCTAGCGGAAGTCGGGCTGGTCCCGACGCCTCCAAGGGCCTCTCCCCGAGTCGGGTCTCTAACCCGGCGTCTCCCACACGCGGCTCGTTGCAAATCCCCCCTCGCGACACGCGGAGCAGAGGGAGGCAGTGGAGGCCCCGGAGTTGTTTGGGGGACGCATCCGCCCACGCCAGCACGAGAGACCGCGCGCGCGCCCGCCGGTCCGGCGGGATGGAAACTCCCTCCGCTTCCCCGGCGACGCGCGCAATGCCCCCCGGCCGGGCCCGAGCCGGGGTCTGGGCCGCGAGACACCGCCGGGCGCGGAACTCCCGCTGCAGCCACATGGGGCGGGTCTGGGCGCCGTTTCCCGCTCCCCGAGCCGGAGGCCGACGCTTCCCCCGACAGAGATGGTGGTGCGCACAGCGAAGGGAGGGGATGCCGGGCCCTCCCCACGCGGCTCCTCGTCCCGGGGCGCGAGGCTCGGGTGCGCTCCCACGCCCGCCCGCCACGATGGGCCCGCTTTGATCGCCGCTCCTCCGCCCTCGCTTCTTGCCTTACCGGCCAGGGTGTCAAGCGGAGTGTGTGCGCGCTCTTCGAGGGTTTCCGCCGAGGCCCGATCCGAGCAAGGGGAACACGAGGCTGGGGGTGGGGGTTCCCGAAGGACCACCGGACTCGGGGAGCCGCCGCTGCAGATGGACAAACCGCCAAAGCACTTTCGCTGCTTCCCGAGAGGGACAGAGCAAGCGAGAACAAGAAGCAAGATGGCGGCTAGCCAGCCCCTACGTATTACGTCATGCCGCGGCGTACGTACAGCAATCTCCGCAACACCGCCCTCCGGCGCCGAGACGGCCGCATCACGTGACGCCTTCGTGGCGGTGCGACCCCGGCGGAAGGCGACGGCGCCACCTGCTGGACGGAGGGAGTTCCTGCAACCAGAGTCCTCGCTACAGGTAAAGATTTAGCCTGCAAATGTCTCCAGGACCTCTTGACTAGACCACGATTGTGGGTTGATATTGCATCACGGAAGCGAGGACTCTTGTATTGGGTGGATAAGTATGTGAATTGGTGCACAACAGGTTGGCAGTGTGTATCAGAATTAAACCACGCATAATCTTAAGCTTGATATTTTCCAGAAATGTGCACGTACAATATTCATAATATCCAAACTTGCCCGTTGATAAAGATATAGATAAATGCATTGTGAAACAGCCATATTATGTAATATTTCGAAGCCATTAAATTCAGAGTAATATTGAACGACCAGGGAAATACTTATGCCATAACATCCTCGTGCCATAATTATGCTGTAAACACACAGTATATATGCATATTCGCAGAAAAAAAGACTCAAAAATGTACTCTAAAATGTTAATGCTAAACATGTTAACAATAGTTATCTTACAGCCATCAGAATTTAAAAAAATATTTTATGTATGCCTTTCTATAATTTCCAGATTATATAATCAGAAAAAAATTTTAATGTGTAGTGAAAACTTGTGAGTCATAAAAATGTTATGAGAAACAAATGATAACTGTGCATACATTTATAGTATGTGCATGTATACATACATATGGTGTGTGTCATATATATATATATATATATATATATGGCACTGTGTTTATTTAAAATTCAAAAGCATTACAAATTTGGGGGGCTTTAGAATAAAACAAGAACAGGTATGAATACACATTCTGCTAATTAATTGCTATGGAGTATGGGTAAATTACTTGTAACTTCCCTCAGCTTCAGTGTTCTCACTTGTAAAATGGAGATTATAATACCTACTTCTCACATTTATGTTATTCAGGCACAAAATATTTATTGAGCACCTACTACATGTGCTAGAGACTGGGATACAAAGGTAAAGAACAGTTAAGACCCTGGTCCTAATGAAACAGTCTAGGGATGCAGGTTGAATAATAGACGTGGATACATGCAATGAAGGAAGCTGATAGGATATCAAGATAAAGAATAACCAGGAAGAAAGGCAGGAGGAATTTACTTTAGAGGGTGGTCAGTGAGTCCCTTTCCGAGCAGGTGCCATTTAAAGCAGGATTTCAACGATAACAAAAAGGAGCAATGCAAAGAGTAGGCGAACAAGTGCTCTGGACCAAGTGAACTGCAACGACGAAAGCCTTGCTTTGGGAAAGAGTTTGGGGTGTTCTAGGGACTAGGAGAGGCGTATGTCTGGGGCTTCATTTAGAGAGAGAGGGGCACAAGGGGAGACTCGAAGGAGAGCCAGGGGCTAGGTTCAGAGGGGCCTAGGAGGCGACGATACGTTCAGAATGTCTTCACATCCACCCTATGTTCAAACACAGTATTATCTTCACATGTTATTCACAGTAGTTTCACTTGTTGACTCTGAGCTAACTTTTGGATCTTCTCAAACTCCTATACACCAAGCCAGGCACTTGCTCCTTGCCCCCCGCCCCCCATATCTATGGTCTTTTGAAATGGAAAAGCTGCCACAGGATCATTGCCAGGGGAAGTCCTGCTGACATCCTCAAGGGCACACAGAAGCATTACTGTGGTCAATTTTCCACAACCCTCTAAGATCTGGTTTTGCGTGTCTTAGTCTCAGAAACTAAGCTCTGATAAACTTACATGAAGCGACGTCATGAGACTGACGTCCACAACCAGAATATTAATTTATTAATATCCAAGAGCTCTTAGGTTGGTGCAAAAGGAACTGTGGTTTCCAAGGTTAAAAATAATGGCAAAAACGGCAATTCCTTTTGCACCAACCTAACAATTTATATACCTGAAGCCCACACAGCTAATGTGTTTTCTGTGTAGACAAACCTACCCAGGAAACCAAAGGCATCATCAGAAGGTTGCTTGATAAGCACAGACAGATTCAGAACGAGTGGAGCTCTGTGTATAGACTGTTCTTGATCCATCTTTCTCCAGGCAGAATGCTTTTGTCCCAAAGGAAGAAATACTCGATTTCCAATGGTTGCAGCTTTCTAGGCTGATCTCTAGCATCGTAGGGACACCCTGCTGTGTTGTCAGTTTGGCTCCTTGTCTCCTTGACAGCAGTTGGGTGGGCAGTGGCCCTAAAGTGCCCTTCTGTGCTCCTTTCTCTGTTTCCATGGCTACCCAGACCGCTTAGCAATATTCTTTCAATAAAAATCAAGTTACAGTCAAGTCAGGCCAGTTTGTGTTTTCAAGGTGACTTTGCTTGTTTGTCCTCTTATCCGTTGTGTGTGATCTTAAAGTTAGGCTCTCAGAGAACAGTCTTATTTCCCTTATTTCCAATATATTGGGGGAAATTGGGCTGAAATCTTTAGGTATTGGTACACTGTCCAAGGCCAAATAATATTCTTTTAAAATTTACTTTGTTTTGGATCATTTACACCTCTCCTAATACTTCTTCAGTGTAAATAAATTTGTCATAACAAAATGTTTTCCTCACAGAGTGAATGAAAACTTGTACTTTAATTTCCAGTTCTGCTTTTTAAGCAACAGTTTTAGAGTAAGATTATTAAATTGCCAGTTGGTGGGATAAAATCAGGCAAACTAATTTCTCATTGAAAACAAATTGATTCTCCAAATAATATGGCCTATTTCCTTTGTGATTGCCCAGGCTTATTTGCTAATGGTTTTATTGAATTTCCACCCTTATCATTTTGGGATTGATTCTATAAACCTGTAGGCACTGAAGATTTATGGGATGTAGGTTTCCCCAATATCTGAAATTAGAGTGTTCCTATAAAACCTTGCATAAGCCAAAATGGGGTAAAGCGAAGAAGCAATTCCCATTCATTTATATGGGAAACATCTTGAATGTTCCCAGACCCCAAGAAAAATCTACTATATCTCACCAAATATGCTTAATTATGTCCAGTTTTATGCTAAGCTAACACCCTTACCAGCTCTCATGGGCTTTTCCGATACCTTAGGACACATCTTGCTAACAGATGCACAAGATAAATGGAGATAAAGCCCAGATGCTCACAGATACAGTTGGAGCCCTGGCGGCCTGATGCTGAGATGCTGAGTGTGGTTCCCAGGGAAAGAGCTGGGCGGGGCCTCTCTCGCTGCTCAGGTGTGCGTGGCCTTTACAAGGCTCACTGCCAAACAAATGCAGAACCCTGTTTTCACGTCTTGTCCTTTTTCTTCAAAGCAAAAATCCTCTTTGGACTTCTTTTCGTCAAACACAGGTACTAAAGTAGGTCTTTTGTAAAAGTGACGTGGAATAATGTGAGCTTTTGAAAAGCAGGGGATACCTGCATTCGGTGGAAAACAAACGAACCAATGAAGGGAATCATGCTTTATTAGTAGCAGTGTTTCTTAAAGGTTTATGTGTACGTGAAAATTTTGGTTTCTTTTCACCAGTGGTCCCAAAAATCATATTCAGTAAAACTGTGAGACATTATAAGCCTGATGTAATGAAAACCATGATACCCAAATACTGTGTGAAAATGTAATCTTATTTTATGAATGTCAACAGCTATTGTAACTTTGCTAATAAAGATCAGAAAAAAAGACTGCCAGTGCTTTGAAAAATGACTGGTCTACTTGTAAGAAATTATATATACTAAACTTTATATTGCATGTGTTATATATAAAATATTACATGTGAAATAAGGTAAATATTTCTGTTATTTATCGGTCTATTATAAAGTGGCTCAGGAAACCCTTTTTGTCATGGTATAAAAGGTACGTTTTGGCTAAAAGTGATGTTCGTTGATCACATGTTAATGAGGTTTACTATCCGCCCAGAATTTTCTTAGCTGAGGACACAGACTCACTGGCTCATTGCTGCTTCTGCTTTGGCTGGAAGTTCACCCCAGACAGGAAGTGAGGAATGACAAAGGTCAATGGTAAGGGGGAAAGGGTGGGTTTAGGGAATGCAGAGCAGAAAAGGCGACCACGGAAACTAACCAGGTGGCAACTGAGGATGCAGACTAGGTGGTTTCTTAACCTTTTAGGCCAGAAAATAGAAACTTGAGATGTTGCTGATGGATGTAAGTACAGCATGCAATAAGTACCTCTCAAACTGTAACTCTGGCTGTTGCCTGTAGCATTTCTTGAAGTACAAGGTACTTTTTACTTTTTTGGCTGCCCAACAGCGTATCATTGAAACCACCCAGTTTTAAATCTTTTCATGCTCCATAGTAGTTAGAAGGAGTAAAGTTGATAGTACTTTTCTTTGATGGCACCGGGACAGGGTTATTTTGAATAACTTCTAGGCTTCCGATGAAAAAGAGCATTTCATGTGTTACAGAGTGTCCGCCGTCCATGCCTCGTTCAGATTTTGTTTCTTTGTATTCTCCATTCTTAGTTCTGCTGGCGTTACTGAAACAGTTATTTCAGAAATATTCCATTGAGTTGCTGAGAGTCTCAGTAAGATAATTGCTTCAAATGAGAATTAGTAGCACAGTACTCTAGGGAGGGGACCATTGTTAACTTTATAGTGCAGAGTCTTGATAGGAAGAAGAGCGAAGAGGAATAGTGACTGAAAGACGATTGAGAAAAAGCTTCTCCAGGTATTTCACAGCCTGGGGAAATGACACTGAAATGAAATTCTCTTCATTTCAATATTCAGTATTACCTGTTGGAGACTTTCAATTGCAAAGTTTTAATCATTGTAATGATTGATAAAATAGTGCCACCTGTTAGGGGACAGGTGACCAGGACACCTGTTCAACCTTGAGAAGTTACTAGTAGGTTGCACGAAACTGTTATGGCTTTGATACTTCCCATGACTCCGGAAATACTGCCTAAAATCCTTAAGTAATAAATCCTCAGTAAGTTGGTGTATCTGATACTTAAGTAACTATTACTGATTTGGAGAGTGGACTCTTCAATCACTCTCCTTCAAATTCAAACTGAATCAACAGTTCAGCAATGAATGCATTAATTATTTCTCTCTCCAACTTTATCAAAGCTGTGAAATGAGATAATGGGAAAGCACTTCAGCTTACAGGATACCATGCAAATAGAAGTTCTAGTTCCTTCTTTGACATGTTTGGCCTTTCAGGTCAAAAGGTAAGAGAAAGTTTTGGTCTTGGGATTATTATTATTATTATTATTATTATCATTATTATTTTTTGTTCTGTACCCAAAGTTGCAAAAGTTGAACTTCTTTCAGGAACATTGGAGAAGAAAATGTTTTCAGCGAGCATGAGCTTGTTGCCTGTTGTCTAGCAGTGTGTCTTCTGGTCCAACCAGCCAGGCTCTGGTACGAGCTGAGGATCTAAGAGCTTATTAGGATGAAGGGGCCTGTTAACAAGTCCTAACTAACTATTGTATCTTGTATTAGAGGAAGTTTCTTTAAATCGCCTTAGAGGGGAATTTTGCATTAGAGAACTAGTGTCCATCTTGCAAGCAAGTCTTGCATAGAACTTTATTGGGTCACAGAAATGACCTAATGACGGGAAGGTTTTGCCTTTTTCTCTAAGTGATCACAGAAAATTAATGGAATGGGAATTCTGAATACATTTCTCCAACTGTCTATTTGTAAGTGTCATGAGATAGGTCATAAATCTGTATTATTTGCTTTTACTTTTTTTGGGGGGGAAGGGGAATAGGACTTTATTGGGGAACAGTGTGTACTTCCAGGACTTTTTCCAAGTCAAGTCGTTGTCCTTTCAATCTTAGTTGTGGAGGGCGCAGCTCAGCTCCAGGTCCAGTTGCCATTGCTAGTTGCAGGGGGCGCAGCCCACCATCCCTTGCGGGGAAATCGAACTGGCAACCTTGTGGTTGAGAGCCCACTGGCCCATGTGGGAATCAAACCGGCAGCCTTTGGAGTTAGGAGCATAGAGCTCCAACCGCCTGAGCCACCAGGCTGGCCCCTGCTTTTACTTTTAATATGGGACATTTAACTTAATATATGTTATTTTTTTTCCCTTCAACAAATGCTTATTAAGAACCTATGATGTACCAGGCATCGTGCCATCCACAGAGGATATAAAAACAAGTAAGACTGTCTACACTCCTGCTCTCAGTGTTTATAGCCAAGTGGGATGGGGGAGGGGGAGGGAAAATTATAAGGAATTATAACTAAAGGGGATAAATGCTCTGATGAGGGAATTAAAAGGTACCATGTGAGCCAAAAGAGGAGGTAACATCCCAGACTTGAGGGAGGGCTGGTCAGGGAAGATGAACCATTTTATAGGGATTAGCTACATGTGTGGGTGTGTGTTAAGAGTGTGTGACTGAGCATGTCTCTATGTTGGGGATGGTAGGGCACCATGTGATGGGACAAGGTTTGAGGATGTGGACAGAGGTGGTCAGAGACCAGAGCCTTATAAACTGAGTTTGGGTTTTACCCCAGGGGCCAAGAAGAGTCTTTGAATGAGTGTAAACTGGATGTTTCCTAGTCTAGGTAAAATTTGTGAATTTTATTGACATCACACATGAAATAGAGCTCCAGGTGTATTATTTCTCAGTCATTTTTTTCTTTCAACAAGTATTAATCGAGCGTGTGCTATGTACCAGGCACTGTGCCAGCTGCTGGGGATATAAATGGTTAGTGTTTGAAGCATTTCTTTAGCTGAAAGGTAGAGAGAGATTTGCCTGGGCATAGGAGCAGCTGTTTTAGGAAGCTGGCATGACAACCCAAGGGCTAGGCAGAGTGGGGTTTGAATCCTGCACCGTGAGTGGAGAGAAGCAGCAGGGCCAATTTCCTCAGATTGTTTTTATTTCCACAGAACCCTCATCCTTTTCATCTTAAGAAATGGGGGAATTATTCCTGCAGGGGTGTGACTTAGAAAGTTGTTACCAATCTGAGAAACAAGTGTCCTGTGTCTCAGGGAGAGGGCAGTACTCTGAGAGATGCTGCCCCATCTCCCTTCGGGAGTGCTGGCTGAGAAGGGCCCCCAAGGACCAGCCCTCGTTGGGGACTGCCTCATCGAAGGAGAGCTGACACTCCTCCTTCCAGAGGCATCCACCCTCTAAGGACTAATTGGGGTGGAGGCATGAAGATCTGGCCCTTCCACTATCTGAGGACTATTGTAGGGGACATCTCAGTTCCCAGCTCCACGTAGGGACTGTATGTAGACCAGCGTCTCAGTCAGTCTAACCCTGCTTTTTTCTCCCCTTCTCCTGGTTTTGATCCCAAGGCAGTCTAATGAAAGTTCTGTGTGCAAATTTTTGTCTGTTTCCCAGGGAATCCAACCTGCAGCACCATCTCCCCAGCTTGCTCAAGCCAGAAGTCTGGAAAATACCAGCCTCCTTTCTCTCCTTTATCTTGAATACCCTCCACATCTGCTCAATCCCCAACTTCGTATTTTCCTCTGTTCCAATTGCCATCATCATTAGCCACATCACCACCGCCTGTCATCTAAGGACACTATTGTGGTAGCTCTTCATTTGTTTCCTGTCTCTGTCTTGATTAAAACGACTTATTTTTAAAAATAATTTTATGACAGGTTTATTATGGAGGTGTATTTGACATACAGTATGCTATATATTTAAAGTGCACAAGTTGATATAGTTCGACACATGTATATGCCTGTGAAACTATTACCACAATCAAAATAATGAACGTATCTATCACCAATTTTATTATTTTTAAATTACAAAAAGCTGTGCAAGCTAGTTGTAAATATCTATATATCTATATATCTATATCTATATCTGCAATTAGATCCCTTGGGGTAACCATCTTTTAAAATGTGAATCTCCAGAAGCTTCTTCCTTGTCTGAAGTTCCTTTAATTGCTTCAGTTGCCTTTGGCTAAAGATAAAAGTCTTTACCTGGGGGGGCGTTCTGGTGCCCCGCCCTCCCTCCCAGGGTTCTCTGGCAGGCTTCTCTGTTTCCTAGCCAGGCAGGACAGGATCTTAAACCGCAGTGATGCCTTGCCCGTCCTGCCTCATGGCCTTTTGCCAGTGTTTTCCCCCTCCATCTACTGCTTTTGTTCTGTCTTCTTTTACCCCTGGTCCTTCATCATCTTAAATGTGAATCGCTATTTTAAATAATTGCTATTCAATGGGTTTTGAGTGCTTACTTTTCGTCATGTTCTGTGCTTTACATACAGTATGTCCCTTAATCCTCACAAGATCTGTCATTAGTAGTATTGTCCTTATGTTGCCCACGAGGAACCGTCACTAGCCCCCCACCATGCAGCTAGGAAGCGAAGGTGCTAAGTGTAGGGCGCCGCAACTTGCTGAATCCTCAGACCAATGGAAGTTCCTGGTTCCAGGCTGCTGTGTCCCACCCTGCAGTTCTCCCCTGTAACACGCATTGCACTCACTGTTAAATGTCTGGCTTCCCGATGAGACTGGGAGCTGTATGAAGACAGAGATGGAGTGTGAGTGGCATCTGTGCCAGGGCCCATTAAATGCTCACGGCACACTTCTTCAGTGGGTACTGAATGCATAGTCATTGCCGTTGCATCTGGATAGCAGCTTAGCAGCAACAGCTTGGATTGTGGAGTCAGAAAGAGGAGACGTTCAAATCCAAACTCTGCCAAGCGTACTATAACCTTGAGCCGGTGTTTACTCTCTGTATGTCTCCTTTTCGTCACCTATGAAACAGAGATGATAGTACTTGTCTCCTCTTACAGAATGAACAAGACGATGTCAAAAAGTTCCCAGCCCAGGAGGTGACACAACCTTTTTTGGTCTTTCCAACTTTGGATGTAAACTATTCAGGGGCAGGTACCAAACCTCGAATCCTTTTGTATCCCCGACCGTGCCCGGCATACATAGAGCCTATTATAGTAGGTAGCCAACAAGCAGTTATATGGTATGTAGTGTTTCTGCGGGGTTAGGGTTTATGATTTCTGTCTCCCTGCTTTACAAGTAAAGGGGTAAAGAAAGCAAGGTTTTCCCAGCTGAGTGGCAGTGTTGCTGGTTGCTCAGGGTGCGATGAGGTGAGGCAGCCTGGATTAGAATGGAGTCAGCTTCTGTCCAGGCCAGACAGTGCAGGATGTGAAATACTTAGGAGGTCCTGGACCTGTACACGTTGGAGACGGTCTGAGCGCATGGAGTTGCCAATTCCCAGTTTTGATTCAGTTATTCAACACATTTATATAAAGCTCGATACATGTCGAGTGCCACTCTAGGTACTCTGGGCAGCGATTCTCACACACTGTCGGCGCCGGCCGCAGAAAAATCACCTGTGGAATTGTTACGATTACAGATTCCTGGGTCTCGCATTCTGATAAAGGCCTGGAGTGGTCCTGGGGATGGTGTTTTAAATAAAAAACTCTTCGTGTGATTTTTTTGTGCACGATTCCGGGAAAGCAGACATGCTGTAAAGTACATCTCACCACAAAGATGATTGACACACAGCTAATGAGGAAAACTTAGTTGTCACGTTGATTTTTGGGTTTGTTGGCTTGTGGGTTGGTTTTTGGCTCTGGGTAACACGACCTTGTTTGCCCATATCATCCGTACTGAAAAATACAGCCTAAGGCTTTATAGGACGGGTCGAGGGGTACTGTTTTATTCATGTTCCTGTGGTTGGGAGGGAAGATGTGCCGGTAGAAAAATACGTGGGTGATCAAATGTGTTTATACACAAGCTAGTGTGTAATTAGGAACATACAGGATAACATAAACTCTATTTGGGTCTAGTGAATTCCAGGCCAGGAAAAAGATGAGATAGAATCGTCTGGAGAGGTATGACTTATATCGAATAGGCTGTTTATTCAGGAGAATCTGCACTGATGTGTCAAAATAAAGTATTGGCAAGTACCTTTCTAATATTCAGAAAATGTCCCCCACCCTGTGCACAGCCCTCTGGCTTGTCTAAAAGTTGGGAAGGGGGGTGAAGTAGGGATGTGGGTGTCGCCACCCACACAAACACCAATTCAGCATGAGCCCTGAAAATGAATGTATAGATTTGGGACAGCAGAAAATGTGCCAAGGGAAGCACAGAGGCCTAGGTAAGTAAGAGCTTTTCTCCTACTCTGTTCTAGGATGTGGAATAACACATATCCATTGCACTTTCCATAGTCAGGGATTTAATAGTTGCTATGTTGGAAACATTTGTTTCCAACGTTAAATCCAATCAACACATATTATGGAGCACCTGTTGTCTATGGCAAGGTCTTTCTAAATATTCCAATAAAAATAAAACGCTTAGTTTAATACTAAGTTGACACAAAGCCTAATGTTTTATGAGCTATCTCAATCTGTCATTTACTAGGGTCTACTTTTAGCATAGAGGGTAATGCGACCTGTCACCCAATTGCCATTTATTTGTTTTTTGTGATTTTCACATTTGTAGATGCGAGTCTTAGGGTGTTTTGTACTAGCTCTAGGTGGCAGATAATTGAGTGATACGACAGCCTATTAACAGAGGACTTTCTATGGGACTAAGTTAGCACCTCATCCAACGTCATGGATGTAGACTCTGACAGCCACCCTGCTTTAGCTTTGAATTTATCCCTTGGTCAAAATTTTCCATGATTGATCTAAAATATTTTTTTTCCCCTGGGGAAAAAACATGATTAAATATATTCAACGGATATTGAATTAAAACATCAAGAAGAAGTAGATAACTGAAAATAACAGGATATGATTAATGGTTTCGATTCAGGGCCTATTTTTATCCTATTCTGGAATCTGAATATCCGGATTTGTAGTTGCAGATTAATGCAAGGGAAAAATGAGATTGCAATCTTTAGTTTTGAAATTCTTTTTTGTTGTTGTTGATGTTGTTGAATTTTAAGCCCTACTGAAAGATTGTCATTTGAGAATTTGATCCTTTAGTGAATGCTCTCATAGACTTGTTTTCCTGCACCAGACCTTAGCCTTTTTAAGAAGTCAATTTAACAGGGTGTGATTATGTTATTAGGGTGAGGTCACTTAAAAATCTTCATCTCTTAGAGGTAGATACAGAAATATTTAAAGGTACAGTGATACCATGTCTTGGTTTTGCTTTAAAAATATTCCAGCCAGACTTAACAAAGCAAACAGAAAAAAGAAAAGGAAAAGGGGGAAATACATACATGATAAGAATAGCAGCATGTTGATAACTGTTTAAGACGGATGATGGATATGTGGGAGTTCATTATAGTCTCTCTTTTCATGCACTTAAAAAAATGTCCACAGTAAAAGGTGTTTTTTTTTTAAAGGTTTGTCTCAGTGACAGACTGTATCACATCCTTGCTTCACCCTCTTCTAGAAATTTTCCTTTAGGCAAGCCTTCTTACATCTAGAATGTAAACAGTGAGAATGACCCGTCCCATCTTTTGTTCAAAAGCATGAATTTAGCACACATTTATTGAATAATTTACGCTTGGTGCAGTAGCTGAGCAAGGGACACTTATGATCTTCAGTTTCCTTGTCAGAAAGTGAGCAAATTAGACTGGATGACCTCAACCATCCCCTTCCACATCTGTGTGTCTTTGAATCAGCGTCTTGGGAATGTGGTCTGGACTGTGAACCTTGTGGTTGAGACAGTGTAAAGCAATTAGCCTTTTAATACGTCTGCACGTAATGACGGGTGACTTCGAACGGGATGCCTATTCCTTCAAATGAGATACTCTTCATGGCACTCCATTCTCTAGACACCCTTTCCTTTCTTTCCTGGTGCTGGTTTCCTTCTAAGAAGAATCTGGGCTTTTTAGCCAAGTGGTTGAATTCAAGAACCTACCCTACAGTTTTTGTGGTACTTAGGAGAACCTTTGGACTCTGGCTGGCAATTGCGTTTGTTTATCGTTGAAGATGACCTAGTTGTTGACAGATAACTGGCTTCCAATGTTTATGACATTCTGAAATATCATGTTAACCAAAACTCTTGGTAATTTAACTCAGCTTAGCTTTTTTTTTTTTAAGTGACAGTTAATGCGTTCTCAAAATTAATATCGTTACTTTCCTTAGCTACAAAAAGCAAGTGGGATCTGGAACACACCAAAAGGGCAAGCCAAGTGTCCCTTGGTACTCAGGTATTAGGACATTGGGAAGACTGTCACCTTCAATTTTAACTTACTACAAAAGGAGCAAATGCCAGAGTGTTCTGAAGAAATGAATTGAAAGTAAAGGTGGCCATTGGAAAATGTGTTCCGCAAAAGCATGTACATTTTGTAAGAACACAGACAAAAATATCATTAAACATAATATGGTTACATGCAGTAGGAGTTGAGGGGAATGAGGATAAGAAGAGTAAATAAAAAGAGAGTTTTGTCTGGACACACACACAAATGATACTATGCCATGACCTGTCAAGTATGATTAACTCATTCCTGGACCTCTGAGGTCCAGTAACAATTATACGCCCCCCCCCCCCACACACACACACAAGCACAGAACACGCACAGACACACACTTTCTCCTTATTACTCCCAAAGTTAAAACCCTCCATTGACCTTTCTGTCACCTATCATTTAAGGTCAAATTTCATAATGATCGGACCCTAGGTTAGGCCTTCTCCTATCTCCACCTGAAATTCTTGTCCTTCCTGAACAGACATTTCCTATTGTTCCTATCTTGATTTTTGACTGTTAGCAAATTGTATTGTGATAATTTGTGTACACGTTTGTCTTTCCCATTAGTCTGTGGTCTGAGCTTCCCTAGGGCATATAAATTAAATAAAACATGGTTTTGAGCCTCAGGAAACTGATAGGTTATCAGATGATTCTTCTATTGTCCACACATACAAACATTTTTTGAACGGTTTCTAAATATCAGTAGAATTAAGCAATTAATCAATGAATTATCAAATCCAGCCGCAACCCTACGAAGTGAAATCTGGATCTGATCAAACCTTCGGTGCCTTCTGGAATTGAACGTGGCTATGGAAGACTCTGAAGGCATCACGACTCTCTCCCATTATAAATGATTTAATCTTTTGCGTGGCTGTCCAAAGGATTCGTTTTTACCTATTCAGTCTAATAACTTTATTAGGAAGTGCTTGTTTGGATGAGTTTTCTTTGGTACTTAGAATGTCTTTCCAATGTGTATATTCACAACATCATTTATTTCAGGAAAGCTTTCTTGGATATTTTTTTTAACTATTTGTTGTTACATTATTTCGGTTTTCTTCTGCAAGGATTTCAATGACACATACATGGGTACTCCTTTACTTGTGTGTATACAATGCTCTGTCCTTTAAAATTTTTGTTTCACTTTTCTTATTTTTATACACTGTGACTCTGACTGTGTTTTCCTTCTGTGTCTTCCCCCTGTGCTCCTTCTGTTTATTTCATCCTCATCTCTGCTGGGTTTACTTTTTTCCTGTACTTCTTTCGGCTCACATTGTATTTCTTATTATTGTCTCATGATCTCTTCCCAGAGTTCTTGTATTTTTCTATTTTGTGGGTGTCTTCCAGAGATGCAATTACTTCATTTTTTTTAAATTCTTGGTGAATATTTTGGTTATAATTTCATCTATTTCTTGAAAGCTATTTTTCTCCTGCTTTGTCCATTGGTAAGTTTGTAATTGTTTTCACATTTTTAAAAGAAGTATATTTGTACCAATGTGGTGCCAGATCCTTTTTTAATTGCCTAAGAATGAATTAGTTAGATTTTCATAAACCACTTTTTTTTTTTGGCAGATTATTGCACAGCCAGCGAGGCAGCCTTTGAAGCTTTATAACCCAAATGCTCTCTCCTCCTCTGTTGCTACAGAAACAAAACGCACTGCTCTCAGACTTGGCCTGTCTGTGGGATGCTTTGGGTGGTCTCACCATCCCTGCTTCTCTGGACCACATGCTGTCAGGAAGGCTTCTGCTAACGGCCTTGCTCATCCCATTCCCCACAAACCCTTTTGCAAACAAAGTGATATTGTCTCTGAGCTGCAGCGTGAGTCCCTTACCTGGTAGTTTCTGACATCTAATACAAGGGTCCCTCACCACCTTTGAAATGTCTCCTCTTCACTTCCTCTTTTATGGCTTTTGCCCATTATCAGCTGCTTTTAGCTGCCCTGACTTGTGTTTTAGTATCTGCAGGTTATATCTGTTCCCTAGCAGCACCAAAACATGGAGTGTTTTTATGTATTTGCTTGACTGTTTAATGATGGTAAGATAGAGATACACATAACATGTACCATTTTAACCGTTTTTAAATGTACAGCGACCTTACGTACATTCACATGGTTGTGCAACCATCACCACCGTCCATCTCCAGAACTTTCTCATCATCTCATGCTGAAACTCTGCACCCATTAAACACGAACTCCCCATCTTCCCTTCACCCCAGTGCCTGGTAACCACGGTTCTACTTTCTGTCTTTATAAATTTCCCTACCCTAGGGCCCTCATGTAAGTGTCTGGCTTATTTTACTCAGCATAATATCTATAAGACATGTTGTAGCGTGTGCCAGAATTTCATTCCCTTTTAAGGCTGAATAATACTCCATTGTGTATATATACCACAATTTGTTTATATAATCATCTTTTGGTGGACATTTGTGTAGTTTCTACCTTTTGGCTATTGTGGACGATTCTGCTATGAACATTGGTGTACACAAATCGTGTATCTGTTTTTTTGTGTTCCATTGTTATATTCCTGGTTGCTTTGTATTTTCACCAGGAGGTTTAGGATGCCGATTTCCACAGCCATGACGGACTAGTCTGGAATTTCCTTGGAAGCTACATTTTGAAATAAATATTCCAGATATTCTTATGGTCGGGTAAATTTGGAAAACACTTTTTTACCATTTCTGTCTGCGTGAAATCAAGTCAAAATAACATCAGGGATCGTCTCTGAGAAGGAGAAGCACCCAGAAATCTGGGTGAAGTCGGGAGCAGGAGAAGCACTGATGGCAAGAGGCGGGATTGGTGCTTATGAGAAGGTTAGATACGTAGGAGCCAATTGTGCTATTCACCACCATCTGCCCCAGCAGCTGCTTCTTTGCATCTCTGTGCAGGCAGAGATAGCATGAGATAGAGGGGTTAAAATTGCCTCATGCCACTTCCGGGCTGACTGTACCTATGGAAAATCCCTGTTTGGCTCTGCTTTCAAGAATGCCCAGCTGAGCATGTCCCCCGTGCATCTGCTGATGCTCATATTTTGAACCCCCCCCAGATTATGTCAGAGTAACTGTTGGTGCCTGGTTTTTAAATCATAATTTAAAACCATGTAAAATTGTTGTAAAAACCTTGTAAAGGATTCCAAGAGTTACCAGCTGGTCTAAATTTGCTTCATGTATGGGTCTTAGGTTTACAGCAAGGGAATCAGTGAATACCCCGAGGGGTAAGCAAACTGTCGTCATAGGAACATCGTTGAGGAGGTTTGTCAGTGAACTGCTGTCCCATAAGGAAGCCACTGCTGTAGCAACTTAGCTAAAAGCAGTTGGGATTTTATGGACGGCAGAGATTCTCAGGTGGCTTGCGAGGGTTAGGGAAGAACATTTGGCTAGCTGCTGGCACATTTGAGTTCATTCAGCAAATATTTATTGAACTCCTATTATTACGTTCTAGGTGCAATAGATAAAGCAGAGGAAAAGATAAAAAAGAAACAGTCTCTAAAGTTCCTGAGCTTTCATTCTGGCTGTCGGAAACAGATAATAAATAAGGGAACAAACATAAAGGCATTTTCAGACACCACAGTACAAAGCACCAAGCAGACCTCGTTAAATCCTTAGTAGTGATGGATTCCATTTATTCAAGAATCCTTTAGATGGATAGGTCCACTTGTTTATGTGAATTACAATTTATCTACAAAAATATAATTTACCAACACATATTCCTGAAACAAAGTTACTTTGATTAGTTTTTAGAGTAAGGTCTTCCTCTTTCTTAGAGACTGAGAAAAATGTGAAGATTTGTGTGTAAAGAGAACTAACAACGTCAGTTCTCAATATGGTCGAGTACAATCTGCCTGGTACAGACGTTAAGGGCCAAGACATGTCAGATAAGAACCAAGGTTTCCAGTGGTTGGGGGTCTGACCGTTTGGAGGCCTCCTCGAACAGGTTTCAGACTTCACCCACGACATCTCAAATTGGCTTATCTGCTTGTTCACTTTCTTTGGTGTTTCAGCCCTTAGAAGGGAGTGGGAGGTGAAAGGAGGGGGTGGGATGTTATTACGTGCTGTTCCCTGTGGGCCGCTTGGATATAAAAATGGCATGCTGACATTGTTAGAATGGTACTTATTGTGTCTAACTGGGATGGCAGAGGTTGCTTTTTTTCTTCTCTTCTTCAGGAAAGTGTAGGAAGGAAGATCCCTGGATATTAAGGTGCCTCGATTGTCCATACAGCCTAGTGCAGAAACCATGAAAAAATCCCTTCAGGAGTGATTTGAGCAGAGCAAGGACCCAACTGTATATTACTTTCTTTTGATAGTTCCGCACAGATAACTTTGCTGAAATATCTAAGTAGAAGGAATGACCAGTTACAGAAAAAGGAGTGCTGCCTGAAATGTTAGAAAGGGACTCAAGTCGACAGAGAAGCAGCATAGGAGAGGAAATTGGTGTATATCAAAGAATACTTGGTGGGAGTAAAATCAGTCATTTAGGTGAGATGTCACCATTGAGTGTACACTATTCATATAGAGGTGATTTTTTTCTCTCTAGATGGTATGTAAATATAAATGGAATGCCTCTTTTAATCAATCCACACATACATTTTTGGAATTTAAAAAATTTTTTTTGTATGTGTGTTACCTGCAAAAGCTTATTCCCTTTCTAATCATATGTGGGGCAAATACTTTTGCCTGGCAAATACTAATTTATTTGAAGAGGCACGAAGAAACATTTCGAAAATAGAAACAGATACAAATTTCACATAATTAGCAAATAGACTTGATTTTTATGGCATTCAAATTTATGTCAGACAAAAAGAATTGCATTTTCCTTATGAAAGAATTTACAAATAAGAGAAAAACATACTCATCAGTCAGTCAAGTATTGTCTGGTGAGTGTTTCATTATCTGTTTATATAATAAGCTCCCAAAAGGATATGCCAAATAACTGTACACACATTTTCTATTCCTGCTGGACTGAAGCAATTAGCCTGAACTTTTTAAAATTTTTTTTTAAAAGAAAGATTGGCATCTGAACAGTCGCCACTTTACAGACTTGTTTACAAATGCTTTGTCTTTTTTGGTTTCCATTGTGGGGAGCTGGGAAAAAGCTGTTAACAGCAAAGATAATTTAAATCTCTCAGTAATATTTTTTAAAAAATTGAAAGAGATTCCTTTCAACATTGCGTTTGAAATGTGGACTTAAAACAAAATGGTTCACACAATTTTCCTTTTCACTTATTTGTAAATGTTGATGGACTGAACCAATCAATGCCTTTTGCTTGTTTAGTTGATACAATTATATTTTTAAGGATAACGTTTTCATGTCCTCTTCCTTAGTACATGGCTTGACTGTGTGACCATTTTTCTTTTTACACTGTTTATTTTATAATTCCAAGAGACTATTAACCAAATTAGAGATGTCTTGAGGTAAATAGCAAATTACATTTATGTAAGAGATAGATTGTCACCGAGGCTTACTATAATAAAAGTTGAGAGTCTATGAAATAGGCCTGTGAGGTCTCTAATATATTATCCAGGAGATTTTCTCCTGAAAGAGTTGAAAAAACTTTTAAGAATGTGGGAGTCATGTGAAAATGAGTTATTATTGGGGAGGGGGCAAGTCTATATCATTAAAAAAAATACACGAGAAAACATGTTTGGCATACTCGCAAGAGTAAAATGGGCCTGGAAATATCATAACAGTGATGGTATTATTAATTAATACAAATGTCCTGGAAATCCTTTGAATAAAAATTTAAAAGTCCACTATCTCATTGTTATTTTAACTCGCATTTTTTGATTACTGGAGAGTTTGAACATCTTTTCATAGATTTGTTAGATATTCAGATTCTTCCTTCTGTGATTTGCCTATTCTAATTCTTTGTCCAATTTTACATTGAATTTCCTGCCTCTTACTCGTTGATATAAAGAAGTTCTCTGTATATTCTACATACTAATTCCTTGAGTTTTAGAGGTGGCAAACATATTCTTCTAGGTAGTCCTTTGTTTAGTTTGCCTAGGATGTCCTTTGAAAAGAAATCCGATTTTGATATACTGAAATCCACACCTTTTCTCCCAAATAGTTTGTGGTTTTTAGGCTTTCCTTACTAACTCCTTCTCTATTTCAAGGTCAAAAAGATATTCTTCTACATTGTCCTTATCTTTTTTGGTTTCCATTTCGAATTAAACTATCTCTTACAGTTAATATTTGCATGTGGAGTGAGGTAGGAATCCAACCATGTTTTTCTCCGTGTAGTATAAGCCAGCTTTCCCAGCAGAGCATTTCCTAAATAATCTACCTTTTCTTCTTTCTTCATTGATCAGAGATGCCATTGCTATCATATAGGAAGTTTCCATATACACGAGTCTGTTTCTGGATCCCTGTTTTAGCCCATTGGTCTATTTGTCGATTCCTGTGCACTATTCAATTATTTTCATTGCTGTGGCTTCGTGGTATGTCTTTATGTCTTTTAAGAAAAATCCTCCATCTTTGCTCTTCTTTTTCAAAATTGCCTTAGCTGCTTGTGTCTTAACTGTTTTTTTAAATACTTTTTAGAATGAATTTGTCACATTCCTCTCAAAGTCATGCTGGGATTTTGACTGCAAATGTGTGATATGTATGTTATTTTTAGAAGAATCTACAGATTTCTACTGGTAAGCTATCCTACATCAACATGGTATTCTATCTTTTCTGGCCTTCTTTTATGTCTTTAAATAGGATTGTAAGACTCTCGGTGAAGAGAAATCATTAGAGATGTGTGTAAAGATACATTTATAGGAGTGTAGTGAATATTTGGAAATTGTCCACATGTCCAATAACAGAGGAATCGTTACATAAATTGAAAATGGCTTGATGGATGCATTAATAAAAAATTACATCAATGGAAACCACACTTTTAAAGAATTATTAATGATATGAGAAACTCTCCTGGTTTATCATATGACATCGTTAGTTGGTGAGATTATAGGGATTTTAAACTGTCTTTATTATGTGTTTTGGGGAATGTTCCAAATGTTCTAAAATGAACATGTTTTATTTTTATAATAACTGTTCTCTTTTTTCTTTTAAAAAGTTGGAAGCAAACAAGTTCAGCGTTTGCCATCTGACGGTACAGGCACATTGGAACCGGTCTCTGACTCAGCGGCTGAGCTCATCGAGCAAGAAGCGATAACGCAAATGTGAATTTCCTAACGTGACTCTGCCTGCTTCTTCTCCTGGGATCCCGCACAGTTTCTGAGGCCGTCTGACTCAGCTAAGCATGAGTAAGTGCAGTTTCACACATTCACTTTTTCATGTAACAAATATTTAACAGTCTGCCACTGTGCAAAACACTCTGTTAGAGCCCGTAAAGGTGAAGAGATGAGTAAGTCACCTGCAGGGATTTAGCATGGCAACCGAATATTAAGATCAAGGATTTGCCTGAATGTCAGGCCCACCATTGGTGCCAACTCTCAATTTTTCTATGCTCCCGTCACCCTAGACTTTTTCTACTTTTATCATGCCAGCCCCTCACTTGGAATCACTTTCCATCTTTATCCACCAATGACAACACTGTGTATTCCTCACAGATCGGTGGGGACTTTCCTGATCCTCCAACTTCCGCTGACATTCCACCAGCGCTTTCAATGTAGCTGAAACGTGGCTAGTTCTCTGTGCCATCTTGTTGTGGGAGTCCATTTTCCAAAAGCAAAGATGGAGGAATGGTGGTTGTCTGCGTGAAATATTGCATTTCTCGTCTGGGCAGGGAAAGTGGAAATCCCAGCACCTATCTTTCGAACAACACACCACACAACACTTCTCCCTTTGTGATGTCGGTCAGCAGATAGTAAAAGTGGGGAAAGCTGACCTGGCGAGCACAGGGGGTCCACTGGAGATAGACGACCTGTAACTGTTTAAGAAATTCTATCAAAGAGATTGTCTGAGTTCATTGACACTGAGGGGATCTTTATGGAGACTTTAGGCGATTAACAGAATGATGGTGCCATCAGGAGCTGAACAAACTGGGCCCTCCTGGGATATGAAGTTAGAATTGTCCTGCCTTCCCCCACCACGAAAGCAGCTCGAGATTTCTTCTGATAACCAACTCCTTTCCCATCCTCTGTGTCCAGGGGTGAGGTGCGAGAAGAAGGAAGAGTTCAATCCCTCCTCCCGTCCACTGTCCGCTTTGTCCAATGGGGTCCCATAAACCCATCTATCTCTAGGGACTCCCTGTCTTCATCAAGTTCCAAGATTTCCCAGAATGCTTCTCTCCCTGTTCACATCAGCAGCTTACCTGACCCATTCTAAAATCCCAGACAGCCGTATCTTTACTATGCCCCATTAAGGCTCCTGGGACCTTGGCAGAGGGCTCAGTACAAAGGGTAGCCATGCATTTGTAGTGATGTGTTACTAGGGAATGTCCTGTATTTGTTTTTTAGCAGGGACTTTGGGCACTGAAAGCATGTTGGTGCAGAGTGCTTCAATGGAGACAAGAGGGGAACTTTTACCCATAGGCTGTGGGGAGATAGTTTTTTCTTTGGGAGATGTTTCTCTAAATGATGACTCCTCAGAATAAGTACAGCAATAACAATAATACGCGCACTTCTTATCTCATGTCCTTCACCATTTCCAGCCCTTGAATTATTTAGTCCTCATTGCCTCCTTCTGAAGCAGGTGCTATTATTGTCCCATTTTGCAGATCAAGGGAGGGAGGCCCAGAGCGGTTGAGTAACTTGCCCAAGGTCCACAGATAATAAATGCTCTTGACCACTACGCAATGTAAAGAACACGTCAGTGTCAAGCTCGTTTTTAAAAAATATGTGTATGTAAATATATATGTTGTGGTGAGAGTACTTAATATGTGATCTCTCTCTTACCAGGTTCTTAGTGCCCAATACAGTAGTGTTATCTACAGGCGCAGTGCTGTACAGCAGATCTCTAGAACGTTCTCACCTTGCATAACTGAAAACTTATACCTATTGACTAGCGGCTCCCCGTCTCCCCCTCCCTTTACCTCCTGGCAGCCGCCATGCTATGTTTTGCTTCCAGGAGTCTGACTGTTTTAGATACCTCCTGTAGTATTTGAATCATGTAGTATTTGTACTCCTGTGGCTGGCTTCTTTCACTTAGCATAACGTCCACAAGTTTCATCCCTCTGGTTGCATGTTGCAGGATTCCCTTTCTTTGTAAGGCCAAATATTATTCTATTGTATGTGTAGGTCACATTTTAAAAATCCGTTCATCTGTTGATGGACCTTTAAGTTGTCTCCACAGGTTGGCTATTTTAAACAGTGCTGTAGTGAACATAAGAATACCAGTATATCTTCCAGATCCTGATTTGGCCAACAGATATATGCAAAGATGCTCAACATCACTAATCACCAGAGAAATGCATCAGAGAAATGCAAATGACAACCACAGTGAACTATCACCTCACACCTATGAGGGTAGCCATAATCAAACAAAAACAAAAGACAAGTGCTGCTAAGGCAATGGAGAAACTGGAACCCTTGTGCACTCTTGTTGGGAGTGCAAAATGGTACAGCTGCTGAGGAAAACAGTATGGAGTTTTCTCAAAAAATTAAAAGTAAAGCTATCTTGTGATCCAGCAATCCCACTTCTGGGTATGTGCTCCAGCAAGTTATTTTAAGGTGTGTTTAATTCTGTCCCATTCTATATTGCTTTAACCATCTGGGTGGAGTTATTTCAGCATTTCTCACCCCATTTCCTTTTATGGAAAATGGCTCATACAAAGCAGAGGACTCAGAGGTCTTTAGTGACATAATAAGAACAGACCACGTGGAAGTAAAACACTGTGTTAAAATACCAGCTGAACCTGAAAGTTAGGTAGCAGTTTTCGGAGAAATTAATGTTCTGGAAAGACACTGGCTTGTTTCCAGACATAGTCTTATCACTTATAGGCGTGTCTTGGGCCCTTATTTTCATAATTATTCCCTGTTCCCCTTTCGTTCTCACTCACCTGAGCTGAATCACTCAGATAACTGAGACATTTGCCTTTCCTGCCAAGAGACTCCAGTCAGGAGCTCGGCAGTGCTGAAGACCCAGCTGAGACCCAGTTTTACAGGTGAAACCAGTTAGCACGATTGTGTGTTACTCTAACCGTTTATAGCTGCCTGGGTGCAGCTGTAGGTGGATGGACATTTGGTTTTAACCAGATCCAAGTTTTGCCTCCCAACTGAGAAAAATCGAGAGCACTCTGGGCAGTTGGTGGTATATGCAAAGGGTGGTGGTGACGCTGGGCCATAGAGGATAAAGCAGGTAAGCAGAGAAATGAGCGTGCTGCTGGACAGCGAAAGCGATGGTGTCAGTAGGTGGGGTTTCTGGTGAGGCTGAAGGAGTGATGAGCTGGAAAGTGGTGCTCTGAGAAGGGAATGCCTGCAGCGAGGCTTTCGGAGACAGGAAGTAATCATGGTGATGAGGAGGTGAAGTACCTGAGAGGTACTACGATATTTGGTGGTGGTGTCACCAAGATCGCTGTTGTGCTCCAGAGGAACCCAGAAAATCAGGAGCTTTCCATCTTCAAAGAACAAGGGCGAGTGACTGGAGGTTGGTTGATGGATGACAGTACAATGAAGAGATGGTGGGCACTAGAGTTTAACGGACTGTTCTTTAAAGAGTGGAATTTTGGGGAGAGCAGGGGGAGGAATAGGTTTTTATGTGAGAATGAGGAGCAAAGACACGTCTATCATCTCTAGGCATTGTGACATGTTAACTATGGAAAAAACCACCATTCCCTTGAGAAGGACCCAGGTGTCGTAGTGTACACATGGGGGCTTTTGGGGAGCACAGAGAGCAGGGAACACTGAGAGCAGTGTTTGAGGGTGCAGGGGTTCTGCGGATGACATCTGTGAGTTCCACAGGACATGGTAGAAAAGTTTGGGTGGCTCAGGAATGATGGACGATGGGGCCAGTCCGCTGTGTCCAGGGTCCGATGAGGAGAAGAGTCCAGTGACGATGGATGGCCTGGAAACTTGGCCTTTAATGGGTGAATGGGAGGTGAGGCATGCTGACGTTGGTCCTCGTGGTCTCTCAGGAGTAAGTGGGTAATCTGTTCATTTCTAGCCTCTCTCTCTGGCTTGGACTCCCAGGTCATTTCTGATGGTAAGGCTGTGGGGAGAACTCTATGACCAGGAGCTCCAGACCAATATTCCCTAACAACTCCCACCCCTCCTAATGTCCCTTACGCCTCGCGATCCTGACCACCCTCTGCTGGTTACATTCCACTTTATCAGCATCATTATTAGAATGTGTTTCTTAGAACAGAACGTGGTATTCTGAATAGAGTGCTTTCGTCTTGTTACCCCCTTTGATTTAGATGCTGTTCTTACCGTCATCCCCCTGTTGGTGTTTCTCAGTTCCTGGGGAATAATTTTGGGACATTTTTCTTTCCCTCAGAAACTGCTGTTGTGCCAATTCTCCCCATGATGTTATACTTGGAGAATCATATAGTTCTGAGCAAGATGGGTTCAAGATGTCATTCTATCTAAAACATTTTGGTGGTGGGAAACACAGGATGCATGATGAGTACGGTTTGAGATTCTGGCTCAAACACGAGGCGGGTGTTTGAATTACGAGTGAAATCACTTGCAACTGGTCTCTGTTTAGCAGTGTGAATCCAAACCTCTCCCCTTGGACAAGTTTGGGCTGTTCTTCAGGGTAAAGGAACATTGTCCCGGTGGTGGAGAAATTTACCTTTGCACAGTGGGATTTACCTGCAGCCTTTAGAGCTCAGGTACCTGAGCTGGAATCGGGGCCCCTGGCCTAGCCACGTTCTGGAAGCTGACCTGCCTCGGCATTTTGCTTTATTTTCTCCTCCTTCTTACCATTTCCCCCTGAAAGTTAGTCCTGAATTTGATCCTGTCTTTTAAAAATTGTCCCACTCAGCAAAGTCCGTCTTTTTCCACCTAGGGTGACTTCTAAGTTTATATTTTTGTCAGATACATTGAGTATTTCCCCTGTCTCCTACTCTGAGCCGTATAATGCAATCTGGTCTGTTCAGCAGACTCGATTAAAGCCTACTGCTCATAATTGCTGCTTGTCTGATGACAAAACCAAACGACACACTGCACTATCGATGTCTCCTGTCTTTAATAACATTAAATAAGAAAAGGTGCTTAAAATGAACCTAAGCTAGTCTGTACCAACGTTAAGTGATAAACATTCAAAATAACATTTTCTAATTATAGTTTGAAATTAAATGAAGACATTTGATTGTGGTAGGAAAATTTTAACCAAACCATTGTCAGCTTAGGCTGGTTTAGTGAGCCAGCCTTTTGTTGTACAAAACAACAAGAACAACAGATGAAAAGTCATCTAAACGAATAAGCATCCATTTCTTCAGTTAAGCACCGGGGCTGGAGGATGAGTCGTACTTGGGTTTATTGAAAATAAACCTGGCTTCCTCTCATTTCTATCTGGAGAAACTCAGATGCAATCCCGCTTCTAATAGTTTCTTTGCTACACAAGGATTCTAGTCTCCTTATCTCATACCCATTACCCTCGCCGTTCCATCCGTTCCTAACTTTGAGCTGGTATGGTTTCAATGGTTAAGCGTATGAGCTGTGGCATCAGCTGGGCCTAGCCTGAAGTCATGGCCATGCCGTACACTTGTTTCATGTTACTTAAATTCTTCGAGCCTCCGTTTCCTCCTCTGTAAAAAGGGGAGAACAGTAGCTATTTTGACATCATAGATTTTGGGAAGAAGGTATTCAGTAAATTGCTGTTGTTTTAACAAGATCATTGGAAGAACGGACTCAACTCAGAATCCTCGCTCTTACTTTCTTAGGACTATAACAATAGAAGAAAACCAAATAAGTAAATCAACGCTAAGCTTTTTTCTGACCGAGACCACTCTCACATAGCATGGCCCCAAATACACAAAGTGTCTGGTGGAAATCTCCTGCCTCTAAGATATTCGAGGCTTGTGGGATAATGGTTTCTAATTTGTAGCCCTTGCTTGTATTTTAACTCCATTAGGATGGTCCCATCTGGGGTGGGGGCTCAAAGTGTGGTCTAGTCCTTCTTTGATCAGTCATTTCTCTATTCCCCACAGATTCTAGACCTTGAATTCATTAGTTATTAAATTTGAAATGCTTGCCAGTAAGTTTCCTCCTGAACAAATTCCAGTCAGGGTCTCTCAGGTAAGTAGTTTACAGGACAAGCAGGAGAGAATCAGTCACTGCTCTTCCATTATTAACCCTCGTCTTACTCAGGCACCGCCTTGCGATGAAATCTTTTTTCTAAGCATAACATTATTTGCAGCGTTTATTGATCTTCCCTTGGTCTTTGCCTCTGTGGTCAGGAATCTATTCTGAACGTAGCTGTTTAGCTTTCTATTGTCCCCAGAGCTTCAGAAGCTAAAGAAGAACCTGTACTTTTAGGAGCATCATGAAAATCTGGGTCAATAGATATTTAATTCAGTTGAAAGTGAAATGTAATGTGGTGTTGTCCACACTCTCATTTTAAAGCAGCTCTTCTATCATGGCTTCATATCACATCCCTCTGAGCTGAGTACCTCACCTCTTCCTAAGGTGAGAAGCACACATATAAGCTGATACCACGATTTTACTAGCAGGAATTGCTGTCATCTCTTACTAGAAAGAAGAATGTCTTTAGAGAATCCAGCAACTTTAGAGATTCCGGTAACCCATGCATGTGTGCTTATGGAAATTTAGCATATTAAAGGTGGCATTTCAAATTGAAGGGGACTCATGAAGTATTTCATTAATGCTATTGAGAAAATCGGCTATTATTTAGGAAAAGAAAAAAGTTTATTCTTATCTTACAGCATGCCTTAAAATAAATTCCAAATTCCTTAGAGGAGTAAACGTCGTAAACTATACCATGGTGTGCTAAAATAATATAAAGATTATCTCAATAATTTTGGGGCGAAGAAGGCACAAACAAGACACCAAACCCAGCAGCAGCCACTATCTTCCCCGCCCCAGATACACAGAGTTCTCTTGTAAAATGAATAATGTTTTCATGATGAAAGTTACCAGAAACCATAAACGAAATAAAAGATAAAGAGACTGGGAGAAACTATATGCATATAATAGACAAAGGGTTAATATTCATAAACCGAAAAGAGCCTCCATAATCATGAATATTAAAAAAAAGTCAAAACAATAGGAATTGTGAAACCACGAGAAAGAAATACAGATGGCCCATTTACTTAAAAAGTTGATCAAAGTTCTGCACCCAATTATATTGTATAGGACCAATTCCAATGTGTGTATAAATTTATTAAAACTCACCAAACCGTAGGCTTAAATAGAGAAATTATATGGTAGGTCAATTACACCTCAATAAGGCCGTGTAGAAGATTCCTTTGTGCTACTTTTTGTTCACAAGCAGACTTCTTTCCCAGGATCTGTGAGGTCTTGATTTATTCAGCTTGTTTGGCTTTGATCCCTCAAAACCCTCCCCTGACAATCTCCTGGCTCACTGATTTCCAGCTGACAAGACCTACTGTAGTCTCCTTAGCCTCAGGGGTTTCCTACCTGTGGATTTTCGGCCTGAAATACCCTTAATCCTCCTTTTAGCTGGAGAGTTATGACTAATCCTTTACATCTCAGTTTAAATGTCATTTCCTCAGCGAGAGCTTCCTTCATACATCCCTTCACAGTTTAAATTAGGTCACTCTGTCATTCTCTCTTCCTGGACTGTTCCTCCAAAGTATTTTTCACAATCTGTACTCAGGCGTTTATTTTATGATGGCTCGTTTAATATCCATCTCTCCACTTGAATGTAAGCTCTAGGATGGCAGGAGTGCATCTGTTTTACACGTTCATTTTCAGGAGGGATCCTCCAACATTTAATTGGTGCATATAAAATAAACAACAGCTCAATTCATTTAATGCCTCAGGATTACATATTGCAGTTAGACTGCTTTGAGGGATTCACCACCAAGTACACCACTAAAATAAAAAGAACACTTCGTTGAAGTTTTTTTTTCTTTTTTCTTTTCTCTTTACCAGTTGGGCAGTTGGTAACACGAGCTCAGAGAATTTTCTCAGCGAAAGTTCTCTCAAGTACGCTCTAAGGTCTGGAAGTCTGGGCTCTCATAGTTGTCCAGATGCTTCTATATACATTGGCAGAATTGATTGTCAAATTGCAGATACTCCCTTAACTGATCACATACCATGTTTTCCCCCAAATAAGCCCTAGCATGATTTTTCAGGAGGACATCCCCTGAACATAAGCCCTAACGTGTCTTTTGGAGCAAAACTTAATATAAGACCCAGTCTTATTTTCGGGGAAACATGGTATCTCTTGTCGAAAGCTGAACTCTTGCCAAAATCTCACTGGAGAGGAATAATATTCACGGAAGATTTCTGAAGGATATGGAACCCTTTAGAACACCAGGTCCCTGCTTATTTGTACAGGGCTATTTTTGTCCCTCCTAGATATGCCTTTAGTGACGTGTGCCATCAGTTAATACATAGAACATTATAAGAAATAGTGTAGTCCTGCTGAATTTATTGCAGAAATTCCGTGTTCTGTCTCACTCAGGGCTCTCTGTATGAGAACACACTGTCTCTCAGGAGCTCCAGACTTGAGTATCCAGCTTTATCCATTGGGTATCTCCCCGTGCACGCAGAACCAGGGAAGACAGTACGTGAGATGGAGTTTAACATTTATACTCAGAATCCTCTTCTATGAGAGTGAGTAGGAATGAGTGGCTTCCAAATTTTCAGCACAGTATCATTTTCCCTGATAAAAATGACTGGGTACTCCAATATGTAAAACAGATTAAAAAGCAGGGGTGTGGATGGGGTTGCAGAGAAGAAATGCTTGAATTTTTCCCCCTCTCATTAAAGTACCTTTGGTCCCTTGAAGAAGGTAACAGGGGAGTTGAAAGCCACTGATCTAGTCCAATCCACCCACTGGGACTGTTGTGCCTGCCCCCCCCTCCCCCCGCCGGAAAAACAGAGGCACATAACTCATTTACTGAAATGGAGATTTGATAAATGACTCCTCAGAAAGCTATAGGGGGAACTTCCCGCCTATTCACATAGGATTAATTAGCACAGTCTGTGAGCCAGACCCATCAAAGTCCTATGAGAATTCACTGAGTGTCCATCCATCCTCTCCTTCCAGAAGGGTACTTTTGGCAAGCTTCCTTAAAAATTGGGTCAGCATGGGGAGCCATTTGTTAATGTTTTCGTGTTTCGAGTGGAGCCTCTCAAACTTTTCTACAGAACTAGTAATGTATTCATCTTACTGAAGTCTGGGCAGCCCTGGCGCTGAGCAGAGCACTTCTGGGAGGGCTGGGAGAGGAGCACACAGAAGCAAAGCCGCCACATGGCCCCATTTCTTTGAGCTCTCCTGAATCATCTCAAAGTTAATGCAAATACTATATTCTCATCCATAAAGTGTGCTTATTTATTTTATTTTATCATTATTATTTTTTGTTCCTATACCCTCAGTCTATCCCCACTCCCACCCCACTTTGCTAACCATCAGTTTGTTCTTTATACCTATGGGTCTGTTTCTATTTTTTTTTTCTTTTCTTTATTCATTTTTGGTTTTGTAGATTCCATGCATGAGTGAGATCATACAGTATTTTTCTTTCTCTGTCTGATGTACTTCACTTAGCATAATGCCCTCTAGGTTCATACATGTTGTCGCATATAGCAAGATTCATTCTTTTTTTATCGCTGAGACTATTCCATTGTGTGTGTGTGTGTGTGTGTGTGTGTGTGTGTGTGTGTGTATCACTTCTTTATCCATTCGTTTGTTGATGGACTTCTAGGTCGCTTCCATATCTTGGTTATTACTAGTAATGCTGCAATGAACATAGGGGTGCAGATATCTTTTCAAATTAGTGCTTTTGTTTTCTTTGGATAAATACCCAAAAGCGGAATTGCTGGATCCTATGGCAGCTCTGTTTTTAAATTTTTTTTTTTTTTGACTCTCCATACAGTTTTCCATAGTGGCTGCACTAATGTACAATTTCACCAACAGTGCACCAGACTTTCCTATCTTTGCAAAAATTGTTATTTGTTGATTTATTGATGACAGCCATTCTGAGAGGTGTGAGGTGATCACTCATTGTGGTTTTAATTTGCATTTCCTTGATTATTAGTGATGTTGAGTATATTTTCATGTGTCTGTTGGCCATCAGTATGTCCTCTTTGGAGAAATGTCTATTCAGGTCCTCTGCCCCCTTTTTAATTGGATTTCGTGAGTTTGTTTGGTTTTTGTGAGTTCTCTATATATTTTGTGTCATAGCCATTTATCAGGTTATCATTTGCAAATATCTTCTCCCATTCAGTAGGTTGTCTTTTCATTTTGTTGACGGTTTCCTTCACTGTGCAAACATTTTTTAGTATGATGTAGTCCCATTTGTTTATTTTATCTTTTGTTTCCCTTGCTCCAGGAGATATATCTAAAAAGATGTTGCTAAGAGTAGTGTCAAAGAGTTTATTGCCTATGTTTTCTTCTAGGAGTTTTACGATTTCAGGTCTTGCATTTAAGTCTTCAATCCATTTTGAGTTTATTTTCGTATATGGCATAACAAAGTGGTCCAATTTTTTCCTTCTTTCTTTTTTGCATCTATGCTCATGAAGGGTATTGGGCTATAATTTTCTTTTCTTTTCTTTTCTTTTCTTTTCTTTTCTTTTCTTTTCTTTTCTTTTCTTTTCTTTTCTTTCCTTTTCTTTTTTTGGAATGTCTTTATCTGGTTTGCATATCAGGGTGATGCTGGCTTCATAAAATGAGTTTGGAAGTGTTCTTTCCTCTTCAATTTTTTGAAATAGTTTAAGAAGGATATGTATTAATTCGTCTTTGAATGTTTGGTAGAATTCACCTGTGAAACCATCTGGGCCTGGACTTTTCCACTAGCCTGTCTTCCAGGTTGCTGATCTGTTCTTCCGTTAGGTAATCTGCTGGCGATTCTTTCTAATGTGTTTTTCATTTCGATTATTATATATTTCAGGTCTGTTGATTCTTTCTTACACTTTCTCACTCTTTCTTGAAGTTCTCCCTAAGTTCCTACATTCCACTCTCAAGTTTTGTGAGCATCCTCATGACTGTTTGAATTCTTTATCAGGTAAATTACTTATTTTTCATTTTCGCAGGGTTTTTTTTTTCTGGGAATTTTTCTTGCTCCTTCCTTTGAGAGCTGTTTTGTCTTTTCATTTTGTTTGACTTTCTATGAATTAGACAGAATAGCTATGTCTTCCAGTTTTGGAAAAGTGACCTGATGTAGAAGTGGGCTCCATGTAGACTGTGTGTGCTGGGTGGTTTTGGCAGGCCGGCCGATAGGAGCCCAGCGGGTGCCTAAGTCTTCTGGGGCACAGGCCAGCTAAGCAGGAGTGGCTCCAGGTGGGGAAGTCAGGTGCATATCGTACTGCCTTGTTGATCCTGCTTGCTCCCTTTGTTCTGACGGAAATGGGCTCAGGCTGAGAGAGCTTGCAGCCAGGTCAGAGAACCTGGATGGAGCCCCTTCCCACCATACAGAGATGGAGGGGACCAGTGTTTGCTGGTCACTCTGATGCCAGAGCATCCCTGCAGCTGCTGGTAAGCACCTTTATACAGTTTCTCTCTTGTTTGTTGTACTGAAAGTGGTCCCATGTAGAAGAGACCTACCTCTGTGTGGGTTCTAAGTGCTGGGTAGTTTGGGAGGCTTCTTGGAGCCAAGCAGGTACTTATGGCGCCTGGGGCACCGACCTGCCTGGTTGGCGGGCACACTACTCGGCAAGAAGGCTGGCTGGGTGTGGTGACCATCCTGTTGCTCCTGCTTGTTCAGAGGCAAAAGGCTCCAGGTGATATAGCTGGCACCTAGGCTCTGCTGGGAGGCTGCACTTGTCCAAAGCCCCCCAGTGGAGCTCCCGCCGCCCCGTGGAGGTGGAGGGGATGTGACAATGGCCTTCACTCACTCCTCCAGCCTGGAGAGTTGTGGAAGCTCCCTCACGGCTCCTGCAGCTTCTCCGCCTTCCTTATACAGCTTCTTTGTTTCTGTTGTTTGTTGTTAAGAAGCTGATCATTTAGCAGTTGTCTCTCAGGAGTAACTACTTTCTCTATACATGTACTTTTCATTTTGTTCATGGGAGGGAGCTTGTTCACAGCCCTGCCCTCTTGGACCTCCACATTTAATCTCATGTGAAAACAATGTTTTATATTATTTGGTACTTAAATGATTAATATCCTGCATCTCTCACCATCCCACCCTAAGGGGGTGGTAACAAGAAAAAAAACAAAAACCTTCCTGAGTCTACTGTTTCTTAAAAATAATCCACTTAAATTAATCCTCAAACCAAAGGGACAACAGTTTGGGGTGGCAAAATTTGCTCCCCTATATATGCACAAGGGTAGTCCAAGAAAAATAAATGCTTTCGAGCTTGATTTATTTCCTGTTATTATCCAGACCTGTTATTAAACTAGAAAATGCCATCATTGAAGCTTAGTCCTTTTTGGTTTTTTTTAATGATGTCTCTTTCACTTAAAAGATTTCCTTTTGGGGAGATAAACTTTCAGAAATTGCATAATAGAAGTATCTAATTGTAATGCTGAGCTTTGAGTACATTTTATTGTAGAGTAAGGGACTTTTATAGCTGGTTTATTTGAATTTCCTTGGATGACCTCGTGAAATGTGGTTTGCCTCATAATGTGTCTCAATATTGCATTTTTTCATTGAAATTATACTTTCATATTTAAAAATATGAGTTATATGGTAAGTGATAGAAGATAAAATGGCTTTAATGGTATTTTGGGAATGTTATGGGATTGTAGATTATCCCTGGGGCCTGGGTTTCATTTTCAACTGAGGAGACAGAAAGACTCATAGCTGTTATTCTGTGGGAAACTGCTTCAGTGTCAGCTCCAACCATGACCCCTTATAAAGGCCCAAGTCCAGGCCCAGGCTGGACTCTCCAATGACCTCTCCCAGGGAACGGCACACACAGCAGGTCAGGCACTTAACTGGTCCTTTCTTGTCTGTGAGATATGATCATAAATACTTGATGAGCAAGTGTCAGACCAGGGCTGGGCTGAGTTTCTTTAAGTGGATCTGAGTTTCTCCGTTATTAGTATTGAAGTATTCCTAAAATTAGATTCTAGGCTGTGTTGCAAACTGAAGTTGGCAGTATATGGCCTACAGGTTACACATTACTCCTAATTGTGCCAAATGATTGAAATTGCAAAAATCTGCCAGGAAGAATTCTGCAATGCCAGATGAAAAGCTTTTAAAGTCTCATGAATGTGGTGGTCCCCCCTCACCTGTTTATTTAGGGGACTTGCATTATACTGTAAAGGAAAAATGGTCCTTTGCTTCTCCTCTGCTCTCACTACTCGACTACAACACTGCTTCACTCTGACACCAGATGCGTGGGTTTTCCACACATCAAGCAATTCTGGAACATAAGACTACCCCCACACCACAACTTCAGATGCCAACCTCAAGTCTAGGGTTGTCACCTGTGCTTCTGTCACACCAGCTATAGATCAGAGGTTCCCATGACCACCTCCTCAGGTTCAATTAATTTGCTAGAGTAGTTTACAGAAGCCAAGAAAACAATGTACTTGCTAGATTACTGGTTTATTTTAAAAGGATATAACTCGAGAACACCCAGATGGAAGAGATGCAAAAGGCAAGGCTGTGTAGGAAGGGGTGTGGACCTTCCATGCCCTCTCTGGGCCTGTCCCTCTCCCAGCATCTTCTCCTGTTCACCAACCTGGAAGCTCTCTGAAGCCCATCCTTTTGTTTTGCTTTCGGAGACTCCATTACACGGGCATAATTGATTAGATCATTGGCCATTAGTGATTAACTCAACTTCCAGTCGCTCTCCCCAAATAGGAGGTCTGGGGGTGGGGCTGAAAGTTCCAATCCTCTAATCATTTGGTTGGTTCCCCTGTCAACCCGCCCCCATCCTTATGAAATTTCAAAAAGTCACTATATTAACATAAACTCAGGTATGGTTGAAAGGGGCTTGTTATGAATAACAGAAGTCATCTTTATAGCTCTTATGACTTAGGAAATCTCAAGGGTTTTAGGAGCCCGGTGCCAGGAATGGGACAAAGACCAAATATATATTTCTTGGTACAAATCATACTATCACTCATACCTAACTGACCTCTCATACAATTTTTTAAAATTTAAACTTTTGACTTATTTTCTCTCAAATTTGTAGATGTTAAAGCCTGGATAAGGAGATCCAAATAGGGAGAGCTCTTAGGTTCTTAATATGTAATAATAACTCCTTACATTTGCTGAACTAAATTTCTACACCCAAGATGGAGCCACTCCTGCCTGGGGTGACACATCAGCAAACCAGTACTTAAATAATTTTCATGTTCTTGTGAAAGCTCCTTTTAACCAGAAACACAGTATATCCAGTCAGCCAATCCTCAAATGCCAAGCCAGTTCTGGACTCTATACACGTTTCTTTGTCCCCAAATGAGGTTGACTATGCGGCCCAGCCAATCAGATATTTTCTATTTGTCTCTTCCTTGTTCTTGGTTCTTTATCCTCTAAAAGCTGCCCCATTTTGTAGTTCTTCCAATGGAGACTGTCTGCTGCGTGAAATATTGAAGCCTTGTATCATCTAAATTGTCTTCTTTAATAATTTTTAACACATCTGAATCAATTCCATATTTTAAAATCCACTTTCAAAGACAATACATCTTTAGATAGTGGAGATGATAATTCTGACTGTGGGAAAATATTTTCGTTACAAATGAAAATTACTTCTCTGGAGGAGTCAAGCTGAGTGAATGTTGATCTTACTGTGTAACTTGGGTAGAAGGCATTATGTGTGAGCAGTGGTAAGAAACATATGCAGAAATGAAGGAAATTGGATATGGACCCAAGTTCCAAGGGAGACTCTGGAGAACTGTCTTAATTACAGCGGGGGGCTTTCGAGGCCCAACAGCCTAACTAAGGCAGTGGCTGGCACTGAGAGATCCAGTTCCTAGATGGAACTCAGCCCTACAGAAATTAAGTGGCGTTTAGTCCTTGGGCAGTAAGTAGTCAGATAGCTGTCAGACAGGGAGTGTGCCACTATCCTGTGGTGGTGCACTCAGAAAATGTTTTACTTCCTAAAAGTACTTTTTGCAAAAGTGTTTAGAGGAAGGCTGAGCACTAGTTAGAGGGGAAGTAACTGCATACAATTTGGAGGAGGGACAAAAACTCAGGTCCATCCGTCCATCCATCCATCCGTCCGTTCGTTCATCCATCCATCCACCTATCCCTCCATCTTCATTGCTTGCTTGCTTGATTAATTCAACACATATTTATTGAGCCCCTTTTTTTTTTGTACCAGACATGGTGCTGGACACTGGGAATATAATGGAGAGCAAAATGGATACTGTCTCTGTCTTCCTGGCACTTACGGTCTGCTGGGTGTGATAGAGATTAATTAATAATTGCAAATGCATAATTACAAATTGCAAGGAGAGTTTGAAGCACAGACACACAGTACAGTGAAAAAAAAAAAGGAAAATGACCTAGTCTGAGGATCAGGGCAGCTCCCTGATGAAGCAGTGTTTGAGCTGAGATCTAAGAGAGCAAAAGGAATTACGAGGTGAAGAATGAATGGGAGGAGAGTGAGACAGCTGGTACAAATGTGCAAGGGCCAGCCGTATGGATCTCTTCCCAATTCCATGTTCAGGTTGGTGGGTTGAAATCAGCCAGGGTGACAATATCTGCACCATGGAAATTTGCAAGCATTACAAGCAGGGCTTTCTTTTGGAAAACCCGGTTGTGAGACTGGGGCCAGCACCCACCTGGGAGAAGGGGAAGGTGTACTAGGGAAGGTGAACAAGGTTGAGAAGTACTGTTCTAACATAGATGACCTCAGACCCGCCTTGCTTATCGCTCTGCCTGAAACACTTTGTCTGGGTACCCTGTCCAATTCCCTGTCATGCTCTGTCTTTTAAACCTACTTTGTTTTTCTTCATGGCACTTAGCACCATCCAACATTTTGTTGTTTACTTCCTACCTCTCACACTGGACTATAGATTCCACTAAGCCAAGGACTTTCTGTCTTTTTGTTCACTGCTGTGTACTTACGGTCTAGGATAGTGCTCGACACATAGTAGGTCCTCAATGCATATTTGTTGAATGAATGAATGAATGAATGAATGAACTGACCACTTCAACTTTTCTTCCCCTCAAACACATACCCTTATTCAACAGGAAAGTCTGTCCTGGATGTCATTTTCATCAATGTCTTTGTGGTGAATCTAAATGATTGTCTGATATCGCCTACCATACAATGCAAAGCATATAACATCAAGTGACATCACGAATCCTCCAAAAAGAGAAGGATTTCATGAAGTTGATGATGGTAATATTGGAGAACTAAGCTATTGGCAAATCTGGATCTAGCAGAATTAAATCATGTAAGAAGTTTTAAGAATGAAATAGAGATAACTGACAAGACGAGAGTTGCAAAATTAAATAATTTAAATGTGAAGTAATTAAAAGAGTTACTTGGTAAAATTAGTGAAAACTTTGGACGTTTTTACAAAATGACTGATCGTATACTCTTGCTTTGGAAGTCAAACAGGAAATAATGTTATGACATTGTATGAGGTAGAAGATGGTTTATCTTACTGTCATATAAATTGTTAGATAATTAGGCAACTCCTGTTAGTACATAGTTGCTGTTATAATCAAAACCAAGCAAACTTATCTTTATAATTTCTGGTCTCATGTCTCAAGTTCAGGTCTTGATAAAACCTAATTCCTGTTTCCCATCCCCCCCGCCCCCCAACTATTTACTATGAAATTTTGATTCCCATGTAAAATGACTCACTTGCAGTGGTCTTTTCCTGGTGTATTTATTCTTTGAAAACTGGGGTCATGGGATGTGATGGGTATAGTATGTAGAAGTCTATTCAAGGTGTAGGGTGGAGGTGTCCAACTTGGGGTTCATCAACAAGCCCTGGGAAGTGGTCAGGGGCGAACAGAGGTGTTATCTGCCAAGGCCGACTAGTGAAGTAGTCTGGGCTCTCGGATTGCCTACGTTTGAGCTCAGATCTCTGTTCTGTCTCTTACTTGCTTAGTGAATGAATCAGGGCAAACTACTTAACTTCTCTGAGTTAAGAAATCAACTTCTTTGATTTCTCATCTAAAAATTAATACCTGGAGAAAAAAATAGCAATATTCTATATAATGAGCAAATAAAGACATCTCGGTTCTTTCTCCATCAAGAACTTGGGTATAAATACCTTAAATGTGACCTTGCTCTGGTTGGTCATCTTTAGTTGGTTTTTGGAGATTTGAAATTGGGTGCCCCTTCTACTGGGTGGGAGGTGGTGTCGTCAGCAAAATCCTAGACACATCAACAAGTTATATCAGGAGGTCCACCCCTAATGATTGAAGACAATTTCTCCTTTTCTACTGTTTACCTGCAGCCTTCTGAAGGGTCCATCTGAGTAGCATATGAGTGATGTGGTGGTCGTGGCAGTGATGGTGGTGGCAGTAGGCCTCAGTGATTTGGTGGGGACCCAAGGACAAAAGAGTGGTCCTAGCTGGAAAGTGCTACCAGAGAATCCATGAGAAGCAAAGGCCATACTTTCTGATCGGGTGACAGGGAACAGGGTCCGGCAACAGTTTTCAAATCCTTTAATTCAGAGAATGGAAAATGTCTTCAGACTCTTCAGGTATTAATAGTTAATTCAATTCTATTGTCTCACTTAATTTTTACTTTTAAGGGAGGTACTGTTGTTACCTTTCTCCTCATTTTCCAGGTGAGACACTGAGGCTCAGAGCAGCTGAGTAAGTTGGCCAAAGCCACAAAGCTGGGTTTATACTCCAGGTTGAATTTTCGAGTTAGTGCTTTAGAGTTAGAGTTAGTTACACATTAGTGCTTTCAATGAGTACACCAGACTCCCAGTTACTGTAATGGTCTTTTACTTGTAAAATTAGCTGTTGTTGGACTGTCCTTGTTACTAGTCTGGGAATATTTCATTATCCCTTTTATTTCATTACATCTGCCCCCCAATTTTGAAATAATCTCTATATTAAAATTTCTACAAATTACCTACCTTGAGTGCCATCTTATTCCTACCAGGATCTTGATGGAAACAGTGACACTCTTTTTATTTTAGAATAATTGCTTAGGTAATAGAGCAGACTATAGATTGGAAGAGGTACTGAGGCCAGAGAGGAAGACAGAAGAATAATTCTGATCAGAGATGATTGAACCTGCTCTTAGATAATAGTAGTTATGGAGTGGAGAGGAAGGAATGCACCAGACATGTGGAGACAGAATTAGTATGACTTGGTACAACCCTCATAACCAATCAGACTCATCTTGATCAAATACTTATTAAATCAGGAGAAATTCTATTCTGTAGTTTATCTCGCACCAATTTCAAAAACAGTGAAGATTTGCAGATCAACAGAAGAGAGGCAAGTAGGAGAGGTACCCTCCACATTTTTAAGTAACACGACATAGAGGCAGAGGTGGAGGAATCAGGAACGATTCGAGTTTTTAAGGGTTTCATTGTTCTGTCCCACTGGGTCAGGATGGCATTTCTGGCTCCATCCCATTGTCCGGGGCCCATTAGGCGATACTGGTAAGGAGTACATGGTCCAAAGAAAACTTCCCACGCTAGTCTGGGATCCTTGAGGAACAGACGCGGGATACTGGGCTTCGCACCTATGCATGCAGCAATGTCATCCATGTAGGGGATGTACTCAAGTTTGTTCTCACTGGTGTCTTTCATCACACCCCTGAGAGGGAAAAAGATGGATCACTTTCATGTTCAAGCTATGGTGTCCGCCCTCCTCCCACCATTGTGTTTCTTTGTATTGACAGAGTCAAACCATGTTTGGAAATGTTGTTCTATGCTGAAAAGAAGAAGTAAGAATTTACCTACAGAGGGTATTGTGAGGGCAGTTCATTTTGTGAAAGGAAATGGTAAGAGGAGGCAATTGGAAGAGGATCTTGAAATCATGTTTTAGGTTCTTGAAATTGATATGAGGGCAAGATCTGATCAGTCCAAATACAATGGTTGTTGAACAAGTGAACATGATCAGAAAGCACTGTTATTTTTATTCATGTTATGAATGTTATCTTTATTGATGTGACTTGTGAGCTGAGAGGGCCATACTTGTGTACCAGTAGTGAATATGACACAGATATGCGTAGAGTGTATATGAAGGTTTTATGCCTACCTATTTCTGTTGCTCATAAACTTTCATGATGTCCCAATGTCATTCATTCATTCATTGAATAAATAAGTGTCTATAACCGACAGACATCATCCCAGGCACTTGGGTTCCAATAGTGAATAAAACAAGGCCCTTGCTCTCAAGGAGCTCACATTCTAATGGGGGAAATCAGCAGGTTATAAAGACACAGCCAAATGCATATGTAATACATCAGGTGGCGATAGGCATTACGAAGCAGGGTAAGGGGGCAAGGCGGTGGTGAGACTGCGTGGGTTCCCATTGTACTGTGTTATCACAGGAGACTTCTCTCTTATGGCGATATGTGAACAAGAGAGGGCTTGCAGGTATCTGGGACGGGGGAGAACATTCCAGGCAAAGGGAAGAGTAACTGCAAAGGTTGTCCGGGAGCCCTACCTGGCATGTTTGAGGAGCAGGGAGGAGGCTGGAGAGCCTGGAGCAGGATGGCTGAGGTGGGAAAACAGTAGGCAGAGAGGGAATGGAGGTAGCTGGTTGCTCTGCAGGGCTGTGGGGCTGCAGGGCAGTTTCTGGGAGTGAAATGGGAAGCAATCGGAGGGTTTTGAATAGAACAGCGGGGTACTGCTCACTCTTGCTGTGGTGTCAAGACTAGCCTGTAGAATAGCAGAGTGGAAGCAGGGAGACCAGCTAAGAGGTGACAGTAAGTGTCCTCCTGAGAGATGACGGAGGCCTCGTCTGAGGTGGCAGTACGGGGGTAGGAAGAAGGGTCTGGGTTCTGGAGGTATTTGAAGGTAGGCGCTGGCAGTATTTGCTGGTGTGGGGTGTGAGAGGCAAAGAGGAGAAAATGGTCATTCTAGAGACACAAGTTTGGGAGCCGTGAGTATGTGGTGGCATTTAAGGCCCCGGGCCTGGGTGAGGCCACCTAGAAGTGAGTGTTAATAGATATCAGAAGAGGTCTGAGGACTCAGGTTGGGGTTCACCAATTTTTAGGAGTGAGGAAAAGGAAACACCAGTAAATGCAGAGAAAGAGCAGCCCCAGAGGCAGAATAAAGACAGAATGGAGTTCCCCAAGCCAAGTGAACACAGGGCTGCCACCTGTTGGGGGTCCAGGCTCTGTGTTCCACTGAGACAACCTGGTGCCCCACCTGACACATCTAAGGACACACATCTAGTTGGTGGAAGAGTTAGGACCAAAAACTTACGCTTCTGACTCCTAACGCAGTGATTTCCAACCTGCTGTGTTGCTTCTCGAGGGATGGCTTTTGTATCTTTTTTGTAACAGAATACATTGGTAAGTTTTTGCTGTAGCAAGCAATATTTCATACCTTTCTATGAGCTGCTCCTTTTCAGTAAACTCAGCCATCAGCTTTTGGCATGGAGGTATCTTACAGAGTCCTGTGAGAAAAATCGGACCCAACACTGAAGTTAACCGTGGCTTTTCCTTTGCGTTCTCCTCCCCGTCTCTTCTGGCCTCCCACGGCTCCAACCTCAGGCCATGTGAGAGTCAAAGGTTTGAATCGAAGTAGAGGCAGCGGGTAATTTTCTGCAGGTAAAATCCCCTCCAAACTCACTTACCAGGGTACTCTACTGTGGGAATTGTGGTCCAGCCTTTAGCTGTACCAACACCTGGGCATTAGCACCTGCCCCAGCTGGCCTGCCCCTGCCCCTTCGTCAGCTGGTTATATATTATAATTTGGGTTATATTGTATATATGCCCTATTTGTATTTGTGTGTGTGTGTGTTAAAACTATTGGTTGGTTAAATGTAAACACTTAAGATGACCCCATTTTTAGAACCCTGCTCAGGCATGTCTTCACTGTTGTTACACAGAGACCTCAAGCCTGGAGGGGTCTGGGGGGTCTCTCAGTCTCACAGAGGCTCTGTCTTCTTGAGGTGTGAGGACGTTCTCATCTCAACCTCCCATCCGGGCTGTCTCAGTGCTGGGACTCTGCTCTCTGTCCATCCTGCCCCATCAGGAAGCAAGTGTGGACCCCAGGGTATGGGGATGCCCTCCACATGGCAGAGGTCCATCTCAGCTCTGCAGTGTTCTTGCCACTAGGGTCATGTTTTTCCCATAAAAAGCTGGCAAGACTACTTGGTGGTTCCCGGATTGCCTGCTCCCGGAGGCTTGGGAGAAGTGTGGAATTACTCCTGTGGTGTGACCTAACCCAGTTTCATTTTGCCAGCTCTGGCATTCTGATAAGCATTTTGGAACTCATTTATAAAATAGTTAAAATGCAAACTCCAGGTACCCTAAGAGTCTTCTGCGGTTTTAATATAATCGGATAATGCTACGAGAGCCCTTTAATTGGCCTTAAAGAAATAGAAACTTGTGATCATTTAACAAAAGGTTGTGGAATTTGAGAGGTACCGCATTTTTCCAGTGTGATCAAGTCAGCGCGGCTTAGTTCTGCTTGAAATGCCCTTTATAAATTACTGGTGATTGTTTTTGGTCATCAGGGCAACATTTTGCTGAAGGACAGCTGGTTGGCTCAACCGTGATTGCTGTTTGTATGTTAAAACGATGCAGATGTAATTCTTGAAAATGCTTACTAATTTAAAACTTGCCTGCCTTTAGCAAGGTAAGAATGACAGCGATCCCTTAATAAGGATTTGTACCAAGTACTAACGACCGACATGCCAAGTACTGTGCTAACTGCTTTGCGGACATCATCCCTTTGACAAAATTCTTGTCAAAGAGGTTTTATCATCCTCATTTTACAGATGAAGGGGCTGATTTTCAGAGGGGTCCCCACATAAGTGATGAGTTGCAGAGGCGGGATTGGACCCCGGTCATCCTGACTCTATGACCTGTCCTCTGACAGTGATAACTAACAGCAGTGAATGTCCAGAGTCTAAAATATTTTTTATAGGCTTTTCTTAAAGGTTACCGTCTCCTCAGAGCTCAGCTTTATTCACAGCGTACATGATTCTTTCTTTGGGAGCCATATAAAATTCTACTTCTAGCAATAAATGGAAAGATTGACGAGTAAACAAGACTAGACTAGACTTAGGGTCCCAAAGCTTCCGACAATTTCAGCTCATCGGAGAAACGTGATTACATTCTGTTGTCTCCATGTCCCCCATCCAGAGTCCAAAACCTTGTTCCCACTGTCACATTAGTGACATAAGCACACCCATGATCATATTTGACATGTACGTACAATTAATTTTTCATTCAACTTTCTGATATTCCCCTATTTAGCTCCCATCTGTTGGATTTTGGCTAAACTGCAGGGCACGGATTTGAAGACTCAGTGGATAAACCAGGGCTTTAAATACAGTCGACGTACCTTTGAATACTCTTGTGGCCCAGCGTGCTTGGAGCTCTGTGCCTGTTAAGATGGATCCTTGAAGGCCAATGAGGCCAATGATAGCTAGTGTTGCCTTCTCTAGGTTGGATGGAAAGACCTGCTTGTACAGAAAGATCTTCTTTGCACACAGGCTTTTGAGAGGTTCTTCCAGAAAGGGGAAAGAAAATGTGTATCCTGTCGTGAAGATCACCACGTCGATGTGTTCTTCCACGGTCCCATCTTCAAAGAGAGCGGAGGTTTCTGTAAACTCCTTCACACCACTTTTCAGGGTGATGGTCCCACAGAGGATACAGGTGGGCAGTTCATCATTTATGATGATTTTCTGTTTTTTCCTTTGACATGGGGGAGAAAATGATCCACTGTAATTCTATCGATTGGACACTTCAGCAAATGATTTATTTGGTCAAATCAGGGAAATTATCGGCCACGCCAAGGGAGTGCATTGGCCAATGTCTACCCGACTTACTGTTTCTACAATATTTTGTTTCCCTGCTCCCAGTAAAAGGCATGTGGAAAATGACTACACCTACGCTTTCCTGCCTGGGCTTTAAAATTCTCTGTCTCTTGGAATTAATTTCTCGGAGTATCAGGATTTGAGGACGCAACAATTCATTTGATCACTTTTGGATCTCACGTCACCAGGCCTCAAAGAATTGACACTAGACAAAGTTAACAATAAACTTTTGGGATGAAAATGAAAAAAACCCTGAATCTATTTATACTGATATTTTTCACTATGAACATCATTCTACCTAATCAGCAGACATAATCTCTATAACATTTAATATTAAATCACCCATTGCCATTAATTTTCTTCATATGTTGAAAGCTTTCTTACCAAAGAAAGGTCTAGGGGTCAAGCATTTAATAAAAATCACATTTACATGCACTTGAAAGGTATTCTTTTTCTTGCCAACGTGCAACTCTATATGGGTGTATATTAAAATATATAATTCTGGGACTTCCTGTTGGAGATTCATACTTCTATTTAGCCAGGGTAGACATTTATTAAAGGTTAGAAAGAGCTGGGCACCTGTACTCACTGATTCCGCAAATTCTACTGGTAGATCCAGCCATTCCAGGATTCCTCAAAGCCAATTTAAGTTTCCTGATTTTCAAAGCTGGAAACGAAAAGTTTTCATCCTCCCATTTTCTTCTAGTCTCAGAAATTGCTACTTTTGTTACGAGAAAGAGAATACCCCTACATCAAGAGCTGCTGTGGTACCTGATGGACAATTGTCTTAAGGAAATAAGCTTCACACAGAATAAGCAAAGATAGCATCACAATTATTGAACATTCTGAGTTCTGAATAAAATAGAATGCGAGATATTGATTCAAGAATTTTCCCATTAAATAAAAAAATTCAAGTACCCCTTCATAATACTTAATCCATAATTCTTATGGTTAAATCTCTTATTCAACTGCCTCTCTCGAATCCAGTTTAGTACACGTGAAGGCAGAACTTGTGCAATAAAATTATAGGATCTTCTTATATTCATCATATTTAATGGGTAGCCTCCATCTGAAGAACGACTGACAACCCAGGTACCGGTTCTAGTACTGAGAAGTACCTAAAGAGTAAGGCAAGAAGGATAAATACATGTCCATCATTTTGTAGTGTTTTTTTCTTTGGTGGGTTTCAAATGGTCTCATAACATTCTGGTCTTAGAACAACAGGGGACTGGTGACTTTGTACATAAATTTACAAGTGACAATCTCTTTCTGCTGCTGTCATTGTGTTCACAAATCACTTTTACCTGATTTAGATACCTGTGAAGTATTTGCATCATCTTTAATATAAAGAATTGTGGTATTACTGTGTTTCCCCGAAAATAAGACCTAGCCAGACAATCAGCTCTAATGTGTCTTTCGGAGCAAAAATTAATATAAGCCCCGGTATATTATATTATATTATATTATATTATATTAGTCTTATAGTAAAATAAGACCGGGTCTTAAATTAGTTTTTGCTCTAAAAGACGCGTTAGAGCTGATGGTCCAACTAGGTCTTATTTTGGGGAAACACGGTAGTAGATATGTGCTACTGATCTGGCAATTTTTTAAAATGTAAATAATACAGAATTTAATGTGAAGTTTTGAGAACAATATTAATTGCTTAAATTTAATCCTGATTTAAAGAAAAGTCTATTTTTTTTAAAGATCTAATCATTGTCCTATAGTTTATGTTAGAGTGGAATAGATTTCTAATTTGTGAATCTATGCTTGGACTTTCTAAAATCGTTATGTCATCTTCTTGGGCAACGTAAAGGTTGCTTTTCTCTTAAAACAAAGTATAAATCTGTCTTCTAATTGAAAATGTGGGGATATTCAGAAAACAACCTCCCCATTTTTACATGGGAGTTTTGCCAGACTTACAAAAGGAGAGTGTAAAACAATTTTCCCGTTTGGTCTTGTTCCCGAGGGAGAATGCACAGTGCCTGTTGGTCTGGCATCTGCGTAGTTTTCCTAGATCCTTCTTAGAGATGGTTCAGTTTTGTAAAGTGTGGATTTTTGTCTCACTCACCCTGTGTCCACATAATTGAGCAATTGGCCAGTGCGTTTTATATTCTTGAACACCTCTCTCTAGCCACCAGACATGCATACTGTTGGGGGTGGGGGCGTGGATTCAGAGACGGTGTACCTGGGCTGCCATTCGACTGAGTTCCACGGCAACGTCTCCTCCAGTGTTCCCAAGGCCGATCACCAAGACGCGCTTGTCCCGAAAACATTCTGGGAACTTGTACTCCTGACTGTGGAGGATGTGGCCTTTAAACTTATGGATTCCTGAGGGGAAGGAGGGATCAGGAAATCAGAAATTCCCTAGTGTGCAGGCATAGTGTCTGTGGGCAGAGGGAAGTCCCAGAAATATGTCAGCCCTTTGCCCCCCGGGGGCTAATTACAGGAAGTGGGACCGGAATAGCTTCCTCCTCTCCCTTTGGATGCTGTGAGCCCAGATATAGATTTGGTATAACCTGCTTTGTTAAAATTAGATGAATTTATATTCCATATGAGCATTCCCTTTTAAAGCAATTCCTGCGGGAAATCAAGTTCACTGCAGACAATAAGAAATGTCTCATGCGTGAGGACCCTGATCATCAGAGGCAAGAAGTAGATGGTTCATGCGTGTTATTTTACCCAATAGTCCCATAAGAATGGAATTTGTGAATATCACATGTTTACAAATCAAATTTGAATTCAATTTTAATTGCAATTTTCCACAAAAGAAATTTTGTGGTAAGTTCTCTAGTAAAGCCATTATTTTCGTGACGTAGGCTTGTTACTTATACTTCACGCTCATTTTACTTTTTGCTTCTGATGTGTGTAATGCTTTATTGCACTGTGTGCTTATTTGTCCTTTATTCTTATTTTATTTATATCTGTGTTTCTGATAAGATCTTTCAAGCTCCTAACACTCTGTCAATAGAAGTTATCACTGTTATGATATTTATATACAGGAGAGGGACTACCAAATATTTCTCCTTCGGATTTATTTTTGGTAATAGGTAGGGCAGAAATAGCCCTGATATTTTCGATACAGAGAAGAGTTCTTGTTCCCAAGTACAGCATTCATGTTCGACATTAATTTTACAACTATTTGTGAAAAAAGATACTGTGATTTAGTGAAAATCAGAAAACGAAGTTTAAACTCAGCCAGATGTCAGAGTGGTTCTGACAGCATTTTAAATCGTTAACCAAATAGCCTTAGGTCTCTCGCACTCTGGTGTAAATACTGACAGACAGGACATCAACTCCCAAACTACTGGGATTTTTGCCTGGGCTTTGTCTTCCCAAGCTCCTCCATTTCCTTGAAGGAATCACATGGCTACTTGATGTTATTTTCGGATTGCTGGTGTGTTTGAGATATTTATTTCACCCCTGAAGGAGTTCAGACATGTCCCCCCTAAATATGCCACTTTGGTCTGTTGATTATTTTGAGCCGAAGTTACTTGACAAACAGCAAATACAGGGAGAGGCTTTCTCTGAACCGCCCTTATCTGCCTTCAGACAGATCCTGCAAAAGGAGCTCAGCGGTCATAAATCCCTTCCTGGGACTCTCACCACAGGGGAGGAAACCAGCAATCTGCACTTTGTCAGTCAGATGTCCCATCTACTTTTCTAAGGGCCCATTCATCTTTCCAGAAATCATTTCCTCTCCCCTAAATTGTCTCCATTCCCTCCGTATTAAGATGGCAAACAAGGCCAGGGCACTTTGCCCTATATTACAGCTGTCTTTCGCCTTCCAATGACTTACATGACTGAATTTGCCCTGGAAATAGCAATGGACAATTATATTTAACTTGGCACCATTAGTTTATTTATTTTTTCCCATTGCTTTTTCTCCAAGAGGGAGGGCAGAGTTCTTTCCTACTAACACCCAGAGCTAATTTGTACTGAGAGCACTGTCTCTGCTCCGGGTGCTGGGCGAGGAGGGGGCACTCATGGCAGTAGCTGATTTCATCCTACGGCAACCCTAGGAAGATGGCACTATGAGTCCTTAATTTTACAAGTGGAGAAAAAGGGACTTAGGACCCACGATTTGCCCATGCGCCAATAAATGTCAGAGCCTCAGCTTGAACCCAGCCTGCCCCACCTTAACCACCAGGCTATGCTGCCTGTACTGGGGGCTATGGAAATGGCTCTTAAAACTTTAGTTTGCACAAGCATCACATCGCTGGGGGGAGTTTGTTCAACATTAGGATTCCGGGGTCCCACTTTCTTACTCTATCAGTGCCACGTTAACTTGCTTTTAAAACAAGCATTTCTGGGTTTTGTGGTGTTTAGGAAACACTGGGCTGTGGTGATAGCCTAGCCTGTATCTATCATGATACTAATTCTTTTCCCTCAGATAAAAGACTGTAGGCATCTGATTGTATTCAACAAACACATATCAAACAGGTACTAATGTCACAGTGAATTTCCTTTGTGATTCAGGGTTCATTTTATTGTATTTTCCTTTTTACATCTCACATCAGGGTCTGGGGCTGAGGTCAGGGAGATGGCACATGGGGGACTTCTGGACTCCCATCCCCCCATTTTGGGAATTATAATGCTATACAATAAATGGATCATTTGATGCTAGGAAGTGCTACATTCTGGAGAGAGGTTTTCAGATAACTGGACAGTTTAGCACAGAAATATCAAAATCTTAAAACTTTTTTAATAGAAGAAATGCTTTTTTTCCTGAAGCATTTATACATTTTCTGTCTTCAAAGTGGAACATATTGCTAATTCAAGATCACCCTTATTATTTTCAGTTATTGCGCTCTCCTCTTATATAATGACGCCCTCAGCGTCTGCTGAGGGGCTTGGGTTTTAGTTTGCCTTGTCGCCAAATATCTCTGGAGCACTTTGCTATTGTGGCTTATTCATCTTACACTTATTGCCCTGTTATGTGTTGGAACTACCTTAGGGAAAGTCCTGGGACTTGAAATGTATTTACAATGCTCACAAAGTTGAAGGACAATTGATAATAATTGACCAAACATAATTGGGCATGTGTGATCATTGCTCTGTAACTAACGATCACAACTGATGTGTAAAGAGTCCCTTTCACACACGTTCTGTGTGCAGGAGAGACACCAGAATGAAAGAGGGGACCTGCAGAACTGCTCTCTGTCCTGGATTCCCATATGGGATATGAGAAGAGCCCATACTCCAAGGTGGAAAGGCTGCGGAGGCCAGAATTGTGACTTCACTAAGAGGCATACACATGTCTCAGTCTGGAGGACTCACGTGACTCTCAGGAAGCAGGGGCTTCTGCACAATTCTCAGCAGATGGGGAATAGTTGACAGCAGGTTGTGATTCCTAGTAGCAGTAGCTAATGTCTGTGGAGACCTTACTATGTGCTCTGTAGGCCGTTTTACATGGATGATCTCATTTGATCCTGATTGCTGCTCTGTGAGATAGGAGCTCATCTTTCCACTTTGCTGGGGCTCAGATGGGCTGAGGTTATGGAACTAGTGCCAGGATTTGGTCCAGGAGGTGGGACTCCAGCATTTGGTTCAGAACCATTGTGCTAACTGCCACCTACCAAAGGACATTGCCCTGAGGAAAGGGCAGCAGACCGGGACTCCCCAGAAACCTTACATGCATCCACTTGCCAACATACGTTACCCTGGGAGCTGAGAGGAGATTGGGACTATCTGCTCTGGTGTCCCCCTGTAAGGGGTCCTTCTAAAGTCTGGTCACAAACTAAGACCTCCTGGGGAGCAATCTCTGAAGTCTGTACGAGTGGATGTCCCTCTTCTTCATAATCGGTGTTTTAGGGCAAAAGAGAGGGAGACCCCAATATTCCTATGACAACCATTTTTTCCCTCAGTAGTCATTGAGGAATGTAGACATGTTTGCTCTCAAAATGACGTGAAACTACCTTGCTATTGTAGTGTGTGCATATCCAGTCCCCTTCTTTGGGGACCAACTGTGCCCAGTTATACACTTGATACTGCCACAAAGGTCCTCACCGCTCAGCTCTTGATCTGTCTTCCCCAACAGCCTTCTTGTTAAGGCCTAAGTAGAATGGAAGGCAGTGAGGGGTACGGGTAAGCTGTCCCAAACCTGACAAGACACCAAAGCCCAAGGTATCAGTTTGACACTTGTAACACATTGCTCATAGAAATGTTATTATAAGAGATGGTTAACTATTCCTTTAGTGCTGGTTAAATAGTGCTTCAATATTGGTTAAATATTCCTTTAGTGCTGGTTAAATAGTGCTTCAGTATTGGTTAAATATTCCTTTAGTGTTGGTTAAATAGTGCTTCAGTATTGGTTAAATATTCCTTTAGTACTGGTTAAAGGTCGCTTTTGTGCTGGTTAAATATCATTTTAGTGCACAAGCGTATTTAGCCTCCAGCCTAGTGGCAAGCCTGAAGCTGAACCACCCTTTACAATACTGCTTCTTTGCAAAAGTGTGTATTGAATTTTCACTCGATCCCTAGTATCTATTTTTTTGAATAAGATATTTGAATTTGAGATTACATTTATAATTTTATTTTTTGATCTATGTTTGATCTTTTTATTAGCCAAGGTTTGCCGGTTTCATTCTTCACACCCTTCCTTAAAAAGTTCTTTCAATTCCTTAAAAAGAAGTTTTAAACCTGCTCTTAGTCAGTTGCCTTGAGAGCCACTTAGAAGTGACAGAAGAGTAGCTTTACTACATATCGGAAATCCTCATTTGATCTCAAAAATGGAGATTTTCCGATTGTGAGTATATGAAAAAGAACGTGCTGTTGGAATCAAAAGTATTTCCAAAAGGGAATCTCTAAAACTCCTTTGTGTTGCTAACCAGGTATAAGAGGTATACGGATTATTATTGTGGTGAAACTATTCCTTTGGATGTATAATTTCAGGCATGTTTCTTAAAAAAAAAAAAAAAAAAAAAAAGAAATCTGTCAAGTTTCCTTATGTTCTCACTTCCTTTAACTTACTGATTACAGGTCATTCCTGATTCAGATAACCTATAATTCAAGGACAAAATTCAAAGCCTGTTCTTTTTCATGACAGATCTGATAGTTTTGAGCCTTAGGTGGTCACTGAACTTAAATCAACAGACATGATAAAGCTTCAATAACAGTAGCATTTATATTCACAAGTAAATAATAAGACCTGACACTTAGATTGTGATTTATACCTTTCAAAGTTATTTTGTACGTAATATTTCTGAGGGTGAACATAAAGTTGTCTATAGTCATTAGGAAGTATTTCCAATGACAAATGAATAACTGTTCTTCTAGAAGAACCCGGAAGAGTAGGCATGGTCTCAGGTGGAAGTGACTCACCAGGAAAGGACTCCAAAGGCAGACGGGGATTTAGGAAGTGGCCAGTGCAAACCATGACAGCATCAAAGACAGCTGTTTCCTGCTTCTCCTCTGTCTCTGTGACAACATCCCACTGACCAGTTTCAGAAAAGTCTGGACGCTTCGTTATGCTGCACACTGTGGTCTGAAAGCAAAAGACAAAACTTGCTTTTTAATGAAGCACGTTGGGACCTCATGTAATGATGGGTATGGTAACCATGTCTGGTATTTCAAGTGGGTCAAGTGTGCCTCACGATAGTTCTGTTACCATTGGCTTATCTTTTCCCCAGAGAAGTTAAGTAACGTGGGCAATGTCTCAAAGGTGGTCATATAGACTAGGACCCAAAACATCTGAAGACCTTCATGGGCAGGAAGAAACATTCAGGTTTTATTCCCAATGAGAAGGAGATGGCAAGTTTCCAGTGTATCCAGTGGATGCACTGGAAACATTTAGGCAATTGAGTTTTGACCCGTTCTTATCTCTGCAGGTGAGACATCTGGTCATTTCTGCCCAATGGGTGTCATGAACAAAATTCATCATTTCCTCTCTCTCGGAAAAAATTCTAAATTCCATGCTGCAAGAGCGTTTGGATTTAGAGGTGGAACCGGGGAAATTCAGTATTTTAGTGATTTATCGGAGTAGAAGATGAGCTGCAAGGCAATGAGTCTATAATGATTTGCCTTATTCAGAGAGAGGAAATCAGGAAGTTTGTTGCACCGTCCTGTTTCCGTTAGATTGCTGAATGGCTAGCCCCTGCTCATTCATCTTCCATAACCCAAGATGTCTTACCCTAAACCGAATGTATTTCAGAAGATCAAAGCGCTCGGCAAATTCTTGGAGATAGTTCCAAAATTTTTCTTGGTTCATGAAATTGGGATAATCTTCTTGGAAGGGGAAGTCACTGTAACATGACATTTCTTTGCAGACATTTGTCACTAAGGATTTGTAGACCCCAGTCATCCCATCTTTGGAAGTTTCCTGCGGTGAGAGCATAGTGAGCTTCATGAGTGGGGGAACAGCCACATCCTGGCAGCCTCTGTTTCCTCACGGACTCATCTGTGCATTGCTTGTGTCTCGTCTCAATCTCCATCATTCGTAAAACAAAACAAATACAAAGACCGATAGGAAAGGCGCTGATGGATTTCTCGTGGCTGAAGCTAACCTCTATGTCTCCTCCAAGGCACTTTCTGAGTCATCACTTTCGCTAAGCAGCCATCCCTGACCCGTCAGATCCGTGGGAGGTGGCGCTTGTGGCCCCGTAGCACCCTGTCCTTCTGTCAGAACGGATCACCCTGCGTTGCAAACTGTAAGGAGGGTAGTTTCCCTGTTAATCTTACTCCTCACTGTATCCTGGTAGAGGGACATGAGAAGCACTGGTTCAATGAATGAAAATTAACATAGAATTGCATTTTGGAAAAAAAAAAGCATATATATGACTGGAAGAAATTACATTTTGAACTTTTAACGGTGTTGACCCATGGGTATTGCTATTATATTTAATTTGCATTGTTTCTTTTGTTTAATTCAGTATTCTAAAGTGAATATTTACGTTACCTTAGAATAGGAGAAGGAAACCAAACACAGTGTGGGGTCAAATAGCACAAGGTCCACGAACCAGACCCAAGCCTCTCTTTCCTCATTGACGTGGGTGCTTGAGGAGACTCACAGACACCAGGAGAAACGTTTCTCCTAGTACCTGTACTCCTGAGGTTGCAACCGTCCCTCCTCATATGCACTTGCTTATTCTGTTTTCTTCACCATCCATCACAGACTGGCAAATGCCACCTCCTCCATGAAGCCTTCCCTCATTCAGACCAGTCTGAAGTACTCTCCCTCACTTGGAACTCCCACTGAATGTGGCTTTTCTCTCCCCCTGAAGAAATCAGTGCTTGGACCTCCCACCTTCTCACACCTTATACCCGCCCCGTGGGGAAGATCCCCCTGTAGCCCCACTGAAGACCCTGCTACTCAAGTAACCGGGACCAGTCCTGGCCAGAGGCAGGTAGTGTTAGCCACTTCCAGCCCCAATTCCTGATGCTCAGGTTCCCCAATGGCTGGCCTAGCCCTGAGCATAATCCCTGGGCTGCACATTCCGCTCCGAAGAAGGACAGATCGGTGCCTGAGTGCTTCTTGTTCGGATTCTTTCTTTCAAGGTTAGGGTTCTTGCCTCACCCTTGCCAACTGTCTTTCCAAAGACCTGAACAAGGCTTGGGGGCTGGGGCTCCACTCCCTGATGCCAACTTCCATCCTTCCTAATGTGTCATCTGCTCCATATTCAGCAGTGTCCTTCAGCTTACCCAGTGTGACACTTGGCTACTTTGTCTTGTTGGGGCCATGGGCCAGACGGCATCATAACTTCCCGCCCTGTGTCTGTGTATCAGACACACCTCTTTTTTCCTCTCTCTTCCCACTGTCCCCGCCCCTGCCCTGCCTGTTCTCCCGTTTCATCACTTGTGACACCACATCTGCAGTGTGACCGTGGCACCACGCACCCGGGAGCTAGCTGTTCCCCCACACAATCAGCAAGGTAGGCAGAGGCCACCGTGCCCAAGGAGGATAGAGAACGCACACAGACGGATCCCCACTGATGGAGGTGGGAGGGTGTGAGCTACTCACAGTGAACTTCCATAGCCCCCCGATGTCAGTACTTCTCTCAAAGCAGGTGGGCTCCAGGCCCTCATCCAAGCAGCATTTGATGGAGGACAGGCCACTCACACCGGCTCCAATCACGGCAACGCGCTTGACCATGGTCTGCTCTGTTACAGGAAGGTCGAGTAAAGCTTCTTTATGTGGCAAGGCTGGCAGGCAGCCCTTATCACAGAGCTCAACTTTGGTGGTGACAGAAATACCCTCCTTTCATCTTTGAACTGAGGCAGAATCACTTTTTGATGAAAAATGAGGGCTCTGCGATTAGACTTTTGGTGTAAGTCCTGGCTTCACTTATTAACAGTATGACTGTGATTTAGCTGTTTATCCTCTCGGTGCCTAAGTTTTCTCATCAGTACCATGGGGATGGAAATAATAATTAATAATAATAATACCTATTTTAAATATTTGTTATGAAATTAAATGAATGCGTATATGTTGGAACGGTTGCAGAAGTGTGTCTGCTACAAAGTAAGTGCTCAGTTAAATTTAGTTCTTATTATTAGCTAGTCTTGCCAGGACGTTGATCCCTTTGGGTCTTCAGATCTCCCTCAGTATGACAGGGGCCCTTTGCTATCACCTGGCCTCCCTGCACCCTAGGAACTGCAGTTAGCACAAATGTTAGTTTTTATGCAAAGCATTTAGAGTCCTCAAGAATAGCTAGCTATGGACCACGTCCTGCCCTACAACCAAGATAAGATATTACATGAATGGAGTGGGGGAGGCTCTTAACCTTGCACAGAGGAAGTGTTGGCTGACAATGATCCAGAACAAAGTTCCCAAGGAAAGTCATATGGAACATTCTAGAGTCCAAGATGAGGTCCTGTGGAAATGGGGATACCTGGGCTTCTGAGGACAGACTGGAGGCAGTAAGTGTCATGGGGATTTATGACCAGCTCCTGATTTTGTAATTTGGGATTGTGCAAACACCCCTATAGCTTTTGCTTGGATCCAGATGGTCTAACCAGTTATTGAATTCCAGCAAATCAGTTTTCTGTCATGTTGAGGCCCTTCATATGTCAGGTAGACTCAGGTGCAAGTACTATCTCTTTCTCTCAATCCCCTTGATCAGTGCAAAAAAACACAGGAGGAATAGCTGAGACCTCAAAGTACTTGTTTCATAAAACATATACCAGTGATTTGACTTTGCCTTTGAAGTCAAATCAGTAGTATATATTTTATGAAACAGAAATAATCCTTACGTCATTTTTGTAGTGTCATGCCACTATACCATAGTGGTTGTTTCCTTGGGGAACCAAGAGAGGAAATATTTTTTTTTAATTAATTTATTTTCCAATTACAGTTTTAGGTGTACAGCATAGTGATTAGACATTTATGTACCTTACGAAGTGGATCACTCCGATAAGTCTAGTATCCATCTGACACCATACACAGTTATTGCAATATTATTGATGATATTCCCTATGCTGTACTCTACATCCCTGTGACTGTTTCTTTAACTGGCCATTTGTGCTTCTGAATCCCTTTATCTTTTTCACCCAGCCCCACCAACCCAGCCCCTCTCCTAACTGGTGACCATCAATTTGTCAAGAGACAAAATATTTAGAGTCCTGAGCACGAGTAAATGGGGAAATATAGCATAATCATTTGACACGACTTAAGGACACAGTGCTAGTGGCTGAGTCTGGAGTGACTCTGCATCTCTGACGTTGGGCCTGGATGTGCACATCGCGTCGGTCTGAGAGCCTGAGGTGGCCTGTTACTAAGCCTGTGCCTAGGTTTGCTGGGACCGGTTGCGGGGAGTTTGTCCCGATGGCTGTGCAACTGGCCTCCTGGTCAGATCAGCACCCCCATTCACAGAAACGAAGTGGATTTGCTCTCACAGAGGCCATAGGAAGACTTCCGAGCCCTTGGGCCCTTCAGATGCACCTGGTTCTGAAGCAGATCTGGGCACTTGCAACACAGATCTTACCTGTTGCCTCTTTCCAAATCTTACTTGTCACCCTGCCCTTTGTAAGGATGAGACACTCGTATCTGGCTTTATTATATGTAGCAACATTTACACTTCTTCCCCTTAGACTGTTGGTTTATTTTGGAGTCTCTACTGATGTGGGAGAGCTAGGTCGGCTGCAACGAGAATAGACTTGGAGGCAGCAGAACTGGGCTTGATCTCTGTCTCTGTGCCACGTTCCCCCAACCAACCTACTTAAACACCTTAAGATTTGTAAAATAAGAAAAATACCTATGTTGAGGGAGTGTTTGAAACAAAGTCACATTACTCACAAGTACCTAGCACCACATTTTTACTCAGTGTTCATCCCCTACCACCCTAAATCCTTCTTCTCCCTAGAAAAGACAGCTCCCACAGATAGATTTTATCAACAAGTTTGGAAACAAGTGGACAGACATACCTGTGGCTTCTTTGGAGTTGAGAAGTAGGAGGTCTAGACAGCTTCTAATCAGAAATAAATGGCCTCCACCAGGAAGAACGCTGAAATCTCTAGGCCACTAGGTAGAGAGTGGTCCAGAGTTGGCAGATCTGGGCTGTGCTCTGTCTTTGCAATAATAACACAAAAGAAATGGTTGCTAATTGAACTGGAAAAGTGCAAAATGTGCTGTAGTGGATAGATTGGCAGCACATTCATTCAACAGATGCATCCTGGCTACCTCTTGAGCCAAGTGGGGGGGCCCCAAAGATGATTGAGTCCCAGGGACTCAATACTAGTAATAATAAAAGAGCCAGTGACTTTGCACAAGGAGCTGTGGTTAGATGGAGAGAGACCAACACACAGGAGATTACCTGGTATGTCCTGTCACATACAGAAGATCACATGGTATGTCCTATCATAGCAGCATGTTTTGGCCTGCAGACACCCTTGGGCTGTCTCACTATCCCTGGGGACCTAGTTAGAGACATAGTAGGGACTTATCTTTCCTGGGCAAAAACACCTTGTCTTTTACACACTGACTCAGAGACAGCAAAAACAAATTAGGAATTTGCACCTCTTAAAATTACGCCGTAGTTGCAGATTATGACTTTCTGAGTGGAGGAGGCCTTTTTTTTTTTTTAAATGCTTCAAGTCATTAAGGGGAATGAGTGAGTGAACTGGAAATTGGGAGATCTGAGTTCTAGTTCTGCTTCTGTCTCTAACCAGCTGCATAATCTTGGACACAATTCTTGATTTCCCTGTGACATTGTCCCCACATTTGTAAAGCAGAGGGTTCTGGTAGTTTTCTCTTTGCTCCCTTCCAGCTTGAAAGAACTGTTTTTATGTCTGAATGCCAAGTAATTGGTGCCAAAAATAAGATGTGAATTGAAAGGGAGAGGAGAATACGGCAGGCTTGAAGGGTTGGGAGGACAGAAGGTATGTGCAATGTCTTTGTCAACTATAAAGCATGCTGTAAGCAGAAGGTCACTCTGAAGCTCAAAGGTCACTTATGTTTAGTTTCTTGGTAGAAACGAACCCTGAACTACTGAACTGGACTTTTGAACAACACGAAAACTCCATCCTATATCTGACAGACCAGAAAATGTAAGAGTCAATTTCTTTTTTTTTTTTTACATTTTTTAAAGTTTATTGAGGTGACAATTGTTGGTAAAGTTACACAGATTTCAGGTGTACAATTCTGTAACACATCATCTATGTAGCACATTGTGTTTTCACCACCCAGAGTCAGTTCTCCTTCCATCACCATATATTTGATCCCGTTTACCCTCATCTACCACCCCCCACCCCCCTTAAGGAGTCAATTTCAAGATATGAAGAGACTTGAGTGATTTGCAAATCATGTAACTGATTGTGATTTCTTTGAGTTTGACATTTGATCTGTTTATATTTCTTATTCTTACCCCACCAATGCTCATACTTTGTTACAGTATTTCCTATCATAACCTTTGTGGAGTGTTTTGTGTTTCCCAATGCCTGGCACTCCCATCTCATCCATAAGATGAAATCAGAGGTGAGCCTCGAATCACAGAAAGTCCCAGGATTCTGTGATTTTCACGGACACTTTCCTTTCGGATGGTTTCTCCCTACAACCTAACTTTTCCTTACAGCGTTCCTTAATTTCCTGACTCTCTCCTTAATTCTGTTGCTTTAACCCTACTGAAGAGGCTCCTGAGAAAGAGAATCACATTAATTCTTAAGGAATGCACTCAGCAAGCAGAATATTCAGGCTCTGCAAAAGCAGCTTCTGGAAACATTTCCCCATTAAAAAAGAAAGAAATCCAGGACACTTACCTTGTTAACATAGAGCAGATACTCTGACAAATTATTTCTCAAAGCCAATAGCAAAGATAGTGTTTGTCTTAAAAAACAAAACAAAACAAAAACCCCAAAAAGCAAACCCCGCCCCCGCCCGAAACTCAAACGTTCTGTTCTAAAAGAAAAACAAAGAAATGCTGACTTTGATCAAAGTTCTCTTAGTTGAAAACAAAGACCATTTGCATTTCCTGTATGCTGGTGACAGCAGAAAGAACACTTATTGAGGGTAAAAAACGTCGTGTAGAACACGAGCTTGATACTTCCGTGATCTCAAGGGAGGGCTAAAGGACAAGTTAGAATAGGGCTTTGGGATTCAAAGGCCACCAACGACTTCTGCCCCTTTTCTCCACCCTCCTCAACGTCACAGTTCCTGCCAAGCCCTAAACTTAAAGGGAAGCAGGTGGTAATCGGCTGCCCTTCTCCTTGTAGCCTGTAGAGGGCGCCAAGTCACCCCAAAGCACAGCCCTCCGTGAAACAGGCGGTCTGCTTAAGTATAAACCCTGACTCTTGTATTCGCCTCTTGAACCATCGTCGTAGGAACTGTCCAAAGGAGAAAGTCATTTAAGTGACTGTCACACCATCAAGCTCTTCTACGTCCAGAGCTATTTAACCCCAGGAGTGTGATCAAAATTCAAAACTTACAATGAATTTAAGCAGTTTCATCCTCTCAGGAAGCGTCAGCAGAGGGAGCTGGTAAAATGCATTTGAGAAAGCATAAAATTAGTTTCAAATATTAACCTAGGGCACAAGAAAAGGAATAATTATAGACGCAGTGGCGATAATAGAGTACTAAATAGTCACCGTCTTTTTTTCTTTCTCTTTTCCCCCCCTTCTCCTTCAAGTCCTTGGAAGAGACCACCTTATAATAGACCATCTTGGGTTCACTGAACAGTTTCTAGACCAGCAGCACAAATACAAATGATCACGGAACAGGAAGGTGACCCAGAGGAGGGGTGAGGGCCAGATAAGAAGCGCGTCTATTAGGTTCAGCTAAATGCTGCTATTTGAGATCATGGGCCCAAGGTTTCCGGCTCTTTTCAATAGAAACTGCAAATCCAGAGTTTTCTATGAAATCTATTGTTGGCAGCACGTTAATTTTTCTTTGGAAAACTATCAAGCTAACAGAAGTCCAATGAACAGTTTCATTAATGAACACCAGTGTCCCCCTCACCCATTTATTTCATCAACTATTAGCCCCTTGGTACATTTTCTCTCTGTCACTCTCTCCTCTCACCCACCTCTCTTCTCTTTGTGTGTGCGCGTGCACACACACGTGAAAGTGGTCTTCAAACATCAGGATGCCATCAGGATATCTCAGCAGAAGAATATTTCATCTCAAGAATAATTCATACTCCCACATAGTCACATTAGCATCACTGCAGCCAAGAAACTCAATATACATTTAATAATGTCATGCAACATACAGTCTACGTTCAGATTTCTCCAGGGGTCCCTATGTGGTGGTGTACCGGACGGAGCTGGCTTGTACAGTGAGAATGTGTGCATCTCTTCCAAGGCCAGGTTCAGTGAGTTGCCCCAGACGGTAAGCTGAGCGATCATACCTCTTTCCCATGTTCACTATTTTCATAGATCTCCACAAAACCCCCTACTTCACCAAAAACTTGGTTGTATAAAAATGATGTTCTTGTGGTATCCGGTGAGAGTGGGATGTTTGTAATTTGGGCTGTGGAGAGCTGCACTTGTTGAGAAGGAAACAGTTCAAGACCTGTACTGTCTAATTCAATAGTTGCTGCTGCATGGAGCTATTTAAACTTGGATTTAAATGAATTAACATGAGATGAAATTAAAAATTCTGTCCTTCCTTGGCACTAGCCACATTTCAAGTGTTTCACAGCCACGTGTGGCACGTGACCATGTTGGGGGGGTGAAGGTTAAACATTTCTACAATAGCAGAAAGTTCTATTGGACAACACTGCTCTAGATTGTGGACACAGCAGTGGATGGTTGGCACAGGTGGCGGATGAGATCCTTAGAGGTAACCAGGTTTATCCTCCTGGCAAATGATTGCCTTCGAAGAGCGCTTTGATACGATTCATGCCATGAGGACTTGACACATGAGGAGAGTCCCTGGACGCTCTAGGATATACATATGAGTTAGTGTAAAAGGGAAGCTGGTGTTAGCAGAGACCTCTAAACACAATGGACGAATAAGAGAAAAATCTGCTCCATTATGTAACAATTTGACCAGTCTCGGCTGATAAGGCAGCAGCTCTGTTGCCTGAGTCACTCAGTGAACTTTGTTCTTTCTGTCTTGTTCCTCTGCCATCTCCGAGCTGAAGTGGAATTGCTGCCATGACCCTGACAAAGCTTGCAGAAAGGATAAAGTGGGGAAGTCCTTTCCTTTTAAGTGAGCGAGGGAGAAATCACATGTGTTATTTCCATTCACATCCCATTTGCAAGAACTTAATCACATGGCCACACTAGCTGCAAGGAAGGCTGGGAAAGGTTGTCTTTAGCTAGGTGAGCATGTGACCAGGAGGAAAAGGTAAACAGACTTTTTGGATACAAGTTGTTGTCTGCCATATCCTGCTTCCGGAAGAATACTGGAAATACTTCTCTCTTTTTCCACAGGTTGTGGTTTGCAATTGCAGCCCTCTTAGCATGCTGAGAATGGGGCTGGTCCAGAGAGAAGGGCAGATCCAAGGGAACTGTGGCGAAATGATACTGACGCCCCTGGGTTGACTTATCCCTGAAGCCCATCATAACAGGTGTCACCAAAATGCTCGTCTGTAAGCGAGTCTATAAAATCCAGACTCCAGTGATGTGAGCCACAGTTTTCCCTTGTTACTCCAGTTAGGGTTGAGTTTCTGTTTCTTGCAGTTAGAATGTTACATGAGTTACTTAACCATTTCACTACCAACACTGTTATTTCTCTTTGTTGTTGTTACAAACAGTGCACAAAAGCGTCTGTGTGTACGTATCTTTGTACACATGACAATTTCTATAGCACAGATTCTAAGATGTATAATTGCTGTGCCAAAAGATCTATGTATTTAAAACTTTGGTCAATACTGCCAAATTGCCCCCAAATGCATTTGATAACATTTTCATCCCACAGTTACCATCTTCCTTCTCTGACGTCCTGGAACGGCTCCCTTTGATTCCTTTTATGCCTAGACTCTATAGAGTAGCTTTTACAGAAGAGCTTTTTGGTGACACGTGTTCTCCTCTTTTGCTGATGTTTGGACTTAGCTTCTTTCCCCAACCACACGGCACACTTGCTCCCTCTCTGTTTGCTAATCTGGCTGGAACTCAAAATCGCAGTCACACTCTTTATAAAGTCTGCTTGCACTTCCATGAAAATCGATGTCAGAAATAAAAACATTGCACAGTTAAAGGGTATAACTCATGCTTTGTAGGCAAATGTGCTCAGGAGGCTTATTCTGTTGAGACAAGCTGATCGTCTCATCTTTTCCCGTTTGGCTTAAACTTTTGGAGTCTATTTTAAAATGCCTAATCAAGTTCTTTTTGGCAGAGAAAGAAAGACGTGAAGACTTTTTTTTTTTAAATCAAAAGTTTCTGAAGTTAGACTAGTTAAAAACAATGTGTTCTGTCTTATCGAGGACAGGACAACCCTGAAGGGTTATAGTTCTCAGTTGTCTACAGCCTCCACGTGAAACATCCTTAACTGGGAGCAGTGAATGAGGGGGCACTGGAGTCAGGAGAACCCAAGAAGTTCTTTATTTATCTCCTCCTACTATGACCGCACCCTCAAATCATACTGGGGTCGGGGGAGTATGGAGATGGGGCCAGTGACCTTGGCAAGAATGAAATGGGCCTGAATGAGGGCGTGAGCATGGGGGAAGGTAGGGAGCAGACCAGTCTGAGAGAGAATAATGGCCAGCTTTGGGGGCTCCTCCTGTATGCTAGGCCCTGGGCTAAATGCTTGATGTGCATTACCTTCGTTTATCCCTCCTCACGACAATGCTCAAGTAGTATTGCCACACTTTACAGCTAAAGGAACCGAAGCTAGAAGAGATGGAATAACTTGCCCCAGGTTGTACAGCAACGTGGGTGGGATTCCACCCTGGCCATCGGACGCCACGTCCGCACTTTTACACACGTCCACATGATCCCGGCTCTGCACACGAGACACACTTGACAGGACTTGCTGCCTATGAGACGTGAAGTCTGAGGGTCAAGGTGACGTGTTTTAGTGGAAAACTATGGATGAATAATAGTACTGTGATTCCTGGACAGAGGTGTTCAGAGATCACTTTCAAAGGAAGCAAAATCATGACTCTCATGCAAAAATATAAACGGAACACAGTTTAAAAACTTTTATTTAACTTGTTATTAAAGCAGGGACTGGGTAAGCTATTACCACCAGTTCAGAGGAGGCACACGTTTATAGATCAGGGCTATTGAAATGAGTATGCAAACAGAGGCAAAAGTAGGGTTCTCCGTGGTGGGGAACAGAGCGAACTAAACCTATTAGATATTATTTACATGTCTATAGGCTAGAATTATTTTGCATTGCTGTTGTCTATAATTTACAGAATTTTAAAATAGCTTCCATAGATTCAAAATCAGATAGCCCCAAGGCCATGCTCGGAACAACACTTATTTATTTATGTATTTATGTATTCATTCATTCATTCGACTATGAAAGAAGAAAACAAATTTTATTGAGTGTCACTTATTTTCAAACTGTGCAGTTCTATATAATTATTTATTGAAATATGTAACATATATTTTCCCTACAGAGAGTAAGGATAGCAGGGAGTGAGTGGGAGGTGATTGGGAACACATTGAGGTTAATTTTGCACATACTGCATTTGAGAAGCCCATGACATGCTCTGTTGGGAATGTCCAACGAGGAGCTAGGTCTATGGCTCAGAAAAAAGCAAGCAAGCAGTAAAACATGCATCCTGCTTTGGTAATGATAGTAATGATAGCTGTCAGTGAGTAAACACTTACCAGGACTAAGGTTAAGCATTTTACGTAGGTCGCGCTGTTTAAGACTTATGACACCCTCATGAAGTAGGATGTATGGTAACTCCTATGTTATAGAAAGAAGAAGTGACTCTTAGGAAAAGCAAATGACTTGCTCCAGCTCACAGGCCTATTAAGTGGCAGGGCTTTCCACACTGGGCCCAGTTCTCTAAGTGTCTCCCCCACGGGGAGGTACTTGAAAAATCCAGAGCATTGAAATGTATGAAGACAGACGTCTTTACTTAAAACTGGCCTCGCAGGGGGCCCTGTTTGTATACACTAGGAAGAATTTCTGAAAATGTCAAATTATTTTTGGAGATGAAACATCTCAGAAGCCCTGATTTAAAGGATGTGTGCAAGAAACCAGTGTTTAATATGTTTCCTCTTTTACTAGAATTCTGGGACCTAACTAAATTAATGTTTTAATGAATGGGAATAAAAAAAACCCAATATGTTTCCCAGTGTGATTTATGGAATAATTTCAAGACTAGGCATGAGGACCCGTTCTTTCTATTGAGTCTGTTCTGCACTGTGGCCCTGCAGTACGTCCAGCATGGTCACGGTCATAGATGAGGAAGGAGGGAGAAACAGAGAAATGATTCATGTGGAGATTTAGAAACACAGTGGTGTACGTTAAGGAAAAGACCTGCCAAATCCCAGAAGGCAGGTCGCCACACACTCATAGGCAGAGCGAGAAAGGGAGACAGATGTATAGATATTTTCATGGAGTGATATCCTTGTAATATGACCTTTATGGTATCACTATTAAGAACACTGGAAACTCTAGATGGACTTAAAGCCCTGGATTGTGCTCTGGAGACATATGTCCTGACTCAGCCACTTATGAGCTCTGTGACTTTGGACAAATCAACTGACATTTCCTTGTCTGGGATCTCTCATTGGTTAAGTTATGTACGTCAGCCTTCCCCACGAAGACAGACCTTTTTAATAGCAAGAAACTCAGCTACTGTCACTAGTGCTTGGCAGAGATTCAAAGGCAGGCAGGGGAATCTACTCTGTGCATCTGACAAGTCATTTTGGTCATCTTTCATTTATAGGAAGGTCAGGAAAATGGCCCCAAGCAAAGCCAGAAAGCTAAAGAGTTTAAGTAAGCTTGCAAAGGGGGATGGGGATTCTTGTACAATTCGAGTTTTGGTGGCCTTGAGAGTTCGGTCCCACTGGGTCAAGATGGCATCTCTGGCTCCTTCCCATCTCCCCGGGCCAGTCAAGCGGAACTGGTATGGTGTGAATGGGCCAAAGAAGATGGTCAAAGCCAGGCGTGGATCCGTCAGCAGCATGGAGAACAGATTGGGTTTTGCATTGATAGAGGTCAGAAGGTCGTCTATGTATGTGATATAATCTGACTGTAAAGCTTTGCAGTAACACAAGCCAAACCTTTATAAAAGGAAGATTGGGGATAAAAGGGAAGACGAAACGATAAAATAACGATAACCTAGAGCAAGTTAAATTGCCAAAAGCAAACAATTGTGTTGCAAAATTTGGAATGGTTTTCTGTATTCTTCCCTCCACGCTCATAGCTGTCTAGTGGTCTCACTGCATTATTTTAATACAAGAAGGGTTCCTTGAAAAGATACTCCATACATGTGGTTCTCCAAATGCTCTCAATGCCTCTAGTATTCGTTCTTTCATCAAATGATCAGCAATTTCTAAAAAAAATATATTTTACATAATTTTGCTATTCCTAAATCTTTCTAAAACTCAATTATTGCTATACATATTTGTGTAATATAAAAAGCAGCAAAAATCATTAGGGTGGAATTCCGTGTAATGCTGGTATTAGACTCTAAAATCATTGACTGAGCTATGTGAAAAGAAGCTTTTACGTTGTGTGGCTCTAATTAATTTTCTATGTTATACTAGAATTCCATAACAGACATCAAATCATGTTCCAGGGGGAGGATGAAGAAGAGACATCCAAAATGCTTGTACTGTTTTGGGATGTGCATGAAAATAGAACAACACCTGAAGTCTGAAAGTCTATATGAATGAAAGAAGTGATAAAGAATCTTTTCTTTTTTCTTTTTTTGCTCTTTCTTTGTTTCTTTATTTCCATGGTTTTTGGATGGTAGTTCATATTTATAAATGAGTCTAGATGGAGTTGTTTCCTCAACTTATGCAGTGGTTTAAAACTTTTTTTTGTCCTTAGAAACCTTTTTTTTTTTTTTTTAAGGCAAAATTTGTATCATAGCCCAAAACAGATAAACAGCAAAACAGATAAAACCAGAGATGTTTTAGTTAGATTAGGAGTGGGGGGGGGGGGTCCCCAATACTCCCTTCTTCATTGGCCACCTCCCTTCCTTTATCAGCAGTCCTTGAATGTTAGCCAAAGAGTACAGCACAAATGGAAACCTCTGCTCGAGGGAAGGGATCAACAAACTTACTCTGCAAAAGGCCAGAGGGCAAATACTTTAGGCTTTGAGGGCCATTTTATGGTCTCTATCTCAACTACTCAGCTGTGCGGTTGTAACTGGAAAGCAGCCATAGATAAGATGTAAATAAATGAGTGTTGGTATGTTCTCATAAAACTTTATGGCCACTGTGATTTACTTTTCAAATGTCATATACTTTTCACCCATCATAAAATATTCTTTTTCTTCCAGCCATTTAAACATGTGAAAGAAAAATATAGGTGGTCGGTAACTTTGGCTCACAGGCCATAGTTTTCCAACTCTGGCTTTAGCATTGTGTCTGAACAAAACAACAGAGCTGAATACAGATTTATTGAATGAATGAATGAATGAATGAATGAGCAGACCCTTCTAGTGTCAGAGTGGATGGAACAACTGTTCACCTGCTGATTACGGAATAACGTACCTGGTAGAGGAGGGTTAATTATGTTTGCTTTAGAATCCAAACTCCATGTGGTATTAGATGACCAAGGTTTGAAGTGATGATATTGTGACGTTAAAATTTCTCAATTCCCCTTTTCCTCCTTTCTCCTTAAATAGACTATCCTAGTTTTTTCTTTTAGACTCAGGTGCTTTTTTTCCATCTGGTGTGATTCTCATCTCTCTTTGCTACTGTTTTTACCAATTTCAGTTATGATTCCAAAAGGATGCATAAGTCATTAACTTACCCGCTGGGCCTGTTTTCTTTTCTTGCATTAACTTCCTCTATCATGACACATGCTGGTGGTAACTTATTCACGCCTATAAAACAGACAAAGAAAGGCCATTTAACTTGAGGTGTAGGTGCTTCCATAGTGGGTAAAGGTGCTTTACTGCTCATCTTTAGTTCTAGAACGAGTCTACTCATCTGTTCTGGTAACATGCTCCCGCTGCAAAGACAAGCCTCTGACCATCTCACTGCTTACTTGACATGACTGAGCCTCACAACTGCTTTGCCAGAGTTTTGTCATTCAGGTGACTGAACTTTTCAATATGAACTGAGCCAGTTGATTCAGTCAAAATGACAGGTAGGCACAGCTTATAATTTTTCACCTCCGATTCACCTTTTGTGCCAGTAATGGCATACATTCGTTATGATCGTGTACTTCAGTGAGCAATCGAATGAATCCTGCTTTTACAGATTCTGATGTTTTGGGTAGGAGCGAGGGCGGTTCTCAAAATTTCCAGTAAACAAAATAAGACGTCCGCCCTGCTATGTCTCACGCACTTCCTTACCTTTCAGGACTCGTACAGCCCATCGAGCTTGCATTTCTCCTGTGGGTACCATGGAGCCTAAGGGTTTGATGAGGCCGATCACAGCCAGGGTTGGCTTTTGCAGATGCACAGGGAAGATGTACTTATACAGCGATGCCTGACCATCTTCAACTTTCACTACGGACTCATCCAGGAAGGGGAAAGCAAAGGTGTATCCAGTGGCCAAGACAATGATATCAACGGGCTCTTCCTTTGGGGTGTTGTTAAATATGACAGAGTTTTCCTTCACCTCTTTTATGCTCGGCTTGATGAGCACTTTCCCGGTGATGATACGGCCTGGAAGCTCATCATTTAGCACAAACTCTTTCAGCTGCGTCCTAAACAAGAACATGAGAGATGGCCCGTGACCATGCAGCCAGCCCTCCCGCCGCCGCCTCCTTCCTTCTTCACTGGGGGACTCTGCCCCTGGCTAAGCAGGACGTGCCCATCTTTTCTTTATTCCTGAGCTTAAAAAACATTTTTTTTTTTGGAATAAACGTTATCTCTCATTGCAGTTTTAGGTTCATGGCAAAATTGAATTGGAAGTAGAGATTTCTCATATATCCTGCCCCCCACCCATGCACAGCCTCCCCCACCACCGAGATCCCACACTAGAGTGGTGCATTTGTTACAGCCGAGTAGTTTGGGAAGCGGCGTGGAGCGGAGCATGCACACCTGTACCCCGGACACTGGCCTGCTGGCAGGAGCACGCAAAACAGGTGCTCGCCTTCCCAGCTGCTCCCACTTGCTCCCTCTGTTCCGAGGCAAAAGGCTCCAGGCATGGTAGCTGAGGCCTGCTCTGGGGATCCCGCAGGTAGGCCAACGCCCCCAGTGGAGCTACCGCCCCCCCCACCCCGTGGAGGGGAAGGGGACATAGGTAGCAATGGCCTTCACTGGTTCCCGCTGCCCTCAGGGTTCCCGCGCGCTTTCGGTCTTTTCTGTTCTGTCTCTTTCTCCTGTTTGCTGTCAGAAGCTGTTCGTGCAGCGCTTGGCTATCTCACAGGAGTAATTGCTTTGTGTATCCGTATGTATTGCTCATGGGAGGGGGGTGAGGGCGCCCTTCCCCCCTTCCCCCAGCCCAGGCCACTGCCATCTTCGGAGGTGCCAGTCTGGAGAGACGTTACCTCTGTGGGAGGGATTCCTGAGTGACCAAGAAGGATGATGACACGTGCTTACCATTTACTAGGGTTTGGAAGCCCTGCTTCCCTTGCTGAATTTCAGCATTCAGCCATCACTGTGATTTGGGACATAGCTGAGTGCTGAAGGACTGCAAGGAGAAGCAGAGGCTTCTAGATCTGCTGGCACCTCGAAAGCTCTCTCCTGGGAAGCAGCTGTACCAGGAAACCAGGCATGTGCTCACAAGGCCAGGGCAGAATGATTTTGTTCTGGCTGTGAATCACTACAGAAACCCCTAATGAGATGATGTGAATGAAATAAACTGCTCCATGTTTGGCGTATGGGGAATCCACAGCAAGAGAGTGTGTCATAAAGTGGGAAGAGCACTATTTCTGTTTAAGAGGCTGGGAAGGTCATTCGCTCCCTCTAGGCTTGCTTTTATTTATCTGTCAAATAGGGATACTAACACTTGCCATCCTTAGTTCTTTGGGTAGGATGGAGAGACATGAACTAGTATAGTATATGTAAGAACTTTGGGAATGGTAAAGGATTTACTAAATCTAAGAGATCAAGAATGAACATTCCTCAGGCTCTTTTCAGTTTCTGGAGTTTATGGGATTAAGTGGAATGCTTTATAGTCCCATGAGCTAGATTCAGGCTAGATAAAGCTTATGGTAGAAAAAGCTCTGGTGAACAGCTCTGGAAACCTCTGAGAGAGGCTTGGAGGTAGGAGGCAGAAGAGGGAAGGTAAGAGAAAGGAAGGAAAAGATGGAGACAATGGAGGGAAGGGAAGAGCAAGGAGAGGGGAAGGTATATAAGAGAAGGATGAAGGGGGCAAGAGGAAAGAAGAGGTGTGTGTAGTAGGAAGGGGGCTGTGTGCCATCAACGGCGGCTTGAGTGCCACCTGGTCCATGCTGGTCCAGAGTAAAAACTGGGGAGGGGGGATCAGACTGTGGTCACTCTGGCGATGGAACCTCATTGTACAAACTTAATGAATAAGGAAGTAAAACCATTCATTCTTGTTAACGGGTCAGTCGTAGGTGGTAGCAGATAGGGCAGACTGAAATCAAGGTCATCTTGACAAGGTCAAGACGGTACTGCTATTAGAGTGATGGCGAAGGGAAACTATAGGATTTGATTTGTCCTGCCCAGTGAAACAAGGCAAGTGTGTTGCTTTGGTCGAGTCACAGACAAATCATTCACTTTAGATTGCTGCAGCTGAGGCTCAGGGAACTTGCCTAGGCCACAGAGTTCATTTACTGCTAAGTGAGCTTGGGCAAGTCACCGAACTTCTCTAAGCCTCAGTTCACCCATGATGAAAGGGAGATTATAATACTCACTTTAAGGGTTGTTGACACGATGAAATACATGATTTCACTTACCAAGAACTCAAAAACTGTTAGCTATTAGGATCGAGTAAGCTTGTATGAAGTTTTCCTGCGTCTTCAGTCATGTTCTCATGTTACTGCCAGGTTTGGACATGCCTCGGGAAGGACTAACATGCCTTCTTTTGACTAGCCCCCAGCAGGTACAACAAGATACATCATACTTACCTGTCTTCTGGTACTAAGCCGTAATTTGCATGATTGAACCAGCTGTTCATCTTTCTTGCCATCCACCAACTCACAATTGGAGTTGGGAGAGAATTTCGGATCATGTTCAGAAATCGCGTCATGAACACCATGTCCCACGGGAGCCCCGAGTCGGAGACTCGGCTCATCACCCAGGCCCCTGCAGTGGTGCTGAGAAATACCTGCAAGCAACCGAAGAGGGTCACTCAGGCTAGCACGTGAACAGGGCTGGCCTGGGCAGAGAGTCGAGAAGTCGCACTAATTAAATGACACCCAGACATCTGCCCCCCTCAGAATACATCTCTGACAAGATAGTTTTGGCCCCTCCAGCTCCTATTTTAAAGTTATTTGGGGGTGATGGTTTGAGTGTCTCGAGAATTAAGATGCCTTAGGGTATATTATTGAGCGCTTATTATCTGTCAGTTTCAGTGCTAGACACTGGGGAACGAGATACTGTGGTGAGCGCCTGTGGTTACACTGTTGTTCACTACTAATTCCGTGTTTCCTCGAAAATAAGACCTAGCTGGACCATCAGCTCTAATGCATCTTTTGGAGCAAAAATTAATACGAGACCCGATCTTATTTTAATATAAGACCAGGTCTTATGTAATATAATATAAGACCAGGTATAATATAGTATAATACCAGGTCTTTACTGTACTATACTATGCTATACTATAATATAATATACTATACTATAACATAATATATAATACAATACTGGGTCTTATGTTAATTTTTGCTCCAAAAGACGCATTAAAGCTGATGGTCCGGCTAGGTCTTATTTTCGGGGAAACATGGTTGTAGGCAGTAAGAACAGGGAATGGTTGCAGTTGAAAGTGGTCCACAAAGGGTTTCAACAGAAACTACTGTTTGAACTGACATTGAATTCATTAATACAGTTTGTTTTGGTTGAAACTCAAAAAAATTCAACCAATCTGTTACTTCACAGATCCAAAACAACTGATTTAACAGATGTTTTCCCCCCCAAATCCTGGGGCATGGGGACCAGAGCGACTGTGTTTGTTTTGTTATATATTTTGTTTGGCCTTATAATGGAGCAGTATGTGCAATACAAGAAATGTGGGGCAAGAACTACAAGTGTTTCCATGATTTTGATATTAGCCATATTTGCACTGAACCTGCCTCTTTCTGTGTCCTGATGCAGAATCAGATAGGACATTTTATTAGATATGAGTTGTGTTCTAAATTGAGATGAGTTTCTTTTTTGATATAGAAATGATACTATGACTGCCAAAGCAAGTTTTCTGATTGAAAACATTTCCAAACAATTAGAAAAATAGAAATAATAATATGCTACCCACGTGTGGTGGTCATAATGGAGGGGACTGTGTTAATTTTTATTTCAGGGCCTCCTTTCTCTTCCTTCGGAAAACTCCACCAAACTTCTGTCTTTCCAACTCTATCTAACAGATCAGTCATCGAGTCCTTTTGCGAAAGTCCCAGAAGGGAATATGAAAGTTACATACTCCCGATCTGTTTTCTTTGTAGCTACTTTGACTCTTGCAATTATTGATCCAGGAATTTACACTTATTTACTTGGCATCTGTTTTCCCCACGACTACGTGCTCCATGATAGCGGGAACCTTTTTTTGTTGTTGGCATTCTCCAGTGTGTCTGCAGTGTGTCTGGCACAACATTCAGCACATCAGAAGCCAACAACTGGTAGGATTGGTTGGGAGAATGGCTCTCAATGAGTTTATAGCATAGTTGGAAAGAAAATATATACTCAACAACGTAATTAGCAATAATAAGACTTACAAAGTGCCAACTGACGAGTGTAAGTGACAATCATTACATAAATTCTTACTAAGGAGAGAGCGCTTTGTGTTGTGGTGAGGTTGCTGAGCGTGTACGTGTAGATTGTAATAAAAGAGAAGAGGGAACTGTGGAAGGGGGTGTGTGGTGTGAGCAAGGGGGAAAACAGAGGCACAGGGATTGGAAAGGGCTCAGCGTACACCTGTCAGACTGCAGCTGATGACCACGCAGAAAAGTAGGGGCGGGGGACAAAATGAAAATGGCGGACTTGGACCAGATTGTAGAGAACCTTATAATGCAGAGCTAATACATCTGCAATTGTATTATCTTTTTTTAAGTAAAGGGATTTATTGGAAATTTTTTTCTAAACATGAGAATGTTGTAATAAGAGCATACTGTTCAGAGGATTTCTTTGTTGGTGATTGGGCACCTGGATGGATTGTCATGTGTGGGAAGATGGACTTAGGGGTGGGGTGCAGGGTAGAATTAGGGTCAGGAGCTTTGAATTAAAGAGGCTTGGATTTGAAAACTGGCTTTACCTGCTGCTAAGGTTGTGACCTTAGGTAGGTTCCTCAAGCGCTGTAAGCCTCAGTTTCTTCATCTGTCATCAGGGCACTCACTATCAGTACCCTTCAGTGGCTTGTTTCGATGATAGGTTGAGGTAGTGCAGTAAAGCATTTAGTAAAGCACAATAAATATTGACTATTTTTACAGTTAATATGAGGAGGAAAATGCAACAACAGCCTTAGTGTGAGGTGGTACGGATCTGATGATGGTGGTGGCAATTCATAAGGAAAGGAGGGAGCAAATGGGACATCTTAGCAAGGAGAAGCTGCCAAGATTTTCTGACCTATGGAACTAGGTGAGAAACTAATGGCTTCAGGAGCTCTCATTGGCTGAGTAGGAAAACAACCAAAATAGGAAGTCCCAGAAGTAGGTTTTGGAGGAAAGGTGACACCTGGAATTTACAGTAAAATTTATTAACCTTTAAAAAAATACTTTACAAATCTGTTTTAAAAGTACTTTTAAAAATCTATATGTTTCAGGCATTTTGAGTTCCTTTCAGCATTTATCATGGTGTCTCACACTGTTTGTCTGAGGTCTGTGTCTTAAAGTTCTTCGTTAATAACATCAAGAGTGGTACTTCTTGGCAGTTAGAAAATAGTCACAGAGATGTGAAGTACAGCACAGGAAATAGAATCAATACTATTGTATAACTATGTAAGGTGTCAAGGGGTACTAGACTTATTGGGGGGGTCACCTTGTAAGTTATATAAGTGTCTACCCACTATATTGCACACCTGAAACTAATATAATATTGAATGTCAACTGTAATTGAAAAATAAAAAAATGTTAAAAAATTATTCATGACTTAAAAAGCAATCATAATGGAAATAAAAAAAACATTTAAATCTATAAAGAATACCCCCCAAAGCCTTTATAGATATAAATAAAGACTGGTACCTTCTTTGCCACATGGCTGGCCTCCACGGCAATGTCTGTGCCAGAATTTCCCACTCCGATCACCAGAACTCTCTTGTCCTTAAATAGATCTGGATATTTATATTGTCGGCTATGAAAGTACTGGCCTTTAAAGGTATTTATACCTATAGAAAAAAAAAGTCAAATAGGGAATTTATAGGATCAGTGAACAAAACATAAATATTGTTCAATTAGTGACATCCTTTTGACAGTGGTTTAGGTTGTTTATAATAGCATATTCAATTTAAAGAAAATCTGAAATACGAATACATGACGTTATAAGATAGAGCAATTAGTGAGTGATTGTTTATTGAATGGAGGTACTTACTCCATTGCACTAGATAGGCCTCTAGTTTTATTTACTAGATGATTAACTACTGAGTTGAAATATCATGGCAGAAAGACTAATTAAGAAAAGGGTAAGGAGTCATTACCCTTTAAAGGTTGATAGAACTCAATGGGGCAGTAATATCTTATATATTAATATTTGATTTATAGAGAGCTTTTCACAACCAAGGAACAAGAGCCCCTCAACTTATGGGTGAAAAAAAACAAAGGTTTAGAAATGTTAAGTGGAAAGCCCAAGATTATTTAGCTCTGAATTGTATAGCCTCGAATCTACATCTCCTGGGTCCCAAGCTGATCCCAGTCAAACTGGGTACATTGTTTCAGTTGCTTTCAGAATATGCTGTATCCTAATCTGACCTGACTCGAGTGACATCTGGGGGGCAGATCCAGGGCCATTGGAGGTACATGAGTTTGTTGTAAAATGAGGATTGGTACACGCAGACTGTGATTCCTCCATCGGACTCCTATAAAATCCCACTCCTTCATACAGGCGACATGGTGTCTTCTCCACGTCTACATTCTTAGCATCTCATGCTAAATACTGTAGGTGCTAAACAAATGCAATGTCCTTTCTATGCCATGGAACTTTCTGGATTCTCTGTGTGACCCTGTACCAGGCACTCCTTCCTGGGAGTTTGGAGTAGCTCGCCGCTCAGGAATTTTCTCTGCAGAAAACAACTGACGAAGGATTGGGTTGTCTTGTGGGATGATAAGAGGTCACTGTTGATCGTATTCAAGCAGAGGCTGTTGAGCTTCTCTCAGGGATATTGGAGAAGAGTTTCCTGCATTAGGAAGAAGACTGAACTTGGTGCTTTCCTTCGGTGATTGTCTTCTAGGGCAGTATGCAGGATATGCTTTATTTTAACTTGACCTGACTTGAATAACCAAGGATCATTGGAAGTACATGAGTTTATTAGCAAATAAGCCTTGGGATCAGTACAGGACATATTTAGAGAAACATTTCCTGAAGTTTTAACTTTTTGAACCCTTTACTGCAGATAAAATAAATCATCCCATTACATTTTCCATTCCCTCTGAGTTGCAGTCCAATTGATGTTTGACATAGCTTAACATGATTCATGGTTGCAAAAGACAGAAAAAGCAACAGAGACCCAAAGATGTCTTAACTTGCCTCCTAAGACTTATCTCCCTGTTGGCTATGGTCCAGTGCCATAAACCTCTGATCTGGTTCATTACTAGGACTCATAAACAAACAAACAAATGTCCTTTTTCCTTTATTCACTGATTGCCCTTTGGCTTCTAAACTCAATGCTGGCAATGTGTTTAGGTTCCCAACTTATCTAAGCATCCCCCATCTTAGAAGACTTCCCAAGGGCTGCCAGTCACTTAAGGAGGGACGTTGAACCTCAGCGAAGTATAAAACGGCTCGTTAATTATTCATCCTACTTTTTGGTACTCGTAGGTCATTTGGAACATATGAAAACCCAAAGCTGGTTGGTGAAGAAAAACCCCTGTTACCTCACAGCTTTATTTAATGGAGGAGACATAGGAATTCATTCCCAGAGCAATCGAGTATCAGGATGGCTCCCAGGAGACAAAGTAAGGTTAGTTGCAGACAGTGCTGTACCTGGAAAGGAATCCAGTGGCAAATATGGGTCAGTGAGAAACCCAGTGCAGACCATGACGGCATCAAAGATGGTGGCCTCTTGTTTCCCTTCACACAGAGTGACCACCTCCCATTGGCCAGTGACGGTAAAATCTGGGCGTTTTGTTACACTGCAGACTTTAGTCTGAAGAAAGAATCATAGATGTCGTGATTAATAGTGATCAAGATGCTAGTAAAGGCATGCTGGCTGATGGGCCAGTTGACATTTCAAACATTCTAGAGCACAGACTAAATATAACTAATGAACATAACACTGGAAATCGAACTGGGCCACCACCTCTGGTAGCCACTGACCTATTCTTTCTATTAGTTCAATGTTTTAGATTCCGTATTTAAATAAGATCATACAGTATTTGTCTTTGATTTATTTTGCTTAGCATAATACCCTTAGGGTCCATCCATGTTGTCACAAACGGTGAGATTTCCTTCTTTTTCTATGGCCGATTTTTTATATATATACATATATATATATACATATATATGTACATATATATATATACACACACACACATATGTATGTATATATATGTATATCACATTCTCTTTATTCATTCATCCTTCAGTGGACTCTTAGATTGTTTCCATGTCTTGGCCTTTGGAAGTAATGCTGCAGTGAACATGGGGGTGCAGTACTCTTTTCGAGACAGCAATTTTGTTTTGATCAGCAGTACTTTTAAGGTTGTGAATGTAAGTCTTATTTGCTATTTGTTTTGGTCAATCTTTCCATTCATGTTGCTTTCTCTGTTTTAATTCCTTGTGAATTCCTCAACATACTGATCTCTGATAGGGAGGGAAACAGGAGAAGGGAAACACATGGGTTTTCATTTGTTTATTGGAGAGAGAGGAAAAAAAGAAAGAAAAAAAGGATATGTTCATTTACCCATGTCCTTCTACCTTCCTCTTGTCTCTTAAATGGGAAGGGAGGTGAATAGGGCCTATGAGAAGAACAATATTCACAGATTTTTCTATTCCGAAGGATAGCAAGAAAAGACATCCCTTAAATAGTGAGGTTCTCTTGCGTATGGGCCATTGCGCACATTCATTCCAATTAAAGACGAGTCAAGGAGAGAGTACCAGGGGCTGACAGGAGATCTCACTGTCCCTGTGTGCAGGCATTTGGCCCAAGGTGAAATGTTGCTTGATAATTTTAGGCCCCTTCAGATACTTGGATATACGTATTGCAAACTAAAAATTTATGCAAGTGAATGCTTACACAAAGTAACCACCTCCAACTCCAGATTTACTTGGGGTGGGGGTAAGTACAAAGGGAAAAGGAATCCAGCTGGTTGTCATCAGTCTTGCCAGTTCATTTTCTCATCTACAGAACCCAAGGCTAGGCTACGGAGAGATCATAGAAAATAGGCAAACAAACAAACAAACCCTTCCTGACTACTATGTAACTGATGTTTCGTGTCTTACCTTGAATTGAATGCATTTCAGAAGGTTGAACTGGTTTGCATACATTTTGAGATATTCCAGGAATTGAGCATTTGGCACATAGTTTGGATAATCTTCTGGGAACGGAAAGTCTGAGTAACAAGACATCTCCTTGCAGCTGTTGGAAACCACAGATTTGTAGAGGCTGGCTCTGCCTTCTTCAACATGGTCCTGTACAAACAGTACACACACATGAGCGTGGATGTTATTTGTGCATGTGTGTGCACACACGTGGAAGGGATGTTAATTTTCAGGCATTTCAAACACTGACCAAGATTAAGGTGATCCAGACGACACATGCGTGCGTGTGCTCCCTGACACCTTTCCGGTGGGATTTGCTATTTGTGAGAGATGGTGAACATTGGACCCCGCTATGAATGTCATGATCAGAATTACAATTTCGTTCATTAACTGCTAATAAAGAAGCCTGGGATAAACTCACCCGTCCAGAGTCACACACTATCACAGAAAATACAGGAGAATATGGAATTTGGATGTTATAGGAAGGTTATGGCAGTCTTCCTAATGTTTTAATGTGGAAGGGATTCCTACTAAATTTTGGAAAGATAATTCTGGTCCTACAAAACAAGACTTAGGAGGATCTGGAAAGGAAAGGAAGACACAAATCCACCCGATTGCTAATGAGGACCTCTGCAGAGGCAATGGCAGTTGAAACCCAGAGCGGTGGGATTTGATAGGAGACAGTAAGGTACAATGCGTAGCATGGGGAAACTGATTGGCTTTACGGCTTAGGAGAGGAAGCAGGTCAGAGGTTTCCGTGTTCGACAGTGGTGCATGGCGCACCATTCTGTTCTGCCTGTTGAAATCTTGCAGTCCATCACATACCATTTCTTCCATGAAGACTTCCCCGGTTCCCTCAAGTAGATGTAATCCTGACCTCATTTAAACGCCCATAGCGCTGTTTCTGATCTGCAGGCTCCTGCCCTTTTTCCATCAGCCTGACAGCTTCCAGAAGGCAGGGTAAATCCTTCTGAGTTTTGTGTCCCCAACCGTGCTTTGTGCATAGATATTTGACCTTTCCAAGTCACACAGCTAGCTGGGCACAGCCAGATCTAGAACTGATTTCTCTAAATTCTTACATTCTTTTTGTGTGTGCATATATAAGTCCGTGACCTTTATAAGGAACATTTTTGTCTGGTATCACAAGGTCTCTGGGCTCACTTTTCGCTTTGGCAGATTAACCAAATAACTCTGCTAATTACCCCTCTCATCGGGCAGTTTCAGTGCCGCCTCTGGTGGATGAGTAGTACTTCTCTGGAGTCCTGTGTTAAGAAGGCTTCTGAGGCTTACCCAGGACAGGGGATCATGCTTGATTAGCAATGTCTTCAGTGGACGTGGGAGGGGAGAGTTATGGTGCCATGGGTGTCGGGTTTCTACTATCCTGTTGAAACATATGCAGTGTGAATCATGGGAACATATGCAGTGTGAATCATGGGAACATGTGGTGTGAATCCTGGGAACATATGTGGTGTGAATCATGGGAACATATGCGGTGTGAATCATGGGAACATATGCGGTGTGAATCATGGGAACATGTGGTGTAAATCATGGGAACATATGTGGTGTGAATCATGGGAACATGTGTGAATCATGGGAACATATGCGGTGTGAATCATGGGAACATATGTGGTGTGAATCATGGGAACATATGTGGTGTGAATCATGGGAACATATGCGGTGTGAATCATGGGAACATGTGGTGTAAATCATGGGAACATATGCAGTGTGAATCATGGGAGCAGCTGTGCTCGTTCACCTGGTCCCCTCGGGGAGGTCCCTAGGCATTGATGGTCATGTTTGGTGATTGGACACCTTGCCAGAGCTACCATTCTTTATGTGAGCCAAGCTTGCCTACGAAGGGAGAACTGTGACTAAACTCGCAACCTTGGCCTCTCTGGAGCTTTGCTCACTGAGTTAGAAAACGACTCCTTTATTCCAGTTCCAGAGCTCCAGCTTGTATCCTGGAGGGAATGCTCCTTCTCTCTCTAGCCCCTCAGGGGCTCTGAGGCCAGGGTGGCTGACACCGTGCTCTGGTTCACTGTTCCTGACAACTTTCTCCTCAGCACATTTCACGTTCACAGGAAATGTTTCTGCCTTCCTGAGAAGGAAGGAAAATAAGAGGTTTGGGGAGATCTGATGCAAATGTTTCCCCGGCTAAAGCCTCGGGTGTACAGGGTTTCGGGGACCTCCCCAGGGCACCTGTGACGCCCCCGGACCCTGGACCAGTCAAGTATGGGCTTTGTAATCCCCTCCGCTCCCTCCTCCTCCCAACCCTCTCTCCAGTCCAGACAGTAGCCCCACCGAGACTTGAAACTATTACTTTCTTTTGCTCAAGGAACAAAAAAGGCTCCAAACCCACATTCTTGCCTTCTGATTGCTCTTGGCCTGGGCCGGATTGTCTGGGAAGCACGGCTGTGAGGCTAGAACTCACTCTACACCCAGCCCTGTGTTGTTTTGCTTCAGCTAGAGACGGCTGGAAAAAGAAGCAGGTACACGCTGTCCAGTGTTGCAGAGGCTGAAATTCCCATGCTGTGTTTATACCTTTGCCCCCAAACAATGCAGTCTCTGGTCTTGCCTCAGACCCCCGGTTCTGCTCCCCTCATCTGGGGCTTTCCTGTCCTGGCCCACCCACTCCATCCTCTTCCGCCCTTTATGAACATCTCGCTTCCGAATAAAGTTTGTACGGCGGCTGACATACCTCCCACTTGAGCTCAGGCTGTGCCCAGCTTCTTTTCTTGACCACTTTCAGTGACCCTTTCTGGACGCCTGTTCAGCAGACATTTCTAATTTCCAGCCCCTCCCCACGGCAACTGGCCTTTGTGAAAGAAATTCAATCTCTTTTTGCAACGGTCAAGCCCTTTTCTAAAAAGACACATAATAAACCCCCACTTACGGTGAATCGCCACAGCCCCCCAAGGTTGTCGCTCCTCTCGAAGCAGGTGGGCTGCAGCCCTTCCTCCAGACAGCACTTGAGGGCGGCCAGGCCACTGACTCCGGCCCCCACAACTGCCACTCGCTTGGCCATGTTGTCCTGTGTGGGGAAAACGCAGCAGAGATTCTTTTTTTTTTCCCCTCACAAGTGGAAGCCCAACCCCATCCTTGCTTGCTTAGCAAACCAGGAAAAAGGTTTTGGAAGATTAAGGGATTTGCTCCTATGGAATCGTCTGCAGCTGGTCACTGGTGGTGTGCATGTGAGAAATGTTCCAGTCACTGCCTTAACCCTGTGTGTGCTTGGTACACCCCCCCCCCCCCGTTTGCTCCCCCGCCCACTTGTAACTGGTACCAAATGTTAGTACAGTTGTTGCCAGGAATGTAGCTCTGGCCGAGGGGCTGAACTTGGACCTTTTAGTGGACAGAGTTTTGCTTTCTGGACTGTGCTGCTGCCTCCAGCCTCCCTTCGCTGACCCTCGGAGGCACTAGAACAGCGGACTAGGCAAGGACCACCTTGGCAGACACGGTTTTTACTAAACACGGGAAACAAGCTCAGCTTGGTGTGGCAATGTGACGCAAGACCCCGCAGCAGCTGGTGGCGTGAAGCCGGGACTAGGAGCCCAGGCACGGCGGCCACCCCAGGGGCCCCTGCTCGGGGAGAGTCCAGTCCTTGGCAGGCTGCCAGGGCCCCGGCTGTGTTGTGCGTCCTTCCCCATGTGCTGCCAATACGTGGTCAGTGGCGGGAGAGAGAGGGTGCTGCCAGTGAGGGAGCATGGTGGGACGGGAGGATGGCAAGGTGTCCTCGCGTCCCCATCAGGTACTGATTCCCCCTGGGGGACATGGCACTGTCACCACTGCAGCAGGGGGAGGAACATCTGACCCCTGGCTGTAAGAACGCTGAGAGATAACGTAGTGAAGCAACCAGGCTCTGGACCAGGTGAGCTTGGTTAAAGTTTAGCTCTGCCAGTGACTGTTGAACTCTGCAGTGACAGCAGTTTGGGGCAAATGATTTAACCCCTCTTTGCATCACCAAAATGGAGAGAGTCACAGTAGTTTGCTTGCAGTGGTGTGTGAGACTTGAGTCTTAGATGTGTTCCCGGCCCATAGCAAGTGCTCGATACATATGACCTAGTGTAACTGTAAGAATGTTGTCCGTAATAGGTTGCTTCTGCCTTGCCTATCAGTTTCTGTTCTTTTAATTCCCGTAGCGTTGTGGTCAATACATGTAACACTAAATCATGTGACTTTTTGAGGTTGTTCCCTACTATTTTTGTGACCATTTTATCTTTTGTGACCATTTTAAAGCACAAGGGTCACAGAATAATAGATGGAAGAAGTGCCCCTAGCATGACTGTAATGACACCAGAGCAGAGGTCAGCAGAGGGAGATGAAATTTCCTTGGAGAGAGGCTAGTCCTGCTTCTCCTGCCATGGTGTCCAGAGCAGGGGTCCCGGGTGGGAGGAAAGGGCTCCTGGTACAGCGAGTCCAGTGTTGTATGTTTCCTTGACTAGGAGGTTGTAGTTTCAGGTATACTCTGCTTGATTAGAAGCACCAGGCTGGTTCAGTGAGAAGAAATGCGTGCACTCCAACCATTCGCCTGGGCAGAGGGAAGCCCCGCCAGGGACCTGGCTACCTGTGAGCCAACTGTGGGAACCTTGGGCTCATGTTGCAAAAGGGGCTGTTGGTATGGACTCTTATTTCAAGGGCCAGACGCAATACTGTAAACATCTGCTGTTTCAAACATTGGAAGGATCCTTGCAGAAAGAAAGATTAGAATTATGACCAATGGTAGGAACGAAGACGATACATGGAGGCACGTTTTAGCTCAATACAAGACTTTCTAGCATTCCAAGCTCTGCTATTTGCTTTGTTTAGGCAGAGTTCATATAATGATTTTTTTTGGAGACATTGTAAGTGGGGGATTAATAGATCGCATAGAGGGTGGAATCAAATGCCCTATAGGTCCTGTCAATTCAGATTCAATGATGCATTCTCTGCTTAATTTAGCCACCAGCCACTGGATGAGGGTCTTCTGTGCTGCTGAGTCCGAGGGGAGGTATTGGGGGAGCAAAAGGTGAATAAGGCATGATGCGTTTTGTGTCAGGTGCTAAGACAGAGATATGTCTGATGCACACATTGTAATAAGAGCATGAAGGAAGAGGTGCTAATTCTGACTCTGGGGTGTTGGAAAGCAACACAGGAATATTATTTGCCCCAGGTTTTGAAAGATGAAGAGATCTCCGACAGGCAGAGAAGGGGAGGAAGTGGGCTCCAGAGATGGGAGCATGAGAGTGATGGCAGAGCTGGTCCAGGAAGGCATCCAGGTCTGCTTGTGCCCCTGGTGAGCTTGCCATTGTCCTGACCCCTACAGGAACTAGTGTGTTCCCCACCGGAGCGGACTGCGTGATTGTGGGGATTCACTTGATCGTATCTATGGGTCTCTCTACGTAAGGCTCTGTGTTCCCCCAACGTACGGCATTTTCTTGGACTTGTCTCTTGTTGTCTCACGGCTCCTAGCAGCACATTTGGTCTCTAATAATTGTTGCATAAATATTTGGCAGTGGGTTGATGTCCTGATGGGTAAAAAATGAATTAAGTCATTACCTTAACTCCTTTTCAATGAAAGAAAAATTAATTGAGCAACCGTTTTGGGGGAGTGAGGGGGAGCAGAGTGTGCCACCCCAAAATATGCCTCTTTGGGATACTGATTATTTTCAGCTAGTTATTTTTTAAGAAAGGAAAGACTCAGGAAAATCCTTTGACTTCCCCCCTACCTGCTTAAAGGGAATTTAGATAGAGGACCTGCTCCAGAAGGAAGCTGTTGTCACAGATAACTGTAGTTTCATATTAACTAGCATGTGATGGACAGGGAGAAACTCAGCATGGCCCTTTTTGATCAAAGTCCTCCCGGAGTTCGGTGTTTGGTTATTAGAGATGACATTTATTTACCAGACAAGTTTGCTTTTCTGTCTCCCTGTGAATTGTCCTCCTGCCCTTTGAAGTTCCAAACCTCAACCCCCACTTCTTTCTTAGCTCAAAATGGCTTATAAGCCTCCACTGGTCCTAGGGTTTCATATTCTTGTGGGACCCCATATATGCATATGTAATACGTTTAGACATTTCCTCCTGTCAATCTGTCTCGTGTTCCTTTCATCATTAGCCCAGCCAGAAGAACTTAGAAAGATGGGAGGAAAAACTACTCCCCCCACCCACCAAACTAATATTGTGGGTCCTTCTCTCTAAAATGAAGCTGGGGATAGAACCTGCTGTAAGAATGAACCAACTAATATACAAAAACATTTAGCACAGTCTTGGGACATGTGAAGCCCCCCCAAAAATGTTGCTAGGTTATGGCCACATCTTCAGGAGATTTTGTTTTAATTTGATATTTTTGTGGTTATCTGCCTTGACAATTTTGGAGATTTACAGAGACAAAGTTACAGAATATTTGGAATCAGAGCTGTTGGAGAAAACTAGAAATCTGTATCTAAAGGTTGTCTTTTCGCAAGTGAAGGAAATAGGAGGGAAATAGAAGAATGATGAGGACAGAAAGGGAAAGAGAGAAAAACGAAAAATAAGGCACAAAATAGGTTTCAAAGTCACTGTTAAGGATTCTTTCTTTCTTTCTGACTTCACATCTGCCGGGTCTGTCACCAAATCCCCAGGCTTGCAAAAGCAAGCATAAAGAAAACATAAGCACGCAAGGTAAATACTGTCTTCACATGTGGATAAAAATCAATGTATCCAACCTCTTGTTCAGATATTGTAATTATATAAAACTAAAGTGATTAAAAAAGTTAATAAGTGCCTTTTAGAAGAAGTTTTCCTTTATTTTTTTAATTAAAATTTATTTCCAGTCAGTGACTCCTATACTTTTAGATACAATGATTGATAAACACAGTAGGAAATTTTATTAGGGTGAAAAGTACAGACCGGGTCTTATATTAATTTTTGCTCCAAAAGATCCATTAAGGCTTATATTCAGGGAATGTCATCCTGAAAAATCATGCTTATTTTCCTGTTAGGTCTTATTTTCGGGGAAACACGGTAGTTATTAGTGTTATTTTGCATGCTACTGCAAAAATAACATTTGAAACGTATTGCTCCTTTTGTGAATATTCAATAAAAGTTTGTCCATTCCTCTGTTGGAGGTTTCAAAAGCAATGTGTTTTATTACTATTACTATTATTTTAATGAAGAAATCTTCCTCAAAACTGACTAAATGTAAAAGAAGTAAGTAATAAACATTAAGAAAATATGACTAAATTGGTGAGGTAGGTGTCACTGGATGAAAGTGAATTTATAAAAATAACAAGTAAAATAACTTCAGCCACATAGCATTGCTAAATGAGTCGGGAATTCCCAGTCAGTTGCGTAATAGTTAATATTTTTAACCATGGGGCAAGAAACTGCTATTCTTTTCCTGGGCATTGTACACTGCTGCTGCTTCTTCAAAGAAGTAAAGTGCAAGTATGTCATGTACTGACGTCAGACTGAGTTACCCACTCTGGTCTGGTAGGATGGATAGGGGGTCAGAACTAGAGGCCAGGGCAGGCATTCCCGATACGGTATACAGAGGTGCTCTGAGTTATTTTTGAATTTCAAGGGAAGCACAGTAATACTCCATGTCTATTGAACACTGAGCAAAATACTAGCTGGAGGCAGTTCACAGTCTTACTATAAGGTAGGGCTGTGTTCCAGTCAGTGACGTCACGCCTTTGCCAAGCCGGCTTCTGGGCAGGTGCAGTGTTTAGAAGCCCGTGCTGTGTGAACACTGGTCTAGGTGAAACAGGAAATGTAGGGATGCTGTGTGGTCTGGTCCCAAGGGTTGGGGATTTGTACAGGGCTCAACAGGCACATACACCTCCTTATTAAGGAATTGTGATTATTGAAGAATAAAATTAAAATATCCCTTTTCTTCAGTTTGTGTATTATTTTTTCCCCAAACAACTACAAAGTTGTAAGAACAGAAATGTGTAAGTTGTTTGGACCTGACTACCTAATAAGAGAAACAATAGCCTGGGGGCACTTGCGAAAGGATTACATGCTGAAGGGTTACACACTGAAGGGTTGGTTACACGCTGAAGGTTACACACTGAAGGTTACACGCTGAAGGGCCCCTTGAATCTAGAAAGCTTGTGGACCTCTGGGTTAGAGTTTCGCCTTGTGGGTATTTGTTTTCCTTCACCACACGCATGTTTAATCTCGTGTTGGCATCTGACCCGGACTAAGTGGAATCCAATTTAAAGGGCCTTTTTTTTTTGTCTCATTGATCCATGATCTGGTCATAAGGCAGACTGGACAAGAAAGCGAGTTATGTTCTATGTAAACCTTCTGCCTCCTGGGAAGCAGCCAAAAGCTCTGTACTGGGGGTTGCAAGTGGGTAGCACCATCTTCCAGGATGAAAGACCATTTATCTTCCCTTGCCATCCTCCTTGTAATGTGAGTGCTGGATTCTTTGTCTTGGTTAAGCTTTTGAAATCTCCGTTATTTGAAATTTTGTTACATATCATGATCCAAGAGTTTTAGTTTAAAAATATCTTTATTTTTCTGTAAAGAGCAAATGTGACATATTTGGCTTTTGGCAAGAGAACCAAGGTGCTATCATATAGAGGAGAGTTAAAATGAAAGGTTTATAAAGGAACCATCACAGGGAGAGATTTTGGAGGGGGGTGGTAACCAGCTAACATCCTTCTCAGGGGAAGAGCAAACCTTGTAAATTGCAGCAAGAGGCACCAGGGCTGAACCTAAGGACGGATTTAGCCCTGAGATGTTGGAAAAGGCCATGGGCTAATCTTTGAAAGCAGCTTTTGTTGGAGAGTCCTCAAACCAGTGGTTCCTAAATTGAATGTGCCCGAGAATCTCCTAGGGAGCTTATCAAGACAGGAGAGTCTAGCCGACATTGTGATTTAGCAGGTCTGAGTTATTATTACTTTTATATTCAGGAACCTGCGATTCTAGAAGCTTCCTGAGATAGTCTGATGCAGGTAGTCAGGGGATCACAGTTGGGAACAGATTATCCTAGATGGTTCGTTTCAGGTAGTTTTCTGCCTCAGGATGTTTGGAGGCAGAAGAACAGACTAGGATGAGTCCTCCTTAGTCAGTTTCAGACTCCGGAAATGGACTATTTGTGTTTTCAAAAAGGTATCAGCATATTTGGAAAGATTTCAAGAGATCATCCTAGTTCTAAGAATTTCAAGGGTACACATTTAATAATGTTGCCCTAGTGGACCTCTTCCCGCCCCTTCATGGGCCATACTATGTCTGTTGCAGCTATTTCACTCTGCCACTGTCGTGTGAAAGCGGCCTCTGACAATAAATGAACAGATGGTGTGGTGCTCCAAAAATACTTTATTTATCGAAATAGGTAGTGGGCTGGATTTGACACGCAGACCGTAGTTTGCCTATGCTCACTATAAAGGTTTGATACATTCTATTATTAATGTAATGGCTTGCAAATAATCTTCAATTAATTGGCAAAGTATTCGGTTTTTAATCAAGAACTAAGTATATGCATCGTCTACAGTGCTTTTCAAAGAGTCTGCTAACAGAAGCAATGAAAACAAAATCTTGCGTTGAAATGCTGGTGTCATTTCAATGGCTCTTAAAGGAAAAGGTTTGCAGTGACAGAGATTGCCACCACGTTGTTCTAGGCTTTTGGGGGAGACATGGAAGTCAAAGTAAAGAACCAGGTCCACAGAAGCTTTGGAAGAACAAGAACAGACATTTGCCGAATTTTTTAAATTTCTGATCTTTCCCCTCTTTGACGCACTTGGTCTGGGCTTACGGCATAGTTTACCTCCCAAAGCATAGTCCATAGAAAGAACAGCTGTACTGAGCATTCTATAACCAGATGTTTATTGTTTAGCTCAATGGCTATTGACTTCGAGTTGCTTCTATCTTTTCTGAACTTCAGTGCCAAGGAAATGTGTCTCCTGACAAACTGATATGCTTCCTTTTATCAGATGACCCAGATTCCATATCGCTTTGCCCTTTGGCTCGGTTATCTGTGAGATTAGTGCTAAACTCAAGGTTTGGTCATTATAATGCTTTTCGTCTGCCTGGGAAATGCACTTTTTCCCTTGATGCTTGTTTTTCCCAAATGTCGATGATTCTCTTAAATGTTATTGTATAGGCGTCTGTCGCTGTAAACTCCTTCAAATGTTTTAGATCTAGCTGAAATATAAACCAAATATTGTAAATAAAATGAACCGGGTCACCTTTGCATGGAGTGCTGCTTTTTCTGTAAAGGTCCTCCAAAAATAACATATATTTGATTATAAATAAACTGTTAAGTACTTTATCAATACTGGAGGTTGCTGTAAATAAGGATATTATGGGGCAAGATAATGATCTTTAGTTCTAGAGTCAAGCATATCCAGTTCCAATCCCAGCTGTATCGTCTTCTGCATGTGACTCAACTGCTCTGAGTCTCAGTTTCATTTCTGCAAAATGGGTATAAGAGCTGCACCCATTTGACAGAATGAAATAATCTAATGTACGTGTACTGTATGCAGAGCACAAGGTCTGGTCTGTGATAAGTACTAACTCTACGTATAGCTATCATGGCATGCTTAATTTTAATTTTACAGGAGTGTGTCTGTCAAAATATAAGAAAAATATAAGAAAATACAGAAAACGTAAGACATGCTCCTTTTTCAGTATGAAGCCCTAAAAGCCCATCTGTGTGTTGCCGTTGGTTTTCAGTCTATCCTCATTTTTCTCTGCAATATTTTTGAGTGATTCCCGACTAAGTACGTGGAGCGTGACCTAATGTCTGAGGACGTTGTCAGCAAAGAGTCTGGACAGGAAAACTATCCAGAAGATCACACAGGAGTTCAAATATTTACCCACAACTTAAATTTTTCCAATGATTGAAACCATGGGGCCTGCTTTCCATTCTGTGCAATTCTGCTATTTTCCACACAGCTCGCCTATATCAGGGCTGGCAGCACTATTTAGCCTGTGTTATTTTATTGTCCTTTCTGGAAAGCCTGGTAAACTGGAGGGAAGGGTGAAATGGTAAAGACCTTTTATGACCCAATCTTGGTTTTGTACATAGACCTAGTTATGCTAATACTCCACAGTTATCCTGCTCTTCTCAACTCTCAAATTTAGACTATAGATTTATTTTTTTTCTTTTAGTCTTTTTTTTTTCTTTTCTTTTTTTTTTTTTTTTTCTTGAAGATGTACTGACTGACAATAAAGCCCAAAGCGTTAGACCGACAGATTAGAACCACTGAAGTTGGGAAAAAAAGGCCACAACCACAGCAAGAAGCCCCAGGATTTTTAACAGGAAGGAAACTGGGAAATGACGAGAAGGTTCTACAGTGCGTGTCTTTAACGGCTTTAGCATCCTTTGTTTCTGGGTAAGGATGGCATTCATGGCTCCTTCCCATTGCCCAGGCCCCACCAGACGATACTGATAGGAGTTGCAGGGTCCAAAGTAGAGTTTCATGGCCAGTTTAGGATCTTTTAACACTAGAGAGAGGAGGTCCGGCTTGGCACCTATCTCTACGGCGAGCTCGTCCAAGTACTCGATGTAATTGGTCTGCAACATCTGGCTCATGCTCTCGCCAAACCTTAATGAAGAAAGTAAGAAGGGCAGATTCACGGGATGTGCTAAGTTACATGCGAACGTTAGGCATGCAATAGCTATCGAATGGATGGGTGAATTTTGAGTGACTACCGGGTGGAAAGTGTCGGCTTATCTCAGTAGGAGGCGCCCATTTCAGATCAACTGTAGGCTGTCACATAAAGAGCCATGAATACACGTGGAAGATCTAGGAATGTAACCAAATTTACCACCGTGATTCTTATTTGGTATTTACTCAGCAGAGTGCCCGCCCATCAGGATTGCTGCCAAGGTGCGTGAGGTAACACAGATGCAAGCCTACCTCAGTGTCCCACACAGAGGAGACACTTAGGATTTGCTTGTTAAATTATTCAAGTACCTGGCGCTCTGGTACTAGCATGCTCAACGAGTGTTAGATGGATTAGATTTGACCATGAGGTAACCCGTTCATGTGGTGTAACGCTCCAAGTCAACTTTCCAATGGCACTTGAACCTTCAGTTCACGCCAACCTCTTTTCTAATTTACTTGGATGGGCTATCCCCCAGCTCACTTTCCAGAGATAGGCTACTGCCACCATCATTGTCCCCATCCCATTTCCTCTCTAACACAGAGTGTGGGTGGCTTGAGAAGATGTGGAATCTAACATGGGCATCTTACAAAATTGAAATTAAGTCAAAGGGAAAATGCTCTGATTTGGTAAAATTTCTACTTTTAAGTAGTCAGTCCATCAACTACTATATATAAGAGTCACCTAGGAAGAACATGAAAATACATATGTCCAGTCTCATCCGGAGATTCTGATTCAGTTGGTCTGGGCCGTGGCCCTGGTGTTTGCTTTTGTAACGAGCAACTAGATGGTTCTTACAGGTGGTTAGAGACCTATGCTTTGAGAAACACTGGCTCTAGGTAAAGAATTTTAAGAAACGCATTCTTACAGGTCAATCCTTTTTTTGTTCCTCTTGCTGATGTCTGCCATCATAGTCTTCTCTGAGGGCAAGGAGCACACGCCTAGAACAGGAAAGGCTGGTTGAGCCGTGGGTTTGATTCAATAGCTTTGCTTTGTCTAGTACTTGATTCCTACAATTAGACTCTGGCTGTTTACTGGTGTTACACCACTCAGGGCTGCTGCGTTGTTGAACTCCAGGGAGCACCATGCCCTGTGAGTTCTGTATGGTGCCGCGTTGAGCTACAGCATGAACTCTGAGATGGAGAGAGTAAGAGAAGAGTCTGGAGAAGGAAGGCAAGCCCATGGAAGAGTCGGGAAGCCATGCCAGGGGGCCTGAGCTCTATTCTGAAGGTGATGGGAAGCTGTGGGAGGGTTTTCTGTAGGAGGTGATAAGATGCGATTTGCTTTTGAAAAGATCCTTCTCGCTGCTGAATTTCAGAAAATGGGCTCCAGGGAAGTGAGTTTAAAGGCAGCAAGGCCAGTAAAGGGGCTGCTCCAGCAAGCCTGGTGAGAGATAGAGGAGTGCAGACTAATGCAGGGCAGTGGGATGGAAAAAGTAGGTTGATGCAAGAGTTACTATCGTGTGCTATGACCCCATACCCCATCCACAAGTGTCCCCTGAGCTTCAGACATGTTGAAAAACAGTTCCCCCTGGGTGTGGCGTGTCATCAGACATCTCAGATTCAATAAGTCCCAAACTGAGCTCATCTTTGAAGCCCTCCTGCTCAGACTTGCATCTTTTCCCACACACCCCCTCCCTGTTCACAACACTGATGTCCACCCAGGTTCCGTGGCCAGAGATTGGCAAGTCATCATTCTGGATTCCTCTCCCTTTCCTGCTCTTCCCACACTGAGCCAGTCAGTATGTCCTGCTGGTTTTATGCTTAACTACTTCTCACATGTATATCTTCTCCTCCCCTGGGTCTGTCTGCCTGGCTCAGGTTGCATCATATTTTAGTACAGGCTATTGCAGTAGCCTTCTTTCTGGTCTCTGAGACTCCATTCTTTTCTTCTTTCAAGTCTGCCTTCCACACAAATGCTGACATGATGTATCAGAAATGTAAATCTGATAATGTCTCTTCCTTGCTTATAGCCTTTCATTGGGTCCTCTGTCTGAAGAGCTTTCTAAAATGAAGATTCTGGGTCCTCGGGCCAGATTTAATCAGTCCTTAGGGACCCACCAGACGATTTTTGTTTGGAGCTAGGTTTGGGATGAGCCGCTCTACATTTTATATCCAGCTCCTTAACATGCCTTACAACGTTCTCATGTCCTGGTCCATGACGTGTCACATATCATGTTCTAGGAGTGTCAGACAGCCTGTTATTCTCCATGTGCATCCTGCCTTTGCCCTCTAGCTCAAGAGACTCCCTTTTCTGCACCTGAGAAATTCAGTCCTCTACAAAGTTTTCCTTCACCACACGCTCTCCCCTTGTCCCACCCTGCTGTTGTTACGCACCTTCTCTCTCTGTCCCACATACTCCATACATCCCTCCATCAAAGTATCTGTCTTATTATGTCAAACTGATCTGTTTAAACTTCTCTCTATCCCACCAGCTTCCAGCACAGGGCTAGGAATACAATGTGTTTGTGTTGACTCTTGGGTTGGTGAGAGAACAACCTTCTGAGCAGTAGAAAGTGCTACACAGATGCTGAGAGAGAAACCTTTCAATAATTTTATAACTTTGTAGGGATCTGTGAGGTTCAATTGCTTAGGTAGTAAGAGTTCATTTGGAGTGAAGTGCAGTGCAGACCATAGGTCTCTTGATTTTCACATATTCTGAGGAATTTGTAAACATCATATAGGTAAAATCAGGAATAATAGGTGTTTTCATTCTCAGCGGTTCTCGCATGAGTCAAAGAAAGGATAACATGTGCTTAACTTTGCACCAATCAAAATTCTCTGAATTTTCTAATAGTTCTAATTTTCTAAGAAATGATGGCAGATATTTATTACTGTTGTATCTCTATATTTGTTATTTGTGATGTCTCCACTAACTTTTCAGGATGTAAATCTTATGAGAACAGCCAAGGTAGGCAACCTCATCTAAACTCATTGTTGAGCAAACTCCACCAGGTATGACACCCTCAGCCACTCACTTGCCTACAGACTTACCTTTGAAAACTCTCGTCACCCAACGGGCTTGAAGTTCAACAGTTGGGAAAATGGAACCGAGGGGCTGGATGAGGCCAATGCAGGCAAGGGTTGGCTTCTCCAGCTGAGGAGGGAACACATATTTATACAGTGAGACCGCATTATCCTCTACTTTAACAAGTGAATCTTCAAGGAAGGGAAAAGAGCAAGTGTATCCTGTTGCAAAGACAATGGCATCAATGTCCTCCTCCACCGTCCCATCCTCAAAGATGGCAGCAGTTTCTGTGAGTTCTGTCACTCTGGATTTCACCTTGATGGCTCCACAGAGTATACGGCTTGGAAGATCGTCATTTACTACCGGTTCTTTCATAAGGTATCTGAAACACACCGAAGAAAACATTCAGAAGGACCATTTAATGAGGAGTCTGGGACCCTCTTGATGTTTTATGGGGTTGGCTCTGTAAATCAAGACGTTTCTCAAATATCCATAAAACTTTCTAATTTGATTAGGTGTCCTGGCCCATGCCTTACTATCTGACCTTATTTCCGTGTCACCAATCTCTCCTCTCAACACAGGAAAACATGTAGGTGATGGGAGTAAATGATATTCCAAAACAGGAAGCATCCCCAGTGACTTAGACAAAATGGCAGTGCCTGTGATCAATCCCTGACTATTCCAGTGGTTATTATCCTATTGACATTTCGACCATTCTTTTATGTTTTCCACCTTTCATTATCTAACTGTTAATCTCTATCTGATCATAAGTAAGGAAGGGAAAATTTGTGAAGTTCTCATTAGTTTTGAAACTTAGTAAGGGATCAGTGTAGAAATTAATGTATAGAATTAAGTTTGAAGATATTTGTTAATTCCAAATACTCATAAGTCTCATATACGGTGATAGCATGGGTGATAAAGCAAAGTCTGCTTGTATTTCTTAAATTCTTTTTTGTAGATTTGAGAACCATGTTAAAAAACTATAAGACAATACACGCCACATGTATCTGATCTCAGAATACAGTAGTCACATGGCATTGGTAGAAATATTCCAAAGCTCCTCTGCCTTTTTTTTTTTTTTGAAGGGAAGGAGCCTGCTATCAATCAAATTAAAATAATCATATATAATGTTTGCTTGTGTTTATAAGGTCAGTGATGTATAACTTTGAGATGAACAGAGATTTTTTTTTTTTGCCCATGGGAAGAACCCTCATGATATACAGAGTTAGCAAAGCATGAGTTATCAGATGGAGAATTTGGCACATGTTTCCCATGACAACCCACTGAAAGGAAGGCCAGAGTCTCTTAAAGCAGCCCTGCTGATGTGGAACAGCTCTGGGTATTAGAAAGTTCCTTCCCTGATCTATTATGCTTTTTGGAGCAGCTCATCCCATTTCTACTTGATCTTCTTAAGTATTTACTTTTCTACAGACACACCGAACAAATTTGGCATTCAACCTCCAGGACCTATATGATACCTATACTGTTAGGTTGTGGCTTGAACTACCATGTTGGTTCTTTGCAAAGAGAGGCACTTCTGACAACCTTACTTACCAATGAGTATGCCATAAAAAAAGCAAAATAACTCTACCTGTTATGAGGCTCAAGGGCATAATTTTCATGGTTGAACCACTGGTTCATCTTTCGTTCCATCATCCACTTTTGTAGTGTTCGTGGCAGGACGTTTTGGAGCATGGACCTAAATCGGGTGTGAAACACTACGTCCCAGGGATAGCCACATTCAGAGACACGGCTGATGACCCAGGAACCATTTCTGGTACTGATAAATACCTGTAAGCAAAGAGGAATACCATTTATGTTAGGGCATTGTCCCTTTTGGGAGGACACTACTGGGTAGGTGACACATCATGTGTACAGCCCCAGAATTTGCTGAAATGTTCTGTTTTAAAGATGACCTCCAAGCAAAGCACCTTCTAGTTTTCACTGGTCTGTGGCAAGTTTATTATAAAAGGGGTACCCCATGGTATATACACCAATAGAGGAAGACGGCAACAGTCTTGAGAACTCGTATGGAAACACGAGGAAATCTTTGGGCTAATACCCATCGTAAAATCCACAACTCTACTGTGTTTATAGTTGTGGTTCGATGCTTCTTCCCTCCTCTCATCTTTTCCACCCACCAAAGTTTCTTTGATAGTGAAGGTGAATAGTTATAACCCTAAATGTATGGTTTATTTCCTAAATGTATGGTTACAGCCCAGTGACTATGTAGACGTAAAGGTATGGATCTCTGTTTACCTGGAGTAGGAATAACAAGGTGAATCAGCTTCCTCCCGTACTTAAAAGAATGTTTCACATATTCTAAAAGTTAAAAGCTCTGAACTTAGACTGTGATTCCCAGTCTCTTCAAATGCACACCTGAATCCTCGTTCAGATGTCTTTTTCACCTTGCTTACTCAGATTTCTCTCACTTTCAAAATGTGTTTTGAAATACACATAAAAATACATGTTCAAATATGTATTTTGCCTTGCTTGCTGTTACTTCCCCATTGTCCAAGTGCATATTTGAATTGTTTCTCAAAATTTTATTTACCATCCTATGAGTTCGATTGTGTAAGGCTGTCCCAGATAAACACTTAGATATGACTTCACTTGTAAGGAAATCGATTCACTTAAGTGTTTGAGATCATGGGCTGTGGACCCAAGACCCTGGATCTAGACTGCCTGGATTTGTATCCCAGCCTTGCTACTTACTAGCTGTAATGTCTTGGGCAAGTTATTTCAACCTCTCTGTGCCTCAGTTTCTCTCTCTGCAAAATGGGGGTAATAACAGTACCTGCCTCACAGGATTGTTGTGCAGATCGAGTGAGATGATACATGAGTATATAAAGCATTTAAGCTATTGCCTGCTAGCTATTATTACTTTGTGAATGTAGGCTGGAGGAGAGGAGTTTCAGGTACTGTCACACATCTGGGATAAGCCAGAATTTGGAGACAAATTTTGCTGGGAAGGACCTCAACTCCTTAGCTTGTGAAGTAGCACTTATGCAAAACAGTGTCGCATTGTTGGTCTGTGCATGGTGATATGCTTATGTCCAATTGTTCCCTGCTGTTGCCCTTATGTTGACTTGACTGTGCTTTGATTAGGTATTATACTTCAATATTTCCATGAGTGCTCTTTCCTTTACTGTCTCCGCCTCTTCCTTGGCCCTGACCAATAGGTGACTCTGACAGGTACCAGTGTAACCCCTTCACTAACCTGCTGGGGAGGCACTGTGTTTGTTTATCACATTTGCTGCTTTCAAGTCCAGAAAATGTGAGACTCAGGATGGAATGGTTGTTCTAGTTGGGGCCATGGTCGTGGTAAGTCTTGTGAAGTCAGAAGATGCCGGGCTGAGGAGCCTAGTGTTTAAGTGACAGGGTCCCTGGGTCCAGGCCTGCTGGGAGGGAAGGCTTTGGAGAAAGGAACCCTAGCGATTTTCCTGTCTTTGCTGAGGTCTGTCCCAACCATCGCCATCTGCATTATTGGCATCTCGTAATGCTTGATTCCTTGGCAGCTCAGTCTTGTCATTCCTGAGCAGGGGCAAAGGTGACAGTGGTTGGAAGGCCTCAGCATGCACCTAAATACCTGGGATCTTGGTTGGGAGTCTTACAGTCGAATTCGCCTTTTTTTCAGGGCCCTTGGATAACCAGTGATTATTTACATTTCAAACATAATTCAAGTATGCACTAAATTTCTAAATGACACTCCCCAAAATAAGAACAGATCAACTTCTCACTAAGGCCCCTGGGTAGAAACAAGGCCTCTTAGGCTGGAAGTCACCTGGTCCAAGCTTCCCTTTTAAAAAGTGAGAGAACCATATCCCGGAGAAAGGAAATGACGCATTCTAGGGCACGCAGTTGAAAGTGGCAGACCTGGGAGGTAAACTCTGGCTTCTTGACTCCCAGAGTGTCTATGGTACCACACTGAGCAACCAAGCAACCAATTAATGAGTAATGGAGCCTTGATGCCACAGCTCAGAGTTTTCAGTATGTCCTCCGCTTTCCTCTCCTCCATGGTACAAGGTCAACAGAGAGCACTGCACCTGAGCAGCCTTCTTACTCAGCTCCACTGCGATGTCTGAGGCCGAGTTTCCTAATCCGATCACCAGGATGTGTTTCCCCTCAAATCCTTCTGGGCGCTTGTATTGGCGGCTATGGAAATACTGGCCTTTGAACTTCTCAATACCTTCAGGAGAAAAAAGAGAGAAGCCTGTCAACTTGGTCAAGTTAATGTCAGTCAAACGGCATCGTCAGCGTTTCCTTTCTAGGGTCAATTATTTGTTTGGCCTCTTTCCCGCTTAGGGGAGTTGCAATAGCAAGGCCAGACAGCGAACTCCACGTATAAAGCATATAAGAGCCGTTAAGCTATGGTCCAGGAGCAAAAGAGTTTCCAGGAACTCTCCTCAGGAACCCTGTCGTTCCGGTGGGCAGGGTTCTGTGGAAAAGGCTGCAGGGAGAGAACAGAGTCACAGGTATTTGGCAGGGTGGAAAAAGGCCAAGGCAGGACATGGCGACAATGGCCTGTCCACCAGAGAGCCAGTGTAGGTGAGAATTCCCTGAAATGCTGACTTTGGAGGAGGTTAGCTGAACTCCCTGTGTAACGAAGACCCAGAGAGGTCAATAGAAACAAAGATGGCACTGGGAGTCTTTTGTCCTTCTAGCTCTATCCCGACCTTACTATTGTCCCAAAGTTGCAGCCGCTGATTCTGCCTGTTGATCCAAACTGCATATGAAGTGCCTAGACACCTACTCCACAAAGCTGGGGATCCCCGGCCTCACCTGGAAATGACTCCAGTGGGATGTGAGGGGCAATGTGATGGCCACTGCAAACCATCACCGCGTCGAAGACAGCCCTTTGCTCCTCGCCTTTGGTCTCGGTGACAACCTCCCATTGGCCAGAGGACGAGAAATCAGAGCGTTGTTTCACACTGAGGACAGTTGTCTTAAATAAAAACAGAGAAGACACCACAGGGAATTAATCTGGCATCATTACAGGGGCCCAGGAGTGGGGATGGGTAGAGTGCCGTGTGTTATTCCATTGAGGTTCCGTTTGAATCCGTTTCAAGCCAGTTACAGCAAAGACTTCTAAGCATGCCTTTCCCACTCTTCTTTGGCAGGGAGCTACCGAGGACGTAGCTGCTTTGTGCGAGAGGCCAGATCAGCAGTGGGAACCAGTCAGTTAAGGACTGAGTAAGAACTGGGGCGAAATGCAAGGTAAGCTCTGGGCGACGTGCAAACACATGTTTACCATTCAAGTGATCACACAGTCTGTATTTACCAAGAAACTTGTATGTGTCCCCTCTCTGTGCAGACTAAGCACCGTGCCCTAAGCACTTTGCATACTGCCCGGTACCTTGCCAGCACTCCACGGATGGCAGTTGTTCATGTTTCGTATTTTTAAAGCAGAGTCCATCATGTCCATGGTCTGATTTGGATGAAATAATTTATTGGTTCATTAATATCTTAAAAATGTAGCTCACAGTCTGGAGGTCTGTGAGTTTTTAAAGGTATACTTAAAGGTCGTATGTCTGCTGTATTTAAGTAACAATGTCAAACAGAAGCAAAGCTTGTCTCACTTTTCGGGGGGATGGCATGCTTCTCTTGTTTGCAAGTACCTGAATCTCTTATACATGCTTTTCAAATTTTCACATATTTTTCGAAATGTGGCATTCGCAATGTTTGAGGTTGTTCACATTTGAAAACGTATATGGGATATTAATAGAAAGCGTATGAAAATGTCTGGGCGTTTTCAGCGGAGAGTCAAGATGGCAGAGCTGTAGTGCAGGGTAGTATGTGAATGAAAGTACTGTGGCTTCTTGCTGTTCAAAAGGCAGTTCAAGGACTGGTACCTTCAGTATCTCTTGGGAGTTGATTAGAAATGTAACAGAGCCCTTTCCAGTTAGAGCTGACCCTTACCATCTTTCGGCTTATCCCAACTCGGAGACCCATAGATAGAAATCAGTTTTCCTAGCCCCTCTGCAACCTCCAGAAACCAATGACAGCCATAAGACAAACAATTCTAACATGATCTTTGAAAGAACAGATAATGTACATTATGTATTGTAAGAGGGCAATATTTCTGTTAAATAGATTGATAGCTAAGTGAACAAAGACCTATAAAATCTTCTGGTATAAAGAATCTATAATTCATAGGATGGATGTACCAGGAATTGGGGGAAAAAACTACATTAGATGGAACTGGGCATTTTAATGGTATTTACAAATACAGATTTTCACCCAAATCAACTACTACTGTGTTTCCTTAAAAATAAGACCTAGCCGGAAAATCAGCTCTAATGTGTCTTTTGGAGCAAAAATTAATATAAGACCCGGTTTTATTTTACTACTATATAAGACTGGGTCTTATATAATATAATATGATATAATATATAATAATATAATACTGGGTCTTATATTAATTTTTGCTCCAAAAGATGCATTAGAGCTGATTGTCTGGCTAGGTCTTATTTTCGGGGAAACGCAATATAAATTAACTTGTGAACCTGGGACAAAACTAAAATTACTGAGAAAATGAGATGTGTTAACAAACTAATCTCCACTAAGAGTTATTTATTCAGAGTTCTAATTTAAATTTTATTACTTAAGCACAATTACTAGTTCTCAGAGTAAAGGTTATTGATAAAAATTCAGCAGACATGGCTAGTGAGCATATTGGCTTTTTTTCTTGTTGATTGTTTTCAAGAAAGCACAGGGAAAATAGTTCTAATTGTATTTCAAAATGATCTGCCCATCTTTATCTTGCTAGAGAGTGCATCTAGAAAAAAATAATTAGTAAAAGTAGTTTCTACAGACTTCTTAGATGAATGGAGAACTATCAGTTTATTTAACACATTTTTCTAAAAAATGTTGTTTCTATAGAGAAGGTAAGAAAATGAAATATCAGTTTGGTGTTTTCCATATGTCTTTTAAGGGACATGAGGGTATAACCCTTTAGTGGTTATAAATATTACTTTAAATGCAGTTTAACCATCAATATAGCCAATCATCAAAACCTTTACTTTTAACAGATGATTTTTCTTTTAATGTGTATGATCTATAATATCAAGGGTAATTCTGGAGTTCTTGTGTCATGCTCTGATCTTTCAGCAAACCATTGGATTAGAATAATTTGTTTTGTTCACAAGTACTTTCAGTACCAGAGTAACTTCTTTATTTAAACGTGATCTGAACTAATGTAGAGAAAACCATTCCCTCCACCCTCCACCCTCCAAAATTAAATACCTGGAATTGAATATATTTTAGAAGATCAAACTTTTGGGCAAAAATCCTGAAATATTCCAGGAGCTTAGAATTGTGCAGGAAGTTTGGAAAATCTTCAGGCATTGGAAAGTCACTGAAACAGGACATTTCTTTGCTGGTGTTGGTGATGACAGATTGATAGATACTCGCTCGGCCATCTTCAACGTTTTCCTAAAGGATCAAATAAGAGAGTGATGATCAGACATTAAAAAAAAAAATCCCTGGGTATCCTGCTCTTCTCTCTAAATTTCACCCCTGGGTGATGTGATCCTCTTTCATGGCTGTCGTGCGATTGAAATGTCTGGGTGATGAGGTCAGAGTGCGTGTTCCACGATCCTGTGTGATAGATAGCACGTAGGTGGGGCCTCCCAGTGTCACTCACTGGAGGGGTTATTGCCATTGGTGGGTTTGGAAGTGGGAACAATCCTTCTTTGGGTATATTTAGCATCCCAGGTCTCTAATTTTTTAATGTCAGTCATTGTGACAACCAGCCTCTTACTGAAACTCCCCCTGGTGAGGCTATGCCCACCTTCCGCCTCTTTAGGAACCAATAAACCCTGGGACAATGGTCAGAGAACATAATAGAGAATTTCAATTAAAATGACTACTTTTGGGGGCAGGGAGTTTTCCCATGTTTATTTGAACCCCCTGCCTTCACTTTATGCAAATCGACCTTGGTCTAGTGATGAAAGTGAGCAGCATTGATACCAATCAAACCTTAAACTTGATTTGAAATGTTAATGGGTGTGCTTTGTAAAACAGGAGGCAGCACGTGCTGTTGCTGTGGTTGAGTTTATAATTTCCTCTACAAGAAGTGCTCTGCTTGATGATAATATCTTTTATGTTAAATCATGAAAAGAGCCAAGGATGGTGATTTGTTGTCCCTGATATCATATCAGCCTGTTATCAAAGAGGCTTTTAGAGGACAGTTTAAATAATGCTATCCAAGAACTCCTTAATAGATGCTTCTGCCTATGCAGAGACTAAGGCATCATCCAGGCAAAGAGTAGTTGCTATTATGATTCAGCATTAGAGAGGGTTTTTGAAAAAACATGGAAGGGTTATAGGAGCTCGCTGATTAATTGAACTAAATTACTTAATCGGACATAAACAGCACTATAGTCTCTTCCACAGAAGAGTAAATAAAGTAAATATTTACCTGTAATCCCATGACCAAAATAATCAATTGTCCATGTTCCTTTCTCATCCTTATTCATAGAAAATCATTACTTTCCTGCCAACCTTTAGGTCAAGGCTTCTTCGATTTTTGGCAACACTGAAAGAGGCAGCCTGGACTAGCAGAAGGAGTGTGGTCTTTGGAGTTAGACACAGTTTTAAATTTGTCTCTTTCAGTCTGTGTGAGCCTGGGCCAGAGCAGTCCCCTGAGCTGTGAAACAGGGATGTAGTAGATGCTGTGTAGTGGTACAGATGGTTATTGGGGAGGAAGTTCTAAGTTTTAGCAAAGCTGTCAGCTACAGCTCACTGTTCACGGCAGTATAAGAAAAGCACCTTGGGGAGTGGATCTGAAACCAAAGTAACTGATCCAGGCACACTCACACTCACACTTGAGTTTTCTGATTTTTTCAGTACAAGAGGTTGTACTTGATTTTGTTGAACAAACTAAACAGAGTCTGGAGGCTTTGCTAGAAATAAATGATAAAGATTTTTTTTCCAAGGGTCTTAGGGTTTGCAAACAGGAAACACAACTAGGCAATACCCAGAGTGTTCTGAAGAAGAAAGATAAGCTAAGAGTTATAGTAAAAGGTTAATTCTTGAGAAGAATCAGTCCTGCATTCTTAGCCTCTGGATTGATTCAAGGTGGTAATTCTCTAGATGACCAGTGGTCTGGGTAATGGACCCCAGGTGGTCTGGATGCATGAATATTCTTTCCTTAGTCCACCAGAGGGAGTAATCATAGGATTATCTGGAGGTTTGATGTATGTCCAGGACTGGCAAGTTCAAAAGTTTAAATTCCCAGGCTAGTCAGAACAAAACAGCATTGTTTCCTCATACCTCAACCTACTTCATTTTAGTAACTTAGCAGCTTGACTATAGTGACTCATTTTATTTCTTCACTCTATACCTTAGTTTCAAAGAGTTAAAAAAGAGTAAATTGTGAGATTTTGCCATATATATATATATATATATATATATATATATATATATATATATATATATTTCTTCCTCTCTTTGTTTCCCATATATCTGTCCATTTATCCATCCATCCATCTATTCACTCATGCCAACTCAGGCCAGGAGTCAAATGCCTTTTCCAGGGGCACTGTGTTTATCTTTCCTAGTCCGGAATCGAGGCTCAGATGATAACTTTTTTGCAGTTCCAAATGGTTTGGTAAACGCTAGTCAGATTAGGGTATGGCAGTTTTCTAGGTGATTAGAGTCTGGTGTGGTGTTTATTGTTAACTGTATGTAAATGTTAGAATGCAAAGGGAGTTTCTATTAAAAAATGAAGTGATTTCTGTCTCATACACAAAGGACACAATGTTCTGAACTCTGGATGAATAAATCATGATAGTTTTATTTTCAAACACTAGCTTCAAATTGCATAATACTAGAGTCACACCGATTGTGTAAACTATTTCTCGATGTTTCAGCCTGATTGAACACAGTATTCTTGGCAAGACTGAGTGTCTATGAGTTTCTTATCCCACCAAGTTCTCAAACTCAGAAATATTTCATCAAGCAAAAAATACTAATTTTTTTCAAGACCAGATAATTTTATAAGTAGTACCTTTTATAAGTAGAGTTAAACATCAGGGCTTTGGAATCAGACTGGGTTGATATTCTACTTCTACTACTTTTAATGGCTTTATAACCATGAGCAACTTACATTAAGTCAGTTTCCTCATTTTCTCCTGTAAAATGGGGCTCGTTAATAATTCCAACATCACGCAATTTTTATGAGGCTTTGATTAGTTTTGATAAAGTACTTAGCACAATGCTTGGCTCTAATTAAGTGCTCAGTACATGTTTGCTCTGTTGCTATTATTTTGGGCCACTAGAGTTAATCTTTCTCAATCTGGCATGGTTTAAACTAAGATTGACTGTTACACAATAGCCGACATATTAGTTTCTTCAAGTGCCAATGCATTGGCTTCAAAGTGTGGTTGGCTTCTCTGTCAGGTCAATTTTAACTAATGAGAAGAACTGGTTCTGATGTCTGCGACCCTCTGATAATTTCAGAGTTAGGGCAAGGTTTTCCTGTCGGGTTTTGCTTTTGTGGTTTGTCAACAATTGATGATGACATTACAATTCTCGTTCAAATTGGTTTGGAATATTGGATCTTGGGGGAGTCACATTTTAAGACAGAAAGTGATATTTCAGCTCAAATCTAGTCAAAGGAAACCAAGATAGAGAGATGTTAGAGACTATTATATGAAGATTAATTAAAATAAGCCGAGTACAGGTGACTCTTGAATAACATGGGTTTGAACTGCCTGGGGCCACTTATACATCGCTTTTCCCCCCCAATAAATACGTACAATAATATAAATGTATTTTCTGTTCCTTAAGCTTTTCTTAACATTTTCTTTTCTCTAACTTACATTATTATAAGAATACAGTATATAATGCATGTAATACTCAAAATATGTTAATCGACTATGTTTTAGGGAAGGCTTCCAGTCAACAGTAGGGTATTATTATCGTAAGGTAAGTTTTTGGGGAGTCAAAAGTTATATGTGGATTTTTTACTGCATGGGGGTTGCCCCCCCAACCACTACTCAAGGATCAAGTGTATATGTAGCTGGAAAAAGATTTATTTATATCCAAATGTAAAACAATGCAAAAACGAAAGACATAAAAAAACCCCACAAAAGCAATGTATATTGGTAACTTCCCTCTGAACACAGGTGTCAGGAGCAGTGAAGGAGACAGAGCAGGTTAGTGGCTGAAGGGAGATCATGCTTTTCTCTCTCAGTACCTCAGGAAAGTTATTACATAGGAGGGCTCAGGAATCTGACAGACCTTCATTTGTGTTGTTTTTCTACCACTGGTGTTCCCTTGGGCAAGTTGTTTACCCTTATCCTTAGTTCCTTCTATGTAAGTGGGAATAATTATAATACCTACTTCCTGGGAGTATTGTGAAGAAAAATGAGACGATGCATTGCAAGTGCTTCCCATTACTGGAAAAAGTGTTAAAAATATATGTTAATTAACCACCCATCCCATATTCCAAAACTGCCACTAGGGGGTGATGGAGAACATTTAGGAAGAATTCAGCACCTCTGAGCAGGGCATGAAAGAAGGACCCCCCCTTTTTTTTTTTTTAAGTTTATTGGGGTGACAATTGTTAGTCAAGTTACATAGATTTCAGGTGTACAATTCTGTGCTACATCACCTATATGTCACACTGTGTGTTCACCACCCAGAGTCAGTTCTCCTTCCATCGCCATATATTTGATCCTTTTTACCCTCATCTACCACCACCCTCCCCCCTTACCCTCTGGTAACCACTAAACTATTGTCTGTGTCTATGAGTTTTTGTTTCTTCATTTGTTTGTCTTGTTCCTTTGTTGTAAAACTGAAAACACCAAAGGGACAAGGAATCTTAGATTTTGTTTTAACTTATCACCACTAAATGAGTTATGTGATCTTAGAAAGATTATGTTTGAATATAGAAATTGAAGAATAACCAACCTATTTGCAAAGTCGATTCTAGGTGGTAGAGTGGTGCAGAGGCAGAGTCGCCCTGGGCCTGGGTGTGGAGGCTCCCAGCATCTTTTTCAGTACCCCCTCCCTCGGCAGTCCAGTCTCCGGGTACTCAAGTCCTTCCTAGGACCCTCTGTGAAATTTTGCCTTATTGTATGTCTCACTCTGCAGGGAGCTTCGTTGTCTTCTTTGGGTAGAGAACATTGTTTACATTTCTCTGTTGGCTTCAGTTGTAAGACAGGTTTGAAATATGATAGTGTTACAGTTTCCAGGGAGTTCTATACTTAACCATTTTATATCTAATACGGCTTAATTAATTTAAATTTTAATCTAACTTTTCCCAATCCATAGGAAGTTTCTCTCATTCTGAAATGTTAGACACCAGGAATAGGATAGCAAGAGAAATATTTTGGGGCAGAAAGTACCTTCCTGGAATTCATCAAGTCATATTTTTGACAAATCCCTCAAAATAACTCTCACCTCTTCTGCTGCCGAATTAATGATAATCAAGTAAGGGACATTTGGCTCTTTGACAAGAAATCCGAAATAAAACTAAATAGTGACAAATGTATTATTAAATAGAAATTTGTTACAATTAAACATTTATTCCTGAAGTTAAAAATTCTATGTGGGGGATAAAATCCCAGATGGAATCTATAGGTAAACTGAGAGTGGACAAAAATGACACATCTTTGATTACGATAGAAATGACTACCTTGTTGTGTCACCCTCTCAGGAAAAGCTATAATGAGTGTAAGGACCAGTTGTTAGTAAGAAATGAATGTGATCCAACTGTTTTTCCAGTTTCCTCTCTGCAAAGTTCCTTGTCCTATGTAAGTACCAACATCTCTATCGTTAGCTCTGGCTATGCTTAAATCATTGGATGAATAGATTTTAAAAATTGGTATTCGTGCAATTTTGGCCAAACTTGTCTCCTCACAGGAATCATGTGGGACTCTAAAGCAGATGTGCATATATACAATGGATTATTTCTCAGCCATAAGAAAAGATGAAATAGTGCCATTTGCGACAACATGGATGGGTCTTGAGATCATCCTGCTAAGCGAAATAAGTCAGAAAAAGTCGAGACCTTTATGATTTCACTCATATGTGGGATATAAAACTGAAAGCAACAAACAAAGAAGACAAACAAACCAAAACTCATAGACACAGACAACAGTATAGTGGTTACCAGAGGGAAAGGGGGGTAGAAAAGGGTCAAGGGGGTCAAATATATAGTGACGGAAGGACATTTGACTTTGGGTGGTGAGCACACAATGCAATATACAGATGATATATTATAGAAATGTACACTTGAAACCTGTATAATTTTATTAACTAATGTCATCCCAATACATTTAATAAAAATATGCTAAAAAATAAAAAATACTTTGTTAGGGAAAAAAAAATAGATTCCCCTCCTCAGGAGATTTTGACTCAGGAATTCTGGGCTCATGTTCAAAGTTCAGTAATTTAAGGAACCCTCCAGGTGTATCTTACATACATTTAAGAAGCTGGATGTCAAACAATGCCCTTTGGCATGCAATTCAGTTTGAAGTGGCAAAGCACATGAGCCAATCTCCTCACCATCCCCCAACTGGGGGGAGAACACTTGGGATGGCCTCTGCTGATACGAGTCTGTGCTTCATGCTCTGATCCCTTTTGCTTTTCTCTGGGGTATCCTGACCTGTTTTAATTCCCCCCACACCCCCAGATGCACTTGATATGTAATCCTCAAGTTGTCACTGTTGAGTTCTGAGCTGAAATTTTGCTTAACCTCAGAGAATGGTTGTAAGTAGGTACTTGGCTGTATAGGAATTCCAGAGACCCAGGTTTGAAAGCCAGTTCCCCCAGCTGTGAACCATGACCAAATCACTGACTCTCTCTCTCAGTGTCTGTTTGCTTTTCTATAAAATACAAACGTAGTTGTTGTAGCGAATGATAACTTTACTAGAACTTTGCACTTTGTGATAATTTTTTTGTTCGAATTAATCTTTCTTAATCTTCAAAATAACACTGAGATCATTATACTTTCCATCATTATCCCATTATACAGCTGAGAAAATGAAGACAGCAGGATGTAAATAACTTGTCCAAGATCTCACACCCAGAAGGTGGCAAGTTAGTACTTACTCGAAAGATTGTGGGAAGGAATAATTATAAATCTTTACAGCAATCCATCTATGTATCTTTCTCATTTTTATACAAATTCTGAAGGACAGCTCGCATTGCCACTGTTTGGGTTTGGCTAATAGCATGGATTTAATGAACAGAATATATTTAATAATACAGTTAAAGAATTTCCCAGAGGGTACGTCAGTAAAGCAAAGCAAACAAACACAGTTTATTTGTCAGAGAAAAGTAAAAGTCACCAGTAATAAGAGTACACGCTGTAAAAAAGCATTTGCTCAATGATTTGGAATAAAAGTGGTGTCTTGAAAAGACCCCTTGTCACTTCTATTTTGTAAAATGCCCTCTACTAGTGTTAGCATAATGCTTTGAGAACGACAAACATGTGGGCTGCGAGACAGTGGATGGAGCCCTAAGAATGAGACCCTTCACATGCCTGTAAACACCTGGGAGAGATGCCAGCTGATTTCTTCAGTTCCTGTACAGATTCATGGAGTAAATCTGATCAAAGCTGTTTAGGGAAATCCTCACTAGGGGTCATCAACAGCTACTGTGATTCCCCGAAAATAAGACCTAACAGGAAAATAAGCCCCAGCATGATTTGTCAGGGTGACATCCCCTGAACATAAGCCCTAATGTGTCTTTTAGACAAAAATTAATATAAGACCCGGTCTTATTTTCGGGGAAACACAGTATGATTCACCATGCAATCGCAGAACAACCCGTTCAGTAAATGAGATCTCACGTACCATGAACCGCCACAGTCCTCCGATATCTTTAGTCCTCTCAAAGCAAGTGGGCTCAAGTCCCTCATCCACACAGCACTTCAGAGAGATCAGGCCACTGACCCCAGCTCCAATCACTGCCACCTTCTTTGCCATGGTCTCTTGTCCAGGAGTTGATCAGTCAATGCTCCCACACTTGGGCAAAAGGTAAGAGAGTCCTTATGGTGTGGTCAGGTAACGGGCTTTGACTGCTAAAACAGTGGTAATTTAATAAGCGGCACAAATTCAGTAATTCACGGAATCTTCACTAGTCAGATTCCCAAGTCTCACCCACTTTGCACAAGCCTTTTTTACAAAGTCTTGGTGTACCATTGAAATGCAACACAACCCATTTAACCAAGCCCAACGATTCAATCACATAGTATAGGGAGGTTAGCCAAATCTAATTAAGGTCTTATAATTGAGAGCTTTAGTGTTTAGAGCTGAGTTTTTCCTGGCCCACTTCTTTCCCCCTGTCATCCTTACCTTTGTTGCCTTGTGACGCAGTCTCTCTGTCACAGTTGTGTTCTTGTTGGTTGTGTGCTGGGAGGCAGTCAGAAGGGTTTTAAAAGTTGGAAGAGGCTGTGAGAAATGGAAAGTGCTTCTGAGAAATGGGAGGAGCCTCTCCATCCTTCAGCTTCCTGCCAGCAGAAACTCAAAGGAGTGTGTTAGTTCTGAAACTAAGCAAGAGACCCATATTCTGAGGTCCACGGTAATGGTGGAATGTCTTTACAGTAATAACATTGTATGATACAGATATGACACACTTATACTCACTGTACAGATACTTTAAAAACCCTTTTTATAATGGACGTGGCCAATGTTTATTTGCAAATTAGCAAATATGGATAAATGAAAAGTTTTCTTTTGTGTCTGATGACACGAAATGAGCAGTCTCTTAATTGTTAGCCTTTCTACCAACCTAATTTAAAAATCAGTGATTATTATTGATAATGAATTGATAAGGTTTGTAGTTATTCAATTTGTTAATGAGTTTGCCTGCTTCAGTCCTTACACTAGATTTGGTCACAGGCATTCCCACACACCTACATCCTACACACGTTTACATACTCACAAGGGTTTCACAGGCGATCAGCTATGTACCCAACCACAAGAATGAAGTGCCCTTTGAATTAGCATGCTCACTAGCTCTCAGTATTCTTTTCTCATCTTATTTTGCATAATTGGTAAAGATGAGGGGAAGAGACATACTTATGTTTATTTATTACACAGGACCAAGTACACAGAAATTACAAATAGCATTTCATCACATTTAGTCCGATGAAAATTAATATTCCCCGTTTGATTGAATAAGATAGCAACAAGTCCAATTTACCAGTGAAATTTCCAGTTAGCTCAAACATTCTGGGTCTGAAGGGTCAGCACTGCACTTAGCCACACTTCCATCAGAGTCTTGGTTGGAGAAAACACCCATCTAATAGTGGGTCTGGGGTGGGGAAGAGATTCTCATACCCTGAACCGTGTTCCTGAAGCACAGACACCCCCACTCAAAATATTTTTCTTGTGCTCCCCAAGTACCTCTGTAAATTTCTAGATGATTTTTTTTTTCCATACATATGAATATCCAATTGCCCCAGTACAATTTGTTGAAAAGACTGTCCAATCGCCATTGAATTACTTTACATAAAAGAACAAATTGCCGGAAAGACACATACTGCCAAATCTCTCTAAGAAGAAATACATAGCCTGAGTAATCTTACATCTATTAAAGAACTTGAAATGGTAGTTTAACAATTTTCCCACAAAGAATGTTAGGCCAAGATGGCTTCGCTGGTAAATTCGACGAAACATTTAAGAAAGTAATATTGCTAATTATATACAACTCTTCCAGAAAATTAAAGAGGACAGAATATTCTCCAGCTCATTCTAGGAGGCTATCATTACACTGATACCAAAACCGGACAAAAATATTATCAAAAAATAAAATACAGATCAATTTTCCTCATTAACACGTATGTAAAAATTCATGGCAAATGTTAACAAATATAATCCTACAGTATATAAAATGAATAATATCTTATGACCAAGTAATGCAATGAACATCGGAGCACATAGGTCTTTATGTATAAATGTTTTCAGATTTTCTGGGTAGATACCCAGGAGAGGGATTGCTGGGTCATGTGGTAATTCTATTTGTAATTTTTTGAGGAATCCCCACACTGCCTTCCATAGTAGCTGCACCAGTCTGCATTCCCACCAACAGTGTATGAGGGTTCCTTTTTCTCCACAGCCTCTCCAACACTTGTTACTATTTGTCTTGTTGATGATAGCCATTTTGACTGGGGTGAGGTGATATCTCATTGTGGTTTTTATTTGCATTTCTCTGATGACTAGTGATGTTGAGCATTTTTTCATATGTCTATTGGCCATGGCTAGATCTTGAGATTATTATGCTAAGCAAAATAAGTCAGACAGAAAAGGTCGAGAACCATATAATTTCACTGGTATGTGGGATATAAAACTGAAAACAACAAAGGAATAAGACAAACAAATGAAGAAACAAAAACTCATAGACACAGACAATAGTTTAGTGGTTACCAGAGGGAAAGGGGGGAGGGAGTGGCAGATAAGGGTAAGGGGGATCAAATATATGGTGATGGAAGGAGAACTGATTCTGGGTGGGTGGTGAACACACAATGTGATATATAGATGATGTATTACAGAACTGTACACCTGAAACCTATGTAATTTTACTAACAATTGTCACTCCAATAAACTTACTTAAAAAAAAAAAGAAAGAAAGGAGAGGCTGAATACTTTTCATTTTATTTAGACTTTGAGTCACACAGGCCAGAATTCATTTGTACATCTGCAGGAAGGGAAAAAGCAGCTGTGAGGTTTTATATATGTATGTGTGTAGGCATGTCTGCAATTGGAGTTCTAGGCTGAACTCTGAGACCCAAAGACCTTTCTCGCTAATAAAATGTAAGCAAAACAGTCAGGAGAAGCAGCGGGAATAAAAGCATTTTAAGCAAATTGGAAAGATGTCGGGGTCTGTGAATTGCACTGACAACTCTTGTTCTGGTTGGTTTCAGTACTCGGTCCCACTGGGTCAGGATGGCATTTCTGGCTCCATCCCACTTCCCTGGTCCCATAAGCCGAAACTGGTATGGGGTACAAGGACCAAAGTACACCTCCAGGGCCAGCTGGGGGTCGGTCAGGAAGAGCCATGGTATGTTCGGCTTGGCCCCTATGAAGGAGCTCAGCTCGTCCATATATGTGATGTAATCTGTCTGCAAAGACTGGCTCTGGCCAAACCTGAGGAAAGAAAAGAGCATGTTGAAATGACTTGTAAACAGAAGCATCAATTTCTTATTTTCTATCTCAGAAAAGTAGCATTTTAGTCTGCACCTCCTGGAACACCCCCACTCTCTTTTTCCACAACGTTGAATTTATCATTTGTTCTTTGACTGTAAATGACCTTTCATTTTTCTCTCCTTCCTAATCTCTATCTAAGTTTGCTGTCATTTTGGACTTTTGCCTCTGGTCAAGTGGCCTGAAGTAAACTGACCCTAGGGTCTCCAGGTGACTGATTAACTTAGTTTTTTCTTTAATACGTGATTATTCTTTTTTAAAAATTCACTTTTAACTATAGTTGACATACAAATTCACATAATACTCTCTAGGTCCATCCATGTTGTTGCAAATGGTAAGATTTTATTTTTTATGGCTGAGTAATATTCCACGGTATATATATGGACCATATCTTTATCCATTCATCTTTTGATGGACACGTAGGTTAATTCCATATCTTGGCTACTATAAAGAATGCTGCAGTCAACATAGGGGTGCAGATATCTTTTAACGTAATTTTCATTTTCTTCAGATAAATACCTAAAAGTGGAATTGCTGGGTCATTTGGTAGCTCTATTCTTAATTTTTTGAGGAGCCTCCATACTGTTTTCCATAGTAGCTGCACTAATTTACACTCCCATCAACGTGGCACAAGGATTCCCTTTTCTCCATTTCCTTGCCAACGCTTATTATTTGTTTTTTTTTTTTTGATAATAGCGATTTTGACAGGTGTAAGGTGATATTTCATTGTGATTTTAATTTGTATTTCCCTCATGATTAGTGATGTTGAGCATCTTTTATGTGTCTGTGGCCATCTATGTTTTTGGAAACGTGTCTGTTCAGGTCCTCTGCCCATTTTTTAATCAGATTGTTTGTTTTTTGATATTGAATTATATGAGTTCTTTATATCTTTTGGATATTATTTGCAAATATCTTCTCCTATTCAGTAAGTCACCTTTTCATCTTATTGATGGTTTGCTCCCATCAAAAGCTTTTGTTTTTAAATTAAATTGACTGTGGTAACATTGGTTAACATTATATAAATTTCAGGTGTACAACTTTATAGTATAACATCTCTATACTCTATTGTGTGCTCACTACCCAAAGTCTAGTTTCTTTCCGTCACGTTGTATTTGGCCTCATTTACCATTTTTGTCCTCCCAACCCCCCTTCTCCTCTGGTAACCAACATTCTGTTTTCTGTATCTATGAGCTTTGTTTGTTGCAAAAGCTTTTTACTTTGATGTAGTCCCGTTTATTTATTTTTCCTTTTGTTGCCTTTGCCCAAGGAGAATATTCAAAACAATATTGCAAAGACCGATGTCAAAGAGTTTACTGCCTATGTGTTCTTATGGGAGTTTTATGGTTTTAGGTCTTACCTATAAGTCTTTAACTCATTTTGAGTTTTTTCTTGTATATAGTGTAAGAAAGTGATCTAGTTTCATTTTTTTGCATGTATTCGTCTAGTTTTCCCAACATCATTTATTGAAGAAATTCTTCCTTTCCCACTGTATATTCTTGTCTCCTTTCTTGTAGATCAATTAACCATATTAGTGGGGGTTTATTTCCAGGCTCTGTATTCTGTTCTATTGATCTATGTGTCTGTTTTAGTGTCATCACCATACTGATTTGATTACTATAGCTTTGTAGTATCGTTTGAAATCAGGGAGCATGATGCCTCCAACTTTGTTCTCCTTTCTCAAGATTTCTTTGGCTATTCAGGGTTTTTTGTGGTCCCATATAAATTTCAGGATTATCTGTTCTAGCTCTGTAAAAAATGCCATTGGTATTATGATAGGAATTGTATTGAATCTGAAGATTGTTTTAGATAGTATGGACATTTTAATGATAATAATTCTTCCAATCCATGAGAATTTTATATCATTCCAGTAATGAGCATTGTATATCATTCCATTTATTTGTGTCTCCTTCAATTTCTATCATTACTGTCTTATAGCTTTCCAAGTGCAGGTCTTTCATTTCCTATGATAAATTTATTCCTAGATAATTTATACTTTTTGGTGCAATTGTACGTGGGATTGTTTTCCTAATTTCTCTTTCTGATAGTTTGTTAGTTGCATATAGAAATGCAACAGGCTTCTGAATTAATTTTGTACCCTGCAACTTTACTGACTTCATTTATTTGAATAGTTATTTTGGTGAAATCTTTAGAATTTCCTATAGAAAATATTACATTATTTGCATGCAAATCATGACAATTTTACTTCTTCCTTTCCAATCTGGATACCTGTTATTTCTTTTTCTTGTCTGATTGCTGTGGGTAGGACAGACATACGGCTGATGAGAAAGAGCTCTTGGAGAAAGTGTTACAGTCATTTCTCAACCTCAGCACTACTGGGATTTTGAACTGAATACTTCTTTGTTTAGGTGGACAGTCCTCTGAACTCTAGGATGTTTAGCAGCATCCCCGATTTCTACCCGTTAGATGCCAGTAGCCTGTCTTCTTCACTTGTGATAACCAGAAATGTCTTCAGACTTTGTCAAATGTCTCCTGGAGGGCCAAAATCACCCCCTGTTTGAGAACCTGTGTTCTAGTGTTATACAGGAGAAATATAGTGACTAGTATTTTCCCATCTAATATTGTTTGATTATAGTTAGTGTTCTATTCGTTTCATTAGCAAGTGCATTTCTTACCATTTGAGGTTTTTCTCCATGTTCTCATCAATATCATCCATCATTTCCTTTGTAGTTGGCAGGGAACATGAGTCTAGAAAAGAAATGAAGAGAGAAAATATTGAAAAAGATAAACCAGAAATGCATAATGACACATGATGAATTTCTTTCAGTATTTATGAACTCTATCCCTAACAGATTTTGTATCAAGAAGAGCTATCTTTGGTGTCTTTAGTAGAATAACAATTCTCAGAAACAAACACGTGAGAGGCCAATGAACAAATTCTGGGAATGACAAAGCAATGAGATGGTGACAGCAGAAGAGTTTGCAATTTCAAATCACCCAATCTCATATTCCTGTGACCTTATGGAGAGCCAAATTCTCAGTAGAGCTCAGGTACACGTCACAGACATGATAGCTTAACAATTTCTTCATATTTCGTGTTTGCCTCCTCTTATTAAGGATTCTCTCAAGAAATAACCCGGCAAAATAGTTCACTCTAAGGTACATGGCAATTCAAATGGGACAATGGAAGGAAGCATGGGTTTTCCAGTATCAGCTTACAACCAAGGAGACTGTGGGTGCTAGACTTATCAGGGTGATTACTTTGTATGGTATATAAATGTCTAATCACTATGTTGTACACCTGAAACTAATATAAGATTCGATGTTAACTGGAATTGAAAAATAAATTTTTAAACAAGAAGGGGCAGCCAAAATTGTTTAGTTCCTTGTAAATTTCACTCCCTCTGTGGAGGCTTCCTCTGCTGGCCGACGGTAGCTCATTTGCCTTTGTAACAATGGCAAGCAGTTGTTATGGCGTTTGCAGTGAGTGAATACCTCCTACTCACTGTTACCTCAGTCTGTTGGTAATTGGTGGTGAGATGTTTGCTGTGCTCCCTCTAGAATTCTGATCGTTTTGTTTGACATTGTGTCCTAAGTGCCAAGACAGACCTTGGCACATCATTAGTGCCCAGTAAATATTTGCTAAATGAATCAATGATACCCTTTGTGTCATGCAAACTTGGGGGATTTATGAACTGTATCCTGTCTTCCCATAATACCTCAGGCACTAGGCACTGTTGTGCCTTTCAAGAGAAAGAGACAATAGGAGCATTTTATAGGGGAGCACCCTCCCAAAAGACTTCATGGCAGGGCTTTTAAAAATAATGGTCCTTCATGGTACATTTGACACAGAAGCTAATTTACCCATACCATTTTTAGAAAACCGACACGTGCACTCTGTGATTGTGACGTTTTCTCCATCACCTGTTATATAAGGTGTACCTCTACTGGCCAAGATTCTCAAACGTTTGACCGAAAGGACGCTTTCAGTCATAGTGATGCTCAATAGAATTGGAGTCCATGAAATCAATATATTTGAGACCTTGCCTTTCTCCCCGTAATCCTCATATGCTTGATTCTTTCACATAAACATACTTGTAGCCCCTGGAAACCATGGAGCTGAGAGTGGAGGGATGGGAAGAAGATTGTCAATAGAGTAGGGGTGACCTGGCATCATTATTCTGACACAGGTTGACACCAGCAAGCTTTCCAGCATGCCCCCGACAAGGCCTTTCCAACCTCTGAGATGTGCTTTGACATTCCAGTGACCCACTGCCCTCCTTCTCTGGCTTAAAGCCTTGTAAAATCCTTACAATTCCACGACTAGAAGTCTCAGCTCTTCAGCACAGCTCATGAGGCCCTCCATGCTCAGGTTCCATCCTCCATTTCTCGCCACACCTGTCTCGGCTTTATATTCCGTCACACCAAAATGTTTCTGGATCCTCACACACTCCATGCTGCTTCTCACCTTTAGGCCTTTCCTCATGCTGTTTCCTCCTCACGGAATGACTCCCTACCTAACTCCTTTCACCAGAACACTCTAGAATTTCCCTTCTGGTGGCACTCCCCTTACCCTATTTTAAGCTCTTTGAGGCCGAAGAGCATGTCTGTCGTGTTCTCTTTATATCTCTAGCACCTAGCACAGGGCTTGGTATACAGTAGGAGCTCGATAAATGTTCACTGACTACATGAATGAGAGATGGAAATGGCCCACCTACTTGCAAACACTTTAGCAGCCCAGCGAGCTTGCATGTCAGCTGTGATGATGGCAGACCCCAGGGACTGGACAAAGCCAATCAAAGCGAAGGTTGGCTTCTCCATGAGCGGGGGGAAGACGCCTTTAAACAAGGTGACCTCATTGTTTCTGCCCTTGAGGATGGACTCATCGACGAAGGGGTAGGAGCAATCGTAGCCTGTGGCGAAGATGACGAAGTCAACGTCCTCAAACACGGTCCCATCCTCAAACATGGCGGAGGTCTCCGTGAACTTCTTCACACTGGGCTTGATGGACAAGGTGCCACACAGGATGCACGATGGGAGCTCATCATTGAACAAAGGCTCTTTCCCCAGGGTGCTGTGCAAAAACAAGAGACAAAGGTCTTTGCCATAAACTATTTCATTTCCCCCATATACCTGCAACCACCCATGGCATTGAAACCAAATTTGAGTGGTTACACATCAGCATGAGGACAGCCCTTTTTGGGGGGACGATTCCTTTTGTATTGCCTGGAACAGTCCTTAAGAATTTCTGTCTGAGCTGCCTCATTTGGCCCCTTGAAAGTTGAAGATTCTCTTAGGGGTACTTATGCTCTTTGAAGACTCACCAAAAAGATTAGAATAAGACTAATTCCGTGACTCTGGAGCCCGATGACCCAAATTTATAACCTGGCTCCATCTCTTAGGAGCTGTTACTTCTCTGCATTTGTTTCCTTATGTGTGAAATGCCGATAATAGAGAATCTACCTCACAGGGTTGTGAGAATTACTTCAACAATGATCTGTCAAACACTTAAAAGTGTGCCTGGCACCGGCGAGCATAAGCATCCGTTCTTATAAGAGAACCATTATTGCACCTAAGGTTCCTCTTACATGAGGAAAGCAGATTGGCCGGTGGCGTGGGATATTGCTACCTTTGGTTTCCTTTCATCAGCTGTGGTCACAAAAGAAAGTATAACACCTTTGATACTGTACTTCAGTTGCCAAAATTCTAGGAATGACGTTTTGATGACATTCTTCATTTTCAGTTAAGTTTCCTTCATGGATTTGGGAATTTCCTCCAACTATCTCAAACACTGAGAAACTTTAAAAATTTTGGAATTTGTCTCTCAACTTCTACCTCCATTTAATCCTGCAGCCTCTTCCTGTACCTTATAAAGTGACGCAAAGTAGGTCACAGTGAAACCTGTTTTTCTCTCCCCTCCTCCACCTCTGCTCTCCAAGGCAGCAGTGAGAATATGTCAATGACACCTTAGGTCCTTGGGACCCTTTCTGGGAGGGAGTTTAGTTCTTAGGAGTGAATTTCCAAAACAGTGTTTTAATTGCCTAAAGGACAAAGCCAAAATCCAATTTGCAGTTACCCTCATAAGACAAAAAACTCTTAACCAGCTCAAGCTTTGGGACTGCTATTACATTAAACATAATTTTAAATGCAAGAAATCAGCATTTTTTTTCCCTTTAGGGATGTAGCAGTCTGTCAGACAAGGTAGGAAAAGTGCTGGGGAGTGAGGGTTTAGCTCCTAACCCTGACATTTGCTATTCCAATTCCCAGTTCCCTCTTATTTTTCCTTAACCCGTTTCTCTAAACACAATGAAACACTTCCTAGAATGGGCCAAGTGTGAAACTTCTTCGTGAATTCTTTCTTGTCTTACCCACTTAAATATTTTTTCTGTTGATTGTTATAGGGATTCTTCTAACGAGAATGCCTTTCTCAGGTGTTGGGCTCTGTCTCCATAGAGAAGGACATACATGAATCTTGTGAATTTGATTGGCTTCTCAGTTCTGTGACTCCCTAGTGCCTGAAATGTCCCCTGCCTCCTGACCATTCTGCAAAAATGTCACTGTTCTGTGGTGGAGGGGCTTTTTGTTTTGAGTCTTCCTACTGCTGAGACGTGTGGATTAAGACCACTTTGTTAATTGTTCCTGAGAACATTTGAGACGATGAAGGACCAATATTTTGAGAAGCTTTATAGTTTACAAAGTCTTATAGTTTTTTTGTCTAACTGAATACAACAGTCCTCAGGAATAGGTATTACTATTATTATTTCTATCCCCATTCACCCATAATCTTAGAAAAGATATTCCTCAACCCGCCCCCACCCCCGCACCACACACACAATTTATGAGTTGTTCCAGCCCTCAAAATTCTCTGCTGTAGCGTGTAGCTACCACAACTGAATTCTGCACATCAGGGTGACCTAACTGTCTGCTCCATCCCATTTTGTATTCTTCCTTACGCCTTTCCCCACGAGACAAATTTCAGTAAGATTTTTATCCCATACCTGGTCTCTGGGCATACCGTGTCACCTATGCAGCCCTCAGTTTAATCCCACCAGCCTCGGTGAACCAACTAAAGTAAGACCCAGAGAGAAAGAATTCAACGTAAACTAGTGCCCCACTCTTTTGAATGATAAATACGTATTTGTCGTACCCATTTAAAGGCATCAGGCCGTAGTTCTCATGCTTAAGCCGTGTGTTCATCTGCTTGACATGTAACCAGTCAGAGACAAATGAAGGAAGGACCCTCCGGAGAAAGGATGCAAAGCGGGTAATGTACACCATGTCCCAAGGGTAGCCATTCTCCCCAACCCGGCTCAGAACCCAGGAACCGGTTCTGGTGCTGACGATGACCTGGTGGGGGAGGCAACAGAGATTTCAGTATCACTCGGGAAGAAGTAAGCAGATGCGATGCAACTCTATGGACATCTCCATGCATTTCCCTCAATATCCAGGCAGGAGCACTCTTAGTGCGAGAAAAGTTGGTCGGGAAATCAGGAAAATCAGCTCCTTGAACCCAGGTGGTTGGTAGTATCGGCCGTCACTGTGGAAACAGTTTGTGGAGAACAGAAAACAGTTTATATTTTGGGATTCGGGAATGGGAAAGCGAAAAAAGTTCCTGAGAATGGGTGGGAATTCCCGCCTGGAAAGCCTAGGCTGAGGAGGTGCCAAGGAGTTAGTTCTGTTCTCTGTCCCTGGTCTCTTTTTCCAGTTCTCCCTGCACACCCACCCCAGCATCTTGCTGGGTATCCCCAAACTATGGCAGCTGCCTCAGCCCTGAGACAAGCCGAAGTGCCTGACCATTGTACCACTTTTGTGATAACCCAAGGGAAATGGACTCTTAAAAAATCCTTCGCTTTTATGTACACGCATTTGAGAACTTATTTATTGAGCACCTATTTCCTTTTAAAAATGTTGTTTGTTTAGGTTCTACGGGTCACGTATGGTGTAGCTTGGAGTCCTCTGGGAAGTTTTCTTGACACCGTCCAGCCTAAGTCAGCTTTTCTTTTCATGGTGCTGCCACCGCCACACCTAAGGTCACTGAAATCTCATTCTCTCCTTTCGCAATGGCCAGCCTGTCTGATGTCCTATCACTACCCATTGTCTGCTCCTTCAAGCCAGGAACTACTCTGATTTATTTCTGTGTCTATTTCTAGTCTGACATAATTCTGACACATAGGAAGGCCTGGCTGTTGACTGGATAAACAATAGTAAAAACCAAATCTTCTATATCTTCCAGGCCTTCAGAGTGGTAGGCACAGTACGTTTTGCCTGGTACCCAATAAGAAATACTGCTAAATAAATAAAGGTCAAGTCTGACTAGCTACCACTTTGCTTGGAAGTGATGAGAACATTCAATTAAAACAAACATGCACATTTGTGCGTGCACCCCCCCACACACACACACTCCCACACACACGCACACTCACACAGACACACGCACACACACTTACCTCCGGTTCCAGCAGAATGTAGTTTCTCACTAGCATGGGCCACATGACCTTGCTTCACAAGGAGAAGGTCTCAAGTCTCCCTTGATTTAATAGGTGGGTACAACAGGTGGATCCCTTGTGCTATGACGTGACCGACACGACAAACGTCCTCGGGGCTTACTTAGGCTGTTGATTTAGGAGTACAGCCATACTGCAGGTTTGTTTCCCGAAACGTTTTAGATCATTTACCTGTGCGGCCAGGCGACTGAGCTCAATAGCAATGTCAGATGCTGAATTCCCCAGGCCAATCACAAGGACCCTCTTCCCCTTGAAGGCTTCTGGTCCCTTATATTCCCGGCTGTGGAGGCAGTGACCTTTGAACTGGTCCAGGCCTAAGTGGAATGTGGGGAGTGGTTTGAGTTGATTTTCAGAAGAAATGGTGAAGACTCACTTTCTTTGACCTTTTTAATTTTAAACCTTCTATTATCAGTCTTAATGTTTTAAAAAAAGTTCCCTAGTAGAAATGTTATTTATCCTTTTGGTGGTTTTTGACACCAAAGAATTACTTTTTTTGACACAAAGAATTACTTTTAGTACCCTAAAAAACAAAAACCTGGTAAGATCTGAGCAGTTCTGTTTTTATAATAATAATAATAATAGCTAATATTTATTGAGTACTTACTGTGGGCTGGCCCTCTGCTAAAGGCTTTACTGTATTTTAGCCATTAATCTTGATAACATCTCTGAATAGTAGGTATTGGCCTTATCTCCATTTTAAAAGACAAGGAAATTGAGGCAGCTAAGTGATTTCTCTGGTGTCACATGGTAAAGAACCAGTGAATAAGGAGCTGAGCCCAGGTGAGCTGAGCCTACGCTATTTATTGTCAGCCTACAGGACATAGACTGCCTCTTAACATGAATGGTTTTGATCTTCTATTGTCCCCGAATCTCTACTCTTTTAAATGTTTTTGGCCGATAAGATTCATGCCTTGAGATGGGAATGCTGAGATTTTTGAGTGGACTTGTGTTCCTGTTGTAAGGAAGGGAAGAGGGAAGGGAGGGAAGGAAGAAAAGAAGAGAGGGAAAGAGGGAGGAAGAAAGGGAGTGAGGGAGGGAGGGAGGGAACGGGGAAGGGACTGAGGGAAAGGAGAAGGGAGGGAGGGAGGCAAGTTGCTTGTGTATTGTATTTATTTCATATTGTCATTTTTATATAGTAATGGAGTGTGCCACCACACACACACACACACACACACACACTGAGATTTCTAAAGTTAATTTGCAAAATGTGGACATATATGAAGTTAGAAAACCCAGATCCTTCTATAAATAACAAATACGTTTATATTATAAATAACATAACAAACTGTGACTTTGTTTAAACAGTTTGGCAGTTGGACTCTACTTTCGTGATTGTACCTTCACTCAGACATCCCAGTGCAGTCAGGACTTAATTCCGGGTTCCTGTGCCTAAGATAAGGACCCGTGTCTTCATCTTATCTCTGACTTATGGGTCTTTGATTCTTTTAGTATAGGGTTTCAGGAGGTCAATTATTACTATATTTCACATATCATCAAACTTAAAAAATTTGTTTTGAAATCTTTGGAACCCTAAGAATAAGCATTATGTATAATCTATGGAAAGATCTGTCCCAACCTTGCTGTTTGTACATGAATCCCCAGATTATTGTAGATTTTCCAAACTTACCAGGAAAAGCATTCTTTGGCAGATTGGGGTATACGTGATGTCCCGAACAAATCATCACAGCATCAAACATAGTCGGTTCCTGCTTCCCATTCTTTTCCACAACAACTTCCCATTGGCCAGTGACTAAGAAGCTGGGACATTTCTTTATACTGCAAACCAGGGTCTTAAAGAAAATCAGAAAGAAATTCCTTCTATTTACAATTCTATATTTCTTTGCTTATTTATTTGTTTATTTATTAAGCAGTGTTTTTGTGGAGGACATAATTGTTATGAGGTCTCCTGGTCATTGAGAAATGTATAGGAAGATATTAAAATTGGAGGTACAATGAATCTTCAGATCTCAAAAGGAAAATGACTTACTGGGGTATATTACTCTTTTGACCTCTAGTTAGTAAATTTGGGGTATGTAACACTGAATAGTCTGGAGAAAGTTGCCATGCCATTTTATATACTGCCACCTTCCAGAGACATTCATGATTTCTTCCTCATCGTCCATCTATTCCATAAATATAAGAATGTCTTAGGGTTCAATCCTTAGTCTCTCCTTTGCTCTGGATAAACATTCTCTTTTGGAAATATCAGCCACTTCCCCAGTATGACTATTACATTAGTATATGTAAAAATTAAATTATATAAAATACAATTAAAACTATATTTAATTACTCTAATTAATTTAAGTTATTGTAATTTAAAACTTATGATTATTAGTATAATTAATAATTATAACTGGGATTATGTATAATATAATTTTATTATTTTAACATAATAAAATTATATATAATTGCAATTCACAATTTTGCTGATTAGTTTTCTAAGCATATGTGCTCTGTATTTAACAGTGATGAATTCAGGTTAAGAGTTCTAAACAAATGTAAAGCATTACCATTATTTACAGAGACAATGCCTCTACACCATAATTCCTAAGGCTCCTGGTGTAAGGAGCCAAGTGTGGGTAAGATGAGGGAAATACTATATTAATCATTCATTTAAATTGCTACTCTCTTCCTAATGGAAGACTCTAGTGAATGCCATGTTTTCTTGAACCAGACTCATTGACATAAAGTCTAAATATGGACTAGAGATTTTGGGATTGTTCCTAAAATATGAGCGCGCCAGGGTGGAAAGTACACTGTGATGGAATGGCTGCCTCCAGCATTTCCTGTGGTATTTTACAAGCTCTCAGAGACTCACGGGGAACTTGTTAGGGACAAAAACAAACCCAATGCACGAATCCTGTATAATCCAAACCAACCCCTCGCCTCTCGTGGCTACATGTCCAACCGTTTGGCTCTGACTTCTGTAGCATGGTGCTGTGTCTTTGCTTCGCCTCCAACCCACCAACGTACCGACCTCAACAGCACAGGTCCGAAGGCTCTTACCTCAAACTGTATATATCTTAAGAGGCCATTCTTTTGGGCAAACGTTCTTAAGTATTCGTGGAGCTTGGTGTTGTGCATGAAGTTGGGGTGATCATCCGGATGTGGAAGGTCTGGAAAGCACATCATCTCTTTAGAAGAGTTGGTGAAGACCGACGGGTAAATGCTGGCTCTGCCTTCTTCCACACGGTCCTAGGAAGAATAACTCAGCTTAAACAGGAAGCCAAGAACGGTATTCCGCTCAGTGAATATTCAGTGCTTGGTTGACTAAAAACGTTTTAATATGTAAAATAATAATCATAATAATACAAACAAAACCCAAAGACCCATGGGAAAAAAATGCACAGGTCTCTGTAAGATATGGAAAGAAATGCCTTGAGCACAGGACCTGGCACAGAACTGGCTGCCGTCCACCTCGGTCCCCTCACTCTAATTATCCCCAGTATTAGCTCTGTGTTTTGAGCCCCAGAGAGTTTTCTTTGTCTAATCACAGGCCTGGTTCTGATCTCATATATATTAAATTATAATATATAATTTATATATATATATATTAAATAATACATATATAAATAATATATATGTATTAAATAATAATATATAAATACATATTAAATAATATATATTTATATATTAAATATATAATTTAATATATATATATTTAACAATAATAATAATAATAATACAACAAAAGACCACACAACTAAATGACCCAAAGGAGCCTGCTGCTTTTAGCCTATTTGATTGGCTATATGGATGGAGTTCCCTGAGCTCTTCAACAGCAAGGGAGCCATCTCTCGAAGTGGTTTCCCAACTCTGGCGAAGTGAGAATCACCTGAGGGCTCCTCAGTCCATAGATTCCTGGGCCCACCCCCAGAATTTCTGATTCTGGGTCGGGGCCTGAAAATGTCCCTTTCCAACAAGTGCCGGGGACACTGCTGCTGGGCTTGGGACCACACTTCACACATTACACATTACAACACTCTTGTACTGAATACCGTGCTTGAGGAGCCCCTTAATGCACCAGTTAGAGGTGTTCACTCCTCACCAAAGACACACAGGAAACCGGAAGCCATAGAACTTGTGTTCAGTCTTGGGACTTCATTTTAAAGCCACCGCGTAACTGAAAAGTAGCTTCTTTTGAGAAGCTGTTGGAGGCTTAATTGAAAATCAGCATTTCCTCTCTGTCGCAAGGATGGAACAAAAGTTCACACAATGTACTGCCTTGCCAGTGCGTTTAAAAGCTGGCAGCCTCAGCTTCCCCACACCCTGAAGGAATTCTTATGAAATGAAGGAAAAAGATGAAATGTCATGTTGCAGTTGGATTGAAAGTATTTATCTCCCTCCAGGCCCCGCTGCCCTCTGGAAAATGGGGACATGAAGTACCGGAAAGAACTGGGAAGATTGTGTCTCTTGGGGGCTGTCTGAGGCCTCAGGGTTTCGCCTCAAGTTGAAAATAAAAACTTCCTCTACTCATGGTTGCTGTATTTCTCCACATAGCTAAGCTGAGAGACGTTAACTCTTAAAACCTCTCTTGGAAATTTCTGCTACGGTCAGGAAGAGGGTGAAGGCTGGCGTCTGGCAGGTTCTGAGGTTTGAGTCTCCCTGGGTTCACTCACAGCTGCTTCCTTTTGTTGATGGTTGAGAGAAGGAGAGGTGGGAAGGAGGCTTCGCAGCTGCCCGTTGAAGGGAGGGAGGGCTGAGCTGCGGGCTGGGGACTGGTTAAAAAAAGATGTACGATTCTGCTCTTGGATGATTTCCACCGTTGATGAATCTCTGCCCTTTGGCCCCTGGGCCCCAGCCAATCAGAACATGAGGAGAGAAGAATTTGTGCCCTAGAGCTCCTTGCATTTTTACCCTAAAAAGCACCTTGAAGGTTTTCCCCTAAATCTGTGGACTATACATCTGTTTTCTTTCTCCAAACAAAAGATATATTCTATAGCAACAGGCAATTGCTCCAGAGAGCTCGCACTTTTCTTATTTCCACGTGTGGGGTGGTTTGAGATAATATGGAGGAAATTAAGCTCAGAGTCTGCCTCTGGCTGGGAGAGCTAGCCCTAGACCCAGAGATCCAAGCCGCTGCGGGTACATTATCACCATCCATCTATGCTTATAACTGCGTCCATGTCTCCTCTTCGCTGCTAGGACGTAAGCAACTTGAGGGCAAGAACAGAGGCTAGTTCAAGAATGCTGTGCATGCGTTTTAGTCATCTGCCTTGGTCTTCTTTCGTATTCCATCTCTGCTTATCAATCTCATTTCTGCTGGTCTGCATCTACCCTGAAGGTCCAGCTTAGACGTTGGCCCCTTTCTCATACCTTTCCTGGTCTTGCCTCTCACCATCTGAGAGTCACCTCCACCTCTCCCACGCTCCCAACATCTTCACTGTCCTAATCATGTTCACTTGTATTATTAGAGTTATTCTAACACTCGCTTTTGCTCTGCTTTTAGAACACTGGCTGCCTGCTGTACCTCTTATCTGCAGCTGTACCTGACATAGGGCCCTATATGTAGTGTACGCAGATACGTGTTTGTTGAGTGAATAAATGAATGACTAAGTCAAGGGAATCAGTAGAACAGAAATGCAGACAGTTCTGTTTCCCTCTTCCGCAGTCCACGGGACCCTGACCTATTGTACACAGCTTGTTGAGTAGCCTCTTATTACAGCCGATTAAAAGCTTCAGAGGTCAGGAGGTCCTCGTAAAGTATAGGAAACTCAAAACATGCTTATTCCTCCTACTAGTGTTTAAACCGCATTTGGTTTTCATTGTATAGGAGCAACACACAGTGAATAGTTCAGAATTATCAGGTTTCTCTCCCGGAACACCTTCTGCCTGACAGGACCTGCAAGATGGAAGCTTATATAACACATTTGCAGAAATCCCTCTCTGATCACACATTGTACCGAGCAAGTTTTCTTCAAAGAGAAGGAAGGGGTGTGTGTGTGGAGGGGCCGAAGTTTTGAATATTTGCATGTGTTTACATCCTCACAGGATATAATCCCACTTCTGTACAGTGACCTTACTGAAAGAGACACCCCCTCTTTTGAATAACCCAGAGTCCGACTTTGTACCTTATCAGTATGTTACCTGTTGCTTCATTAGATAGGCTGTCTGATCCGGCTGCACTGGTTAACTTACAGACCCCTGGATAGTCCACATTCATAGCCTTTTCCGTGCCATTTATGCATTACTTGCTGGTCACCCCTACCTAGAAACCTCTCTCACGTGGTCCTGGCATACTGTCTGTGACTGCTTGTCTACAGGGTGCCCTCCACAGATTATAATGGGGACGGCACTCCCCGCAGTTGTGTCACACAGTGGTCCTCTACTTTCCGCATCTGAGGACGTCCTTCAACTCTCAGCTGAGTGCCATCCCTCCGGGAAGTCTCCCCTGACCTGCGAAGAATTCAGTGGTCCCCCCTCTTCTAAATCTCAAGGCTCGTGTTCATTAAGTTGACTGTCAACCAAGGGCTATCTTGTTGTAAAGTACTATGATCTCTTATTGGAAACTCTTAGGGCCAGATATATTTTGGAATTTGTAGATTTGGGGATATGTTTTCCCATAACACTCCTAGTGAGATTTTGGGTAGCACCTTATAAGCAAATGCAATAAAATTTTTGCAGTGGAGCACAGAATGGACCAGAGGAAGGCTATAAGTAGCCTTGTGGCTTCCACTCATGTTTTCTGACTGTATGACTTCAGAACAGGTTTTGCTATCCAATGGGCTTTTGCCCCCTTTCCATCAAAGGACTGTGGACCTATAGGATGGTTTGCTTCACCAAAGGGAGTAGAACCCATTCATGTAGCGTGATTACGTCACATATTAGCCTAGTACCTAGTACACAACTTGGGCAAAATAGATGCTCAAGCAGCATTTAATTGCTGCTAAAGAGATAATAGAGAACCATTTCATCATTTAGGCTAAATGGCCATATCTCCCTGACCAAATGTAAATAAAATCGAATTTGTAAACAACCACCACAACCACCATCACCCTCTTGATTATTCCCTAATGAAAAATAAAAATTAATGATCTTATGTCTTATGTAATGCTTTCAGGGTTATAGGCACCCCCAAATTTTTTGCTAAATGCTCTTGAGATGAATACATATGTGTTCTGAGTTAGCACCAATATACTCTGTTAGAACAACCTGTTGTAGGTTGGGCTATACACGAGACCAGGGTAGAATATAATTGCAAGATGAATGATGCAGATGTAATGTCTTCAGGTCAAACATGTATCATCTATATCAGTAACAATGGTTGGGAAATTCACAACAGAAAGGCCAGAAGTTTCCCCAAACCCACCTTTGAAATTTAAAAATTGTGTTTATAATGAATATTTCCTGATTATCTTATTTCTACAACAATGAGCCTGAATGGCAGAGACAATCATTTTTTTCCTCTGGATCTGGAACTCACAGAGTATTTGACCATCACACACAATATACACCATCATCATTTATAATAACTTAGAATGTCTGCCCAATAGACATGAGTTCATTATAGAATCATAGCCCATTAGAATTGGAAGGCACATTAAAGGTAACTTAGCTTCCAATCTCTGCATTTGACAAATGAGCATTTGAGGTCCAGAAAGAAAAGAGTGACTTGCCTAAAATCTATCTACTTAGAAAACCTGAGAGTCGAGATTAGAACATGGGACTTCTGACCCCAGTCTAGGTTTTTCTTTTTCTTCCTCCCATGTTCCAGGGATTTAAGAGCAATAGAGATAGAATCCCTATTTTGGCCAATTACTGACATTGCAGCCTGGAGATCTGTCAGGCTGGTGACCTTGTTTAATAAGCTGGAGATGTCCTTTTCAGGATAAGCCCTAATGGTGTGCGCGAATGGTTGTTTTGAATGGTTGGACATTAGTGGGATGGGAGAGAGAAGATTTTACTTTCCAGATCTGGAATTTTTAGGACCTGCCTCTAAGTCTGAATTAGAACTGATCAGATTGGACTTGCTCTAGAGCCCCTCTCCCTTCCGTTGGTGTCCCAGTGATGTGCCACTCACGGAAAATTTCCACAGGCCTCCAACATCATTGCTCCTTTCAAAGCAGGTGGGCTCCAGCCCCTCTTCCAGACAGCACCGGAGGGCAGCCAAGCCACTGATACCAGCTCCGACGATGGCCACTGTCTTCCCCATGGCCTCCTGCAGGAAGGTCTCGAGAGGTTCTTTAGAAGAGTGTCCCTGGACACTTAGGATTCTGCAGTGGAGTTGCCGGCCTGGGCCTGGGCAGACCTGTCACACGATATATAGCCTCCAGGGCCGGCCTGGCCCCGCCCTCGGCCAGGCCCCTGGGGGCGGTGACCCGGCCTGGGGATGAGCGCTGTGCCCCTGGGAGTGCGCAGCGAGTGCGGGGCGGGACGGCGGGGCTGAGAGCGGACCGATGCTGGGGTCGTGGAGACTCCTGTGTCCCGAGCCGGCTTTCTGTCCGGGATCCTGTGGGCCCCACCGGACTCTCCAAACACCTGTCTGGACTGTAACCGACATCGGACCCCTGCCGCCTGTCTTCCCCCAAAAGGCGGGAACTGAGCCTCAGGGAGAGGGAACCCTGTGGGACCCAAGCTCCGAGTCTCGCTCTCCGGGATGCTGTGGCGCTGAGGGCGGAGGACGGAGAACACATCTGGCGGCGCTGCCCAGCGCATTGCCAGGCTTGGGCAGCGCTGGCCTCCAGGGCGCTGAATGTCTGTCGCTTCCCAGAGCTGTGAGAGCCCGTCCACCCGCGCCCGCAAATTCCCAAACGTTGGCAGCTCTCCTGTAGAGCTTCCCAGGATTGAATTTGGCCTCCCCTGGGAGCCTCAGAGATTTCTGAGCTGTAAACCTGAGTATTTACCCCGCAGGGTGATTGTGAGAACTAGAAACCACAGGAACAGCCCTAATATGGACCTGGCACACAGTGGTAGATGGTAATTACTCAGACACTTGTTCAAGACAATAAGGTCGACATCATTCTGGGGTATGACCGTGTTTCCCTGAAAATGAGACCTACCCCGAAAATAAGCCCCAGTTAAGAGCGTCAGCCAGACAGACGGCCACGTTTAGTTATGACGATGTTCTAGAAGAAGATGACGTGACTGTCATTGAATAAAGGAAGATTGTTGTACATGAAAAAATAAGACATCCCCTGAAAAGAAACCCTCATGGAGCAAAAAATTAATATAAGACCTGGTCTTATTTTCAGGGAAATACGGTCCTCCAATGGGGTTTTGCAGTAGCAGAGAGAGTTTCACTACAAGGACAAGTGGAGACTTATCGCCAAGGAATAGGATGGGGGTCAGTGGATAGAAAATTACTCAAAGGAAATGCCTGGGTTACCAGTGCGTTCTGGCTAAGCCTACTGGACAGCAGGAGTTGTGCTGAAGGTAGACCAGGGAGAAGAAGGAATTTGATCAGATATCAAGAGTGGTCAGCTACCAAGGGTTGGGGATGTAGAGTTGGGTCAGATATAGAAGGAAGAGGATTTTCCCTGAACTGGATCCAGCAGGATTGTTGATAAAACTGGACTAGCAGGTTCAAGGACAGAGCCCAAGGGCCAGGCAGAGTCAAAAAGAAGACTCAAGAGCTTGACTAAAGTTTGCTTACGGAGAGTCTTTGTTAATAGTAGGTGCTTTACAAAAGGTTACTTATATACGTATGTATGTATTCTTACCTAGAGGTACATTTTAAAATTCGTTCTAATTTGTTATAGCTTTAATCAATATAACAACTTTACATTTGGGATAACCTTAAATTTGTTTTTTCTGACAAGAGCAGATACTTATGAAGTAATTGGGATATAAACCCATAAACCCTCTATAAAGTAATCTAATTTTGAATAAAGGAGGCATTTTTTTCTTACTATTCTGTGAGAGTATAATTACTAAAACCACATTTAAATATTCTATAAGAGCTATAGTTTTTCCTAAATGTCATTGTCCCTAAATGTTTTCTAAACTGCTGTCTTAATTCAGGAACCAAATAAGTTCGAATAAGTCAAACGAGCTGAGGTTTAAATGTCAGGATCCTCACCTTAACAGAAGAAAACAGAGATGCACATTAATAATTTATGATTATTATTATTACCAATTGTGCTATATAGTAAGATTCTAAATCTGATTTATTCTCCTGATTATTCAATATGCCCAAAAATAGCAGGGTCGGTGAATGCTAGAGCAGGACAAACCCTGACAATCATCAACGCACACTCTCAATTACACGTGAAGCAATTGTCACTCCAAGAAGATGAGAAATTGCTTCTTCAGGGTCTAAAAGCAACAAGTAAAGGAGTCAGAACCAGAACACCAGCCTTCTGCATACAACCCACGAGACCAAATCACCCCTACACGCTTGGGGTACTTGGCGCGCTCAAAGGGGCCCTACTCTTATTGAACCACTTTTCTTTTCCAAGAGAACCAGCTGTTCGTTCTCTAAATGTAGGAGAGAATGGCATTTACCAATGTCTTTTGTGGAAATTGGGGATGCGGGAGGAGTTATTATTGTCAAAGTAAAAATTCCTTTTTCTTCATACATTTTAGGGGGGAGAGCCCTAGTGAAACCCGGAAGAGAAGGGCTGAGAGTGCCCATAGGGACAGGAGAACGGGGGAGAGAATGGGGGTGCAGAGGAAGAAAGAGATGGGGGAAGGACAGGGAGGAGGTCCCTGGCCCTGGTTCCAAAAAATAAAACAGTGACTAATCTGGTCACTGGAGCTGTAAGATGAACCCTTGGGAGATTAAAGGAACAGTGGTTCTTTTATTTATTTTTGCTTTGGAACTATAGAATATATAAACAAAGGTTATGCACCTGGACTCCAAGGAAAGGTTTATTTGTACCACAGTTTAAGAAAATAAAAGCTCAATTTTCTGGAAACTTAAGAGGACCTGAGCTGAGGATCTGAGCTAACTCTTGGAGACGATGAGCTTGTAAAACTAGAATTGTGAAGAAATGACAGAATTGTGAATTCACTTGTCTCTGGCTCCCTCCTGCGCCTGTATCTGCCCCTCCTGCTTCTATGCATCCCCCGTCTTCCCCTCCCTCCCTCCCCCCACTCCACTCATCTGAGTGTGCGTATCACACGTTATATGTCATGGGTTCGTTACATCATGCGTTCATTGTGGTTGTCTCTTAGAGGTTCAGCGATGAGCAGACACAGTGCTTTCTGTCTACAAACATACTGTCGGAAGGAGCGAGAGATGACCAGTGTCACAAAACAAGTGTGAGTCAGTGTGGTGACAACACTCAGGGAGAACAAGCGAGGCTGCAGGAGGACGTGAGAAGAGAGCTGAGTCTTAAAGGAAGAATAGATGCATGCCAGGTAGACAATAGGCAAGGGACATAAGCCAAAAAGAAAAATATGTGCAAATGCCCAGTAAGAGAACATGACAGAGTGAGCTACAGTTAATTCAGTGTTGCTGAATGTAAAGTGTTTATGCACGCGGACCCCAGGAAAATTCCCTAGACTAGAAATCTACCTCCATAGCAGAGGGCCACGAAAGCCTGAAAAAAAATGCCACTCTAGTCTGGCAATTTTTTATTAAGGAAACTTAATTAAGGAGTTTATTAAGGAAACTCACCCATGAGGTGTGTCTTGGGCGGCTGCAGGATAAAGTGGATATCCTCCGTGCTGCAGGCAGATACCAAAGAATTCTATAGAGCAAGGTGGGATAGGTGTGGGCTATGTGAGTAATCCCAGGTATGGTGAAATGCCTTAGGTACTTGATCCAGTCAGGACAATGGCCTGTCCAGGAACCAGCATGCAGCGGGACGCATGGTCAAGGCCAGTGAGGACCGAAATGAGAGCAGTGCAGGGGAAGGAAGAATGGAGGCTGGACATAAGAGATGTTTAGGAGGTAGAAGTTTGGGGACTTGCTAACTGATTATAGATTTGATGCTACAAAGAAGATTCTTCCATCTTGAACACTTCATGTAATGACTGCTATGCCTATGACTCATGACTTAGTACAGGAAGCCGAAACCATTGTATTTCACCAAGAAAGCGATCTAGTACAGGGAGTTGGGTGTCTGCATGGATGGAAGGGCTGGAGAGCAGAAACCAGGGCGAAGCCACGGGCCTTGTAAGGTCACACCCTTCCCTAGAGTGTAAAACTGCTGCCGGCCCCAGAGACGTATGCAAAGGATGAGACCTGGAGTTGGGCTGATGTAAACTGATCAACATAGTCACAGAAATTTGGCCTCTGCTTGCCTTTGTCTTCCGACACCAGATGTCTATCTCACTTGAAATGCTTCAGTGGCATCCAAGCCCTAGCTGCAAGGAAGTCTTCGAAATATAGTTTCTCGTCTTCTAGTCCTTCCCATGCAGAAGGGGGTCACAGGAGAAGGGTCACTAGGCATTGTCTAGCACAGTGGGTTATGTGGTAGAGAATGGAAGCCCGTCCTGCTCAGAATACCTACATATTCATTTTCTTCTCTTCCCAACACAGTACGTAGTCAGTGATTGGTTCCTTTGGTTGTGTATTTTGTGGTAGCTCTTGCCGGACGTCTGGTCTCTCAAAAATAAGCAAATTGAAGTCGGTGACTCCTAAAGTCCTTTCAACATTCTGTGGATTTCTTCATTTACTGAGTAAACTTCAGCAAACCTTTCAAAGATAGAACATATAAGCCAAAGGCAATACAAATACATTTAAACTGCTTTAAGAGGATCTGGCTGGTCCGAGGTGACTCCACTGTCAAAAAGTCGATTTAATTTGGCTGCTGACAGCCTCTAGTTGGATTGGAAGTTTCAGCTGATGCAACTGAGAGTATAGAAGAGTCAAGAAAGTGGAGCTTGGGAGAGAATCTTTGAAGTGGATCTCTTTAGAAAGAGCTGTTAGTGTGTGGTGTGTCCCTTTCCCATCAAAGACATGGGATCAGAAGACCTGCTTCTTGCCGCCGAAAGTGTAGGAGGTGGTGGGGCTGAATCCGACCACTTGGAGACAGGTTAGGGGGCTCGAGGACCTTTGTCCACCCGATTCTTGCCTGGGAAATGCAGATGATGAGATTTGGACTGGCTAGCTGTGAAGGAAAGTTATTTCTGTGTTGGGTTTGGCCTGTACTCCCAGAATGTGTTCAGCCAAAGCATGTGTAAGGATTTCCAGAAAGCCAGATGTGAGCCATCTGAGAGAGCTCACGAGGGGTCATATTAGGTCCTGTCCAATAGTGCTGCTTTGGGGTGCGATGGCTCCCCAAGGTGAGGAGCAGCTCCTTAGGAAGTGTCTACCAAACAGCGCCCCTTCTTCTGGGTAAAGGGAACTCCTGGGCAGAGGCCACCATTGCTTTGGAGCCTCTGAAGTTTACACCAGAGCATCTATAGAGTAAGAATTAGTTTTAAACATCTCTGGACTTCAGTTCTCCATTTTTCAAATTCCATAGGCGGTTCATAGTTTGAATGCCAAACATAGCGGGAGTGATTTGAACAGGCTGTCCGTTATCTTGCTTCCCTGGGCAGCAGACTAGCATTTTGGGGGACTCGGGGACACAAGAGAATTTACTGTGAATCTTGCTGTAAAATGTGGGAAGGCTGGTGTTTGGTAGGCTGGTTATTGCAGAATATGTGAGGGACTCAGAAGATTTTCCAGATCATTTCCCATCTTGTAATTCTCATTACTGTATCTTGCTGGGCCTAAGGGAGTGTTGGGGGACCCACAACTGTAGCCAGGGACTTTGATTTATCATGATTTCTAGATCCCCAGGCTTCATTCCATCACCTCTCCAGGTCCTCTGTCACCACAGGGTGGCTCCCTCATTGCCCTGCTGGGACCCATGCCCAGCTGGTTCCATCTTATCCCATGGAGAGAAGGAGGGACACAGAGAAGATTTGCTCTTTCCTGCAATAACAAACTATCATGGCACATCACCTTGCAGTGACCCCTTATAGTCACCCAGAGGAGGGGAAGCTCTTCAATCTGGAAGGCAGAGGGTCAGAATGGATCCCCTGTCCGTTCCCAGTGACTGCCTCATCTTCTCGGTGACCCCCTGTCCTGGCAAATGAACTTAGGCTCAACTCGATTCTTTCTGAGGAGCTCTTCTGCTTGTGGCAGCAAGTTTCTTTCTTTTTCTCTTTCTCAGGGGCCATGATTCTGAAGCAGGGACCTCCGATGGCTTCGGGAAATGATCCTCCCTAAACCACCCATTATGTCGTGTCCCTCCTTAGAGGTCAATGGTCACCTCCCACTGACGTTCACACTGTGCCTCATTTTACCAATCTCGCCATTTCTCTGCACGTGCCCTGCCTGCAGGATGTCTGGTACCTCCATGCCCATCACACACCATGTTCCTTCTCATCTCTCTGCCTGTGGTCATGCTCCCTCCTGGCACAGCCCTCTGACACTGACGATGGGGGACTCTTCCACTCCGTTTTGTCTGTACAAGTCTTATGCATGCTTCGAGACCCTGGACAAACTCTCCAGAAGGCTTCCTCGCACTGGCACACATTGCTGCTGAGTCCCCAGAGAGCCAGTGCCATACCCCACACTACCCGACCTTGCAGACTTCCAGAGCTGGTTGGCTAATCGCCTCATGAATGTGCTTGCTTCTCTCTGTGGACACGTTTTGTAGTTCCCAACAGTGGCTAAGTGTACTTATAATAAGTACATCACGTGTGCTTATAATTTTGTCTTTCTTAACACCCAGTAGAGAGGTGGGTGTTCAGCACGAGCTCCATAAGTAAATGTTGACTTAACTCGATGTCCCATTTCTGAGTGTTTTCTTATAAGCAACGCAGAACAGTGATTAAATCCATCTGCCAGAGGATTGCAGGCTGTTTGGTACCCTGGGGTTTGGGAATGACTTTATCCCTTTCCACAGGAATGCTTGGGGTCACTCTTCTTTTGTTTTGAATATAATACGCTGTGTTTATCTTTCCAGGTTCGTCTCTGCCAAATACTTTTTTTTTTTCATTAGTACAAGTTGCAAAACACATTCTCTATATTCATTGTGTTATGTGAAACTAGCTTCAAGTTTTGGATTGACTTAAATCCGTGGGATTTTGGCGTGCGTACTGCTTTTGACATTGTCACGGGGAGGAGCGGGGCAAGGCAGAAGAAGTTAACTGAGTTTAAAATTAGGTCAGTCACTCCACAAAGACGACATTTCCTGTTATTTTCTCAAATGACATGTTGTTGAACCAAAGCGTTCCATATTCAAAAACCTCTCGTGTCACCCAAGCCTCATTTGCTGGGACTGATATTCAATTCAGTTAAATTCATTCACTAACTCATTTATTAGAAAATATATACCTACTATGTGCCAGGTCCAGTTGCAGGCACTGGCGATTCAGCAGTGAATAAATTCAGCAGTGAGTTATTGAGAAGTCACAGGAGATGTGGAGATAAATGAGGTGTGTGTCTGGTATAGACAGGGTGACAGTGGACAGGGAAGAGAGTAACACAAGAATAGGCATAACTCTAGTCCCGGGCAAGATATAAGTGACACCAAAAGGAAACCGAGTTACCACACTGAGGCAGAGGAGAGAGCGCACAGGTGTCTATAGGCGTAAATTAAGATATCCTTTACAGAGGAAGTGGCGTTTAGATGGGTTTAAAGAATTCCACGCCGATTATTATTTTTTTCTCAACTTCAAATCCGTTCTTTTATGCCCTGCTTTACGATGCTGGGCGTGGGACTCTGCAAACCTCATGCTCCTTTGCCAGCGAGAAGCCTGGCAAAGGAGGGACGTGCTCCTTCCTGTTTACTTCCTGTTCCTGTCAGCATTGCGGAAGCAAAATGTGTTCACCCAGCAGCCATGCTGGTGCCATCGCTAGTTCCTGTTCACAGTGGTTGCAGTAATCCTAGGATCAGTTTCTTTATGCTGCCTCAGAGAGATTGGCACCAGCCAGCTGCCACCCTGCTCCGAGGTGCGGTCCCAGCTCTGCCCTTTCCCTCGAAGCCTCTCAGTTCCAATAATCCAGTCTCTTCAGGCCTGCATGTGGCAGCTCCTTCTGCAGTTACTACCTCAGTGATACTGTGTTCTCTTTTTGCCTTTTATTGTCTCTGATCTCTCGCCAACACTTTTTAATATTATGTCCTCTGTGTTAAAATAACATATGCGAGGGTGGGAATCCAGGAGTGGGAGGAGGGTATAAAATGAGACTGGAACCTTAAATCAAACAAGGTCACTGAAGGTCAACATTTATATGTCAACTTTCTTATAAACCAGGATGAAGTGTTAGACTGGATTCTGATGGCAATGGGAGACCACTAACTATGATTGACTATCTTGCTTTCATTTCAAGATTTCAAGTTCAAAGCCATCAGCACAGATTAATGTTCCCCCGGGTCTCAGCTCTCCCCATTCTTCTTTACTTACCCACTTGTATCCACAACAAACTCTCCAGCTTCCCCCACCGCCTCTTCTTGCCTCAATGTCTCTACCTGGAACGCATTTCCTTGCTCCCATCTCTTTCCCCACCCCAAGACCCCTTTCCTCCCCATTCATCCCAGCAGGATGGAAATAACCACATTGTGTGTCACTAGACTGTGACCTTCCTGAGGATGATCTGTGTTATCCAAATGTCCCCAATGTTTGGTAACACGGTGTCTGGTAACTTACAAGGTGTCCCCTAGATGCTTATTGATTGAATCGAGTTCCAAGAGCTTCTCATCAAACACGTTGCTTATATGATTTTTCAATTTTATTAGTGGGTTTGATGAAGTAAGTCTTCTGATCACTGTCAGACCTAGACAGACAACAGATTTCTATATTTGAAGACAATTAAGAAGAAACAGTAAAAAGGCTTCTACCATCCTTCAGAGAAGCACTTACAAATAGACTCAAGTGAACAAGAGGGAAAAGAAAATCATTCCTCTTCTGAGTTGTACTCCAAGGCGCTGGAGCACATCTCACGCTCACCAAATGTCTTCGTAATTTATGTATATGGAGCGTTTCTTCTTCCTGGTTTCTTTAATCCCTGTAGGACCGTGTGTCAGGTTGTTGGTGCCGTTATAATTATAAAGAAGCTTCAATTTCTTGATGTAGATGAAGTTAAACATTTTTTGGCAGCTCTGTTTAATATTTGAGGAGGTCAATTTATGGGCCACTTTCTTAAAAAGTTTGTAGGTCGTTTCTGCCAACTCCCTGATGACAGGGTCTTTATCCCGATGCAGTGGCTCAATAGCTGAAATGGCAGAAGGACCCCCCAGTTCAAGGCATTTCTCTCACAGTCTGAGAAGCTCTAACCCTAAACAGTCCCATCGCCTTTCATGGTCCTCCTTAGTCTGCCCCTCCCCCACACCCACACTTTTCATTCCTTTGACTACCAGCATCCAGGAAGCTTAATTCAGACATCATGGAACCAAAAGTGGAAATATTCACTTGACATTTATTGCGTGTCTATCAAGTGCTGAGGATTCTGCTGGATAGCATGAACATATACTCACGAAGAGGTTCAATATTGCTTAGAATCATGACAAAAGTTGGGCTCAGTCTGCAAGTTCCTCAATAGGGAACTAGTTAAAAATTAGGAATTTCATAAAATGAAATAGCACACACGTGTTAACTTGGTGATGCAGACCCGTGTTTCTTGACGTGAGAAGATGTTTAGGATATACGAATAAGTGAGAAAAAGTTATAGTTTTAAAAAATAACTATGTAATAACACGTTCTTTAAAAATGTCTGGGATTATATTAGGTTGATGCAAAAGTAATTGCAGTTTGAAAGGTTAAAAAAAATTGCAAAAACCACACTTACTTTTGCGTCAGCCTAATATATATACATATACCAATGTGCTAATATCACTGTTTCCAGATATTGGGCTTGTGGGAAATTCTTTCTTAAAAAGAAATAGGGTAAAGGGGGAGCGATTTAAACAGAGAGAGAGAGAGAAGGAGCAGGAGGAGAGAGAAAGAAGAAATCGATTCTGAGAGACATAGAGGGCGAACTATAATGCTTAGCATTTAGCAGGCAGTCAATAAACATGTGTTGAATAAATGAGTGAATGAACAGATGAATGAAAAAGGAAGACAATGGTGTCAGTGGAGTGTCATGAACTGTAATAAATGTACACTCTGGTGAGGGATGTCACATAGGGGGGAGGCTGTGGACATGTGGGGGTGGGGGGGTCACGTGGAAATCTGTATCTTCCACTCAATTTTGCTGTAAATCTAAAACTGTTCTAAAAAATAAAGTCTATTATTAAAAAAATAGGCAGCTACCCTATTTTCTACCTTAACCTGTTTGCAATTCTGACCCTGATGGGCAAATAGAGAGACGCCAAAGATGCAAACACTTTGGTAGAATAAACAATACCCTTCTTTAATTCCCTTTGGTGCAGGTGTACACGGCTGTCTTCTAAAATATACATTCTCTGAAGGAGTGGACTGTGTTTTTGTTGTGTTTGCTGCTGTATCCCCAGCAGTGAGAATAGTGCTGTCACATAGCAGATGCTGGAAAAATATTTGTTGAATGAATGAGTGAATGAGTCTTCAATTCTCTGTGGTTCCTAATGGGCTCTAGGATGATAAGCCTGAGAGAGAGAGAGAGAGAGAGAGAGAGAGAGAGAGAGAGAGAGAGAGAGAGAGAGAAAAGAAAAAAGGATGCCCCTTAACCCAGTCCTTCCATTGATTCCCCACTAACCACCACCCTCCCCCGACCCCCAGCACCATGGCAGGACTCATGCGAATAGAATCACAAACAGTGAATTTATTTAGACCCAAGCACAGTGAGTTCATTATAACTTCAACACTTACCCTCAAACATGACTTGAAGTTCATCTTTGAGCAGTAAATGGCCACCCAGTGTTGCCAAGTAGCCTGTGCACAAAACAAAATCCCCAAATACATTATGAAAAAAATACATTCTCCAGGGTCACCTGGCTACCTGCATTGGTTTCTTCAAAGCAAAGCATCTCTAGATTCTCCTTGAGGTCTCTTTTAGTGTTCCCCAATACTTACTAATTTAATGCAATTCTTTATTGAAATATCTGTGATGTGTATAAATGTGCCTAAGTCTTAGTTGCATAGCTCAGTGAATGAAAACAAAGCAAGCACTTCTAGCTGCCACCTCGGTTACTAAATAGACTATTACCGGCATCCCAGAAGCCTGCCTCATGCCCTTTCCGTCTGCTCCTCTGTCCTTCAGAATACATTGTTTTGTGTCCGCCTTCTTTTGCTCAACATTTTCGGAGCTGCATCCCTGTTCTTTAATGGAGTGGTAGTTCATTCATTTCCGTTGCTACATGGCGGAGGTTGGCCAGTGAAGTTTTCTTGGAACCCAGCCATGCTCATGGGTTCTTTTGTGTCCATATTATTGCCGGCTGCTTTCACCCACAACAGCATAGTCGAGTGATTGCGACACGGACCCCATGGTACTCCAAGTACCATCGGGCCTTTTCCAGAAAGAGTTTGCTGACCCCTGTTGTGTGGTATTCCATCCTATGAATGCAGCAGTTTTCAAATCCATTCTGCTGCTGATGGACAATGTGTCATTTCCAACTTGGGACTCTTGTAAAGAATGAGGTTATGATGGGCATTTCTGTACATGACTTTTGGTACGTGTTTGTATGCACTGATGTTCGGTATATAGCTAGGAGTCGGTTAACTGGCAATGGATATGCTTATGTTCACCGTCAGCTGTTACTGCCAAACAATGCAAAGTGGTTGTACCAATTTTTACTCCACCCAGCAGTGTCTGACTGTTTTCCCTGTTCTGCATTCTTTCTCACACTTGATGTTTTTAATCCTTTTCCTTTTAGTCATTCTCATGGGTTTGGTGGGAGTATCACATTGTGATTTTAATTTGTTTTTTTGTGATGATTCATAAGAGTTTTGTATGTTTACTGGATGTTTGGGTATTTCACTTGTGACATGCCTATTCAGTTGAGTCGCTTTCCTGTTTTTATAATTGCATTGTCTGTCTTTATCTTATTTATTTGTAGGCATTTTTTATTCTGGATGCTAATCTTTTTCAGTGTTAATATGCCTTACAAATATCTTCTACTCCATGGCTAGACCTTTTCATTTTTTTATTTTTTTGATGAACAGAAGTCTTTCATTTTAATGTACTCCAACTTACCATCTTTTTATTTATGGTTAATGAATTTCGGGGGGTCCTGATAGGAAATCTTGGCCTGCCTCAAGAATATCATGAAGGTATTCTCCTTTATTTACTTCTAGAAGCTTTACTGTTTTGCCTTTCTCACTTTTGCAATGATATGGCACATAGTAGAGCTCAAGGTATGTTTTATATACCTGTGTAATTGAGCCAGCATCGTTAAGAGAAAGAAACTGCCCCCTCCTACTGCCTTGTAGGAGCACTGCAGATATGCAGATCTGTTTGTAGGCTTTTCATTCTGTTTCATAAGTCTGCTCGTCTTCGCTTGCGTAACAGACTGTCTGAAATTCTGTGACTTTATAATAAATCTTTGTATCTGGTGGGATGAGTGGCCCACATTTTTTCTTCAGGAGGATGTTGGCGTTTTGCTCTTCCATATACATTTCGAATCAGCTTTTCAAGATCTATAAAATTATCTGTTGGTGTTTTTATTTTCCGTTTTATTGAGCTCGTTGATCAGTATTTCTCACCAGGTGGTCAGTGGGGGATTCTTAATGCGACAATTTGTGAGTAACACTGTCATCATTATTACTGAATATTAAGCACACACTTGCCCATTAAATGCACGAATGGGCATTAAATGCTGTACCAACCTGGAAAGCAAACTGGCAAGGGAGCTTGGGAGAGTAGACCATAGACGTCAGCCTCTCGAGGTCTGGAGAAAAGCAAAAAATAGTGGAGAATGGATTGGAAGATGGAAGTCCTACAGTTAAGTAGGTATTGCATGTGCTTTTGCAATAGTTTATCCATTCATTCTTCAGTTGGCTGAATTCCATATTTTAATGATTTCTTCAAGAAGGATTCATGGCAATGATTTAATCCCAAGTTCTTGAAAATGTTTTCCTGCTATCTTCATAGTTGGATATAATTTTGCTGAATATAAAATTCATCAGTAACAGTTTTCTTTTCACTTAGGATTTTGTAGGTATCATTCTATTATATTTTAGAGTTGAATACTGAAGTGAAGAAATCTAATGCCAGATTTATTTATTTTTTAACTTATAGGCGACTTTGTAACTCTGAAATTCCATGATTAGGAAATATCTTAATGTTGCATTCTGTATAAACTATTTCTTGAAAAATGATTTACCATTTATATGTATATTTAATCCAGTCTTTTTTTTACTTCTTAAATTGTATCTTTGAATACTTCTCCTGTTCTGTTTATTTCTTTTCTTCATTAATGCATATTTACATTTCTTTCATCTATCTTCTATATGTATGACTGCTCCTTAATTTTTCAAACTGTTTCTTCCTGGTTTTCATTTCATTTTGCTAGCATTTCTCAACCCTGTCTCCTTGTTCCTTACTGGGCTATCAACAATATATATTTTCTCTTCTGCTGGTTGCAGTGTAGTTTTTTCGTGACAGTTACGTATTTTTTCTTATCCTGCCCCCTACACTTGCTCCCACTACCCCGTCACATATTGACTGTGTGCTTGCATCTGTCCTTTAGATCTTGATCTTAAAAATGTTTTGGATTCATGGAAATAACGGATCATGATTTTCATCTGCTCTGTAGAAACATTTCCTAAAATTTATTTTTCTTCTTTCTTCTCTTTTCCCCTTGGAAATATCTCTGTAGAAAGAGAATACCATTTCCTTTTCTACAATGACTTATTTTTGGATCTTGAATTGTATATGTACAGAGGACTGTTTGTGGAAAGTATGAGGGTAGAATGCAGGGTAGCGGGAATTCTGTCTGGTTTGAAATAAAGTTCTTGTGACACGGGTGTGTGTGTGTGTGTGTGTGTGTGTGTGTGTGTGTGTTCCTTTACTTTTCTCTTATCAACACAGATCATGAGCTCCATGGTGATCATAATTCAGTTTGTCCTCTACCCTAACTGGCAGATTCTTCTCTCCATGAACCATGTGGCTGTGCATTTCTCGATTCCTTGGTGTCTCTGCTACTCCTTGGTGCCAAACAGGGACAAAGGAAGAGCCCATTACCAAGTTGGGAACTCATTTCCTGTCATTACAAATAAAGGATTTTGTATCTTCATGGTAAGACTCTAGTGGAAAAAAAGCCTGTTTGGTCAGGTTTGTCCAAGAGCAAAACCTTTATCTTCCCTTAGAATCTTCCAGCACTCCCCCCAATGCTACATTTTTCTTTTTAACTTTACTTGATTTGGTAGCTCTTCCTCATCTGTTGTCGTTTGTGGTTACAGAGGTCCAAATTTTGTTGAAGACGGGGGTCTATATTTTTAGTTATTATTCTTATTCCTTGGCTAGTGATTTTATAGCAGTTATGGAGAATAATGAGCAGCTTAAATTTTGAAATCATCCTTGTCAAATACACTTTGTATAGTAATCTAATCACACAGCTATACTCACTGTGTATTATAGAATAGAACTTTAGTCTCACCACACATATTAACCTCTATTCATCATAGATACCATCATGAAATGTGCTGTCTATCACAAAGATCTTTTTTTTCCCAAAGGAAGACTTCCAGTTATACTTTTTCAGACAAATTAGGAAGTGAGAATCGAATTTTATTTACCTATTAAAATAACTGATGCTCTTCTCAAATATGCGTGGGAGCTCCCCAGGAATCCTAAGGTGTCAGCTATCAAATCTGTAATGTAGTTCCCATGGTAAATGAGCTGGAAATGAAACGGAAAAAATAAAGTTCTCTCAGTTGTTGCTCCCTTCAGAGAGGCTTGCAGAGAAAATGTGGTTGCTTATATTAAATCAGGGCCAGTTTAAAACTTGGGATTTCTATGTATGAGCTTTACGCTCCTGCTTGCAGATATTACTCAGTTTAATATATGCTTCCCACCCCCAACCTTGTGTTTGTAACCTTTGGTTAGCATCCTTCCATCCCCACTTGTCTATCGTTGGAATTTATTCCGGTTTTCAGAGGACCAGCTCGTTAGGCAGTAATAATTCTAATTTTTCTTTTGTTGATCTGAAATGCTACCTTTATGGCCATCCATAGCTCGATGTAGGTGGGTTGGAGGAAGCAGATAAAATAGATGATCAATGTTGACGAAGACGAAGTGGAAAACGTTCATTTTCTCTGGTCTCAAGCCCTAGCTATTACCACCCATTTATTGTGTTTTCTTCACACTCCTCCAGGATTCCCCCCGTCCCCACTACAGGTCATGACTTTGGATATCTTTTCATGTTCTCTCTGTAGCTCTTTGGTACTAAACACTGAAGGGCCACTTACCAGATTGTTACAGAAGTTGAGCACGACCTGCTCAAAATTGTAACATTGATCGTTGAACAAAAACGTCATTGACCATTTTAATTCAGAAACACAGGTTGCTAATGTATATTTACATGCCTGTGAGAGAAAAATGTCCGTCAGGACCTCTTTTTCTGGCATTAACATAAAACACTGCGATTCTCTGTCGTGCCACAGGAAACAAAGCAAGACCACAGGACTTACACTGACGACTCTTATCTCTGTATCCTCCAGAAACAGGATCAGAGGCACCAAGCCTTTGAGAACCACAGGATTCAGCATCCATGTGTATTGATTCATGTCTTTGATTAATTCCCCAAAGTGTCGGATGGCCATACTCCGAATGCCCCCGTTGCTCTGGAAAAGGTACACAGAAAAGCCTCACGTGATGGTGCTAATAGGGCTTCTTTCTGTAGACAGTGTGATATATACTTTCATATATATCTATACATGTGTATGTATATATCAGTATACATACTACATATGTTAGACATATATATGAAATTATTATCATTTGTTTTTAGAAAAGATTCACCTCAGCTCTAAGTAGTCAGCTCTTTGATTCTAAAATAAGATTTGCTTACCAAAATTCACATAGCATTAAAAAAAAAAAAATCCCCCGTGAAAAGTAAGTTTCTTAAATTTAGGAGGACAGTAGCTAAGAATGTCTTAAAAATAGAAACTGCAATAATCTGTGTAACTTGGAGATAATTTCCGTAAAGATACTTAAAGTGACCACATTGTGTTCAAATGCAGGAGGCTTTGGCAGAGTGGCCAGTAAATACCCATGGGAGCTCCTTGTGTCCTGGCATAGAACCAGATTTCTCAGGGCTTGCTTAGGCCAAATAGAATGGCGATTGGATTATAAAGATTCTAGAAGAGAAAAGTTGCAAGTCGGAGGAAGAGGTTAATTTTTAAAAATATAATATATTCCAGTTTTTAAGAAATGTTTATGATTTCATTTTTTTTTTTAAATCTCTTCCTGTCTGTTCTCAGGAATATATTGGATATATTCCCAACAAAATACAAATGGCTAATACATCTTCATATGTGCCTTCCCAGAGGTAATTGCTGGGTTAAAGCCTAAACCTAAAGCAGTGGTAATTATATCATATGTCACGGGCTGGACAGTGACACAGTCATAAATGAACAGGTGGGTGGCATTTAAGAAGAGCTGGGAGATGATGGAGCCTGGGGCAGAGGAGACCCCTGGCCTCTCAGAGGACCCCCGGCTCCCACAGACAGTGGCCAAGTGTGTTTGTGGGCTCCAGTATTCCCCGATCTTCTGACATTTCATTCACAATTCAGATTTTTGTGAGAAATCTCCCCGTTTGAAAAATGTCAAACGTATACTGTTTGAAGGGTAAACTTAACACACCAGTAAATTGCATTCATCTGCAGGCTACCTGTTCGTATCCCTGGACTACAGGAATACATGGTAACCTGTAAAGGGCTATACAGACCAGTGGAAAGAGCTTTGCAGTCCCCAAACCTGGTGAAATCCCAGTTTTGTCCTCCATAGGTTAAGTGTGGGCACCTTTTTCCCCCCTTTTAATATGGAGAAACATAGGGACAGGTGCATCGATATCCAAATATTTTCAAATACTCTACCTCTAAGGAATGACTTAGGGTAAAACTGATACTTGATAACTTTCTGTTCTCTTTAGTTGTCTTTCTTTTCATTTGGTTTGGTTTGATGATGTGATGTATTTAATTTAGTTTTTTTCTCTCAAAACGTTTTTATTTTGAATATAATGTTTTACATGGACATTCTAACTACTTATTAGCTTTGTGAAATGGGCCAAAAATTCATTTCTCTGTGCCTCAGTTTCCTTATATGTAACCTGCATAATAGTCATAAAGTTTTTAAGAGACATATGAAATAGTGCCAGTCCTTAGAACAGTGCCAGGTACATAATAAATGCTCAGTAAATTTTAACCACTATTATTATCAGTATGCCCTTATAAAAATAATTTTTGGCACTAAGTTCCTTCTTTCTATAATTTAATAATATTGTGCTCTTCAATGGAATCTGAATAATTAAGAACTCATAAATTCTGGCAAGATGATTTGCTACGAAATAATTCTCTGGTTCACAAACAATTTGTTACAGAAGTCTTTAAATATACATGGGTTCCCTACAGCATACCGAAGTAAGTGTTTTTGCTTAGTAAAATAGACTACTCTCATCCACCTTGTCTAGAACATCTACTAAAATGAGAGTTTTTAAAATGCACAACTTTCTGATGAGATACTTTTTAATTCAAGTTTTTTTATGATGGTAACAAACATCTCTGGGCAGTACACATGTCACCTCTGATCACCATAAGACATCTGTTACACTTTCTGTTTTATAGGTAGGAGATAGAAGCGCTAAGAAACTGAATCACTTTGCGTAAGATTTCACAGGTAGTAAGAGGCAGAATGGGGATTTGAACCCAGGAAGTCCATATCCAGGGTTAACCAGTCGCTAAATTAAATTCCTCTTTCATCCAAGGACAGAGGCTATTCTGTCATTCTCCTTTTTTATGGGGAGACTCTTTTAGGTTCTCATAGTGGAGTTAAGAAAAAACAAGACAGTACTTAGCTGACTAGTATTGTTATCTCTGGAAAAGACGTGGTAGCTGTGTATAATGTGACTATCTCCCGTGGACTTATTCTGGGATGTAACATTGCCTCACTGGGGCTTCAGCGGAACTCTAAAACCGAAGGACCTCACGCATCTGACTGTGTCACTCACGTGATCCATGAGAGGACAGTAGCTGGAAGCAATCCTGGTACACAAAGAGGAGTAGGTCACCTTGTCCAGCTTGCCCAAGAGTCTCCGAAGGGTGAGCAGAGCCTGAGTGACAACCGTCTTGTCTTTGGAAAGGAAGGCATTCAGGATGGACAATAATAAGCTGCAGACATTTTCTATCTACATATAAAAAGAGGGAAATGGTGGGGTTTCGGAAGGAGGACACTTGAGCTAGCATTAGGTATGCACACCCGTGAATTTGGGCAGCATGCAGTGGTGTGTTGGAGCCGGCTCACAAGTGTCCATTGTCAAAAATTTTGTAAGCTGATCGTTAAATCAAAGTCACTATTAAAAATTAAATTTTATAAATTTGGAAAGAAAACAACAACAACAGTAATAAATACTCAAAATGTATCACTTCCTATTGATTTTGCTACATTTTACTCTTCGATGCCCTTGAGGTTGTTTACATATGTTGCATCTGTATGGTGGGAATGTTAAATAACCATGTGCATCTCTTTCCAACTCCACGTTCAGTGCCGTCCCTTTGGTAGCTTGAAATCAGCCCTGGTGGGAATATTTATACCAGGGAAATTGGCCTTATTTCCACTGAACTGGTACACACCACAGGCAAGATGACCTCTAAACTAGGTGACAGTGACCTGTTTGGACATGAGCGCTGCTGAGCTGCTGAGCCAGGTCATGGGAGTCAACTGCAGATCAGAGACAGACAGAATGTAAAGCAAGGAAAAACATGAACAGGAGACACCAACAGAAAGAAAGAAAGTCTGGCAAGAAATGAAGTAAAAGAAATAAACAAATACTGTTTGCCAAAATAATAGCCAGAGGCCGCTTGTGTCTGGCTGGAGAGTTGAGTCTTTACCAATATGTGATATGAGGTGTGTGATACCTCAGTGTAGGTCACTGTCCTAGATAGCTTGACACAGAATCTCCCTTTCAGTTGTTAACTTTGGGAAGAGCCCTAGACAAGGCAATAAATAACTTTCTGTTCACTAAAACAGTGTACGTTGACTTGTATGATTTATTTAAAGCAAGTCGACCACGGGTCATTTCATTCTAAATGCAAAATGGGTGCCCACAGACAGGCTTTAAGCTTTCAAAGACTATGCTTAATAGCTAAACAAGGATTTATTATTAAATGTATTATTAAATCAAAAATGATTTATGGAACATCTACACTCTCAGCATTGTGCCGGGTACTTTGAGATTTACAAGGGCGGTACAAAACGTAGGGGTATGCGTAGGTTCAATTTTCCTGGGAGGCAAGTGTAGTCACATGACTCAGTGGGAAACGGCATGAGACCGTGGTTCTCAAGTTTAACCGGTTTCCAGGAGATGCTAATGCTGCTGGTTCCTAATTATACTGGAGAAGCACTGTTATAAAACATTACGTGAGTGAGAGCTTGTGGTTGATGTGGCTCTGAGAGACACGAAGCTGCCAGAGATCAGAATAGTCAGTGAAATTGGACTTGAGCTGATCATTGAAAAACAAGAAAAATGTGACCATGTGTCCGTGAAGGAGGAAAGTGTTATAAGTGGAAGACAAATTTTAAGTGAGCGCTCTGAGATAGTAAGTAATGTGCATGCATGTGTGTCTGTGTTGGAGGGGAAATTAACGTGTGTGTGTGTGGTTTAGGCTGTAAAAAGTGTGTTCATGTAAGGCAATGCTGATCAATTCTGGGTGCAATGAATGGTTTTCTGGGGAAAATATAAATAAAGTGATAAAGCCACTAAATTGACTTAACACATCCCTTCCATTCAACCCAGTTCCCTTATTGATACAACATCAGCAGGGACTTTGAGCGATAGCAAATCTCAGATTATGACTTTGATGGTGCTGGCAGTCACAAATGGCACACACACATACCTGATTGATAACTGGTGCCATGCTGGCGATTTTCTGAAGGCTCAGTTTGCTCACTGCAGGATTGGAGTCATTGACCCAGTTTCTGAAGAGAACCAAAAATTCTTCTGGGAATGGGTCCTTGAAGAAGCTGTTCAGAAGCTGAAAGAAAACAGCTAATAAATTCATAAGCAGTGTGAAGGCCAATGCATGATTTTTGCTTCAGTCGTAAAAATCAAGACATTTTCAGTAAAACTGGAACACAAGTCATACTAAGACTCCAAATACTTATATGTACTCCTACAAATATTTCTGTGCTCACATCACCACATATCAAACAGTAAAGGCCTGTTTTCCTTTTATAATTAGTAACTACTCTGTGGGGTGATAATTTGGTGCCATGTGAATATTCCATTTTCCAACAACTTTTCACTTAATAGTTTTAAAATTTGTTGATGATCTTCATTCAGTTATTACACTGGGACTTACAAAATGGTGATTTTTCTACTTCTAACATTCTCTCTACATTTACTGGCTGGCATCTCTCTTCTCTCTCTCTTTCTGTCTCTCCCTCCCTCCCTCCTTCTTCCTCTCCCTCTTCCTCTCTGAAATTTCCAATTTTGAGTATGACCAAGGATTTACTCATTAAATTTATTTTCAACATATTACAGTTATTTGCAGTTATTATTTCTTTTGCTCCTCAAACTTGGAGGACACAAGTTAACTCTTGTGTCCTTTTGATATGACCCATCTATCTTTGAGCACTTCTTTGCTTGTGGAAAAATTAGATGTCCGAGGCTCATCTAATATTTTTCTTGCCCCATGAAATCATCCATTTCTTTAAGGAAACAAGGTTCCTTTTAGTGAGTAATGGTATTGAGAAACCATTGGGTACTAGGGGGAGCTCATTGCTGTTGGCATATCATGTCTTCTGAGCCTTTACTTGAGCTAGGAAATACTTGTCTTTTTTAAGTCATGAGTTCATTTAGACAATGTTGATATCGTCAATTCAAATATAAAATAGCAGAGTTTATGTTAACTTTTTACAATTTTGTGTTTGCCTCATCTTTCTCTTACCTGGAAAACCTTGGTGCCTGATAGCATTAGTATTTCTACTTACGTGTTTGCTTTCTGTTATATAATGCATATCATAGTTTTGAAGTTATGACATCAACATACAATATCAATAAACCTCCTGAGGAAAAGTGAATATTTTTTAAAAAGATTTTTGTGCTTAGAATATATCTTGCTAAGGATGTGAAGTCCAAGCACTATGTTTGTAGGTTACTTCGTATCTTTCACAAATTTGTGTGTGTGTGTGTGTGTGTGAGAGAGAGAGAGAGAGAGAAAGTGTGCGACAGATAATCAGACAGGTCATTGAGAAAAAATGCTAAGGTCATGATAGGTAAATGGGCGAAGAAGAAATCAGATTATTCACAAAATGGAACTTGAAATGAAAGGCCAAGGCATAAACACATGATTCACGGAAATGACAGTAATGATTTAAACAGAAGTAACAATTTATCCTCATTTTTCATATGTTAGGATCATATAGGTAACTAGAAAACCTAAGAGAATCAAGTAAAATATTATTAGAATTACTATGAGAGCACAGGAAAGTTCCGAATTCAAAATGATAGTTTAAATTTCCCGAACATCCAGCAGTAATGAACTCAAAAATCTAATGAAAAAGGCTACCTTCACACTAACAATTTAAAATAATATAAGCTACTTAATAATTCCAAAATTAATATGTAAAATTTATAAGAAAATGTCAAAATAGTGAATTAAAAAGAGAAGTGAAAATATTATAAAATATCAAACATGCCTAAAAAAATTCACAGCTTTAATGTAATTACAATAATAAATTCAGAAAAAGTTTTTTTTCTTTTAAACCTGGCAAAGTTACTTTAAAATTTAGCTAGAGAAACAAATATATAGGAAAGACTAAAGCAATGTGGAAAAGAAGAGAATTGAGGGAAAGTTGCATTGCTAGATATTAAAATGTATTTGCAAATGGCCATAATTCAATAGTATGATACTTCCACAAGAATGAAAACTAAATGGAACCTAACAGAATAACCTGAGACAGACCCTAATATGTGTGTTTGTGAGTATGCATGTGTGTATATGCAATTAACAATAAAATTAATTAAAATAATAATTAAAATAAACAAAGGTGGTATCACCAGTCAGTAGTGAATTTAATGCTTATTAATTAAATGATACTGGGATAGGTAGTTAATTATTTAGCCGAAACTAAAGTTAGATTCAAAAGGATTTCCTCAATTTGCTTGACTCTAGTTTGCCATTACAATATGTGGTATAATATTCATATACAGAGTAATATAATTCTACGTCTTCATTTTACCTAGTTATTTGGCTCATTCTTTCCTCTTGTTTTTTTTCCAGATAGTCTGAAGTATCATTTAGATCCCAGATGTTACCTACCATCTTTAGCGAACTCAGTTATTCCTCAATGTATTATAATACATTAACAAGTATGCAGAAGAAATATATGAACTGGTGCTACAAAAATAATTAGTGTTTGTGCAAATCCATACCCCTAAGACACAATAAACTCCAATTAACTCTTGGAGCAGGCTGAAGGGACAGCCCTCCCATTAGTCAGATCTCTTAATACCTCCCCTTCACCCCCTCAAATTCAGATGTCTATCATGGTCTGAACTCATGGTAAAAATCAATATTCAGAGAGGGCAAGAAAAGGTTGCAGTGTTGACTTAAGTTTGGGTAAGAAAAGGGAGTGAGAATTCAGCTGTCCACAGTCTTCTAATAAAACTCACTTCAGTGAGGAAAATGACTGTGATAACACTGTCCTCTGACCGTCTCGGACCTTCCACCGAGAGCTTGTAGAGATACTGCAAGGTCTCTGGGTACTGTGGAAAGTTACAGTCAATGAGAGTTCTGCAAAGGAGAAGATGGCACTGAATTAGCAAAGCAGATGAAAACACTTTCCACACCAGCAAATGGTAATGGTACTACAGAGAGAATTATTATCCTTCTATTTTGTACCACCCAGACAACAAAGAAGGTATACGCTCATATTCCCCAATCCACGGTAAACTCAGCCCCGTCATAAATTCTACACAGACTCTTGGGAAATACTTGGATCACTGGTAACATCTCTTTTGTCAACACCGCTGCCAATCCCACTCTCCCATCCTCTGCCACAGAGCAGAATGCCTTGTATTAATTACCACCAGCTCCCATGAGTGACGGACCCCAGGAGAGAAAAGAAACAGTGCAAAATAAATATCTTGGCAATTTAGGATAGCCATGCGGGCCACCTTTGTGGGGTTTAGACCCAGTCCTTCCTTTGAATGATATAAGGAAGAAGAGAGTTTGGGGGTCCCCAGGGTTACTCTGGAGAAGAGGTGGTGAACCCTGATTCCCTAAGCCATTTTCCAGGACACACTTGGCCAGTGGTCAGGCTCACAGTAGTCCTGACACACTGGCCTGGATCAGATCCGTAGTGACAAGATTGGGAAGGATGATGGGACAGAGATTCCATTTGAGAACTCCAGGTTAATATTCTAAACGGGTGTTTCTCAGACTTTCATGTGCTTAGAAATCCCCCGGGGATCTTGCTAAAACACAGATTCTGATTCCGAAGGTCTGGAGTGGGCTGTGTGAGTCTGTATTTTTAACTCCCAGGTATTGCTGTTGCTGCTGGCCTGTGGGCCTCACCCTGCATATGAAGAGGGCAGAGTGACTCTTAGCTAGTGACACTGCACTTGTACACAACGAGATGTGTTCCTGAAATCTGTGTGCAAATCAGATGCCGTTTTAAAAGCACCAGGAGCCCAGAGACCACATGGAATGTACTTTCTGGGTCTTTCACAACATTACATGTTCTGTTATGTTGTCAAGGCCACGTATCTTGATTCTTGATCAGAAAATCTGATCCCTGTAATCAGAAGCTTGCTATTTATTTACTAACAGGCTCCCTGGGGGGGGGGGCAAACTTTCTAGAAGAAAAAAAACAAAAGTCCCCTTCCCTTATACTTTGCCAAATGTATTTGTCTCATTGAGTATACATTTTTATTGAACGCTCCTTCAAGTGTGAGCACATCCATGACTACCTGAGCAGGAATCAGTGAACAACAGAGGAAGGAAAAAGCAGACTCACCTCTCGTCCGTGTCTGAAAGAGAAATCTGTTCTGTGGAGGGAGGGCAGTTGGGTATCTGTATCATCAGGTAAGTGGGCAAGGAAAGGGAAAACTATCGCAAAGTATAAGCCCCTCCAAATTAGTGAAGAAGTAGAAATCAAATGGCAATTCAGATCAGTAGGCAAGATTTGGAAGTTGGGGTGGATATTGATTGTGTTCCCAGGTGGCTTAACTGAAGACAGATGGAGATGGTGGGATGCAGACCCAGAGCCCCTGTTCTTACCTGGCCACAAGATAGACCCCATGGTGGTCAAACAGCTCGTGGGAAAACTCGTCCCAGCAATTCTTTGTCTTCAGAGCAGTTTCCACCTCTTGTAGTCCAGAGCAATTCAGCAGAATTCTCAGTGCATCCCGGGCATAGCTAAGGCCCCAAGAAGAGCAGAGTCATCCCTTGACAGTGGCCTTCACATAACTAAGTACATGGGACCTGCCTTTTCATTCTGGAAATCTTGGGCAGGATGCCGGTTTGGGGAAAGGGGATGTTTGAAAGGAAGGAGACTGCTAAATGCTCTTCCTCTCCCTTGATTAACAATACGTGGGATGGGGGGTTCAACTGAAATTATAACATGTACAATCTAGGACTAATCCTAGAGCAGCTTAGCCGTTTATTAGCTTCTTAACAGCTTATTCACAAAAGCTGGTAAATGATGTGATAATGCACTCAAGGCGTCTGTTGATTTTCTTCCTCGGATGCTTTCAATAAATAGGATATATTCTCATTTACTTGGGATGACTTGATGTACGTTTGCTTGAAAGAGAGTGGATTAAATATCCTAATGGGACTGATTATGTTTGAGAGTTCTGTCTGGCTTAGACGTCCACCCCAGATGAGGGCAGATAGCAGACTGCTGGGTTCAGATTTTCCTGGAGACCTGCAAAGCTAACTACTCTCTTGGGTGAATGGGGAAAGCTGAACCTCTCCTGATGTGGACAGAATGACCACATGCGATCACAAGCCCACACACCCCAAAGCACATCATTTTCTCCTACTTGTACAACGACCCTGAGCAATCCCTATCAGAGAGTACAGAGCAGAGCTAGAAAGTGTCTGCCAGGCTTTGGGTTGCACGCTGCTCCCTGCATTCTCTCCCCTTGGTGGCTTCCCATTACAGCAGGAATAAACCATGTTCTGTGAAAGTGATTTTTTTATACACTGCACACACACTCAGGAAAGGTCCTGGCTAACTCCTAGGGACTTAGGTGAGTTCCTTTGCTGACGGTATTTTCCCCTTCAGAGGACAGCAAACTATAATACATGAATGCACATGGGATTCTAAAGGCTTGAACCCTAGGGAGTAGAATAACTGACAGCTGGAAGCTTCTCTCTTATTCAGTGTGAAATAATCACTATGAGCTCACAAATGCCTGCCCTCTGTCACCAGTCTCATGTCGCTGCTGTAAAAGAGTTGAAACATGAGGGCCATCAAGAGTTCAGGGAAAAACTGGGCCACCACTTTCTTGTACGAGCCAACAGGCAGCAATGTACACAGGGCGTGGGATGCCTACAAGGGAAGGAAAAAGGAGTCAAGAACGGAAGCATCTCCCTCTGAATCCAGCCAGCCTTCGTCAGGGGCAGGGAGGGACTCTGCACCCCGCCCCCACCTCCTTGAAGGAAGCCTGAAGCATACGCGTGTATTTCTTCACTCAGTAACAGCTACTAAGTCCATCTTGAACCAGGGACGTGCCGAGCACCCTATGGCAATGGGCCCCCAAAGCTCTATCAGCAATGCCCCCTCTGCCAAACCAATGGGAAGCAAGCTGGTCCCCAAGGAGGGCAATCACCCCAAGGCTCCCTTCATCTGTGGCCATGAAGACTCGTCCTCCCAATTACCTCCCAATAACAGGTGCTCCCTGTGCTTAAACAATCCAGGGCAGCGAGATGTCAATGGGAGGCCAGACGGTCAGTGACCACTGCGATACCCAGCACGTCAGAGAAACACATCCCACCACCTCACACCTGGGGGACGCTAGCCATCTTTTTCTATGATATCACTATAAGACTTTAATTTACCACCAGGAGTGGAGGTTTTGGTCCTTGGGAGATGTATAATGATGGACACAAATGAGATTAGGCCTTCACATGCCTCTAAAAGTGTGTGTGATGCAGCTGGGGTCTACCCCTCTGATACCGTCTCCTACACGGCCACCCTCTCTCAGTTCTCTCCAGGTGTTTTGTCCTCCTTGCGTGCACCGACATAACAGGTGAGCTCCCATCCCCACAGGGGATTTGCCCTTCTGTCTAGAACGCTGCTGCCCAGGTATCTATTAAGATCACTTCCTCACATCATTCATGTCTCTGATTGGATGTTGGCTCTACAGAGAGCCCACCCCACCCCACCCTGACCAACGTACAGAAACCCTCCCTGTCACTCTCTTTTCCCCACAGCACTTTATATCTCTTCTAAGCTTTCTGTCTTCTGACATATAACATATTTTTTGGTTCACTGTTGATGTCTCTTACCAGAACGGAAGCTTCATGAACAGGGAGGGGCACAGACTAGTCATTCAGTAAATACGTGATGGATGGATGGATGGATGGATGGATGGATGGATGAATGAGAGCAGGACTGTGTCAAGGAAGTATGACTAGATTTGAGGGCAGAAAGGAATTTTCGTGATCAGGAGAACGACAGCAGGGATAAGAAACATCGGAACTAGTTACTGCCACAGGCATCATATTAGAGGTATCGATGGAGAACCGTCTTCTTTCCATTTGGTTGCCTGGTTTTTCCCCAGGCTTTCCTTTCAGTATCAACAGGATTGTCTTCAGCACATGTGGGGCGACGTGTGGCTCGGAACCAGCCGCTTGCAACATTAGGATCACAGCGCTGCGAACACAACCCCCCAGTCAGAACCAGAAGCTTTGCATGTCCTACTTAATCCCGCGATAGGAGTCGGGAAGACTCTCTTAGTTTGACATCTTCCTGTAGTAAAAAAGACACCGGGGACAAGTCCCAAACAAACTAGCATCCCCATTTCCAAATGACCCCACTGAGTCTCTTGTCCTTGAAAACAGAGGAAGAATTTCAGTCATAAAAACACAGTCTGCAAGTCTGCAAGTTCATTTCCTACCACTATTTAAATACCTGCGCAGCTCAAGGTCAAGAACTGAGTAGCCCATATTCTGTTCCTCCCACCTTGTGACCTTGTTTGTCCAGGGATGTTCGAATATTTTAAAACAGGTATGGAAACGCAACTTGATATATAAATAAATACACCCACTGGAAAAAAAATAGGTAAAAAATCTACATGAATTCAAAAATTACATTTAGAAAATAAAAGTCAAAGTTAAAAAATTGAAATGAATGGCTCAGAGGAACGAGCCATTTGCCAAACGGTACACATGTAATTAGTGACATGGATGTGACTAGGACCCTGGCCTCTCAACCTCCAGCCCCCCAGCCCCTCTCCCTACACACCTGGCGACTCTTCAAGGCTACTCTATTGCTGATCTGAACAACTGCTACACCCCTCCGTGCTGGTATATTCCTGATATCTTGTTAATCCGTGCTGGGTTCTCTGCACTTAGCTTCCTAATATGGGGCCTGGTCCCACAGGACACGGCATAGCCAGTTCTCTAGAGCTCATTACTCAAGGGTTCTTACCTCTTAGAACCATGCTTAGAAGCACATGGACATCCCATCTCCCACTCGCATCTCATTTCCTTATCTCTGGTCAGACCTCGAGCTGATCTAGGTTTGTGATTTAGCTTAACTGCAAATCCCTGCCGTTTCTACCTCAGTCTTCACCGACTATTGCACAAGACCTCCTGGTGACTATTTTAATTAAGTTCACCTAGCTCTAATCATCTTGCTTTCTGTACCTCCTCCGTACAAATTGTTTGTACTGGATTCACTGGCAACTGCCATCTTATACCCAGTGGGTATATTCCATTTCCTCAACCAAATGCTTGAAGGCTGGTAATATTTTACACATAATGGGTGCTTAGTTCCTAAGTGAGAACATAATGGCGGCGTGACCATTTCTTGATGGTCTACTGTGTACCAGGTATTGTACGAGGATATAAATCACATACGTGATCTTTTTTAAGCCTTACAATCATCCTGTGTGATGCAAAAACAGATATTCTCTTTCAGAAGAAAAGGAACTGGACGTCACTTGTTCAGGTTTGTCTGACTCTGGACACTGTGAACAAACCCTTGCAGATGGGGTGCAGGGGGGTGGCCTTACTTGTCTGCTGGGATTAGATAGTCCATCAGCTGGAAAATGACCTTCCTGGGTGAGGTGCGTGTGAGCAGGGTAACGACCCGCAACATGGAGTCCTGCATCTGATGCGGAGACTTTTCACACAGTTGCGTATAAATAGTATCCACAATCTTAGACACCTGGAAAAGTAATTGCACAGGGTAACAAGGGTCTCCTGCTCCACGGTCCCCTCTAAATCAAGGCCTTTCTTGGACGTCAGAATTCAGCGCTTCTCAGAATGACCGAGGCAGCAATGAACACACAGATTAATGCTAGTGGAAAGCATACTTTTAGGTGTGAGTACACAATGCAAAATGTTTATTTAGATGAAGAATAAGCCTGTGCATTTATTGATAGTGGGGAAAGACCCATTTTTAAAAAAAAATGTTTATTTTGGGAGGGTAGACTTTATTACATGACATATATAAGCTCAATATAGAAAACATACACATATATAATTCAAATCTTTTAAGAAGAAAGTCAAAATAATAGAACATAATAACAATGGAACTATAGACTTCAAAATTTTTTTGCAATTAAGGAAGCCTCGAACGTACACACTGGAGGGGTGAACTATGTTGGAAGAATGGCCCAGAATGGTTAACACTGACTCATAATCTTGCAAATTCTAATCATAGGCCCCACATTAGCTTTATTTTCCCCCCTTTTACTCATGTTTGAATAAGGGGGTTGGAGTTAGACCTGGGACTTTGTCTCAAATCGGTGGGCGTATACTCATCAGATTTTAGCCCCCAGATCACCTCACTTCTTATTTTGAAAATACTCGTCAGAAATCAAACGCTGAGAAGTTGGAGGATGTCCATTTATATTCCATTGTCATTGCCTCATATACAATTCAATTATTCGTGCAGAACCCTCTACTCCAAATGAAAGAAAAAGTTAGTGTTAAATAGTGCAGGGTATCCCTCCCAGCACGTACACACCGAGGTGAACTTGAAATGGGAGACAGTCCATCATTATCTTCCGCGTAGACCTCTTAACTGTTGGGTTGAGAACTTTTTCTTCTCATCCTCCTACTGCGACACATGCAGCATGCCCCTAAAACTAACCAGCTATGGTCCTGTGTGCTCACTGATAGAAATGGTGGTCTGCTTTAATCCTCCAGGAAAGGCTGACTGTGCTCGATTTATTTAGAGATTGTAAGGCATATACTTGGTATGTCATGTAGGGGATTTTCAGGGATAATTTTAGCCATACACAATGTGTCATAACTGATTTTAGAACCTAACCCTTTTTAAGACAAAAATCCACTGTATTCAGGAGTTCAATTGTTTGTGGGAGCCAGGGTGTGGCGCTAAGTCGCTGGACCCCATTTTGTTGAGTTTTTTTCTTTGTGTTGAATGATTTTGCTGGAGCGTTGGCTGGTTTTATGCGTCTAGTTTTCTGCTGGGCTTCTCCTCCTCTCCAGGGACTGGGCATGGCTTTATGTCTATTGCCTCCTTTTTGCACAGCATGCGAAGAGAACTTAATTTTGTCAAGGAAATAACTGCTGTCCCCCAGCTCTTCCCTTGATTCTATATGCTCCTTTCGGAATGCTGGATTGCTTCCGTCCGCCGCAGCATTGGGAGTTCTACACGAAGCGTTAGTTCCCCTTTCCTGCGCTCTGATTTTGAGTACTAGCTCTCAGTTTATTGTCATCACATCACACTGCCATGTCAGGAGAGGGAACTGGAGTTCCGCCCTTCTGTCGCCATCAGGGCTAGTGGCATGGGCATGTGACCTGTGTGTTTACACAGGGTCCCACATTCAGAAGGTCCCTCACTTTGTTCAAAGCTCTGCTGTTGCCCTCTTGGTATTTTTCATAATTTTATCTTTGAGCTTATGTTTTGTAAGTGAAGTCCATGGCACTACGGAGCACGCGTGTGGGTGGATGAGATGTGTGTAACACGTGAGTCAGCTGTGGTCCCTGCAGCCCCATTCACATGCAGCGTTCATGACACCCTAAGTTCCCAGAATTCCAGTGGATCCGTGATGTGTAGTTCAGTGGGAAATCACAGCAAGTATAAGATAAGCATTTGGGCTGAAATGATAACACAGGAGGAAAGAGAAGGATGGGGCACTATAAACCCTTTTCCTTTCAGTCTTTCCTTACTCATCAAGAAGCTGAAGCTAGAGAGTGTGAATAGAATGTGTGAATGACAAGAAGTGAAATAAGAAAAATGCGTTAGTTTTGTGTAGTGTTGCCACTCCTCTGGTAAAATCACTGCGTTATTTTCTAAACTTTTCTGTATGCTTGAAATATTTCACACAAAAAAAGAGCCTCACTTGATTAAGGTGACATAATGATGAGATGCCAAGAAATACATATGAAAAAAAAGTAAAACATAGAAAAAAAGTTAGTCAGAGCACTTTAGAACATAAGCTCTGGCCAAGACATGGAAACAACCAAAGTGTCCTTCAATAGAGGATTGGATAAAGAAGATGTGGTATCTATACACAACGGAATACTATTCTGCCATAAGGAAAGATGAAATAATGCCATTTGCAACACCATGGATGGATCTTGAGATTACTATGCTAAGTGAAATAAGTCAGAAAAAGTCGAGAATCATATGATTTCACTGATATGAGGTATATAAAAAGTGAAAACAACAAAGGAACAAGACAAACAAATGAAGGAACAAAAACTCATAGACACAGACAATAGTTTAGTGGTTGCCAGAGGGTAAGGGGGGTGGGGGTGGTAGATGAGGATAAAAGGGATCAAATACATGGTGATGGAAGGAGAACTGACTCTGGGTGATAAACACATAATGTGATATACAGATGACGTGTTACAGAAGTGTACACCTGAAACCTATGTAACTTTACTAACCATTGTCACCCCAATAAACTTTAATTAAAAAAAAGAAAAGAAGCTCTGGGCACCGCCCCACTCATTGTCAAGTATCTTACCATGACGACCTTGTAGACGTGGTATTCTAGAGTCAAATTCAGTATGGCGGCCGCCTCATTTGCAGTTGTAAGACTGGGTGCAGAGAGTTTCATCAAGAGACTCCACACAAAGTCAGTCAGCAAGGAGGGCAGTAAGGCTTGTCCTACCCTCTGAAACCAAGAGAGAGAGCCATGACCTCAGGCCTTGCCTATGTCAACTTAAGAAAGACACCTAGCCTTAGACATCTCAGAGAAGCTTGAGGGCCAGGCAGGACCATGTGATTTTCATGGATTCTAGAACTTTTGCTGTCGTGGGCTTCATTAAAACATGTTAAAAATGGTAATTCACAAAAAAAGTATAATTTACAACTGTGTTAGTATTAAGATGATTATAATTCAAACTGAATTATACACATATATATGTGTGTGTGTGTGTGTATATATATATGTATATATTTCCCCCCCCCCTGAGTTTTAATGCAATTGAAACATTTTCATCTGGAGAATTTAGCTCTGGGGGCAGGCCAGGAAGAAGTGGAAAACCATGGCATTAAAATTAAGAGGAGCTGTAAACTATTGATTTTACCTCAACTCTTCTATTCAAATGTTAGAAATGATTGTGAACTGCTTCAGCTTTGGAAATGAGTTTGCTCAGCTCAGAAACAAGTGTGATTAGTAGAAGATGCAGGACAGGGTGGAGTAAGAAAGACAGGGCCATTCAAGGGGGTGGACTTTCCTCTTTCCCAGAGCAGGATCAAGAAGCAGGAAGAGAAAGAGGGCCCATATGTCTACGACTGAGGTACAAAGCTACAGGTCAAACAATCCCTTTTTTTTCTGCGTCCACTTTAAAGACTTGGAGCATGGCTCTTTCTGGTGCACAGGGCAGGACTAGCTCTGAGTGAGTGTGGTGGTCACCAGGCTCCCTCCTACTGGACAGAGGGTTGAGGGATGGTGTTCTTGGGATGCTGGGGATGAAAGAGGGGTCCCTGAGGCTTGGTGAGGTGGGCTGAATATCATAGTTGGCTTGATTTTGGAAAGATGCACCATCCTGCAGAGGCATATTTAAGACATCCATGTAGTATTTTTGACTATATTTTTGACCATTTCCATATCTCCTCAGCCTCCCACAGTTCTGTCTATCTCAGCTGTTGCAGGGGAGGGCACTGCTTTTATATGAGTAGTTTTAGAAGGAACCATAAGACTCTCCCAGCCTGAGTGGAGCTGGCCTGAAGGTGTTGGCTGACGTGTTGACTCAATGGGTGTGGCTAGAAAGCCATCTGTTGGACATCCCTACCTGGGTTTCAGTGCTGGGTGACCCTTCTAGTGTGGATAAGCCAATGTACTTTGAAGAAGGTGAGGAAGTATACAGAGTTATAGGGCCCTCATTGTTTTCCCCGAGAGTTGAGTCAATGTAAAAACTGTTTATTTGGTACTGAGGTTTATTCACTTAAACTTTAAAAAAATGTTAATGGTTTTTTTTTTAAAGCAAAAACAAAATCTAAATCACATTATGTTTGCTGAGTAAATTGTGACAATACGGAAAGCCTGTTCATTGGTGACTCCATTAATTTTGCTAAAAAACCAGAAGTTCCTCGTCTTTAATGACTTGTTAGCCAAACAGAAAGAAGCATAACAACTAGGAAGCATGCATCTCATCTCATTTGTATTCTGTAAGGATTCAATAAAATAATATAAATTGGTGTATTCAGGAATAATAGGTATAATTCTTAGTCATAGAAATGAAAAGCAGAGAGCTAAATAGTCTATATATCATTTACTTTTTGCTTCATTAAATTTAAAAATATGGAAAAATTATTGAAATATACATTTTTATATTATTGAAATAAGTTGTCACCGAAAGTAATAATACACAAATTAAAAAAATAAAATTAAAAAAAAGAAAGCAAGTAATAATATACATGAAACAAAAGCCATAAGATAAAATAGGGGCTAAGTTACCTGAGCAATGTTAATTTTGTCTTGTAAGATGTTGGGTAGGAACTCTGTATCAGAGGGCAAAGGCAGGAAGGAATGACTTTCGATTTCATTTTTTATGCTATCCGCTGTATTAAAGAAAAGAGTAAGTTTTTTAATTGATGACTGGTTCCTTCTATGACGTTGCTATTTCCAGTTTCCTCTTCCTGCCCAATTCTGGAGATCTGAACTTTTCTGAATATTTAACACTCTGGTAATAGTTTTGTCACATAAACTACAGAGGATGCCAAAAATATATATGCACGTTTCCAGAAAAGAAAACTATTAAAATTGTAATACTCCATATATACCAATAACAAAAGATGAATACAAGTCACGTTTGACTTCTGCAATTACAAGAGGTGCTCAAAGTGGTTACAATCAGCGTCCAGACACTTCTGATTATGGCAAACTGCTTGAGCAACATTGAACAAAGTGTCCACTTGTATACATTTTTTTTGGCACCCCCGATATTATGACTGCACCGACCCACATTTCATGAAGTGTTTGAGGCCTCTGTGAAACATGAATGAAGAACATAGGTAATTTTAATAGGTTGACCAGATGTCAAATACATTTAGGCATCAAATGCATTGAAGTTCAGGGCACTGGAATAGCTACTGCTCAGTTGGAGAGTCTGTTGGTGGAAGAGCTGACTTGGAGGCATTTTGCCACTGGCTGGAGGAGTGAGTGGTTTCATGGGAAAGCTCTCAATGAAAGCTTTAGGTGCAGGTGTCTTTCGTTCCAGAGAAGGTGGGTTTTAAATGAACTGTTTAACAGTTTTATAGCGATATAATTCATATACAACATATTTAAAGCCTACAATTTGGTAAGTTTTCATATATGTATATATTCATGGAAACGTTACCACAGTAAAACAAAACATATTTATCACCTCCAAAAGTTCCCTTGTGTCCTTTTGTAACCACTTACCCATTCCCTGCACCCCTGCTCCCTGATCCAAAGGTAATTGTTTATCTGCTTTCTGTTAAGCTTGTATTTTCTAATTTTATATAAGTGGAGTCATATAGTATGTTTGGCATCTGTCCCTTGGCAGAATTATTTGTGATTCATCCATGCTGAGGCAGGTATCAATCCTTCATCCCTCTTGACTAATGAATACTACTCCATTCTATGTATATATTAATACTGTCATCTGTTTATCCACTTGACTGTTGATGGACAATTGGGTTGTTTCCAGTTTTTGGCTATTGCAAATAAAGGTGCTACCTATCAACCTTCATGTACAAGTATTTTTTTTTTAAATGAATATTTGTTTTAATTTTTCCTGGGTAAATACTAAGTTGTGGAATGACTGGATCATGTGGTAGATGGGCATTTAACTCTCTAGGATACTGCTAAATTGTTTTCCAGCGTTGTACCATTTCACATTTCTTCTTGCAATGTATGAGAGTTCCAGTTGCTTCCCATCTTTAATAATACATGGTATGGTCAGTCTTTTCAATTTTAGACATTCTAATGGGTGAGTGGAGGTATATCTCATTGCAGTTTTAATTCACTTTCTTTTATGACCTTATAGTTGACATTTTTTGATGTGCTTCTTTGCCATCTGTACTTTTTTCGGTGAAATGACTATTCAAATCTACTCTTATTTTTTTAATTTGGTTGTCTGTTTTCTTATTGGATTTTGAGTGTCCTTTTTCAATTCTTGGTACAAATCTTTTATCAGATATGTAACTTGCAAATATGTTCTCCTATTCTTTGCCTTACTTATTCTTTTAACTGTCTTTCAAAGAACAGAAATACTTAATTTAGCTTTTTTTTTTTCATTTATGAGCCATGCTTTTGGTGTTGTATTTGAGAAATCTTTGCCTAATCCAAGGTACAAAGGTTTTCTTCTAGTTTCATAATTTTAGGTTTTACATTTAATCCTGTGGTCCAATTTGAATTAGCCTTTGTATATGTATGAGATATAGATCAAAGTTCTTTTTTGCACATAAATAGCCAACTTTTAAAAATTAAATTTATTCGTGGTGACATTGGTTAATAGCACCATACAAATTTCAAGTGTACAATTCTGTAATACATCATCTGTATATTGCATTGTGTGCTCACCACCCAAAGTCTAGTCTCCCTTCATAACTATATGAAATAGCCAAATATTTTTTAAAATTTTAATTTTAATAAATAGAAATTTATCCTTTTCCTGCTAAATTGCTTTTGAAACTTTGTGAAAAATCATATGACCATATATATAACTATATAACTATGTATAACTATATATATGTATACATATATGTGTGTGTGTATGTGTGTGTGTGTATATATATATATATACATATATATACACATATATATATAATTTCTGGACTCTATTCAGCAGAATGTTGAATAGAAGTAATGACAGTACACATCCTTGACTTTTTCCTGATCTTTTGGGAAAATCATTCAGTATTTCACTATTAAGTATATTAGCTGTAGGTTTTTCATAGATGTACTTTAGCCAGTAGATGAAGTTCTTGTTATTCCTAGTTTTCTGAGAGTTGTTGTTTTTTTCTTTAATGAGAAATAGATGTTGAATTTTGTCAAATGATTTCTCTGTATCTACTAAAATGATCATATAGTTATCTTTTTCTCATCTGTTAATATGGTACGTTGCATTGGTTGATTTTCACATGTTAAATTGACGTCTCACTCCTGGAATAAATTCTACATGGTCATGGTATACTATTCTTTCTATGTAGTGTAGTATTTAATTTTCTAAACTTGTTAAAAAATTTTTGCATCTAGGTTCTTGAGGGATATTGGTCTAGTTTTTGGTTATGTTTTTAATTTTTTTTTATAACATCTTTATGTGATTTGGATATCAGAATAATGCCTGTGTCATAGAATGAGTTGGTAAGTGTTCCCTTATCTTCACATTTCTGCAAGAATTTGTATAGAAGTGGTGTAATTTATTCCTTAAATGTTTACTGGAGTTTTCTTTGTGCATCCGGAGTTTTCTTTGCAGGAAGACTTTTTAACTACAGATTCATTTTCTTTGGTAGATAGAGGATATTTGGGTTATCTATTTCTTCTTGAGTGAGCATAGGAAATTTGTGTCTTCAATGACTTTATCTATTTAAGTTGTTGGCATAAGCTCATTTATAATATCTCTTATTCTTTTAATACCCCTGCAGTTTCTAGTGATAGCATCTCGCACGTTCCTAATATTGTTAATTGATGTCTTTTCTCTAATCCTCCTTCCCATCCCTATCTTTTCAAATAATCTGCGTTTGGCTTTATTGCTATTCTCTTATTGTTTTTCTGCTTTCTATTGTTATTGGGCTTTGTTCTGATCTTAGTAACCGATTCTTATAACCCTTAGAAGAGAAGGTGACTCTTTCTTACCGTTCTGGTGCTGTGCAATGCTGAGGAGGTGATGCATTCCCAAGGATGCTTGTCGTGTGATTGACGGATCCATATGGAAACATAGAAGGGACAGTTCTGCTGCCAGGAGCCCCAGACATGGAGCATCCACACTTGGCTAATGGAAAATGAAGGAGAAAAATGCACTGCAGAGTCGATATTAAATGTCTGCCTCTGGACCACTAATATAGTTTAATTGAAGGGACAAATTTTCTTTGAGTGAAAAAGTTTCTTCATCCTGGTAGGCACATGAGTCATGTAATAGGAATAGCAGTTGAAAATATTTCTGTAGAGTACGAGTGATAGTCAGGCTTGTTCAATAGGACAAGAGCCTCTGAGACTCTGGAAGACATAAGCTAGAGTAATTTATGAAGAAAAATGTCTTTATGCAGTGAATGGACAGCACCTGCGACCAGAATTGGGAGTTACATTTAGTTGGAGGAGGACAGAACAAATCACTGATTACGTGTCATGGAGATTCAACAACCAGGCCTGTGGGAAGTTCAGCTTTTAATTGATTAACACTATTTTTGAGTTTTTAAATATATTTATCTCCCCACTCCCATGAATTTTACTGACTTAACCACCTTTAGAAGACATTATTTAAAGAGTGAGGTTAAGTATTTAACTTAGCAAAGTTCTTCGCCTTCATGACTATGAAGGCTAAGCTGTGTCCATGTTCTGGAAAGTACTGGTATGCTTCCCCCTGGTGGCGGAAGCAAACATTGCAGAACAGACAACTTTCCCGACTTGGCTTCTCCAACCAATCTCAGTTGTAGGCAGGGACCCTGCTGCACATGTGAATTTACACATTTATTCTTTCACAGCTGAGGGGTGGGATGTGTGCAGGGGACAATCAACTTGACAACTGTAATTGAAAGAGGCTGAGCATACAGTATCCATAGAGTGAGAAATGTTTATAGATTGTGGAAAAGGCAGGCAATGGTGTCACTGAAAACAGAACATCTCGGTCAATATTGGCAATTGTGAGATACCTAGTTCGTCTCCACTTGAACGGCAACAATGATAAAGTCTAATAATACCCCAGTGTTTGTGAAGGTGTGAGGAAATGGGCACCCTCATATTTATAGGAGGGCACAATGGAAGACAGTAATGCATTACTAAACTTTAATCTATTATTAAACTTTAATCTATTCAACAGATCGATCCTTGGTCTGTTATCTTTCTGATAATTTCTAAGTTCATACTCACATACTTGCACAGCTATGACCATTTTTTTATTGTTTTAAGTAGGAAAAAACTAAAATATACCAAAATATTCAGTTGAAATGTCCACCAGCTGAAGAATAGTTAAGTAGGTTATCATCTGTTAAAATTACAGAGTATATGCTGTGGTTAAAAGAATGAAATGAATCTATGAAAATATCTGTAGGGCATATTATTCAGTGAAAAGAAAGCACATTGCAGGACCATAGGTACATATGATATATAGTAACTTTAGTAAAGGAACACTAATAACAAAGCTATATGTCTCCCTGTTTGCGGGAGTATGTGGGTGTGTTTGAAAGCTGTTTGGCAGGAGACACATCGCCCGACATGGCTAAGAGACGTTGGGGGTGGAGAGGCTAGTAAAGGAAGACTCCAGCTATGTCTCTATCATGTTTTCCAAGGAAAATACTCAAGAATTACATGTGTACATTTAAGATAAACAATGGTTTAAACATATTCTAGAAAAAGGAGAAATAAGAAGGAAAGTAAGGATGCAAGAAATTATAAGTTTGCAAATAACACTGATTATGGTCCCCAGAGGAGAATCCAGAGTCAGCCAAAACCTGGTTTTGACACACTTACACTGTTTGTATAAAGCATGAGGCATCTTAATCAGCTGTTTGAGAAATTCTGTTGTGATGGGCATAAAGTCGTATAGGATATTGACTCCTTTGTCCCAATGTCCCAACCCACCAGCACAGTGGTACCAAGCAGTATCTGGTGCTCTCAAGACCCAAGTCTTGGAAAGCAGCAGTGCCAAGATGCCGTCTGTAGGAGCAGGTGACATGGTGACACTCTGTGACTTACGTATCTTTTCACTTTCTTGGCTGCAAAGCTGAGCACCTTGCTGATGGTCACCAGGACTTTCTCCTGCAGGTAAGAGCTGTCCTCACTCATCCACACGATCATTTCCTGTTGAAAACACGAGAGTCTTCCTAGAACCACAGCATGGCCATTTCCACTAACAGTGGAAACGTCAAGTGTCACCACGGTCTTCCGATTATTTCACACCTAACCTATATTTATTTCAAAATTACACAACAATGAGCTAGTATACTACAGTCTGCTGGTATACCCCTTCCTCTACTGTACTAACTACACCAGGGTTTCATTTAATTTAATTCTATCCAACAAGTCTTTACCAGCGTCCACGGTAACCGTCACGTTGCCAGGCATCATAAAAAGTTTAACACGAGGCTGTGAGATCATCAGCTGCTTCCCCGCCTCTTTTTCTTTCAAAATGCATATTCTTTTTTTTTTAAATCACAGGATCTGATTTTCAGCTCAAAAAAATTAAAATGTTATCTGATCCTGAAATGTCATCTTATCCCAGAATTTTCTTTCCAGATTCACCACCCAGATATTTTCTGGCTCGTGGTTGCAGAGCACATTCCTGGAGGTGGCTTGGTTAGAAAATTCTTGCTAGGTTTTATTCAGATCTGTCTTGCTGTAACGTCTATCTGTTCGTCCTAAATCCTCAGATACAGGGACATATGGACAGTCATGGGAAGAGGAGAAAACTGTGTTTGCCTCATATGCCAACCACCATTGACAGACTTCTTAAGGCAGTGTGTTGGCGTCCGTAGTACTTTTGTCAGTGGTGGTGGCCAAATCTCTTTTCCTTCACTTGCTCCCCCTGTGTAATACTGTCCTGAAGTCCATTTCCTAGGGCAGAAGAGACTACATCTCAAGGGGGTCAGCCTGTGCCTTTTCCAAGAGTGGGGGGTCAGCTCATTTTGAGAACCAGGAGAGTTTCTAGACATGGTAGGAATAAGAATAAGGTGGTTACGTAACAGGCCCCCATGTTAGCTCCTATACTCACTAGCTTTGCCCATATCAGTGCTCCTTTCTGCTTCTATTCCCTTCTCTGCAAAATGGGAGCAATCATAGTAACTTCCTCCAAGAGTTGTTTTAAGGGGTAAATGCGATAACCCACATACATACTTATGAAGTGTTCAGCTTAGTGCCTCACCTAGAATAACGGCTCGATAAGCTGCATGGGGAGAGGGTTGTAATTCTGGGGTAATGATAACTATGTTAAAAGGTGGTGAAGTTAAAATTTTAAAAATGCACAGAAAACATTTGGCTCAAGTTAGGTACAAACTAGCTCAACATCTTTCATTGTCCATCATACTCTTTTTTGTCCCCATAGACACCAATGCAGCTTCTTTACTTGAAGGTATTTTATGATTTGGACAACCCCTGGATGCTCCCAGTAGTCAATCTGGTTTGCCAGGATTTCCAGACAGCTGCCCCCTGGTGGAGTCATGTTGGGGATGCAAAAATTAAAGACCAGAAGATGTCCAGAGAAGTCTTCTGTCTCTGGCTGGGACATTAAAAACATAGTGAGATCTTGGATGTGAAAGTGAGGTTTTGGACGGTGGTTAGACTTTCCTCTGATACCATGGTACGGATGAAGATAGAATGCTCGCGGGATTCCCTAGCCCCAGAGTTGCTGGGGAAGAACGTGCATACAGACACTGTCATACTAGGGCCCCTTGTTACATGGACCCGGAGGTGGTTTAGGCCAGCCGTCCCATTCTCTGCTGCCCCGTATTGTGTTTGCATCGCCACATAACATTTGACTTCTCAAGTGTCTGCTGATGCCATCCTCTGTAACTCAAATAAAGGGAAGGGATTTGATTTGGGGGATAATCACACACCTTGGGAGGAAGGAAAATTCCTTCAGCCACTACATGTTTGGAGGAGATAGAAGTATGACATGTGGGAGATACTAAGGGAAGTGTGCTCTTTAGATTTATGACAAGAAAACAAAATTCCTCATTTTCCCTTGACTTTACCTTTAAGATGTGCAGTTTGTAGAGGTCTTTAGACACTAAGATCAGAAGAATGTTCTCGAATATATGTAAAATAGTGCAGTATAAATTCTGAAAGACAAACACATTACACAGCCAGCCAGCCAGCCAGCCACCCTCCCATATGCAAGGTCTATAGTTTTGCATCCTGGTGTCCTGAGCCTTCCCATAAACTGAAAGTAAGAAAGGAGAGAGGTAGCTATGGCGATGAGACCTCACCCAATGCCACATGCCATGCATTTCCTGGCCCGTCCAGGGCCAGTGCACTGTACAGCTGTGCCAACAGAATAGAGATGCTGCTGACCTTACCATGGGACCCTCCCCACCTCCACCTTTCTCTGCTCACATTTCCTTCTTTGCATCTTTACTTGGCAGTAAACTCCCTGTCCTTGCAAACCCGATGAACCAAAAATCCAGTCACCTATTTGTTCCTATAAAACCCATACAGTCCCTTCAATCCCATGGGTGGTAGAATTCACAAGGAGTCCAGGGGTATAGATTAGTGCTGGGACGTACATGTATCTGTGGTATCTACAAAGAGCGAGGGAGAAAACCATGATGGTCATGACCTGTGGAGAGACCTTCCCGAGCATTTGCTGCGACATCTCCTGGTGGTGAAAGGAAGCGAGATCCTACCTTCAGATCCTCCTCGTCATCCTCTGTGCTGGTCCCCGCTTCTTTCATTTCTTCAGGGCTGGGGATAGCAAATACCATTTTAAAGGACGACTGTATTAGCTCCAACTGAGTTTCAAATTGTAGTAATGGATCCACAAAGCTGGCAAGAAGAAGATGTAATTATTATTGAGGAGAAAACAAATAGAGCCTAACTTCAGTGGCTTTTTCTTATTGATAAGAGACAGTGTACTAGGAAGTGAAGCCCAGCTCCTGGCTTTGTAGACCACGTGGCTTTTAAACAGTCTCATAAAAATGACAGTGGTGTTTTAAATATAAAGGGATGATTTTTTTTGCATAAGTCATCTGTATTTGGTTATTTGGGAAACAGGCTCTTTTTCTCCATAGACATACTAATGTAAAGTGGTAACATTCCCAGCCAAGCCCACCAACCCATGCTGGGATGTAGGCAGTTGAAATGTATTACTGCTACATTTTTTTCTAATTCATGATACTATGTTTCTCACATTTTAATATTTCAGATATTGGACTGTAACTTCCAATTGATGGCAAAAGAAACTCGTCCACCAGCAGCTAGAAAGATAAATTGTGACATAGTAATTATGCCTTTGGTGTGCGTAATTTGAATAACAGTCCTTCCTGATCATTTTTTTTTTTAAATTTATTTTGAGGTGAAAATAATTAGTTTTTGAAAAGATGGTGATCTAGATGGTGAGGCAGGAACTCTGGTGCTGGACTCAGAATCTCTCTCCTCTCCCGGACCAGACACTCTAAATAGATGAGCTCCAATGTTTGAAATAGAATCTCTTAGACTCTGTTAGACGATTTTCAAATCTTGGGAAGACTGACTTGATTCATGGGCCCTAATGGAATAGCAGACTGAACAGCTGTCAAAAGTTTCCAGTAGAATTTTCAGTGGAAGGTATTTTTAACTTCTAGGGATATATTTGGTTTAGGAAAATGCAAAATTATGGTTTTGATGAAATAGAAAACAGTCTCTTTCATTTGTACTTTGAAGTCAGATAGCCAGTCCTAAAAAAAGCTAAACTGGTCCAGGCCATGAGCAAGGATTAGGAAAGGAGCATGATACTCCAGTGCCATGGTAACTGCTGATGGGCAAGAGATCTTCAAATGTTAAATGTGAGGAAGACTGAGTCAGACCTTGGCAATACTAAAGAAGAAAGTCACATCCAAATCTACGGGTCAACACGGGCAATTGTCAGCACGTTATACATATTTTGGTCTACATATACTTTGTTTTCAAAAGAGCCGTTCTTAAATGACTAATGTGGGTTACAACAAGTGACGTCTTAGTTAAGTGCTGTCGTATGTTCCAGGATGTATGACCAAGTGGTACAGAAAGGAACTGGAGAAGAAAGAAGAGACATTCCTCACTAAATTACTGTATGAGTTTGCTTTTGTTAAAATTTTGAGCTAAATATTTGTTTCCAAGTTTGAAGTGCAGTGAGAAGTAGATCAAATATACTAAAAAAATTACTTGTGAGTTGTTTTTTTTTATGATGCAATAAGTTTTAGATAAAAACTAATAAACAAAGGCAATATATATTTTCACAAGTATAATTTCAAGAATCGCAATTGAATAAAAGAAAGTAAATGCCTCTTAATGAAAACATGGGGAGATTATATTAAAATATGATCAGAAGCAAATCGGAAGGCCACATTAATATGATACAATGTTTAATTCAAGTCAAAGAGTATTGAGAGAGATTTGTACAATTACTACAAAGTAATAAAAGGCAAGATAATATGAAATATCCAAAGTAATAAAAGGCATAATAATATGAAATATCCAAAATCACATAGAAATAAAATTAATAGATTATTAAATATAATTATTAAAATAATTGTTATTAAATTATTACACAAGGAGAAATAGAAGCACAGTTATAGGAGAGATTAAGCATTCAATTACCAGCATAAGGTAGGTAAAAATGAAAATTCTGCACAAGAAGAGGTTTTAAAATGTAATCAATAAGGAGTTACACTTATATACATATAATAAACTGTATTAAATGAGATAACAAGGATTATATTTTTAGCTAATCATGGAATGCTGACAAATGTTTATCATATGCTTAGCCATAGAAAGTTTTAAAATATGAAAGGATATGTTTCATTCTATAATTACAATGAGAAGTCTATTTTTAAACTTAGAAGATTCAAAGTACTTAAAAATACTTGAATACTATCAAGAGTTTTTCTCATTTAAAATGAGAGAAAAATAGTAAACTAAGCATGTTAAGATTTTAAAAGGACAAAAAATATAACACATAAATGAAGGGCATAACCAAGTTGAATACATTATAAAATGAGAAAAGTGAGAAATCATAAGTGTGATGATCCTTACTGGCAAGTTTAAATACACATTTAAAAAAGAAAAAAGAGGAAGCAGAAACTGAATAATAATTTAGAAAGACTACATTAGTCAAAAAGAGAAGTCAGCTATTATATGGGTTTAATAGAAACAAATGAAATTAACTTATATTATTAAATTATACAGGTATACATGAAGATATAACGTGCATGAATCTTTATGGATCAAATATTTGACCAAAATATGAAAAGCAAAATCTATAATGAATAAAAAAATTTAAAGGAGAAATATTATGTGGGACATTTTAAAAACATTTAGGTAGACAAATAAATTTTAAAATAAAATATGAAATGGGGATTCTAATCCAGGGTCTACCTTTCCATGAACCCTATAAAATAAGATGCAAATTTTGTTTATATGTCTATGTGTATTTTGTGGGTAAGAGTTCCCCACATATTAAAATAGGTTAAGAAGCCCTGATATTGGGGGCTTGAACACCAGGTGCAAGGAATTTTACCTGTTCGGCATGCATTGTTATCTCTGTACATCTTCACAGCAACCCCAAGAGGTAAATACTATTGTTACCCTTAGTTTACAGATAAGGAATCTGAGGCTTAGAAAAGTTAAATAACTTCATCAAAATCACAAAATCTGTGAATGGGGGAGCTGATCTGACTCCCAAGTCTTCATGCTTAACTGCTGTTTCTTTTTTTGTAGCATCATGGTGTAATTCTAGTTAATTCAGCTAGTCAAGATACACACACACACACACCCCTCAAACCAAAACGATAAATGAGTTTATAAATCCAGAAAAATCACCAATCAGTGGAAATCAGGGATCTGGTTATTCAAACCGAGTTATAATAAAAGATGATCTCAAAAATGTTAACTAATTTCATTTATGAGTATAAAGTTTAAATTTTTAGAACAGTAATTTTTTAAAATAAGAAAAGAATAGCATAATGCCACCAATCGTGGTTTATCATTGGAATATAAAGGGGACCCAATATTCTAAAAACTATTATCGATACATATCTTTTAACAGATTTAATAATAAAATAATTCTTTAATCAAACCTGAAAAAGTATTTAATAAATCTCAACATCATTTTCTAAGAAAAAAAGCTAAAATAGTTCCTTGGAAGGTTTTATTAAAACCAAGAATGCACATTTTGCTAATTGAGTAGTGTAAGTATTTTTGTGAAAAACAGGAACAACATAAGGGTTCAATTTCTTATTTTAAAATATTGTGTTAGCGTGTCTTGTCTTTCTAATAAGACATGATCTAATTTAAAAAAAGTTCAGGAAGCTCAATCAAACACAGGTCAAATATAATCCCACCCCCAAATGCCACTTGCATTCCAGTATATCAGTAATTGCTTTCCAAACAATAAAATGAAAAATAAACTGAAATACAGCGTATCTAAGAAATTAGTTTAGTAATGTGCAGAATCTATATTGAACATGCTTCCAATTTTCAAGGGAGGCATACAACTTGAATAACTGGAAAGATATGTTTACAAATAGGAAGATTACTTATAAATGCCAATTATTCTGAAATTATTTCGCAAACTCTGAAATTGCAATTCAAATTTCAGAACATTTTCACCAGAAGTTGGTAAAACACATTTACATTTCATTTGGGAAAATAAATTGGAAGGACTGTCATAGACGATTTTGCTGAAAAAGATCAAGAAAATGCGGAAGATCTAGCTGTCAGGTAATAGAATCTATTACAAAACAGCAGTAGATCAAAAGAATACAGTGGTAGCACTGAAATAAAACTCTAAAGAATGAAATAGAATAGAAATTCTAGAGAATATCCTAACATAGGAATAGCAAATACTGTTTTTCCCTATTTCAGGCCAAATGTCTCACTTATTTATCGTGGCAGGAATTTTCATGTCAGGTCAAAATGCCATCCCATAAGCTGGTTTTTCTTTTTTTTTTTTTCACTTGAAAATTTTATTGAGATATTTGTAAATTCACATGCTATTGTAAGAACTACTAGACCCTTTATACACTCCACCCAACTTTCCCCAATGGTAACAGTCTCCAAAAGCTGTAGTTCAATACCATCACTAGAATGTTGATGTTGATTCAATCCACTGATCCTGTTCAGATTGCCCCAGTTTTACCTGTGCTATGCTCGTGTGTGTGTGTGTGTGTGTGTAGTTCATCACTCATAGAGGCTCACATATCTCCCACTACTGTCAAAATCTTGAACAGCTCAGAACCCTTTAAACCCATAACCATTCCATTACACAGACGCATACAAAAAAACATTCAAAGGGTTAAACATGGCTTTGGAAATGGAGCATTTTCAATAAGCATTATCCATTTCAAGGGTGAGCAAACATGTTCTGTGATGGTCCAGAAAGCAAAAGAGCCTTTGCTGGCCTCTGTCTGCCCATCTCCTCCATTGTAATGAAAAAGCCACTGTAGACAATACATGAATGAATGGGCGTGGTTGTTTCCCACCAAAGCTTCATTTATAAACCCTGAAATTTGACCTTCCTAAAATATTTACATGTTATCCAATATTCCTCTTTTGAGTTTTTGCCCAACAATATAAAAATGTGAAAAAGAAACATTGACTCTAAGGATGTGCAAAAATAGGAGCTGCAAAAACATGGGCCAAAGTTTGTTGAATTCAGTTCTGTGTAATGGAATTGTGAAGTATAAATTAAATTAGTTTATAAATAAAAACAATTATTATAAACTAAAGAGTAACAAAAATCAAATAACAAAAAGCTAGAAGATATTGAATATAACATTAAAATGAAATGTAGAATTTATTTTTTATCAGCTATCATACAAAAAAATTTAAAAGACTATGACTATAAAATCAATTCTAAAAAGACAGAAGAGGATAAAATTTAAAAAAACATCATGAGACGCCTACCAAATATATACCACCACTAAAATCCAAATAAACTGGCAAAGAAGATGAGAGTTTCCACATATAGAAAATAAATACATAAACATATAGAAAATATTGAGTATTGCTTGTATTGAAAGTAATACAAATTAAAAAAACAATGAGATAACATTTTGAACCTATTATGTCAGTAAAATAGAAAAAAGTCGGAATGTATGTAAATCTTTTAGGTGACTAGGCTTTAAACAAGCATTTATTATTTGTGCATTTCTTCTGGACAACAATTGACAGTATTTATTGAACGCTCGAAGAGGGATCATCCCATTTTCATGAGTTCTGGTTTAGGGGAAGCAGATGCCAAAACAAGACTTAGAGGTGCAAGAGGTTTCCAAGAGAAGGAGAGGAGGAAGGGAGAAGGAAGGGAGAGAGGAAAGAGGCTTGGACTGCAGGAAGTTCCAAGGACGGTTTGGTCAGGCAGATGGGGGTTCCTCACGCCACGTCACCCACTGGAGTTGTTTGTCCCACCATGCTGGGTCATCAGTGGGAAGAGTCTGCACATGGCAGGCCTCAGCAAAGGTCCTGGTGGGTCTTCCCTGTAGACCTAATGGCTCTGCCGACCAATCGGATCCCCACCCCGCACCAGGGCCTTTTCGTGGCTGTCTGCCATCTCATTTGGTAACCTCCCTCACAGACGGGTATTTCAAAGAAGCATTCAAGAGATGATATAGTCTTTTACGTACAAAGACGATGATCACCATCTTGGTAAAATATAGTTTAGAAAGTTTTAAAATCGGGGACTATTATACTGCTGTTAAAATGAAAATATGACTACATGGCAGAATAAACACGTAAGACAAAATGCCAAAATGAAAACTATGACAGAAAATTGAGTGTGCCATGTGCTTATGATTCTGCAATCATTAGCTGTTGCACAATAGTGGTCCATGTGATACAGAAAGATTGAGAAAGAACACAACAAAGAAGTAAGGGTGGTGGAGTTTGGAGTCATTTTTTTATTGTGATTTTTCTCTATTGCATTTTAAAGATACTCATTCAAGGAAATAAGAAAGAATTAGCTTACGATACCTGGAGTTTATGGACAGGATCATGGCTTGATGACTTAAGATGCTGATGTATGCATCCCATAGCCTGGGAGCCGTATGCTCCTGTAAGTACCAGGAAAAGAGAAGAATCCGTAACAGACCTGTGAGACTCATCACATATGTGTACTTCTCTCTTCTACAGAGACTGCAGCGACCATATTGGGCCGGAATATAAACCCAAGAGTTCACAGAAGTGTTGAGACCAGGCAAACTGTAAGTTAAGCTCCACGACACTACGTGCTGTCCTTTTACAGCCAACCATTGTGCGTGTATAATTAGCATTTTCAGATAAAATTTGGGAGGAATGCTTTTTACCGGGTGCCCTTCTGTACGTCACGGTGTAACTATGAAGTGCGATCTACTCAGTAAGGAGTCTACCTATAAAAATACCAGCGGCGTGACTTAAGCCAACCTCACTGAAGTCTAAACTCTATAGAAAGAGAGCCACATACAGGTCAAGGACCGCTGTTTAATAGAACTATTTCAGCTTCTCCATGAGCACCAATGGGATTCCATCAAGTATTCCCGGTTCTGTATTTAAGAAACTGGAGAACTCGAGAAAGCCTAATAGCAGAGCATCTCTTTTCTTCTGTGCCCCCCACTCGTGTTCATTTGAGCCTCTGTTGCAATGTCACTGTCTGTCATAGTCATTGGTGCTGTGGATAGAAATTCTGAGTCCCTACTTCTGAAATAGACCCAAGTTCTCTTTCAGGTACTGCTGTGTAATACTGTTTCTCAGGGGATTTACTTCCTCTAATGCACAGGCAATGCCTACCCCAGGATACTAGTCACCCTGCAAAGGCCCTCTGTTTGCTCAATGCTGCCCGTCTGACTCCAGCATCGCATGTCCTGTGGCATCTATGTTCTGCCCCTGTGGGATGCCAGCCACCTCGATGGATAGAGCCAGATGCCCGTCCATGCAGTCCCTGTAATGGACTGCACGTGTGCCCTCAAAAAGCATATGTTTAAGCCTAGCTAACCCACACTGTGATGGTGTGTGTGTGTGGGGTGGGGGTTGGGAGGTAGTTAGGGTTGGATGAAGTCAGAAAGATGGAGCCCCCTTGATGGCATTTGTGCCTTTATAAGAAGAGACGAGAGAGAGCTTGCTTTCAGTCTCTCTCCGCCGTATGAAGATGCAAGAAGGTGCTCTTTGAACCCCCAGAGGGGCGGACGCTCCCCAGACACTGAATTTTCCGTACTCTGACCTTGGGCTTCCCAGCTTCCAGGACTGTGAGAAACAGATTTCTGTTGCTCAAGCCCCCTAGTCTGTGGTATCTTGTTAAACCATCCTGTACTGACTAAGACAGTCAGATAAATTTCCTGACTGGGGTCTGACCCCCAAAATGGCGTTTCCCTGCTCACCATTAGCATCCCATCGTGACCTTCTGGGGACACAGCACGTGGTCTAACCCCCCTGCCCCTGGGCGGTGCTCAGACTGCATGGTGGCAGAGAACCCATTCTCCTTTCTCTCCAATGTTTGTATTCATACCTACCAGTGATTCTTAACGACAGCAAACATGATTTTACTTAGTCGTGAAAGAATAATTCTTGGCTAAGTTGCTTATTAGCATAAAGCATGTTATTATTATTAATAGAACATGAAACCTTCCATAAGGCAGACAACTCTTACTGTAACCTGGAACTATAGTGGTGATTTGTCTATTTTGAAATAAGACATTTTTGTCCTTGTCGCCATTTTCATTCAATTTGGCCAGAAATTTCCTAGTCCCCTTTTCTCTGGGCAGTGACTAACTGAGCATTCTGTCTCTGTATAAGCAATTTCTCTGGGGCTATTGCCTCAGTGGCAACTTTTCTGACGGATCAGGGTTTTACTGGGCTTAGAGTCCTTGGACATCAGTTTGTGACACTTCAAAGCTAAATCACTGGCTCTCAAGCTTGGCAGTGTATTAAGGGGCTGACAAATACTGAGTTTTGATTCCTAGGCCACACCTCCAGCGATGTGGGTTTAATAGGTCTGTATTCAAGACTAGATATCAGGGTTAATAAATAAAAAGCCTTTCTGGCGATTCTGGTGTACAGCCAAGATTGCGAAGCCCTGTTCAAGGGAACTCTTTCCACTCAGTCCTGGAGCTTCCCGGCACAGCAGCCCGTTGTCATTGAGTTGATCTGCAGTTAGCACGGACCTCTGCTCCGCCTTTGTGAGCTAGCTTCTCTTCTTCGTGGAGCCAAATTCGTCGCTCCAAGTCCATCACCAGCTTAGTGCTCTGCTCTATTACTTTCACCTGACGTCTTTTGTTGATTCCCCGGTTTGCAGCATCTCCCTTCCTTGCCGTAGGCATGCTGTCACTTGTGCCATATCACAGCTAATGTTTATCTAATGCAAAAAGCCAGCACACGCGTTGATAAGCCATCGGGGTTGCTAGCTTATGTAAACTGGTTCTCCAGTGACATCATTCTGGGAAGTTATAGGACTTAGCCAGAAATGGCAGCTGCTTTCTCCAGTTAGGCTTTTTGTGATTGTTCAGAATATGTAACACGCTCACCAGGGTTCCTAGAAATTCTTCAATGCCTCCTCCGGGCGGTATGATCGTCATTCTGGCTTTAACTTCTATTCTGGGGCTAAGTTCTCTTTTATCTCATTTTCATTTGCTATGGATTTTCATTTAAAACCCACAGGAAATGATAAAATGGTCTCAATCCTGGGAATCTGTCCTTTGTAATGTGTTTCCTAATGCTGGGTACAAGGACCAGTGTGGTGGACCGTCAGCTTCCGTGTTTATTATTTTGGCTTTTTTCTCTAAGCTGGTTATCTGCTTTTCATACATATCATATATCGATGGCATTTTTGTTAATGCCTGTCGTCATTGTTGGCCAGAAAAATTGGAGCCGTGCCAATCTGACTAGTTCTTTAAGTCTCAGGTGTGTCAAATCACTGCATCTATGTGTGTTTCTGATGCCACCGTAGCTTGGGGGGTAATGGGATTATCATAATAATCGTCATTCAGAGGGAATTTGAATTCTCTTCTCGGAATTCCCAAACAATTCTGGGAATACTCACAGGGAGCCGTGGGCTTGGTCCTCTAGGATGTTCCGTGAGTCTGTACCTTTTCCTTCATCTCTAGATCACCAGAATATCTCCTTTCTCTGACAATGGCAACATATCACACAGTGGGGACAGATGGGGCATCTGAACTGAGGGCATGTACATCCAGTGCCCTCCCTCTTAGGCTTCCCATGTGTGCTGGCGCCTTCCTGAGGTAATGCTGCTGCTGCTGCTGATGCTTTCATGTCCCCACCAACCTGGCCAAGGCCCAATGTTGAGAGAGAAGAAGGCTACACCCCGAAGGAAGCCACCCACCACCCCCAAAGATAGTTAACTTGTTTTCCACGACTGCAGAAGCCACCAGAGCCCACGTAACCACACTGTGCTCTCTCCGTATTAGTTCTTCCAGTTGTGCTTGTTCTTATAGCACAGATTTAGGTAGAAAGACATAGTTGGGCCCGGCAATGAAACTTAGATTGTCTATAGAAGCATCTCTTTGAATGAACTTCTAAAGCATTATATCCTATTTAGTTAAACATTGAAAGAAGTAATGCACACACATGCACACATGCAGAGTACAGAAGGGTGAACAGTGGACAGAATCCGTACATCTTCCCACTACCTCCAGCTCCCAGGCCCTCATTCCCATCCTAGAGTCTGCTGTTGTGGCTGGTTTCTCGTGCATCCTTCCAGAGAGAGAGAGAGAGAGAGATACCCAGATACAGGGACGTTAATAACACTCTTTTGGCTGAGAAGAGTAGAAAATAATCCTGTGTTGTTGTTTGTTTGTTTGTTTGTTTTCTGTGACTGCTGCCACCATGCTCTGGCCGTCCCTTGTCTGCCAACCTCTGTAGATTATTTTCCCTAGACCGCTGTCGCCCTTCTGGACCTCTAAGTCGGATGACATGAATTTTCCATCTCCTTGGGTTATTGATGCAGCTTCACCATTATTATTAATACTGAAGCCTGTGTATTTAAAATCTTCAACCTTATAATCCATTCCCAGGGCAGGCAAGGTTCTTGGTTTCAGGGTTGACGTAGTATAGCTTGGTGCTTATATCGGTGTCTCTGGAACCAGACTCCATAAGTTCACACCCTGTCTCTGCCACTTAGCAGTTATATGATCACGGGAAGGTCACCTCCTGTCTCAGTTTCCTCATTTGCCAAGTGAGAATCAGGGTGGTCCTTACCCTATAGAGCTGTTGTGAGGATTAAATGAATCATTCATTTAAAGCACTCAGAGCATGCCTAATATGTTATAAATGCCATATAAACATTACCTGTTTTGACTATTATTGGAGTGGGAAAGGGGCTTCCCTCTCTCACATCCTTATTTCTGCTCTGCTCATCCTTATTTCTCTGGGGTTGTGGTCGTGAACTGGGAATATATATATTAATATATATATTTGGTCTGCCCACAGCATGACTTTCTGTCTGCTTCCTGTTGGTCATTACTCCTGACATAGTTTGGTGGGAAGAATTCCCACTGGGATGATGGAAGGAAGGATACGAGGCTGTTGTAGCAGACCAGTCAGGAGATGGGGGGGTTGGCAAATAGTGGGATGGATCAAAACTTTCAGCCTTTTGAATTAGTGTTGAAGTTCATTTCCAGGGGCACGTGAGGGTGAGCAAGAACATGACTGCAGGGAAACAAAGCTAAAATCAGTTTTCAACCAAACTACCATTTTTTTCCCCACTTTCATCCACACGCATGTATTTTAAACATTAATTATTACAGCCTTATAATGGAGAAAGTGAACAAGTTATTTTTTCCCCCCAAGAGATTTCAGTTACATTAATGTCCTTAAAAAGTATTACTTACCATGTGGTGCCATTTCACAATGGACTGCCCAATCTGCAGACCAGTTACTAGTCAGGGAGAAGAAAGAGACTATTTAAAAGAGAACACACTTAATCTCTTATCACTGAGGGGGACATATCCTAAACTCTGAAACTAGTATGACCTTGATGGCAAAGCCCAACACAATACACACACACACACACACACACACACACACACACACACACTTCAAACAAGTTCATTATTAATATTACTGACCAACACTTAAAAATATCAGCAAACGGGATACAGAACCACATTAAAAGAATAATGAACTATAACCCAAGTGGTAGTTATTTGGAACACACAAGATGGTTCAATAAAAGAAAAACCTACAATAGAATTCTCAATGTAAATTGCTAAACAAAAGAAAATTCATATGATAATTTTTGTTGAGGAAAAATATTCTGATAAAGTTTTGAATCTATTTTATTGACAACAGTTCTTAATAAAATAGATAAGTAGTTAATTTCTTAATGTGATATGTAAATGCAAAAGCCAGAACCAGATGTAATAAGAAAATAATTAAAATAATTCTGATTAAAGAACAAGACAAAGATCACCATCATTACTACTTTTATTTGCCATTTTTGGATATTCCATCCACTACTATTAGAAAATAGAAAGAAATAAAATATATTAAAATGAGAAAAGAAAAGTCTAAAATATTTTTGAGTTATTTACTTCATGGGAAAGAATGAATGCCTTTTAAATGTCTCTGTGTTATCAAAATTATTTAATTAGAGTTGGAGTCATCAATTACTGATATGTTTGATAAAATTCCCTTATCAAACCTTCAGGACCTGCTATGTTTTTGTTTGTTTATTTGATGAGGTAGCCCTTTAATGGTTATTTTTATTTCTTCCATTTTAATTACTCTGTCTAGATTTTCTATGTCTTTTGTAATTATTTTTTAAAAATAATTTTTAAAGTTTGGGGGATAATTTTAGATTTACAGGAAAGTTGCAAAGATAAAACAGAGTTCTCATACAGCCCCCTCACCCAGTTTCACCTAATCTTAACATATGACATAACCATAGTACATTTGTCAAAACAATAAATTAATATTGCTACAATTTTATTAACTAAACTATAGGCTTTATTTGGATTTCATTCATTTTTCTACTAATGTCCTTTACCTGTGCAGGATCCAATCCAGAATTCCACATTGAATTTAATTATCATGTCTCCTGAATTTTCTCTGATCTGTAGCTGTTTTGCAATCTTTCCTTGTTGATGACATTGACAGTCAGGTATTTTCTAGACTATTCCTCAATTTGCATTTATCTGGTGTTTGTTTGTTTGTTTTTTACCCTCTGATTAGACTGGGAATACAGAATTTTGGAAAGAATATCACAGAAGGGAAGAGTCCTTATCATGCGAAAGTATCAGATTTTGAATTTATTCGTTAACCCTACTATTTTTCTCTTATCAAGTTCAAGAATTCAGCTTCGTCTTTAATGTATGCCTCCTTCTTTCTGTCTTCCTTGAATTTATTTTCTTCCTTTTCTCACTTTGTTTTGGATATTTGATTCAGTTATTGTCATTCTTTCTGGTTTATTATTCTAAGTAGTTAAGGTTGTGGATTTTTCTCTGTGCCTCATTTTGGCTGTATGCTATAGGCTCTAATATGTAGCATTATCAGTATTCTGTAATCTCTGTATTAATTTCCTCTCTGACTCAAGAATTGTTTAAAATGGAAGAGTTTAGATGGAAAATAGAAGGGTTTTTTTTAAAAAAAAAGAAAAGAAAGAAAATAGAAGGGTTTTTAAAATTTGTTTCAAAAGTTCATTATTATTTCCCCCCTCACCTTTTATTTTTGCATTGTGATCAGAGGCTATTTTTGTGATTTCTACATTTTGGGATTTATAGAGAAATTTCTAGCCTAACATATGGGATTATCCTTTATGAATATATCTTTTTATGGGCATTAGAAAAAAAAGATATGTTCTTCGTTTTCATGGACAGAGATTGATATATGGGTCTCTGTCACACACACACACACACATACAACATACTTACCTCTGTCTCTGTTATATCTTGAGTGTCTTGAGCTCCTATGTATTTTATAACCCTTTGATATCATGCTGACAGGGGGGAATAAAAGTCTTCTACTAATGCTGCAAAAGAGTATTTTGTATTAGTACATTAGTAGTAGTAATGTTCTTAAAGTTTTGTTTTGCTTTATTAATTTTGATGCTACTATGTTACATGGCATGTAGATCATATTAATTTTCTATTGCTGTGTTACAAATCACCACAAACTTAGTGGCTTAGAAAAAACCCATTTAATATTTGACAGTTTCTGTAGGTCAGAAGGTCACGCTCTGTTTAGGATTTTAAATAAATAGGATTCAGTATTAGTTCACATGGCTGGAATCAATTTGTCATTACAGACTGCTGTCATTTGAGGGTCAGAATCCTCTCCCAAGGTCATTTAGGTCATTGGCAAAATTCAGTTAAAAATTTCACAGGAGTAAACAGATACATGAAGAAATTTTAGGACACACCTAGAATTTCCCCCGGTACAATTTGTGCTATTCTGTGTTTTTACATGTGTATGATTTATTTTAATAAATAAATTGTGACCAACTTTTTAAAATTGATGTTTAAACTACTATTTAGTCTCATGAACTTTTCACTACCTGAGGAATTTTTCTGTTTTCTGACTCCTTAAAATCCAGCTTCATTGAGGAAAATGAAATGTCTTCTGGAGGGGAGTTCAATTTTAGAACTTGAGTGCAGGGGGTGACACCACACATTGGTGGCTGTCACCTTATGGGTGGGTTAGACTGCCATCCGTTAACATAAGTACTCAAGATGTCTACAAGTTAGGCGGGATGTAGTCCGATGGTGAAAAAGAAAATAGACATGAAGTTGGGAGACTAATTAACAAAGATAAACTCTTTGGTAAGAACTTTAGTGGTGAGCCCATGGGGTGGTAAATTCTAAGATATCCATCCTTCTTTCTTTTAACAGAACAAAAACTAAGAAAAGTAGTCAAGGCTAGAAAGAAGACAGGCTTTTGACTGACTGAAGGATGAATAGGAGAAAAATCACTTACTTGTGTGTGACTTTTCTGTAATCATTGGCAAGGCAGGGTTGTGCAGAGGATCTCAAGTATTTTCACCTCTTAGTCAGAGGTAAAATACTCTGTCAACCAAAGGAATCCTTTGAGGTGTTGTCACTTGTCATGGCAACCATAGATTTAAAAGATTCCATTCTGGAATGGGTGTCATTCCTGCCTAGAAAGTACTGACTTGCCCAGGTAGCTGCAATGCTCGCCTGTTACTAAACTTCTGGTTTGTGTGTTACCAGCACTGAAACGTAGTTCAGCAAACCAATAGCAGATGGGCAAGGTTATGAATAGCAAATTCACCAAACAGCAAAACTGAATGATCAATAAATATTAAAGGATGTTTCATCTCCCTTGGAATCATGGAAATACAAACTACTGAAATACCATTTTGCTATTAGATTTCTCTCTGTCTTTGTATTTCTCTATTCCTCCATTTTTTATTAATTTTATAGTAAATAGAAATGTCTAGTGAATTTTATGGAATGGGAATAACATCTTATAAAAAGAATGCTGTCTCCTAGTGCACAAATTGTACGAGTGTTTCTTAGTCTGTGGACTTACAACTGGAAATTCTGGGTTGTAGGTTTTCAGTCTCGACAAATTGCTCTACGAAATAGCTCTATCCATTTATACTTTCTTCAGTGGGATGAGAAAGTTTCAGTTTCTTTTCACCTTTGCCAATACTTGAATTTCATCAATTGTTAAACTCTTGTATATTTTTAGCCAGTATTTTATTTTTGCTATTTTGTTTCTTTTACTATGTATCTTTGAATTATTTTCTTAGTCATTGCCCAGCGGATTACAATTAAAACTTAGGCCTGGCGCGGCTGGTTAGCTCAGTTGGTTAGAGCGCGGTGCTCTTAACAGCAAGGTTGCCAGTTCGATCCCCACATGGGCCACAAGCTGTGTCCTCCACAACCACATTGAAACAACTACTTGACTTGGAGCTGATGGGTCCTGGAAAAACACACTTAAATAAAAATTTTTTTTAAAAAGTTAAAAAACTCCCAAACTTTAGTGTAAAACAATGTAGTTTGACTTAATACCAACTTAATTTCAATAGTATATAAAAACTTTTTTCTAATATTGTTTATTCCCTCCCCTCTCCTTTGTGATATTATTATAATAAATATTATGCATATACACATAATATGTATACATTTTTACATTATAATATCATTAACTCAGTTTTATAATCACTATATACGCTTACCTTTTAAATCTGACAGATGAATACAGCAAACACACATTTCTACCACTTTTTATATTTATTTATGTGGTTAACTTTACTGAAGTTCTCTCTTTGTGTATATTTGAATTACTGTCTAATACCCTATCATTTCTGCCTCAAGCAATATTTTTAGCATTTCTCGCAGGGCAGAAATGATAGCAAAATTTTCCCTTATTTTTTGTTTGTGAATGTTTTAATTTTTTTCTTATTTTTTGAAGCATAATTTTTTGAAGGATAACCAGATAGAGAAATATTGGTTGACATCTTTTTTCTTTTGTATGTGCTATCCCACTACTTTCGGGCCTTCATTGTTTTTGATGCTCAATCAGCTGTTAATGTTATGACAATACGTTGCATGATGAGTTGCTTTTCACTTGTTCCTTTAAAAATTTTCTCTTTGTCTTTAGACATGCTACTTGATGCTCTTTGAGCTTCTTGTAGGTGTAGGTTAGGGTTTCTTTTTTCTTTTTTTAATCCAATTCAGGAAGTTTTTGGTCATTATTTTTACAAATATTATTTCTGCTTCTTTCTCTCCTCTCCTTTTATGACTCATATTAGGCATATTTTGATGATGTCCCACAAATCCCTAAGGATCTGTTTATTTTTCCTCATTCTTTTTTATTTCTGCTTTTTAGACTGGATAACATAAATTGACTTACTGTCAAATTTGCTGATTTTTCCTTCTGCTGTTGAGCCCCTCTAGTATAGTTTTCACTCCAGAATTTCTATTTGGTTATATTGTATAATTTGTGTTTCTTTTTTGATATTCTCTGTTTGGTGAGAGAGACATCGTTTTTATACTTTTTTTTAGTGCTTTAAAGACATGGTTTCCTTTAGTTCTTTCACTATGTTTGTAATAGTTTATTAAAAGTCTTTGTCTAGTAAGTATAACATCTGGTTTCATCTGGGACAGTTTCTGTTGATTGCTTTTTCTCCCTGTATATGGACCATGCCTTACTTTTTCGCTGCATGTGTCATAATTTTCATTAAAATCTGAATATGTAAAATAATATAATGCGGCAGCTCTGGAAATCATATTGCCCCCCTTCCTTAGAGTTCATTGTTATGCTTGTTTTTGTTGTTGATGATGGTTTTATTTTGTGAATATAGTGATTTTACTGGACTAGTTCTATAAGATTATATTCTTTATCACATGTCACCACTGAATTCTCTGTTCAGTTAGCTATTGATAAGACAGATTTCCTTAAAGGCTTTGAACCGATGAGTCTTCCAGCCTTGCCAAGGTGATCTGTGTGTGTGTGTGTCGTGGAATGGTTTCTACACTTCCAGCAATTTATAACACTGCATTAGTCTTTGTTTCCTAATTGCAAAGAATCTCAAGGGTACCCAGAGGTGAGAGATTAGAACCTTTTCAGGTTTTTTCTTGGCATGTGCAGACCCCTGCACATGTGCATGACTTCTAGATTTCCAGGAATATGTCAGTTTTCAAAGCCCGCTGTGGGCCTCTTATTCCCCAATTTTTCCTTTTAAGGTTTTGGCCAGCTTCTTGTTTGCTCCAACCTCAGGCAGCTGCAGTGTGAAACAGTTGCCACTGCTTCGTTTTGACAAATTCTCCGGGAATAGAGCTGTTTGCACTGGAAGAGTTTTGAGTCAAGTAAAGTAAAAACAAGTCCTGTGAATGGTACTTTTTCAAGGAGATAACAAGCAAATCAGATGGTGATAGTTCCCTGGAGAACTTGGGGGGAGTTATAAATCTATTCTGCCCTGTTTAGCAATGGCTAGGCTGCTGATTTTCACAGCTACTATTGGGTTTTAGCCTTTTTTTTTGAATAAACACTCCTTAGATGATTGCAAGCCTTTGGTTAATTCCCCGAGTCCTGAAAAAGTTGATTTTGACAATTTGCCAGTGTTCTCATTGCTTTTATGGCAGAACAAATTTTTAGAGATTCTACTCCACCATTACAAAAGTACTAGTACAGCATTGTTTTTTAACAGGAAAAAGTTATTGGAAAAAAATCTTACAGTAGTGAATGGACAAATAAATTGTGATCTTTTTATATAGTGGAACTCGGCAGTTAAAATAATGAGCTAAAATTATATACCTACACATGAATAGCAATAAAAAACAAATTATAGAATGATGCCTATAGTACAATAATATTTATATAAGTAAAACATATACTGAATAATATTTTTGATGAGTGCATATGTAGAAAGCAAATTATTTTTTACAAAGCATGGGCTGGGAGGGTAAGTATCATGTGCATGAGAGTGCTAGGGGAATAGGATTGGAATGCAGGGGAAAAGACCAGCTTTTTATTTTATTAAAGAAAGTATGGACATATGAGTGTTTGCTCTATTATTTTTGTGCTTGTCTCTATTTAAAACTCCGGAAGAAAGAAGAAAGTCATATCGGATTGAATTCTGTTCTCTGGGAATTCATTTGACTCTGTCCAATTTTTTATAATCTATGGGTGGAGAGAAAACAAAAGGCAAGAGTAAGATAAATAACGGCTTAACCACAATTGGGCCTGTGATAAAATGATCTTGAAATGGATTTCAAATCTGGAATGTCAAATTCTGGTTTTCATTTTGCTTTTAAGTAATCACAAGTTCAAACCAGACAGAAAAAAATGTGAATCACTGGCTTCTTCCTCTCTAAATATCTGCATAGTGTGTCTCTACTCCAGCCAGGGTAAGAAACTTTTGACATTGTTTCTCTTCCCCACAGTTTTAGTCTGTAATTCCTCTATAGCTTCCAAAGGAGGGAAAGAGAGCTGTTTCGCAAGTATAACCACTTGAAAGAACATAGCACCTCTCGTCCAGAGATTTCTGACATCCCATCAGTGATGTGGGAGCACACATATCAATTCTGTTTCATAAGTAGGAAGTGGGAGAATCTGAATGGTCGTGATACAAAATCATTTTTCTCACATGACTATGTAACAAGTGTAAAGATGAACAACAAACCCAACCCTAGCCCCTCTTGGCCGGTTCCTTAGCCAGAGAAAGCTTCAAAGCTGAACAGTGTTCTTATTACAACATGGAGCCACTAGGTGTCACTAAAGATAAAACTTGTAGACATCAGACGTTAACACTAGGAAAGCCTAAAAGGCAAGTGAAATTCACCTTGTTAATGGAGAAAACGGAAATTTCCACCTTTAGGTGACACAATGGAAAGTGGCTGCTCTCCAGCCCATTACCCCCAGAAAGGGTTTCAGACCCTGTCTGTCTGTATGTGGACCCATTGGGTTGGCATCAGCTTTTAGCAAAAAAAAAAAAATAAAATAACTAAATGAGCTCACAAAACTCAAGACCTATGTTATGGGACGGATGGCTTTGTTAACAAAATGGCATTAAGATTCCAAACCTCAAGTGCTGGAGTCCTTCCTGGGAATTGTGTCTAAAATTTCAACAGCTGCCCCCAGGAGGGAGTGAGTCAAATAAACTGAATTCTCTTTAGACAAGGAGAATTTAGATAAGGTGTTTTTTTCAAATCCATTTCTAGTGTTTGCTGTGATTTTCTTTCTGTTCTGTGTCTTTATTCTGAAAACCATAACTGGCAAATGGTATGAATTCAATACATAATTTTGGATGAATAGTATAAATCAAGGGGAGGAAACCAACATTTATTTAGTGCCTTTTTATGCCTTGTTCTCCACTGCTTTTTTACATTATATATATACACACACACACACACACATGAAACCTGTGAGGTAGTAATTGTACCCATTACTTTGTACAAGCAATACTCATGGGATATAATCACAAATGATCTTTACTTTTCCTTCTCATTATCGCTTTCAACTTTGTTCAGTAGGAAAGCTCTTTCTGCTCTTGGATAAAACCATCTTGAGCACACCTATGACATGTCTGATCTTTCATCACTGCTAAAAAGTCCTGTAATCACTTTAAGTTGAACTATCACAATTTAGTGATTAAAACTGTCCAAGTTCATGCAATAGCACAGTTTTTTTTACGCAAAATCACAGCTTCTCCTCCTCCAAGCTAGGGCTGTTGGCGATCTGGCATTCTCCAGAACGGGGTAAAGTATATTTCTTCCCATTTTCTTACTCAGCTCATCCCCGACTCCCTAAAGTGGGCGAGAGAAAGCATGAGGTTGGTGCAAAAGTAATTGCGGTGTTTGCAATTATTGTTATCCCCTTAAATCACAATTACGTTTGCACCAATCTAATAGAAACAAAGAAGAGATGCAGTGGGCAGTAAAATTTCTTTCTTAGAATAGTGCCTTTGAGATATTCAGAAGTCCCTCCTAGACACACTGGATTGCACTTCTTCTGGCTACTTATTCTTCCTCAAGTTTTTCATATACCTTCATTTTCTTTAGTGTCCTTTTAAAATTTTTCTTCATATATCTTTCTTTAGTTAAATACTGTGGCATGTTCTGATTCTTCTGTAGTGATAGAATTCCCAATTTTTAGCTGAGTGCATGGCTGCTTGGAATAAGGATTACATTTCCCAGCATTCCTTATCCTGGTCCCATGTGCAGAGTCCTGGAACCATCTTCAATGGAGAGAGAGGCTGGCTCTGTTTTCCCTTTTCTCTTTGCCATTGGCTGCAGCCAAGACATGATCATTGCAGACTGGATGATGGATGGGCCTTGATGATCCTGGAACTGACCGGGCCACCTTGCACAGTCACCTCTGGACTTTCTTCATACACAACGATAAATAAACTTCTAATCTCCTGCTTTAAGTCTTTATCGCTTGCAGACAAATGAGGTCCTACCTGATGGAAATACAGAACAGCACGAGCTTTAACGTTAGGAAAGCTTTTGCTAACAAATAAAATCAAGACTGGAAAAATCGGCTTTGTTCATGCAAATGGATTTTTATCACCTTATGTATGTGTCACCGTAAGAGGTTTGGGACTAAGAGGAGCGCACAAAGGTGACATCAGGGAGGTTTTGCCCATAGGAGGTCACTCTCACCCCCTTCTTGTCCTTCCTGTACACGCTGGGGCTGATTTCTTCTCCTCCCACATTTCATAGCTGCCGCTTCTCTCTCCTCTCAGGGAGCACGCCTCCCGTCTTCTTTTGCTTATCAAAACGCGCCTTCCCAGCAGGTCTGCGCAGAGCTCTATGTGGGGATGTACTCACTGTCATTTAGTGCTGCCGAGACCCCACCTTTGGACCCGCCTGCAGCATAATTCTGATCCATTAAGAGCTGTGCAAGGGTTTACACTCTGACACAACAATCACACTTGAAGAGATGAGAGAGACAGACTCATTCAAAATTTTGTTGACAAAGACATGTGTCACTTATATTGTGAACACACTATCACTTAGAAGTATTACTTATACTGTGAACACAGAAACAATGCAAGAATCAACAAAAGAAAAATGGTTACCTCAGTTGTGAGGCCTACCTCAAATTAAATAATATTATACAGCTGTTAAAATTATGTTTACAGAATTTTCAAAGATGGGGAAACTACAGTGCAATTTTTACTAAATCAAATCAGAATATGCAAAACTATGAACAT